>NC_052150.1:129187364-129787364 GCF_902713615.1 Scyliorhinus canicula
ACCCAGATGGCACTGCCAGCTGGCAGGGCACTGCCAGGGTGCCAGGCTGGCTTTTTTGCGTGGCGGTGATTGGGTGCAGGGTGCCCTGCATGGGTGTGGGGCGCCCTGCGTGGGTGTGGGGCGGGCCTGGGGACCCCCTTACAATGTGTGGACGTTGCGTCGGAGGCTCAAGAGATCAGGATGCCACCTGCACTGAGGCGTTTCGGCGAGGGGGGCTCCTCAGTGCAGGGAAGGGGACTAAGTGCGGCCTTGGCCACGCATTCCCCCAAGGCCACATATCAAACCGTGTCACAATAAATAGCATTGTGTTTCTCGACGCTGCAAGTGCCGGAAAACACGTGGCTAATGCAATCGCTATGGGACACAGTTCCCATTTGGTTAAATTGCACCCCATACATGATTGCATATGGTGGTGAATATTTTACAATTAAATATTCCAAAGAATTTAAATGACTAACACACAGGATGTGAGGAAACATAGATCAAATAATCCTTTCTATGATGATATTTCACAATTACACTATAGAGTTCAGGTTGATATTATTTAAGGTAAATAGATCCATGACATTACAATTCAATTTAAATTAGTAAAGGTAATTTTAAAAAGGAAGACCTAAACCAGGTGAAATATATGTATTTGTTCTGATCAAGGAACACAGTAGGACATTTAACTGAAACTCTTTCTTATTATGCAGTAAAGGCCATACTGAAATAGTAAAAAGATATTTGCACTGAGATGGACAGGTTTGTAGGTTGCATAAATCCTTTAGCTGTGCAACAGCTCAGTAGAAATACTGATGATTATTTTGACTGAAATTAATATTGCTATTGGTATCAAAACTATTTTCATATCGGGATTTATAAAATCAATCTTTAGCATATTACCATGACAATACAACATTAGAATTTGTGGTTGAACGTTTTTAATTGCCTGGGACACCGTAGACGGCACATTTCCATCAGCCGTCACACATTCAGGGGAAGAAAGCTGGCTACTCTTATAAATCCTAACTGTAGTCTTGGATTACTTTCATATAACATTTTGCAGCTGATCGAGCAGTCCTGGTAAAGGCCCATACCATGTACCTAACCCATTGTCTCAATCAAGAGAAGGGGCATGCCGTGGTAAGACACAAAAAGGGGAAATATGATAAAAAGAGGGGATAAAATAATTATCCGAAACGTACATTTAAAAAAATTTAGATTCATTGCCTTAGAATAAGAAGTAAAATATAAATTAATCGGCATTCAAAAAAGTGCAGTGAACCATGGTTAGAATTAGATATAATAAATTGTGCACACAAAGAGAATCCTCCAAAGCCAAGTGTCTTCTGATAAAATGTTATTCAATTTAATATTTTAATTTACATTTCTGTCTATGTACAATGTACTGAACATTTGAAAACACGCAGATTAACACGAGAAAACACTGTTGAATGCTAAAGGAGCACAGAGTTGGTTTGTGAATACACTCTGTTGTCAAAAGCAAGGCACTGCCCCTTTAACAGCTAGGGTTCCTGAATTCAGCCTGCAGAGTTACTCTGAGCAACCGGCAATTGTCGCAATAAATACAGGCAAAGCCATTACAATAACATGCATATAATCTTTATACAAATAAAGACATTATGCAACAAAAGTATTTTGTATTAGTATATGGCATCAACAGTATAAACATCATACAAAAACTTTTACAAACACGGAATGTTTAATGCAGCTGACTGCATCCCTTCTAGCACCTACATTCTTACAACTACAGTATTCAGTAAGACCTGCTGGGTTTGTAAAACAGTCTGGTGGATTAACCAATTCTGACTCAGAAGATCTTGCCTTAGCTGTATTTCAGTATCCTTATGTCCAAGCTCTGTCATCATCATTAAAACACTGCATAAAGTTCTTTTAAAAATTAAAATGTGTTTTTTCTCCATATATTTTTCTCTTTCTAAGCAACGTGTAAGTGCTCTTCTGGTTCAGAAAGTGTCCCCGCGTCATATGTATATTTATCAGTACAAATATCACTATAATTCAAGTTCAGGTAACTTTGTCAGTAAAGTTAGTGCCAACAATTCCTGTATTTCATCAATTCTTTTTAGTATTACAATAAATTAGAGTTTGAAAAAACAAAACCAAAAAAAAAATCTTGAAATTGTAGCACTTTCAAAAAATTGCACTTGAACGTTTGAGCCAACAGCCTTTGCATTCTAAAATCAGAATTCTTCAGAGATGCCTTCTTGCACCACCACTTGCTGTACATATGACACATCAGGAACTATACTAAAGGCATCAATCACAACAAAAAGCGTACTACCTTTGTAACAACTTTGTTGTTGACATTTTAAAAAAAGTTTCCTATCACCCAAGAACGTTGGGACGACATGTTACAGACTGAAAAAAGTCAGATAAGCATCTCTATCATGACAGGTTTCATTCCCAAGGTGCCACGTTACCATTCCCAAAAGCAGAAAGCAGACAGTTTTTTAAAAAGTATAGGATCCTGCAGAGTAAAGCGCCAGGAAAGGTCCTTGGATGTGGGCAGTTCGAGCTGCTTTCTAGGAGAGAGAAGCCAGAGCACCAGCTGTTGATTTTGTCACAGTCCACGTGGCTATTGAAGTGTGCACTTGCCAAGAAGAAAGAGGTAAGACGTCTCAGAAAGGCAGTGTGTCCAGAAATAGCTTGTCGATAATGGCTGGGGGCGGCACCAGGTCCTCTAGTTTTAGGTAGAAGATGCGTTGGAGCCCCTGCATACAGAGAGAACGCAACTGAGGTATGATGCCCAGCACCTTGGACAATGGTTGCCCTTTGCTATCCCCAGTACTGCTGAATGACATGTGTTCCTTCAAGCAGCTGATGATCCGTGATTGCAACTCTTCCACTCTCTTTGGTTCTTTTAACCCATGGCGATCTGCAGAGACAATGATAACCAATATTAAAAATCTATTCTAATATTAGACACACAAAAAAAACATTGCTTTTCACTGACCTATCAATGCACTTTTAAAACATGGGTAAGCCTAATTCTAAAATTTTAACCGATGAACTGGGTTGGCTAATTGTAATTTTATCTTTGGAACCTTGTTTTACGCTCTAGTTCAAGCTCACCCGATGAAAGTTTCCTCTCATAGGCAGCTGTGAAGCTATGTTTGGCTAGTATTTGATGCCAGGCTAGGTGGGAGGCTAAGCTGTGGGAAGGACATTGAGAGGCTGCAAAGAGATATCGACAGATTAAGTGACTGAGCAACAAGATGGCAGATGGAGAATAATATAGGGATGTGTGAAGTGGTGGTCATAAAAATAGAAAAGCAGGATTTTCTGAAAAGGTGAGAAACATGTAAGTGTTGATGTTCAAAGAGACATGGGTGTGTTTGTCCAAGGAATGCAGAAAGTTGTCATGCGGGTGCAGCAAGCAATCAGGAAGATATGAACATACGAATTAGGAGCAGTATGCCATTCAGTCTCTCGAGCCTGCTCCACAATTCAATAGGATCATGGCTGGTCTGATTGTAACCGCAACCCCACATTCCGGCCTACCCCCGATAACCTTTCACCTCCTTGTTAATCAAGAATCTCTTCAGCTCTGTCTTAAAAATATTAAAAGGCTCTGCTTCCACTACCTTTTGGGAAAGAGTTCCAGAGACTCACATCCCTCAGAGAGAACATTTCTCTTCATCTCCCTATTAAATGAGTGACCCCTGGTTCCAGATACTGCCACAAAAGGAGACATTCGTTCTGCATCCACCCCTCAGGATCTTAAAAGATTTGATCAAGTCGCCTCTCACTCTTCTAAACTCTAGTGGATACAAACCTAACCTCTCCACCCTTTCCTCATAAGACAACCCACCCATTCCTGGCATTATTCTAGTAACCTTCTCAGAGCTGCTTCTGACGGGTTTCCATCCTTCCTCAGGAAAAGAAACCAGTACTGTACACAGTACTCCAGATGTGGTCTCACCAATGCCCTGTACAATTGAAGCATAACGCCCTACGCTTATAATCAACTCCCCTTGCAATAAATGATAACATTCTATTAGCTTTTTGAATTAATTGCTGTATCTGTATACTAGCCTTTTGTGATTCATGCACCTGGACACCCGATCCCTCTGCACCTCAGAGCTCTTGCAATCTCTCACCATTTAGATAATAAGCTTCTCTTTTCTTCTTCCTGCCAAAATGGGCTACTTATATTTGCCCACATTATACACCATTTGCCAGATCTATGACCACTCACAACCTATGTCCCTTTGTAACCTCCTTATGTTCTCTTCACCATTTATTTTCCTACCTATTTTTGTTGTAAGCAAATTTTGCAACCATATCTTCAGTCCTTTAATCCAAGTCACGTATATAAATTGTGAAAGGTTGAGACCCCAGCACTAATCCCTGTGGCACCCCATTTATGCCAACTCTTTCTTATAGTTCACCAATCTTCAATCCAAGCCAATGTGTTACCTCCTACACCATGAGCTTTTATTTTACAAAATAATATTTGATGTATTTCCCTTTCACAATACCATGTTAACTCGGCCCAATTGCCTTGATATTTTCCAAGTGCCCTCCTATAACATATTCAATCATGGTTTCTAACTTTTTCCCTGTGACAGGTGTGACTGGTCTCTGGTTTTCCACTTTCTGTCTCTCTCCCTTTTTTGACTAAAAAGAGTTACATTTACTACCTTCAAATATAGTGGAACCTTCCCCGAACCTAGAGAATATTGGAAAATTGAAACCAATGCGTCAACTCTCTCTTCAGCCACTTCTTTAAGGGCCTTAGGGTGAGGTCCATCCGGGCCCAGGGATTTGTCAATTCAGAGACCCATTTAATATCACTTCTTGGTTATTGTTATCTACCAGAGTTCCTCTCTCCCTTCCATTCCTGATTTACAGCTGTTTCTGGGATGTTACTGGTGTCCTTCACTGTGAAGACTGATGCAAAATGTCTGCCATAGTCCTATTTTACATTATCAATTTCCCCAGATGCACTTTCTATAGGACCAACGCTCACTTTGTTAACTCTTTTCTTATTTAAATATCTATACAAATCAAAGAGAAATAGAAGGTTGGCCTTTATTGCAAGGAGATTGAAATACAAGAATAAATAAATCTTGCAGCAGTTGTATAGGGTTTTGATGAGACCACATCTGGAGTACTGTGCGCAGTTTTGGTCTCCACATTTAAGAAGAAATGTACTTGCAGTACAGTGAAGGTTCAGTAGATTGGTCCGTGGGATGTGGTGGTTCTCATATGATGAGATTCTGAGTAAATTAGGCTTACATTCTCTAGAGTTTTGAAGAACGAGAAGCGATCTCATTGAAACCTACTGAATTCTGAGGCAGCTTGATAGGGTATTTTTTTCTGTTGGTTCGGAAGTCTAAAACACAGGGAAGAGATTCAGGATTTGTGGTCAATCATTTAGGACTCAAGAGAAGGAGAAATTACTTCACTCAAAATGATGTGAAACTTTGGAATTCTATATCGAGAGGGCTGTGGATGTCCATCATTAATGCATTTAACATTGGGATAGACAGATAGATATTTGGGTTTCTCAAAGAATTAAGGATATGAATTAAGGATATGAAAAGCATTTCAGAAAGTGGAGCTCAAGTCCAGGAGCAGCCATGATCATATTGAATGGTGGAGAACGCCCAACGGGCCATATGGTCTACCCCTGTTCCTAATTCCTGGGTTGTCTTCAGTCTCACATGATTAGCCTGGGAAAAAGGAACAATTAATGATGGTTCCGGAGACTAACATAGACATTGGAGCAGAGTTAAGGGGCGTTATTCTGAATGGGCCTCTGAAAATATCTAGAAACATTTGGTATCAATGCTGAGTGTCCAGGGTGCAAATTTGTATGCTTGCTAATTTTTATGAGCGCAAAGATTCACCACAAATATAAATATTCTTATGTAACGCGAGTACTTCATGCCATCAACTTTACTTCTGTAATAATCCTTTTTGATCCACCCTTTAACTCCACTTTCCTTGTGGTAAATTATGTCAACAATTCTCAGTCCCATTTCAACTCAAGTGTAGTTGCAGGCTCTGGGCACTGGGTGCCACTGTACTTCTGAATTTTGCACCCAATCGTCACCATCTTGTTCTTCTTTTACGCAAAGTGGGATCATATGGATAATTACATTTCTGCTTCCCTAGTTGATCACAGTTATAAACCGAAAAACAAGTTCTTGCTTTAAAGCTTCTGGCCGTTTAGGAGGCTGCTGTTTCCCTCAGCGGCTCCCCTCCTTTCACACCAGCCATCACCGGACACAAGGAGAAAGCGGCAGAAGGTGGCACAGACAACAGAAAATGCTCAGAGGAGAGAAGACAGTGAAAAAGCTGAACTGAAAGACAAACAGCCAAAGGGCAAGACAGAGACACATGGAGAGGTATGAGAAGATAGGTAAATGAAGGTGCAATTTCCTACAAGTATTGCCTCAGGAAATGCATTAGTAAAAAAATACTAAATTACAACATCGTGGACTAAAATGTTAATGCAACTAAAATAATAAAGTCCATCTTTAGACAATTGTTCAATCTAAAATTTAATAAAAAGAAAACCCAAGGATTGACAGTCATGATGTGAATAGAAAACAAGCAACCCATTATCAAAGAGAAACAATCAAATTGCTTTCCCCTCTCAATTACAGAACCGTTTTAAGTTGAGACGGTCCAGGTGGCTTTAGGAGAGGGTAAATTCAAAAGCAGTAAGGGAAATGTTAAGGGTGTAGAGCAGAGTAACAATTTGGGTAAAGTACAGTGGATCAGGAAGCGACAGGAAATTTAAAGACCATAGGATGTAGGAGCAGAAGTTGGCCATTCGGCCCATTGAGTCTGTTCCACTCAATGGGATCATGACTGATTTTAAATCCTCAACTCCACTTTCCCCAGACCCCTTGATTCCCTTACTGATTAAAAATCAGTAAACATAAAAGTAATAAGAATATTAAGGCAATGTCAGGGAAAAATAGTAAAAAGTTAAAAACTAAAGCCACCGGGCTGGATTCTGCGATTTTGAGACTAAGTGTTGACGCCGGTGTGGAAGTACTTGCCTAATGTAGGAGTTTTACGAAAAAGCGGCACAAAATGGCCACCGATCCTCCGTCTGGTGAGGGGCTAGCAGGCACACAGCGTAAAGACCTGGCTCTGGCTGCGGATATGGCCAGAGAATTGCGGATGGGAATTGCAGCCTGCAGCGGCCGCGACGTACAACATGGCGCCAGCCGTGCACGGATCCAGCCCGCCAAATAGTAACCCCCTTTGGCCAGGCTCACCACTCCGGATCACCCGCCACCAGTGACCCCAGCCCCCGCCAAAGCCCCCCTGGCCGGGGATCGGCTCCCCCCGCCCCAACTGTGGCGGTGGCCGCCACGCCGAGTATCCAAAAATTAATACCACAGATGACTGACGCTGTTGGGAACTCAGCCCATCAGGGGCGGAGCATCGGTGGGAGGGCCTCAGGTAACGTCCTGAGGCCGTCCCGACGGCCTGCAGTGTACTCCTAAAGTGCGCCATTTTGGAGAGGCGGAGCTTCACAAAAATGGCACTGTTCCCGATTTCGGCGCCTACATGGATTCTCCGGCCGATCGCCAATGCGATTTCGCCGTCGGAGACCAGAGAATCCCACCCACTATCCCTGATTGTGTAGAACATTTGCAACAAAATAGATGAATAACTACCACAAAGAGAAATCATTTACGTTTTATTGCATGCTGGACAAGCTTGGGGACTAAATATTCCAGGATACTGGATAAAGGAGAAGTGTGGGGAATGGCTTTGATAACACAGGATGGGATAAAGGTAAAGAGAGAAAGGATTTTCGCTCATAAAATCAAGATGTATAATCAAATTAGATGGAGCTAAGAAAAAGGGCTGGGTTTATAGAACTACTAGTAGTAGTTGGCATGTTGGCCAAATTATTATTCACGAAATTAGAGGTATATTTAACAAGGTAGTCTCCATGGGAACTTTAACCTTCATGTAGAGTGACAAACATTTTTTTTTTAGTAATAATGTGGGGGTCAGGATGTATTTTTTTAGTTCAGTATATGTCAAGGAACCAACTAGGGAACAAGCCATTTTTGAACTAATGTAGTGCATCGATTAATTAATAACCTTGTAGTCAAGGTGGCTCAGGTAAAGAGTGATCATAATATGGTGAATTTTATATTGAATAGTTTGAGTCTAGGTCTTGAATCTGAACAAATTAAATCAAATATATATGAAGGAGTATAACTGTGGCTAAAAATTACTTAACTAAAGGAGAGGTATCTAATGCTGCCAAAAAGGTAGTATGTAAGCCAAGAGATTGGGAAAATTTTAGAATCTAGCACAGGATGACCAAGAAATGGATTGAGAGAGAGAAAGCAGAATAAGAGGAAATGATCACAAGTCATGAAAAAAGATTGCAAAAGCTTCTGCAAGAAGGGATTTAGTAAAAGTAAATACCCAACCTTTAGGGCAAAGTAAAGAGAAATTATAATGGGGAAAAACGAAATGGCAGAGACATTAAACATCAAATATTTTGCACTGATGGCAGAACACACAGAAAATATTCTGACAATACAGGGGAGTGAAGGATCAAGTGAGAATTAGTGAGGAATAGGACTCGACAAATCAATGACAAAAAAAACCCTAGATTTGATGGTTTATGTCTGTTTTTAAAAGGTGTCTACAGAGATTCGGGATGCATGGCTTTTGACTTTTCAGAATTTCCTAGGTTCTCTAGCCCACTCTGCAGATTGGAAGGTGGCAAATGTAATACTGCTGTTCCTTGAACACAAGGATCTCTAGAACAGTTTGCCTGATATCAGTAGGGAAAATACAAGGATCTGTTATTAGGAACACGATAACAGGGCATTTAGAAATTCCGAATTTGAATGGACAGAGTGAGTATGGATTTGTGAAAAGGAAAATCATCTTTGACAAATCTGTAAATAGTTGTTTTGAGATTGTACCGGTACAATCAGTAGATGTACTGCCACAAAGGGCTCATGGGATTGGGGGCAATATATTAGCATGCACTGAGAATTAGTTAACAAACAGGAAGTAGGAATTGAAGATTAATTTTCAGTTTGGCAGGGTGTAACTGCAAGAAGGGTCTCGTCAGTTACAATTGAGGTTAATGAGGGGACCAAATGCAATGTGCCCAGGTTTGCTGACAATACAAAATGAGGTGGGGAGGAATTAAGGAGGTTGCAAAGGGATATAGACAGGTTAAGTGAGTGGGCAAGAATGTGACAGATGGAATATAATGTGCAAAAGTATAAAATTATACATCTTGGTATGAAAAATAGAAAAGCAGAATATTTGCTAATTGGAGAGAGCGATTGGGAAATGTTGTTCAGAGGAACCCAGATGTCTTTGCACATGAATCAAAGTAAATAGGGCGGCACAGTGGAGCAGTGTTAGCACTGCTGTCTCACGGCGCTGAGTACCTGGGTTCGATCCCAGCCCTGGGTCATTGTCTGTGTGGAGTTTTTTTTTTCTTTTATAAATTTTGAGTACCCAATTCATTTTTTCAAATTAAGGGCAATTTAGCGTGGCCAATCCACCTACCTTGCCCATCTTCCTGTGTCTGCATGGGTCTCACCCCCACAACCCAAAGATATATAATATGGAAATATATTGCCGCTCCTTAACTGTTGGGTCAAAAACCTGGCATTTCCCCCGAACAGCACTGTGGGTGCACTTGTACCACAAGGACTGCAGTGGTTCAAGAAGGTGGCTCATAACCACCTTATCAAGAACAGTTATGGATGAGCAATAGGTGTTGGCCTAGCCAGTGCTATTCATATCTCATGAACAAATTAAAAAAAAAAGGGGTAAAGACGTCTTACTGCAATTACATATGACCTTGGTGAAACCACACTTGGAAGACCTCCTTACCCAAGGAAGGATGAAATGCAATGATGATTCACCAGAGCGTATAAAACATGCTGAATTTGAGACAGGGACATCATAGCAATGGAGGGGAAGTAGGTGTAAAAAGGAAAATGTTTATCTTACCTCTAACCGAAAGAGAATCTGAGAGCATGGGGAAAAATGGAGTCTATGCAGAAAAAGTATATGCAGGGAATCTAGTGTACAAGACAAATTATCCGAGGGTGCAGAGGGAATAGATAGCATAACGAAGGGCAGGTACGGAAGCTCAACATTCTAGTTTCAGCAGTTTCAAACGAGTTGGGGAATAATAAAGGTGGGGGGGGTTGAACTGAATGAATCATACTGGTGAGAGTATACTATACATCCCCAAACAGAGGGAGTAGAAAAGCAATTAAATAGACAAATTTCTGAGATGTGCAACCGGTTTAAGGCAGTAATTGTGTGCAATTTCAATTACCCTAGTGTTCACTGGGATAGTATCTGTGTAATATGTATATTGTGTGAAAACTTCTTAATGTGTTCAGTCGAACTTTCTTCGCCAGTACATCGCAAACCAACAAGTTACAGTTCTGGGCTTACACTTAAAGCTGGAGTGATGAAAGAGGTATCAATGGGACAGTGTTTGAGTGACAATGATCGTAATTCAGTTAGATTTAGCATAGCGAAGGAAATGTACAAAGATAGACTAGGAATAAAAATTCTAGATTGGGGAAATGGCCGATTTTATGATTTAGTAAAAGGTGGGCTGGAAGCAGCTATTTGAAGGTAAATCAATGTCAAAGCAATGGGAGTCATTCAAGGATGAGATAGCGAGAGTTCAGAAAAAAAGGTGCAACTCCCCCTGGATGTCAATAAGTGTGCAGGGAAAGATGAGGCAAAGAAAAAAAGGTAGCTTATGTCAGATATGAAGACCAGGATTTTCCTGTCCTGAATCCAGCTGGAAAGGGGGTGGGAGATCAAAGAAAATAGCACCAGTGGCTTGCGTGACAGTCCGTCACCTCCATTCCTGACTCTGCAGATGTCGGGGTGAAGGAAATAGCTTTACTTAATGTGAAAAGTGAAAGTTTGGACAAAAAGTACTGTACAGTAATTAAGTAATCAACATAGAAAATGCTTGGGGTGAAATTGATAACAAAATTACAGAAATTAAAGAGGGAACAAAAAAATATTGGCAAATAAACTCAAAGATATTTTATATATACATAAAGAGCAAGAGGATAAATAAGGAAAGAGTCGGGCCTATTAAAGACCGAAAAGTAAAGTGTGTGTCCAGGCGGAAGACTTTCAATGTAGCTCTTAAAGAAAGATTTGGATCTGTCTTTACAAAGGAGGGTTGAGGCAGACAATGTAAGGAGAAGTTTGAAAATTGGATGGAATAAATATAGTGAGAGAAGAAATATTAAGTGGTTTAGCGTCTTTGATAGTAGGTAAATTGCCAGGTCCGGATGCATCCCAGGCTGTTAACAGAAGTAAGAGAGGAAACAACCAGATGCTTCTGGTCATAACTTTCTAATCCTCTCTGGCTACAGGTACTGTGCCAGAAGACTGTACCATTGTCTTAAAAGAGGAAAAGGGACAGACTAACTATAGGGAAGTCAGTTTAACCTTGATGATGGATAAAGTATTGGAGAAAAATTCTGATAAACAGTAGCGATTGCCAATGAGAAAAGACATATTAACCAATAGTCAGCATGGATTTACATACAAACAAGGCAAAATGGCAGTAGGCCAAAAATGACAGTAGGCCATTCAGCCCCTCAAGCCTGCTCTGCTATTCAATAAGTTAACAGCTTATCTGATTGTGGCCTTGACTCCACTTTCTTTCCTACCCCTTATACACTTTGACTCCCTTGTCAATCAAAAATCTACCTAATTCAGCCAAAAAAATATTCAATGACCCTGCCTCTGCCACTCCCTGGGGAAGAGGCAGATTCACAACCCTCAAGAGAAAAACATTCTGATCTCCATTGTAAATAGGCGATCGCTTATTTTAAAACTGTGTCCCCGAGCTCGAGGGCTCGAACGCGATCTCGCGAGACGTTGCAATGTAAATCCTGCCCATTGTGGATGGATCACTTTTTAGCAAATTTGCATATTAAAGCGAGACAGCTAGTCTCACTTTAATGTGCAGATTCCCGAGGTACCCAAGGCGTGGGAATTATATCCTTCAGTTCCCTGGTACTGCTGGTGCCACCCAGACATCTTGGCACTGCCACCTGGGTGCCAGGTAGGCACTAAGGTGCCCAGGTGGCACTGCCAGCTGGAAGGTGCATTGCCAATAATCTACAAGGCTATGACCAAGATCAAGCAAGTGGATTGGGCTGGGTAGCTCTTTTCCAGCTGGCAATCATGATGGGCCAAATGGCTTCCTCCTGTTCCATAATTTGAAATTATTCTACAACAGATCAATGGAATGAGGAGATTGTACTACAAGGATAGAGTTAACTAGGCTCATTAGCCTTAGAGTTTTGAATAATGAGAGGTGATGTCATTGCTGCAACGTATTAGGGACTTAACATTACAGATGCTGGGAAGCTGTTTCCCCTAAATAGGACATCCAGCACTAGGGGCCACAGTTTCAGAATAAAGGGATCAGCCATTTAGCCTGAGAGGAGGACAATTTTTGTCACTCAAACAGTTGTGACTTTTTGGAATTCTCCACCCTAGAGGGTTGTGGAAGTTGAGAAGGGGTATATTTAAGACAGCTGTTGATGGATTTTTGGTTTATTAAAGGGTTTGGGGATAATACAGGAAAATGGAGTTCAGGTAGAAGATTGGCCGTAGTGTTTTGAATGGCAGAGCAGGCCAAATAGTCTAATTCAGGTCCTAATTTTTATATTCCTAAAATAGGCAATCTGGGTCAGGATACATAATTGTACACAAATAATTGGAGACTGACAGATAATCTAAAATTTAAAGGGAGGAATGTGATAATGCTAAACCCAATAATGCTAAAATTAACCACAAGAATTCTGGAAATTCTGGTTGGGAGGTGACAAGAACGATTAAAGAGGTAAAAGATAATATGGCAAGAATTATTCAATAACAAAATAAAATCATACAATGAAAATGCTTAGTGAGTCTAGTTGTGGAAGTTGAAGCTATGGCAGGAGTATCAAATTAATGTTTTGTACTGGTATTTACAAATAACAGTGGAACACAGAACGTAGTTTAACTAGAGGTGCAGACAGAACTATTAATAGTAACCGTAAAAGAGGAATTAGTTCTGAATGCATAAGGAAAATACATGATGGATATATCACTGGAAGTATGATCCTAGGCTGTTGAGAAAAAACTAGAGCTGAGATAATAGAGGATCTGGCCATAATTCTTCAATCTTTTTAAAATATAAAACTATATTGTGGTCCTTGAGAGTGGTCAATGGTCTTGTTCAAGGAGGATGAACAGGCAACTATGGGCCAGTGAATTTAATTTCTGTTATGGGCCACAACCCTTTAGAATTCATAATGAGGTAGTTAGTAAATGTTTAGAGACATTAGAGAGGGTTAAATTAAGTACAACCAGCATGTAAGTTTATTAAAGGCAAATTGTGTTTGTCAAACTTATTTTTTGAAAAAGGAGCTGATTAGATATGGACCGGGATTCTCCTTTCTGGGGACTAAGTCCCCACACCAGCGGGAAAACCAGCGGCAATGACTCCGACATCAACGGCCCCCCAAGGTGAGGAATTCTCACCTTTTCAGGGGGCTAGGTGGATGCCAGAGGGTTGGCGCCGCTCCAGGCAGTGGTGAAGGGATGCGTGAGTTTGCGCATGCGTGGAACTGTCGCCGTGATTCTGTGCATGCGCAGACCAGCCGGTGTATTTTCACGCATGCGCGAGGGGGGTTCTTTTCTCCACGCCGGCACCTGGGCAAAATGGCAAAGTCCTACAGGGGCCTGGCGCAGAAGGAAGAAGTGCTCCCACGGAACAAGACGGCAGATTGGGGGGCCCCGATTGCGGGCCAGACCACCGCGGTTCCCCCCCTTCCCCCCCGAGGCACATTCTCACCTGCCAGGTCCCAACCGACGCCGGCGGACTGGCCGCTCGGCCCATTGGGCCCCGGAGAATCGCCGGGGGCGGGGCGCTGCCAGCGGTCCCTTACCAGCATGGCGGGAATCCCGCCCTCGCCCGCAAAACGCCACTGGAGAATATGGCAGTCAGCATCAGGGCGGGATTCGCGCCTCCCCCCGGGGATTCACCGACCCGGCGGCGGGGGCCATAGGACCCCCACGGGCAAGTATATATATGGATACACACACCTATACACACACACATGCATGCACGCACACACACCTCTGAGGAAATATAGCAGTAGGGATAGAAAGTTTGGTGACAAACAAAAAATAGGGAATTAAGGTATATGATGCTCCTTGGACTAGAGAATTATTGGAAATGGTGTGCCCCAGGGGTCAGTCCAAACATATATTATATGTGCATGAATATATATACCGTTGAAGTGTGGAAGAACAGAGGAAAGCGGAGGTTCATTTACATAAATCCTTGAAAGTGGCAATGCAGGAAAGAATCTGGGGCTTTATAAATATGGGCTTGCATACAAAAGTCAATAAATAATAATAAATTTCTGCAAAATATGTTAACCATACTTTGAGTTCTGCATAAGGCAGAAACTATTGTATCTTTTAAAAGAAAAATTAGATCATTGATTTGAGCAGAGAAAAATATAAAGCTTAGGGAAGAGTATAGGGCAGTGGGATTAATTTCCGATTAGTCCACCAAAGAGTTGATAAATACATAATGAGCCAAATGGTCTCCATCTGTGCTGTAAGCATCTTTTACCCGATGAATGCCTCTCACGGATGGAAAGTTTTGATGTCAGTTACTAATTCAATCTATGGATTACGAAGTATGGGAGTAACTTGTTACTAGGATAAGGAGATTTAAATGATAAACCATGCTGAACTCTAAACCTGAGACAACATAATTTCTCAGAAGCTATGCAAACTGTTTCTTTGGTTTGTACAGTCCTACGTTTATTGACCTGTGAATTTCAGCGTGACATTACACATGAACTTTAAGCATGTTCTCTTAGAAAATCAATTTCAAAACTTTATTCGGTGCAGCACAGTGGTTAGCACTGCTGCTTCACAGCTCCAGGTTCCGGGTTCAATTTCGGACTCGGGTGACTGTGTAGAGTATGCACGTTCTCCCCGTGGGTTTCCTCCGGGTGTTCTGGTTTCCTCCCACAGTCCAAAGATGTGCGGGTTAGGTGGATTGGCCATGCTAAATTGCCCGTTAGTGTCATAAAGGTGAGGTGGGGTCACTGGGCTTCGGGGATAAGGTGGAGGGGTGGGCTTAAGTAGGGTGCTCTTTCCAAGGGCCAGTGCAGATTTGATAGGCTGAATGGCCTCCTTCTGCACTGTAAATTCTATGATTTTGGATTAGCAAGCACAGAAGAGGCCCTGGTTTATGTATGGCATCTAGTAGCATCTTGGACTGAAAATGTTGCAATAATGTTATATATTGACCACCCATGATCGGTTTGTTGGTGGGATTGAGGTTTGGCTTATGTTGGCAATTGGCAGCATCTAGGCTGAGACCTAATCCAGACAGAGTGCTGGAAAGGGGACCTCACTTCAAAGGGAAGTAACAGAGTAAATCCATATGGACCCACAGCCATAATGCCTTCTATTAGCGGAGTGTGAAGCGGTTTTGGCTTTGGTCATCAGAGAGAGGTATTTGACTGTTTCTATGAATGAACTGGGGCTGTTTAGCTCACAGGGCTAATCGCTGGCTTTGAAAGTAGACCAAGGCAAGCCAGCAGCACGGTTCGATTCCCGTAACAGCCTCCCCGAACAGGCGCCGGAATGTGGCGACTAGGGGCTCTTCACAGTAACTTCATTTGAACCCTACTCGTGACAATAAGCGATTTTCATTCATTTCATTTTCAAAAGGTCAAAAAGAGAAACAAGAAATAACTTCAAATTTTAAAACTTCTAAAACAAAATCCAAAATGTATTTCTGGGCTACATATTACTAATAAACTATGGACACCATTAATTATTCTATAATTGGAGATCAGTATTCAGGCAGCATCTAACAGTATCATAAACACCGTTTGGAATTCCTCATGGGATCAATATGTGACCCAAGAGTTAACCTAAAATAGCACAATGGTTATTCCTCATATTTAATCATTTTACATAGCTTCCTTCAACTAGTTTAGCTATCTAAAACATTTGAAACATATGAGTGGATTAAGTAGCGGATCTAAATGGAGTTAGCAAATTAACTATCACATGTGCTACTACATTATGGAACAAATGCTTGAAGCAGATCCCTACAATATGTAATCATCACGCCAGCAAAATAGTGTGCAACTGTATTCAATATTAAAATGAAAGCAATATTACCAGCACAGATTCAACTGGCAAAACTACAATTCCAAAACATGGCATGAAGTCATAGAATATAAGCATAAATCAGACCTACAAATAGTGTACCTACAAATCCGCCAGTATGTAAACCACTGCAAGATTCTGAAAGAAAACAGATAAATATTCCTACCTGTGATCAAAACTAGAGCTGCTAGACAAGCAAAAGCTGAGACATCAAAGTTAAGGCTTTGTAAATTTGTAGAGAACTCCTTGATTGTATCAAGCCATTCACCAAATCCACGAAGGCACTGAAGTCGATGCAAGACAAGTCCGTTACAGAATACAAACTTATCCTCTGTTGGAGCAGATCTGAAAATAATTTTTAAAATGATAGTTAATGAACTGCAACATAATCTTTGTAACATATCATCAGCAGTATCCCACATTCTCCAACAGATCTAAAATTATAAACCACAATTGTCCAGAGAGATTTTAACGCAATTATTCCTTGGCAACAACACTTTGATATATATTCATTGTATGGGGTATCTATGGCAGCATACATGGTACAGAGTGATAGCAAGTGAGCTTACAGATAGTGGCCCTAGATTTGAATTCTAGAGAGTAACAATGTGTTGGACTGCATTGTTGAACATGCTCACTGATTCAATATCTGGTGTATTTTAGATGTACACCATAGATTATATTTTAGAAAATTTGGCACACTGAATCTTGAACGATTTGGTACATTCCAAACATCTTTATTTAGTAACATGCTCACTTTATTATCATTTCACTTTGCCTGGCTTCAATGAGAAGCATTTTTTTCTTTCCCACCTGGTGTCATTTCAAGCTGATGTTCATTCGAACAAGCAGCAAAAGTAAGAAACACACAGTAACTGTATAATGAACACATATGAAATATGAAAAGAAAAGTTATCAAGAACATCTGTGAAGATGGGCAATTTGAAATTATGATGGAATATACTGGTAATGCACAAGATTGGTCAGCATCTAAAATGATTGAAAGTTTCTAAAGTTCTGATGAAAACTAGCATTTATAATGTTACTGATGGCCAGGAATATCCATACCTTAACTGGAGTGTGGCAGAACCCTGTTTATGCGCATACATGGAGTTACTGTTACAATTCCAGCAAAGAAGCATAGCAAAGCAGGGGTGGCACAGAGGAAATTCTTGCTCTATCCTTCTATTTTCCTTTGCATGATGAATGACTTACTGAGAATGTCCAGCATTTCAAATATTTTTCTGGATTCTACTCCCTATCTCCCAAAATCAAATCCAATTTCTTTCAAAGTTACCTGCAGTTGATGACAGCTATATTTTTTTATAATAACAATACTCTGAATTTTACAAAACGTGGGTGCTATAATCACAATTTGTAAATTATCTATCTGTACAATGTACAAAACATCTTCAAAGTACAAATTTCTAGTTGTTCATTTCTCTTAAAAAGAAGTATATGGAATGCGACTTGTGTATCGATGTTTTTCCAGAAACTAAGAAATTTACCTGTGGGAGAGTCTCAGTACAAACAGTTCAAGGAAGGCAGATTCGATGAGCAAAGTCTGATCTTCCTTTGGGAGATCACTAAATCCTGGTATTTTTTCAGCCCAGCTCTGTGTGATCTCCATAGACGTGGCAAGGAGGCCATAGAATTGATGGACATACTCAGCATCAGTTCCAGATGTGGGCTGTTCAGCAGCACAAAACTATAAGGGAAAAAAGGGAAAATGTCCTAAAGGTCAAATTGCATTACACAAATTACATTTTCCAATTCACACAATAGAAGGAGGAAATCATTGTACTAAAACTTTGCATCTTGTTTATGGAAGAAATTTTTGTATATTGTTCCTCAGATTTTTTTTCCATGTATTATGTGTCAATTTGAGGGCATGTCTTAAAAATTTGTTACATTTTGTCGGTAACTTCAATTGATATTATGCCAAAATGTACTTTATGGAAATAAACTGCCAATTGCTAGCAATATTCTGTAGTATTTCTCATTCGACATATGATGTCCAGTCGTAAGTGAGAATTATTTATATTTGCCCAATACACAGATATTAATGCCTAAAAAGCTGATCAATGTTGCTGAATAAACATTTCAAAACAAATAAATTGTGCCATGATCAAATGAATTTTAGGCATTTCTCTGAACTGATATATTTAAACAGATGCAACTAATTCAATTGCAATGATTTTCAGCAAATGTTCTTCCCTTCTGCATTATTTAAATTAGTAAGTTGCTTTCAATTATAACAGTCCACAAACCATTCCTTCATATGCCATCTTCAGTTTTGACCAAAGACGGCCATGAAGCATGAATACGAATGAAATTGTAAAGTAATTGTGATTTCAACAGAAATGATTGCTGTGAGATCACCAAGCTAATTAAGAACTGCATTGAAATGATTTTGACTTTGCACTTGGATTCCAAAAAAAAATTCCAATGTTTAAATAAAAGCTGGTAAATTCCAATGTTATAAAACTGGCCTGTTGCTGTACTAAAGGCAAGTTGCACTTTTCGCCAGAAATGAAATATGTTGGTTGTAAATTTAAATTACCGGAATAATTTCCTCACTACACACGTAAAGTTAACATCTTCAAACATATATTGGATTTGGCATATGTTTTTGAGCAAGAGGCATGAGGGAGGGATAGCACCTCGGATGTAGGCTCAATGCTCTCTTTGGAGTGGGCCACCCTATATTGGTCCTCACCTTCACCCAGCTCTCAAAAGTACATAATAATGCAACATGGACATCAAAGTAATTTTTTTAAAATGCTACAGCTTTAAGAAACTTTGAAAACATCAAATGAGGAGAAGGCCATGACTTTCCATGAAAAGAAACAGAAGAAATGATAGTGGCCCCTGGATGTACTTGCAGGAAATCCAATTGTTACAAGATTAGTGGGGACCGGCAAGATAATCCTTATCAATAATCTGATATTGGCACTCCTTTGCTAACATCTTGATTAAAAGGATGATATAGCCGCACTATTGCTAATGGGTTAAGTTATGGCGCTTCTGCTCCACAGAGAAAATGTTTGTTGTAACCCAAGTTTTTTTCATTACTTACAATGAAGTTTTTGTATTTACACAGCTCTGAAATTGTAAACTAGGAAATCTTGAAATGACCGCTTAGATTTGTTTCTCTATTTGATACATTACAGAGCTGCTACTTTCTAATTTAAAAAGTAGAATATACAATGCTATCAGGCACCGTCATGTACATTTACCAACAGGTTTCTAAAGGTTGATTAGTTCTTTTTAAAATAATCCCACATTTCTTCAATTGGTTGTTATGGAGTCAATGCTGTGGAGTTCATTTACATTTTGTTCAAAAAGATTATTTAAAAAATACGAAGAATATGTTCTGAAACCATAAATAATTTAACATGTGGTTAAATGTTTGTCACCTTAGTATTTACTATCACAAAATAAAACATTTGCTTAAGTAGGTGTGATATTATAATCATCTGAGTATACAACGTCTCATGGTAGCAGCTATTGTTGCTGTTGGTGTTAAGATGCTATCTACTTCCCTCATCGATGTGGACTCTTCCTTACCTGGGTGTAATTGTGGCCGCTGGGAGTGGAGTCTACGAGTGCCCGTACAAGAGCGTTCATCAAACTGATTGGGGGCGAGGGTGGGGATGGTTCCTGGAGAGGGCTCTTTGGTTTGGAGGGCAGACGACCCCTTCTCCCTTTTAAACTATCTGTCCGGACCACTAGAGAGAGAAGGAAAGTGTTTTAAAATTCTACATACAATTACAGAAAGTGAACCAATAGGGGGTCAAAATAAAAAATGAAGACCTTTCAACTTCTGGGCTACAGTGCACATTTTCATCAATTTACAGATTATTTCGACTGGTGTTAAAATTGTAACTCGATATTGTGTAACATTTTTAAAAATGCACTCTCCTTATCTAGAGGTTTATAATTTGAGACAACATTAAAGCCACATCTGGATTAGTATTATTGTGGCTTTGTGTTTTTTGTTGTTGTTTGGTTTCCTGTTCGGTTAATTCAGAGGAGTCTATGACTCCTCTATCCTGCCAGATATTTACAACATGCTTTTGAAGATTGCGAAAAAAAACCCCGATAAACAGGAAATGCACAAAGCCGACCGAATTTAGAAGGTCTGGTTAGTTAAAGTATTGAGATGAGCACTGCTTTCTCCCGCTCTTAATCTAAATGGTGACAAATCATAACCACAGCCAAGCAAAATCATCGCCAATTATCTTTACATGAAAACTGGAGGGGAGGATTAGGTAGGGGTTGGGGTGCTGCTGTTGCACTAAAACAGCTTGGCAGCTCTCACCTTCCTTCACCATGCCCACGCTGAGACATTTTTGGAACCTGCAGTACTGACAGCGATTGCGCCGCCTCTTATCCACGGGACAGTTTTTGTTCGCGAGACAAACGTATTTTGCATTCTTCTGCACCGTCCTCTGCAAAGTACAAATATTATTACAGGATGTTTTCTGCTCGGGTAAAAAAAAAATCGGAGCTGACAAAGCAAACTCTAATTGCAATATGAAATGCGCCAACGCCACTCCGATAATTAGATAAAATTAATTTCCTAACACGTTAGCCTGCAGGAAAAACAATTTTACTGGTGTTAGCTCCTGACAATGAGAATCAGCCAGATCCGTGCTGGAGACACTCTCCAGAGACAGGCAGCTTTAAATGATGAAATTATTTCTGAAATTACCGGGTCATCACATGATACCGTTGGGTATAATATCCCTCCCTCTTAATATACCTCCGAGGATCGCTTTCCACTTGGCTTATTCCCGCGGTGATTACTGACCTTATTAAAACAGATTTAAAATGATTTGGGGTAGCGTTTCCTTAACCAACATAGGTTGAAAAATTTAGAAAAAATCCTAGCTTGGATTTCGCTAATCAAGACTGATCAGGACAATTTAAATCACATTCGGGGTTCAAGTTTAATTAAATACTATACATCTTGATAAAATAAATGATATAGCTGCTAGAGTATTGCTGTCGGGTGATGTTAACTGTACAGAAGTCGAGCGTCCTGATCATTGTGGAAGATGGGAATCCCCCTGGCTGACAAGGGGGTCCTTCAACAGATTGGAAAAGTTTGGGAAATCATTACGTTTGCAAAGGCAACGTCAACAAAAGGCAACTTTTATTATAATTATAGATTGCCCGCCTTTCGAGAACTCCCCTTCGCGGTGGAGTTGAAATTACAATTTAAGCTCATTGCTCGCAACAGTGTAGCATTTCCCAGAAAGGTGGGGCAGTCGGTCACTTTTGCAAATGAGAGTAGCCTCCTACGCCAAGTAGAAAGTACCATCCCAGCCAAACTAATTGCCAAGATTGAACTGTCTTATTCTGAAATGACACCATAGCTCCGTACCCCCCAGACAGGACTTCTTTCTATTTCGAAACTCTGGCTGCATTAGCTGCAATTATCAATAATAAAGGCAACATTTGAAACTGTTATTCGATCTCCTGTTTGAATGTACAGCACAGCAGGAGATACATGTTGCCACAAAAAAAACCGCAAAAGTTATTTAAATACTCTGTTTAGTACTTGATTGTTTAAATCTACTATTCTCAATTCAATTTCAGTTTGATTGCTGTTTTAAATAAGAAACTTCCTGGTAATTCCGTTTGTGATTTTTTGAAAAATGTTCCTTCTGATCTTTAGACACTGAAACTTTCTCAGTCTCGATTCTGCCCCCATCGTTTAATATAAAGCTTTTGCCGGTGAAAGTTTCCCTTTGATATCCGGTTGTTTGAAATGATCACTAATTGTGCCGTATAGAACTGACAACCCAGTAAAAGTGCTTTCAACACTGTCGCCGAAGTGAGGCGTTTCTTGAAGGATTTCTTGTTTTTACAAGCACTTCATTTGGACAGGCGCCTTTTTAAGGTGCTGCTGGACAGGAGGTTGGGCTATGTGCGGGTTGGACTGAAACCCCTCTCTTTCGAACGCATTCCTTCTGAAAATAGTCCAGGTATATTCCCAACCAATCCTGTTCCGCTAAATTACTGGCCAAGTTAAATAAATAACTTCCAAGTTCACCTCATTTTAAATTAGGCGCATTCAGAAAGTTCTCTGGTCGAATTCTTTTATTTGGACATTTACAATTTTAAAGCACTTCAATGGCTGGAGAACGATTGGTGGTGTCTGATGGCCGTGATGGGTGCTACATAAATGCAAGTTTATTTTGCACATACGACAGGTTTGTTTTTTGCAATATGCCCCCCCCCCCCCCGCAAAAAAACGTAGCATAGTGTTTGAGAAAGATGAAGGTGAACGGTACCTTAAAAAACCCTTTGCATCCCTCGCAGGTCCTCACCCCATAGTGCTGACAGGCCGCATTGTCCCCGCACACGGCACACATCCCCTCCCCAGAGGAGGAGCCTCGGTTGGGGGGAGACGGCAAGCTCTGGGCGCTCTGGCTCAGGGGCATGGGGTGAAAGCCCATGCCCGACCCTTTGACCAAATGCAGCGGGTACTGACGAGGGTCCATCACCGACTGTGCAGAAGTGCTCTCGGTTCCCATCGGCATGTTCAAGGTGGGTTCGTAACACATGTGGCTGCTGGAGGCTGGAGAGTGTGGCGGGGACTGTTTGAAGGAAAACAGCGGGAATCTGGGCGGGCCACTCTTCATAGGGGCATCTAAGATATGACCTGTGGCCATGCAAGTCTGGGTCACTGGGGGTAACGTATGAGGCTCATCCCACATGGATGTCTGTGGAGTTGTGAACTGCGGCGTGGTGGGTGTTGATGGAGGAGACTGCTTGAAGTAAATGGATGTCGATGGCATGATGTCCTCGGCTTGATGCTGGATGGATGGCTGGTAGCTGTGATGGGGGACGTCTTCCAGTTTAATGAAGGGTCTCTGTGAGGACGAAGAGTGCATCTGATACACACACGATGGTTTGAACTCGTAGCTGCCCGAGTAGCCAGTCTCCATGAAGGTGCTGAAACTGGGCAGGGAGGTGGTGGCTGTGATTTCAGTGCTGCCCAGGTCCATGCCAAACTTCATGTAGGGGGCTTCAGTATGCACCAAATCAGAGCTGTAATCCCCATAAGCGTAATTCGGAGCTGCAAAACTGGCACCTTGTGGCGAAGAGCTGTATTGGGTCTGCACACAGGGCATGTCTACAAAGAAACAAGAAAGGCTGATGTTACTAAAGTTAGCAGCACTGATCTGCCAGTGCTTCATCGCACGGTATGCATTTATACTGCGGGGAAAGGAAACTTTATTACACAAGAGATCACACCAACTGCACTTGCTGGAAATCCACATTCCTCTTTCTAACGCCAACTTTCTGGCTCCTGATTCCGTCCCTTACCAGAACAAGAACTGTAATTCACCGACACATTTTACCTTTAGGGCTAAACCGTTAACGCTAAGTGGCGTTGAGAAGAAGTCAGGTTAATATCTACACCATCTCGCTTCGTTCGCCAATGACTTAAAAGTTACTGAGAATCTGTGGTCGAAGACTCTGTCACTGTGTGACAGTGCTTTCTTTGAAATATTCCCGGGGACAATTGTATTTGGAACATTGTGCTTGTATTGCTCTGATGTGCAGCAATGTGTGCTTCCCTGGACGTTACTGTATATCTGCTTCCACCAATGTTATTATTCAAGAAAACCAGCGACAAACAGGATGAAGTTTCCCGATGAATATCCTTGCGTGTGTCTGGGATTGGAAGGTGTGGGAGTGGGGGTGGCCACTGTACAAGTGATATTTTGAAAAGTTGTTTCTTGCTGTGTAAAACACTAGGTCATTTCCGTGATCTCCCTGCTGATGGCCGGCTGCAGCCGCTCTGGACAGAGACTCCTGTGCGAGGATTTGAAGTTAGGGGTTGTCTCCTGTCAACAATAGTGGTGTGACTAAGCACAGTATCAGCACTGCATTCAGTGTGTCGTAGATGAATGGGCTTTTCCAAATATCAAGAAAGGGGCCAGTTAGAGTTAGTTACTGACTGCGTGTGTATAGATTTTATTTAAAATATTATAGTATCACATCACATGGTAGAAATTCATTGGGAAAAATAGGGACTAGGGTTGATAACATCAGTGAGCAAATTGGTTCAAGCAGAGATGCTAGTCATTTGTCAGCAAAATGCATGCTTTTTCTACATTAAGCAACTTTATCTGCATGTCTATCAAACCTGACCACCAACGACCCCTGCAGATATGCCGCTTTCATTTCTCTACACGTGAACATACAGCTTCCGATTATACAGTTCCCTATGCATGTGCAGTTTTCTGTATGTGCACAAACCTGCATAAAAGCTGGTTTTTCTCTGCATACAGATGACTAGACATAAGTAGCTTTCTCCATGTATACAAACCCCCTGATACAGGTTTCTGGCAAGACGTACATAAACCCCTGGTTATCTGCGAACTTGTTTATGCACACAAACTGCTGGATATAGGCAGGTTTCTATATGCATACAAACCGCTGGATATAGGCAGGTTTCTATATGCATACAAACTGCTGGATATAGGCAGGTTTCTATATGCATACAGACTTCTGGATATAAGCAGGTTTCTATATGCATACGGGCAAGTTTCTATATGCATACAGACGGCTGGATTTAGGCAGGTTTCTATATGCATACAGACTGCTGGATATAAGCAGGTTTCTATATGCATACAGACTGCTGGATATAGGCCGGTTTCTTTATGCATACAGACTGCTGGATATAGGCCGGTTTCTTTATACATACAGACTGCTGGATATAAGCAGGTTTCTATATGCATACAGACTGCTGGATATAGGCAGGTTTCTATATGCATACAGACTGCTGGATATAAGCAGGTTTCTATATGCATACAGACTGCTGGATATAAGCAGGATTCTATATGCATACAGACTGCTGGATATAGGCAGGTTTCTATATGCATACAGACTGCTGGATATAAGCAGGTTTCTATATGCATACAGACTGCTGGATATAGGCAGATTTCTATATTCATACAGACTGCTGGATATGGGCCGGTTTCTATATGCATACAGACTGCTGGATATAGGCAGGTTTCTATATGCATACAGACTGCTGGATATAAGCAGGTTTCTATATGCATACAGACTGCTGGATATAGGCAGGTTTCTATATGCATACAGACTGCTGGATATAGGCAGGTTTCTATATGCATACAGACTGCTGGATATAAGCAGGTTTCTATATGCATACAGACTGCTGGATATAGGCAGATTTCTATATTCATACAGACTGCTGGAAATAGGCAGGTTTCTATATTCATACAGACTGCTGGATATAAGCAGGTTTCTATATTCATACAGACTGCTGGAAATAGGCAGGTTTCTATATTCATACAGACTGCTGGATATAAGCAGGTTTCTATATTCATACAGACTGCTGGATATAGGCAGATTTCTATATTCATACAGACTGCTGGATATAGGCAGGTTTCTATATGCATACAGACTGCTGGATATAGGCAGGTTTCTATATGCATACAGACTGCTGGATATAGGCCAGTTTCTATATGCATACAGACTGATGGATATAGGCCAGTTTCTATATGCATACAGACTGCTGGACATAGGTAGGTTTCTATATGCATACAGACTGCTGGACATAGGTAGGTTTCTATATGCATACAAACTGCTGGACATAGGTAGGTTTCTATATGCATACAAACTGCTGGATACAAGCAGGTTTCTATATTCATACAGACTGCTGGACATAGGTAGGTTTCTATATGCATACAAACTGCTGGATATAAGCAGGTTTCTATATGCATACAGACTGCTGGATATAAGCAGGTTTCTATATGCATACAGACTCCTGGACGGCCCCTTCTCAACATTGCCCCTCGCCTGAGGTATGGTGATCCTCATGTTAAATCATTCCCAGTCAGCTCTCCCCCTCAAATAGGAAAGCAACCTATGGTCATCTGGGACTATGGCGACTTTACCTTACCTTTACATTCTCCTGGATATAGGCAGGTTTCTATATGCATACAAACTGCTGGATATAGGCAGGTTTCTATATGCATACAAACTGCTGGATATAAGCAGGTTTCTATAGGCATACAATCTCCTGCATATAGGCAGGTTTCTATGTGTTCATAACACTGAATATTGGCAAGTTTCTATATGTATACAGACCCAGGATGTAGGCAGGTTTCTATAGACATACAGATGCCTCGATAATCAGCAGATTTCTATATGTATTCGGAATCCTGGATTATAGGCACATTTCTATATGTACATAGATGCCTGGAAAGACAGGTTTCTATATGTATAAAGACTCCTGGATATAGGCAGATATCCATATGTATACAGGCATATTTGTATATGTATACAGACTCATGGATATTAGGCATGTCTATTTGGGGTGATCCTTATACATCCACAGGGTTCAGTTTGCATGGACCCATAGCCAACATTTGTTCTAATTCTCTGGATTGAGAATGGAGAATCCAAAGCTTCACTACCTTTTCCCATGGTCTGTATCCGCTGTGAAACATATCCGCCTCATCCTCGCAGAGTAAAAAGTACAAGTGGAGAATTGAAGCGGTAAACAAAAGGAGGCGATACAAGAAGGAAAGTAAATCCCAACAATAAGACAAGGGAACGAAAAAAAACCCGAACTTTCCCCGTGAACACTTGCCCATGTACAATAAAGCATCATCGGGCACACCACCACCCCAGCCCAGTCCACCCCAGCCCAGCCCTCAGAACAAGGTGGAGAATCTCCTGATGTTGTAACGAACCTTCACGTGTATGGTACACTTGTGCGTGTATTCTGTTGTTTACATACAACCATGTCGCCTCCAGTGTGTGCGGCAGTGTGTACCTGTGTGTGCTGAGGGAGGGTGATATTTGGCTCGCTGAATGTTGGCCCGGTGGGCTGCCAGAGGCTCGGTCACTGTGGACGTGTTGTCTCTGGGCTGGGTGCTCCCGGCTGTTCGCGGGGTTGACTCGGAGCTCCGGCTCGGCGGGGAAAGCTCTTCCGAACCAAGATCTACACAGAGAGAACAATACAGATCAGAGCTGGGGAGGGGGCAACATTGAAGCGCACAGCTTCCCTTTGTCCTGATCTTTTAAACACCAAATCCAAGACAACTAAAACATCAAATGATGGTAATAATGTATAATCCCACACTCACTCAAACACACACACACTCCTCACTCTCACACACACACACTCCTCACTCTCACACACACACACTCCTCACTCTCACACACACACACACACACTCCTCACTCTCACACACACACACACACACTCCTCACTCTCACACACACACACACACACTCCTCACTCTCACACACACACACACTCCTCACTCTCACACACACACTCCTCACTCTCACACACACACACACTCCTCACTCTCACACACACACACACTCCTCACTCTCACACACACACACACTCCTCACTCTCACACACACACACACTCCTCACTCTCACACACACACTCCTCACTCTCACACACACACTCCTCACTCTCACACACACACTCCTCACTCTCACACACACACTCCTCACTCTCACACACACACTCCTCACTCTCTCACACACACACACTCCTCACTCTCTCACACACACACACTCCTCACTCTCACACACACACACACTCCTCACTCTCACACACACACACACTCCTCACTCTCTCACACACACACACACACACTCCTCACTCTCACACACACACACACACACACTCCTCACTCTCACACACACACTCCTCACTCTCACACACACACACACTCCTCACTCTCACACACACACACTCCTCACTCTCACACACACACTCTCACACGATAGAAAAACCGAGACATGATGTTGCTACAAAACTGTAACTTTTTAAAATAATAAATCTAGAATGAAAATTCCCGCTGCTTCAAATTGACCACAAATCGCTACGATTTAAGTGACCAGTCCATAAATCAGTTCAGGACAGAGGTAAACTTCACTGAATGGATACTCAACTCAAATGGAAGAACTCTGCTCCCCTGGGTGCTCCTCCGGCGCAGACACCGAGGGTGAAGCGGTGCAGCCCATGTCACTATCCCTCAGCTCGGTCTGAGAGCGCGATGGGTTGGGAAAGTTAGCAAGATGTGAGCAGCTCTTGTGCTTTGTGCCTTGGCTCAGCCACGCAGCCTGTGCCTCTATTCTAGGGGATGTCAGTGGAGCTCCTGCGTGCCAGCCTGACGCTCACTGCACACAGTCTCAATGTGATGTCACCGGTTTGGAAACCAGGACTTGAAACGAAATGAAATGATGTATCCGCATGGTTTGGAGATCACTGGGCTAAATCACAGGATTGCAGCACATTCACAAAACGTCTGCCGTTTTAATAAAAGCGTGCCGTTTCATATTTGCTACTGTTTGTACCATTGGTGCAGGCGAACTCCACCAGTTGAACTGCAGCGCCCTCTCTCAATGTGTTTAATCTGACCGCCACTCGGCAAAAACAAACTTTACAAAGTTACCCAGCACAGGTGTCAATGTCCTTTACGCAGCCAAATGTCCATTTCACAAGGGGTCCACACACCTTTCCTGAAAATGTTCAGCCAAACATTACAATCAGCATTACATTTTATTGGATAAGACTCAGGATTTGGTGGAAATCATGATAATCCACCTCCTTTATCAGGGCAGGTATAGAACACATAACCCGCTGGTGATCGTGGTAGGAGCAATTGTACTGAAGCCTTTAATCTGGACTCTGTTCCATCCCCAATGAAACATGCAGTCTTCTTGGAAAATGTCATTGTTCAATATTACAGTGGCTCCCAATCAGAGAGCAACATCCTTTATTCTGGGGCTGAGTCGGGTATGAAACAGCGGGAAGACGTTTTTGGACAATCCTCCCCTGCCATCGGAAATATATTGTCATAACCACTTTTCACTCCCGCAGCTTCACTCACAGAATCCCGCTGCGGACAGAAATTGGCAGAAGTGGTGCCGAGTTTTGGGTTATATTATGATCCTCTCACGTTTAAAAATATCTTACGCCAAAAGAAAACGTGTTTTCCGAATAACTTTCACGTGTCGTATATCCTTAGTAGGTTGACCTATATCGTGTAGAATCCCGCTTTACTTAATTAAAAACCTTTTGCAAGGCTGTATTTAAGAATCCCAGCTTCATTCCTTTTACACAGTATTTCCCGCTCAGGATGAATCCTCTAAATCAGCTGGTTACCTAGAGAACGGGCAATGTCTCTTTAAACATCCGTCCTGTTATCAGCCTTATTACCAGCAGCCCCGTCTCCCATACAGAGTCGGGCAGTACATTAACTGGAGAAATGTTCAATGTTTTAATTTCTATTTCATTGAATTATTGCAGAAAAAAACCGACTCATTTTTCTCAATCGCGATTTCCTTTGAGAAAGTAAACTACCAACTATACTGGAAGTCAGAAATCGTCGCCCATGGCTGTGTAGAGTAATTTTAAAATATGAAAACAATATATATGTGAAATGAAAACAAATGGAGCACTCGGAGCAGTGAGTTTAGAGATAACATCAGATGTTTGTACCACCTACACAACTCAGGACCTTACCTATTCAGGGAAGTTCAGACAATGATTTAAAACTCCCCATCTCGGACACCTTACTACTCAATACTAGAAATAACATTCTTTGCAATCTCACTAACATTTCGCAGTTACGCGCGAAAATCACCACAAATGGTTAAATGAAAGAATACAAGATATAGTTAGTATGTGAACTTGCTACAATGTTTTGCTGACAGAAATTTCAGTAGATTTCACCCTTGGAATTCTACTGAGATCCCGAGGAGAAACTTGCCCAAATTCACAAACTCGCCCGTGTCACGTTATCATCTCTTGGCACCGCCTCAGAAAAATGAAGTTTTTATTCTACAGGCGATTTGGGACTTGGACTGCAAAGTAGCCTTATTGGCGTTTGCATTCACTACTTTCGACAATGCGAATGTATTTCAAAGCGATTCTGTTGAAAATTCAAGTGTAAACATCCCATGTACACACGCATAAGAACGTGCTGCACTTGCTACTACTGAATATTACTCAACAAAAAGTAAAAGTTAAACAGATCCACTTCTGAAAGTGAAACCATTAGTAAAAGAATTGCAAAAGCATTTGAAGCGAAGTCTAGGCACCTTAAATGATCACGCGTGGTGGGTTAACAAAGTCCACAGTTAGACCTGGTTATTTCTCAACTGAAACTCCGAATATCGATGGCCGTAACCCGAACCGACGTGCAAAATGATAATCAACACTAATTCCATCCCAAAGCGCTGCATTTCAACTTTATAAACAAACCAGCACTATACCCTCTTCAGAATGCGGTCGTAGTGAAGTCAAATAGACACTAAATAACTATACACTGTCACTTGAACATAGCTAATTATGCATACAGACAAGTGCAAGACAAATCGCATCTATTCAACCCATCATAGCAAACACCGTGCCTGCCTGCAGCATTACATTACCATGACAACTACCAGAAATACCTTAATACCCGCTGGTCTCCGATTGTCACACAACTCAAACCGGCTGATAAACCCATAAATTCTCAAGACACAAGGGACAGGCATCAAAGAACAAGTTCTGAAGTATGTTCCAATCAGCGCTAACAAAAAAACACATCACCGAAGCTCATTGAATTGTAGTCACTTGTTCTATAGCATACCCATTGCAACTTTTATGATGTCCAGAGAGTAACTGATTGATACGTACTTGATTGCTGTGACGGTTCCGTCTTTACAATTAAACAGCCGTCCAAGTTGCGTGTAGGCGTACAGTCCGAACCATGGATATTAGACAGAGAAACTTGTCTTTGAAATATCACTCCCAGTAAATGATTTGGCTGTAGTGCAAAATCGGATCCTTCCTCTTCACGCGAGTTCACCCAGAGAGAAAAAAGTGAGGAACTCTTCCTTTGCTCCCTTCCTCGGTTTTGTAGTCTTCTCCTCCGATTGCAATGTGCCTTTGTTTATGTGCGGACAGATAACAGTAACAATCCCCTCACTTTGTGAACGTCATTTATGTTTAAGGGAAAAGGGGGTGGGGAGCTTCGCGAAAGCTGCTCGCCTATAGGAGGAGGGCCGGTATCTCCATAAGAGCGGCTGGAATGCAGTCAACGTCAATTGTGACGCCTCCGGCTCGCGCACGTCACACGGCGTCACGTCAGCTGGCTTTTATTGTGTCTGCTCACACAGTCTCCGCTCCGGGCCCCTGGCTGGCTGACTCGCTCGCTCACGCGCCCCGCGCTCGTGCGCGCAACAGTCACGCCGTGGAAGCTTCAGCAGCAGCTGACAGCCCCTTGGACACGGGAACACAGGCACTCCAACTCTCCTCGCGCCGCTTTATTATCATTTATGAACCCCCGCGTCAGCGCGTCATTGCCCGCAGGCGCCCAATCGCTGCGCGCCGTTCCCTATGGAACACCACGCCCCCTTCCCCGTGCCCTCGTCATGACCACACCCCTCGCATTTTTTTCTCCCCGGGATTGCCGGACCAATCGGAGCGCGGGAAGCCAGGCGTGGCCACAGGGAGGGAGGGGGGAGCGGACTGGAACTTGTGCGCGTGAGAGCGCCCCGCTGACGCACGGCATTGACGCAAGTGACTGCTAAATTTAGCCACACTGGGCCAATCCATCGATTGAGATAGCACAGATCTCATTCATTTCTGGGGCGTACCGTTTATTGTAGGAACTATTTTTGTGATCCAGTGAAACCAAATATAGTTGTGGATAGGTATTTTTAGTCGTAGCTATCTCGATTAGTTAATGTTTAGAAACACTCTTGATTTTTTTTTAAACATAACCTAATTGCAGCTACTAATGGAATAATTATTATGTTAAATTCTCATAATGCCCGAATTATTTTAGATACAATACTCGGAGGCGTGAATGTTTGGGATAAAACCGATTGTGCAATTTACTTTTCACTTATCGCGGCACCTTTATGGATTGTGTTTATGTGTACAGTGGAAGTATAATTATTTTGGACGGGATGCGGCGAAAACATACATTTTATTTTAGTAAGAAATTAGAAAACGGAAGTTGGAATAAATTTTGCATCGGGGATTATTACATTTTGAACTATTTAGAATCTCCCTTTTAATTATTTTGAACAATGGACACATTCTTGTAAATATGCCAAAACGCCTTTGCTTTCACAAATTTATTACGCATTATACGCCTTGCGTATGTTTTTTTCCCCTTCAAAAATGCTGTGGAGACTCATTACGTTCGAGTTATTGCTTCATGGGATGTTCCGTTTTTTTGTTTTAAAGTGAGATTTTTTTTTGGAAAAAGAAACTGTCTTAATTCCATTGTTGCATGAAGGCGGGTGACCAATTGATGGCGAGTGGTGTTTCGGAAGCATCGCGGTTTGGCAGCTTCACCGCAGTGCCTGAGGCTTTTGGCAGGTGAGTGAGGTGGTGAACCCTTGTTCCACTTTATAAATAGGCAGACGGAAGGGAACGTTCCTATTTACGCACAGGCGCGGATTACGTAAAGGAGCGTGGTCACAATCAGGAGACGTTTGATGACGCAGGCACGCCGCCATCACTGTTAGTTCCGGCTCGCGTTCCAAAAACAAGTCTCAGCCTCCATTCTGGAGATTGCATTTTACATAAATGTTTACATTATGCAGATTTTATTTCTGATTTAAAATTCTACCCACAAAAAAATGAAAGACATTTGATGCCCGCTTCAACGGCCCGAGGGAGAAATACACTTCTTGTGCAAAGCAGTGAATTCACGGTACTAGATTTCTGTGGTGAGTAGAAAGCATGAGGTTCGTTTTAATGATCTCGCCTTATCAAGAGGCTTTTAAAAATAAAGAGAACTTGGAAATACCCCATTAAACCCCATTTTATTTCTGAAAGCACAATGCACTTGGATTCACCATAGTGACTATTCACATTCAAATAATTAAATTACTATTAATCAGTACAAGAATAACAATTATTGCATTTTAATATAACCATATACTTTCCCTCATTGTGCTTTACAATGTTTTGGAACGTGGGGAAAGAAAATCGCCGCCTGATTTTCAACATGCTCAAAAGCAACAGAAATAACAAAGCATGAAGTGGATGTTACTTAATAAAGTCGGCTGTACAGTTTCCATAGGCAGTCTCAATGATAGAAAAAACTAACAAAACAGTTTATCAATGCTTCCAATTGCCAGCATATTTTTGCACTTCATTTTATACAGATTATCACAAATTAACATTTCAACACTGTGTCAAATGTGAGCAGGTTTGAATTTATAAGGATAATTTCTTCAATGGGTTTTGGAGGCATGGGATTGACAGCAAGTTAGTTATCTAAGTGAGTGGCCAAAGTTACGTCACAAACTGTTAAGTAAAACTAGGTATTTATCTTTCTCTGATAAATAATTTGTGTTCATTTTCTGTTTCAGTTTCAATTGCTTTCTTTACCTGCCAACTTGAACTATCAGCATGGATGCCAACTACCAACAGATCAGTAGAAAATGTAATACAAGGTTGCATGAAGTCCTCCGTGAGCAGTGTGTTACATAACACATTGCAGAATAAGAAAGCTTGCATATCAAGCTGAAGTGTTAATGGTTATTGTTCAGTTAGGTTAGTGTAAATGATTTAAGATTTGCTCTCGGCTTTTAATAATAGTGTCTATCATGACGTCTGGATACCTCTATACACTTTACAACCAAATAAATACATTGTGAGATATAGTCACTTTGTGATGTAGAAAAAATATCTGAAAATGCGCAAGTATCAATTGTGTAAAGAATGATCAAAAAGTGACAATTGCAAGATTTTAAAAAATAAAATACGCTAGACTTCTGAAAAAAAAGTATTCACCTCATAAGTTGAAGCGATATTTTTTTTCTTTTGCTCTTGACCTCCTATGTATTTCTGTTATTTCTTATTTTAACTTGTATGATTAGCATGTTGCCATGACATTAATGCACAGTGCCCTTTTACAGAAACAGATATATGCTTTTTCACCTTTTGAGAGTTACTCAGTTTTTGACCATTTTGTGATGGTGCAGCTGACAATAACTCCTGATGCTATCCATATCACTAATACAGACTGTATCCAAACTTTAGGAATAACAAGTGCAGCTTTATGAAGGCATTCTTATGAAGTTCTTTAATAAGAATCTGTTAATGATCTTATCTATGATTTAACCACCAATAGAAAAGTGTTCTTTAGAAGTCTTTTGGAAGCTTTAGAATGTCAAAATGCAGTGCGTCCCATTGATGTGTGACCCAATTTGCTTATATTTCAAACAAAATATACAGAGTTTTCTCCGTCACAAGTAATGAAACATCTATTCCAAATTGAACTGTTTGCTAAAAGGTATACACTCAGAAATCTAGATTGAAAGACCTATTCTGTATATTCCACATTCTCTTTCTAAACATCATTTACTCAGTCACTCATTTCTGGTTTAATCATTGTAATTGATAAAGAGGAACTAGACACACTGGTTTATTTTAAAGACCACATTTTACAACCCAAATGATACTGAAGCACTACTGTACCGCTCATTTTCCTTACTAGCACTAAAATGTAATGTTTTTAACTTGCGTCACTCTTTGACCTTTGTAACAGATTATAAATTGATGGCCTGTTTGGAGCTCCATTGAAAAAATTACATATAATTCTATACCATACTGTGTTTAAAAAGTAACATTCATGTACAATGGCTTGGAAGTATTGAGAAAATTAATGTGTTTACTCATCAGTTTAGTTATTAGAATTAAAGCTCATTGTTAACTGTGCTGCTTGCATATTGCAAATGAAGATACTTCTCCTCAGAAGTTCAATTAAATATTCAAACTTCTTCTTTATTTTTAGTAATGCCCAATATTTCAAAACCCATGAGCCACAATAATGCTGATATTGTTTTCTCCTGCACTTTAAAAAATATATATTTGAAGTAAGTTAACATGGAGCAGACCAATGTAGACATTTTGAAAAGCTGGGTGACAAGTCATTTTTGACACAAACGTCAAGAGACGTTCAAAGAAGTCCACATAATATCACACTTTTTTTGCAAATTGGAAATATAACAAAAATCTAATAAATTAACTATAGTTATTCTGAATGTTGATGGCACAAAATGTATTTTCAATAATGCATTTATCATTTTGTATGTCCATATAATTTCTCCCGAGGAAGGTTTTTCTTTCAATTTAATATAACCCCATCCCTGTGCTGGCTATGGTAGTTCATGGACGCTTGCCTCCTTACCTTGCCCCGTGTTTAATGCTGAGTGAAGCCCCCAAAGCTATACAACCAATTCTCTCTCTAATGGAAAGAGATGCCTATGGGCCTTTATGGTTTTTGGCTAATGATCATACTATAATAGTTTCTATGGCGATCTAATGATTTTATGATTTGCAGTCAACAGTGAAAGCAACTTATATACTGCCTGTAATGTAATGAAATGTCACAGGAGTATTTTAAAACAAAAGTGCAAGACTGCATCACATAAGGAGATATTGGATTAGATGACCGAAAGCTTGGACAAAGAGAGGGGTTTTAGGGAGTATCTTAAAGATGGAAAGTGAGGTGACGAGATGTAGGGAGGAAATTCCAGAGCTTGGGCCTCGGCAACTGAAGGCGCAGTCGCCAATGGTGGAACACTTAAAATTGAGAATGCACAAGAGGACTGGGAGGAGATTACAGAGATGATGATGATTGGGGGGGGGGGGGGGGGGGGGGGGGGTAGTTGGCAAAGTCAACATTTTAAAGTCAAGACATTACTTGACCTGAACTCAATGTAGGCCAGTGATCACAGAGGTGATAGGGAATGGGACTTGCTGTGGGTAAGAAATGGGCAGCAACGTTTTGGGTAACCTCAAGTTTATAAAGGGTAGAATGTGGGAGACCAGCCAGGATTGTATTGTAATAACCAAGGCTAGAGGTAATTAATGAGGTTTTCAACAGCAGATGAGCTGTGATGAGTGAAGTTAGGTGACGTTACAGAGGTGGAAATATAGGATTGGAAGTTCATCTCAGCATCAAATCTGATACCACAAGGTTGAGTGCAGAATAGTTTAATGTTGCTGGGGTGAGGGATGGAATTGCTGGCTAAGGAACAGAATTTGGAGTGGGGACTGAGACAATGGCTTCGCCCTCTGAATACCTAACTGAAGGAAATGTCTGTGCATCAATACTGGAGATGGAATAAACAATCTAATAATTTAGAAATAGTGGAGGAGTCGAGAGAGGTGGTAGTAAGGTACAGCTGGATGTTGTCATGTGAAAACTATCACTGCTCATGGATGATGTCACCAAAACGGTAGCATGTAGGTGAGTAATAAGAGGGGCCAATGATATAGACCCTTTGGGGTCATCAGAGATAATGGTGAGGGAGCAGGAAGATAAGTCATTACCAGTAATTCTGAGTACGCTTAGATAGATACAAATGATCAAAAGGAAACCGATTTTTGACGAAGATCTTGATTTAAGTTTACTTGAAGGGAGTGAATGCTGCGTTACAGGACTCGACAGGTGTGATCTCCCTACACAGGGGCCCTGAAGCAGAAGTATATTCTAAAATATCTTGCTGCCGCCGAAACAAAAGTGACAAGGGGCAGTATATGAAGCAAAGTAGACTCCTCTGAAATGAGGCAACAGGGACGCATTATCGAAAACCATTAATGTTCAGTATCGTTCCCCATGCCTTATCTGCGAAGACTTCACTGCTGAGGAAAGGACTGTTCATTTGCATGCACTTATGCAGCACACCAATCTAAATCATTAAGTCAGTGGCAATTCTAAGTGCACTTCGAACGATTCAAATATTGTCATTTGAAATCGCTGGTATTTGGGAAACAAACGAGCGCTTTGTCCGGTCGGCGTAGGACAGAAGTAAGCGCCGCTCACCAGCTAGTTTTTCAATGTCAATAAATCCAGGCGGGTCCTGAGTCCTAAAGTAGAGCGATTGATGCGCGTACATGGTGGATTTAATTTCTATAAACAAGAACACCGATGTTGCAGCGTCCCTTACATAAAACCGAGGTAACCCTGCTACAAAGAGACGTTCACCGCTCGACGTTCACCAGCTTTTCACAGGAGCCGTCACCCCCCCCCCCCCCCCCCAAACAAGGGTCACTCATTTTAGAGCTGGAGTGAAATGGGATGGAATAAGTAGATCTTTATGAGCAACGCCATGTTTGGGGAAGACATTTGAAAAACAACTGTGTATTTGTACCATAGCAGGTAGAGTGATTTTAATTATCTAAATCTGCAGGAGAGTGGGCTATCTATCTCAAGTTGGCATTCTTATGACAGGAACAAGACCAATATGAAGACAGAACAGAATGTGCTCTCTCTTCATTACCTCCCAGATCCTGCAATGCTGTAATGAACAACCTATGAAATGCCCTGAGATATTTCTTTACTTTCTTTACAGTTTATCATCCTGTAAATGATTTATTGGGTAATCTGTGCAAATGCGTGAAACATTTACGGATCTAATAATATTAAAAGCGCATATTACTACCCCAGGTTAATGACAAAGTTTCGTGTGCAGTAGTCTCCCTCCAAATATTGGTTTATTCCTTAGGATCCTCTTGTCTTCCGAATCGTAATGCCAACTAAAAGGAACGAACATCAATGTTATTGCAGATGGCATGTTTTAAGTTAGTGTACAGCAGTATTCACAACGCGCGAGAAATGGAATGAGAAAACACTGAATTATTGTGCACTCTCAGTGCGTCTTTCCCGAGGTGGTGGAAGTGTGATTCTGTGACAATTGACAAGTTTAGTGACTTGGAGATTGGCCTTCCCGCCCCCGAAATTCGGGCTCCAATCTAACCCAGACCAACGTCCTATACAAAATGCGGCTGGATAGTTTCCATCCACTAATTGGCTTTCTCACTCACAGAAGTTCGAGGATGACTGCTGTGGTAAATGGAGACGATGCTATGATAGATTGAAGAAGGGCTTTTCAGCAATGAAACCACGAATTGCGGAAGACTGTGCAGATCTGGAAACACCTATGGAGGAGAAAAACCGTGGGCCGTGGAAATATTAACAGTTTCTCTCTCCACAGTAGCAGACCTGATAGGTATTTCTGGCACACTATTGTTTTTATTTCACATTTCCAGCATCTGCAGCATTTTGCTTCTGCGTAGATACTTTTCCGGGTTTGGGGCGATTTTGGCAGAGCTTTCCCCTGCACTAAAGTGAGTGGGGAATATTTGATGCTGACGTTGAGTGTTTGAATATCCTTCGCTTGATTAGAGTAAACACATAAAATACATAGTAAGAGCTTTTAATTTGGGTTCCCTGAGGATTCCTAGACCTTCGGATTCCCTTTTCTCTATTCGTGGCCAATTAAGACTCACGGTGTTTGCCATTCCTAAAGTTTTCAAATTTTGGTTACCTGGGCAAATGTTGCAATGATGTGATTTCCATTACAAGAACACAATTGTCTTGCTTACTCATTCATTGTTTGTATGTACATCCTTTTATCACTATTAAATTTAACTCACCTACTCGCAATATCCCCACAAAATAACAAGGATCCCCTTGAAAACTGATTACAGTTTTCATATGCAGTTATACAGAATGTCATTAGTCCAGGACACAATTACAGGAACACAGTCATTGATGTTGGGTCACTGCTTTATCTAACAAATGACATATAAATGCAAATTCTAATAGCATGAGTAGGTTTTAGAAATTTCACTTGGATATTCAAAGTGATTCTTTACAAGTATTCCACCAAATTAACATTTTAGATGGTGCCTATAGTTTTAAAAAGTATCACATTTCCAGGGAAGATCAAGATATCGGAAATCATGTTAGGCATATTTTCTTCTCACATCTAATTTAAAAAAAATAGATGTGAATGCAAACGGTGTTTAACTCGAGCCATTTATTTGTTCTGAAAAAGTGGGATCCATCATTATCTTATACAGTCTGGCACTGGAACTGGAGGAAGGTTGAGGAAATGGCACAAAGAAAGGAAGTTAGGGCAACTTTTGTTAAAATAAAACCATTAAAAAAGTTTACAATGATTCAATTTATTACCCAATGCTTAGAGAGAATTGGCACTCGATCATTTACAAAACCACTTAGTCCTATTACGTAGGATTATCCACTGGCACTGATATGTGAGAACTATACAGAGTGCAATATTATCAGTAACATAACTTCAAATGGATAGCGGAAAGGGAATTACAAGGCAATAACTCAGTCAAGGTAATGACATCATAGTCTCCAAGGGAAGTGAGATGCCCTTCAATCTTGTTGCAATGACCATAATATCTCTTCAGCCATTATCACAACTTAAATAGCCTTTGGATAGAAGCCCAACTTTCAGTTCCCTTATGAACTTCTCTTATTTATGCAGAGGTTAAAATTGTCGTAATGTGTTGCCCTACATGTCCTTGTCATAATTTGCCCTCCGCAGAAGCAAATAGTTATTAAGGATACAATGCATTGATGGATACATTGTATAACATATCATGTAAAACATCATGTAGGGAAAAATGAATAATATGTACAATATGGGATATATTTGAGCTTGTAGAAAAGTTCAGTGATATAAATTTTGTTGTCAAAATACAAATGTAACTTTTTAATTAAAATAATAACTTCTATTGTCTGCTTTTCAGTTGTGTGCTAATTATTATGTTTGCCACATTATTGAATAACCTTTGGTCTTCTGATTGCTCTCTTCAAGGACTTCCCAACTCCTTTAAAAAAATTTTTTAGAGTACCCATTTCATTTTTTCCAATTAAGGGGCAATTTAGCGTGGCCAATCCACTTACCCTGCACATCTTTGGGTTATGGGGGTGAAACCCATGCAAACATGGGGGGAATGTGCAAACTCCACGCAGTCGGTGACCCAGAGCCGGGATCGAACCTGAGACTTGGGCGCCGTGAGGCAGCAGTGCTACCACTGCATCACCATGTTACCCTCGACTTCCCAACTCCTTGGATTAAACATCTCTTGGCTTTTGGCTGATGCAACAGTAAAGCTACTCATACATGGAGTAACTTTATTATTGTAATATTAACTTTAATGAGCACAAATATGTACACCTGATGAGTGGGCGTGAGGAGTGATGAGTAACACTTACAAACTCAATGATGGGAGGGGGGATTTTAAAACTACAGAAGGTAATTTCAGTCTCAGTTAGATTATTAACCACTATTCTATCCTTGACCTGAGGTTGCATCAGGTGGATGTGTATCGCATCACATCTGCTGATCAGCTTGGAGATGTGAAACATGGAAGCAAAATTAATTGGTACAACTGAGTTGAGATAGCTAATTGTGACTCAGTGGACCACTGGGTCTCCCATGTAATTCCATCCCCCCTGCTTGGCAGGCACCTTCAGATTAATGATGGGGCCAAGTTTATCACTTGGGTTCTGCCTGCAGCAAAAGCAGATGATTGACCATGTGTCTGAGCACTCTAAACTGAGAGCTGACTTGCAATGTACTTTATCATTGTACTTTTGCATAGGAACAAGAGTATGCCATTCAGCCCCTTGAGCTTAGAAAACAAGGGTGATCTGTACAGGAGCTATATTTACCTGCCATTGCTCAATTTATCTTACCTTTATCAAACAAAGTACTGTTTTTTGTCAATTGATCCATCATTCATAGCCTTTTAGGAGAGCAAGTTTCAGATTTCCAATACATTTTGTGTGGACAAATGGCCCAGCTCTAAATTTAACATTTACGATCTTTTGTTCTTAATACCCTGATCAGCGCAGATGGCTTTCCTCTATCTACTCGATATAAACTTTTAACATTTTAAGCACCTTGATTCGGTCAACCAGAACCGAACATAGTTTTCCTGATGGGGTCTGATCAAAGCTCGTACAATTGAACCATAATCTCCTCACTTTCGAATTCCAATACCCTGAGATTCAAATATATTTAACAGGGTTTGAGTACCCAATTATTTTTTTCCTAATTAAGGGGCAATTTGGCGTGGCCAATCCACCTACCTGCATATCTTTGGGTCTGGGGGTGAGACTCATGCAGAAACAGGGAGAATGTATAAACTCCACATGGACAGTGACCTGGGGCCGGGATTGAACCTGGGTCCTTGGCGGCATGAGGCAGCAGTGCTAACCATTGCACCACCATGCTGTCCCATTTAGCAGGGTTTTAATAAATAAGACCAAAATAATTCAATTGGATGTTTAAGAAATCGCAAACAGTCAATAACTCTGCAGTACTTTATGGTAGACATGCTATGGCTGAAGAGTGACTGACAATAGTTCACACTTTTTCCTTTGCTCACTTTACACTATTGTCCATTAACAACTGCTGAAGGGAACATGTCAACAACTTAGACATGGCTTTATAAGCAAACTGTTACCATGTGACCTTGTTTTGGAATTTATTGGAAAACATCCACTTTTAAACATTTTGAATCATACATTGTTGTAGAGCCACAATTTTAAAATAATAATGAACATTCCCAAATTAAGATATGGAAAAACATTGCTGCAAATAGTTGCATCGTTTTCATTTTTGTTTCTTTCATCTTGTAGGTGAACTTGCACAAAAGTTATTTTATCAATTGATTTTGACGCCATTTAATAAGGTCAGACAATTATGTCAGGGTTTGCCCTGTTTGTGATCCCAAAACTGAATCTAGGCAGGTAGGATTGGCTCTTGATAGGGTGCTAACATGGCTTAAGTTCTGACAATGCTTTGTTGATAATAAAAATATATTAAAACCTAATACTTCCATTTCACAATACACAGCAGTGGAAAAGTGCTTCTATTTTAAAGTCAGACTTTGGATAAGGCAAATTCAGGCCTCAATATTGAATGGGATTTCATCAAAAATGGCAGGGAAATGGTTTGGTGTTCTTTGCTGTTGTATCATCACTCAAACTCAAACAATCCCTTATTGTGAAAGCACATAGCTGCCCTTTACCACCCAGTCAATGAGAGATTGGCCGTTAGCTTATCTGACTGGGTACCTGTGTGCATATCAAATAATCTCTGATCCAGGAAAATGGGTCCCATTTGAGGTCAACTAAAGAGCAGGCAGAAGTTCTTCTCAACCGGAACTGCTACCTCAGTAATGGAAATCCAGATCCTTCTACCAGCTGCCCCTTAGAAATTTCTCAACACTTGGTATGATCAGTTAGTTTGCTGCAGTATCTTACTGTGAAATTAGGGTGCAAAGCTTCCATTACAGTGATACTCTACATTCAGTATTGATTTACTTGAGTAGTGAAAGCTGATTAACTCAGTGGTGTTTTCAGTGGTTGACTGTGGACAGAGCTGGAATGAGATTATGCCAACTTGTTCTACTGGACTGAATCACAGACATCAGATTATAAAGAGCTCCATGTGTTATACAGAAAAAATAGAAATGCACCCAAATTGTGGAACCCAAATAATTTAAAAATAGTATGATTTAGCAATACTGTGGTAGATTTTAGTCTTCAGTTCTTGGGCAGTAATCTGCAGACAGTGGGCTAAATTGCTGGCTTGTAATGCAGAACACAGCCAGCAGCGCGGGTTCAATTCCCGTACTAGCCTCCCTGAATAGGCGGCAGAATGTGGCAACTAGGGGCTTTTCACAGTAACTTCATTGAAGCCTATTTGTGACAATAAGTGATGATTATTATTAATTTCCCTGCTCTTTATCTCCCACTATCTGCAGTTAAGTATCATCCATCCTTTAATTGAGCCACCTGCCATGTGTTAATGAAAACACCATTGCTTAAAAGTTAACAAAATAGTGAATTTCAAAGCAAACGCCATGGCCTGAATTTTATACTGGAGGTGAGCTCTGGGCAGAGGGGCTGTTGTGATGTTGGGGAATCTGAAAGAATGCGTTTTCTAAATGTGCTGCTAACTTCAGATTAAATGTTTTGCTATTGGGTGCTGCACATAACCAGCCTGATTGACAAGCTGATCTGTAGAATGGGAAGACTTCTTCGCAAGGCTGGGGCCTAGGAGAGCAGGTAGGTATAGTGCAAGAGGTTATCGGGGGGGAGGAGTCTAGAGGATGTGGTTCACTGGTTAGATGGTTGGGCTTGGAGGAAACATTCCACCTTCTCCTTGAACCCAGAAACTGCCATGAAAGCACTCACCTAATGGTTCGGAGCATCCCACCTCCTTTCAGCTGGTTTGGGAATGCTGGCTGTCTGTAGTTAAAATAGAATGACTTGTTACAAACAAAGCAAGAAGCTTCATTATAACAATGACCAACACGAATCCTGCAAGCAGATCAGTTACCAAACCTAAAACTGAAACCGCATTGATTTGGTTCCTGTTCCAGAAGTTTTGCATTTTAACCAATGTCATGACCCCCAAAGAAATCATTTTTGGGATTTAAGATTTAGCCCTATAAATGAATGATGCTTTAAAGTGCCCAATTTCTTTTTCCAATTAAGGGGCAATTTAGAGAGGCCAATCCACCTGCCCTGAACACCTTTGGGTTGTGGGGGTGAAACCCACGCAGACACGGGGAGAATGTGCAGACCCCACAGGGACAGGGACCCGAGGCCGGGATCGAACCCGGGTTCTCAGCACTGTGAGGCAGCAGTGCTAACCACTGTACCACCATGCTGCCCCAACACTTGGACTTCTAGTTCCCCAATTTTCACCTCTCTTGAATTTCATGATGAGCTAAGGATTCACAGAAAGCAATTATCTTTAGTTCCTCCCCCAAGTGAGTTTAGAGAGTGAGTATTTGACTATATGAGAACAATTCAAATAACCAACAACTTAAATAATTATTTCATCCAGACCAATCACCAGGGACATTGTTGTAGATTAAATTCTGTTTTAATGAATGAGATTTCAAGATTTTCTTCATTTTAAGATTGCATTTTATAAAACCTGTTTCCTGTGAAAATCAAAACCTCTGGTCATTTGTAGAAAATTTGCAACCTCTGTCCAGACTGAGATTTGCAGCTTCTCCGCATGTGAACAAGTGTTCCAATTCTGGGCATGTATACTCAGCGCTTGAACTCTGCATACCATGCATACCGTGGATGCAGGAGTTGAGTACAGGAGCAAGGATATCTTACTGCAGCTGGACAGAGCCTTGATGAGACCACAACTGGAGAATTGTGTTTTGGTCTCCTCAGCTAAGAAAGGATATATTGTCCATAGAGGCAGGACAGTGATGATTCACTTGACAGATTCCTGAGATGGCAGAAGTGCATTATGACTGGACCTGTATTCGCTGGAAATTAGAAGAATGAGAGGGGATCTAATTGAAACGTATAACATTCTGAAAGGACTGGACAGACTGGATACAGATGTTGTTTCCTCTGGCTGGGAGGGGGTCCAGAGAAGGGCTCACAGTCTCAGGATATAGGGTAGACCATTTAGGACTGAGATGAGGCGAAACCTCTTCACTCAGAGAATGTAATTCTCTGTGGAATTCTCTACCGCAGAAGGCTGTTGAGGCCAAATCACTGAATATATGTAAGGAGAAAATATAGATTTCTAAACTCTGAAGGTGTCATAGAATCATAGAATTTACAGTGCAGAAGGAGGCCATTTGGCCCATCAACTCTGCACCAGCCCTTGGAACGCGCACTCCACACCTCCATCCTATCCCCGTAACCCCACCTTATCTTTTTGGACATTAAGGGCAATTTAGCATGGCCAATCCACCGAACCTGCACATCTTTGGACTGTGGAAGGAAACTGGAGGAAACCCACGCAGAAATGAAGAGAATGTGCAGACACCGCGCAGGCAGTGACCCAAGCCGGGAATCGAACCTGGGACCCTGGATCTGTGACGCAACAGTGCTAACCACTGTGATACCGTGCCGCTCACGTGTCTAGTGCTGAAATATGGTGTTGAGCTGGAGGATCAGCCACGACGATGCTAGGGGGAGCGTGGTTAGCACTGTGGCTTCACAGCGCCACGGTCCCAGGTTCGATTCCCGCTTGGGTCATTGTCTGTGCGGAGTCTGCACGTTCACCCCGTGTCTGCGTGGGTTTCCGCCGGTGCTCCGGTTTCCTCCCACAGTCCAAAGATGTGCAGGTTAGGTAGTTTGGCCAAGCTAAATTGCTCTTAGGTTAGATGGGGTTGCTGGGTTACAGGGATAGGGTGGAGGTGTGGGCTTATTTCCAAGAAATAGGGTGCTCTTTCCAAGAGCTGATGCATACTCGATGGGCCGAATGGCCTCCTTCTGCACTGTAAATTCTATGATCTATGAATGGCAGAGCAGGCTCAAAGGGCTGACTGGCTTATTTCTGCTCCTATGTTCTATCTTTCTATGTTTCATACACTGAGCTTTCTTTACGTGTGCATGAAAGCAGATTAGGGGGAACCTTAAGGCAATTTAAAGAGGAGTGTCTGGAGACAAGACGAGGCACTGATTTCTGTTGAGCAATTGCTGACACATAAACAGGAATTGGGTAACACTGATTTTCAGTGGGAAATGTTGACAGTCAGCATATATGATTTAAATGAAGCTCTCACACATTGCACAATGCAAGCAGGGATCTGGCACCATACATCTCCATCCTGTTTCATTACTTTTGCTCGGCATTCCTGTGCCTATTGCCACAGCCCATGCAGAATGGAAAACGCCTGCTTATTTTTCATTCGAAGAGTGGCAGCACAAGCTAACATTACCAGATATAGTTTTCAATGAAAACTCAGTTCAAATCTACGTATAGAGTAAACCTATGTGAATAATCTGCAAACAAGCATCAGATTTCTTCTCAAACCCTTAAATTATGAACAGAATTTAAAAAAAAATGAGAGTAGCCAGTTCTTTTTTTCCCAATTAGAGGGCAATTTAATATGGCCAATTCACCTACCCTGCACATCGTTTTTGGGTTGTGGGGGTGAGACCCACCCAGACATGGGGAAAATGTACAAACTCCACACGGACAGTGACCCAGGGCTGGGATCGAACCCGGATCCTTGGTGCTGTGAACTGTGAACAGGATTGATCGTTTGTCAGTGATTTCCACATGTGACAATTTTAAACAAAGAATGAAATTCTCTCGGATATAACAGAACTTCAGTTCTTTTGGTATGCAGATTATGTTGGTGGACAATGAACCAATTCAAATGAACAAGTATATAGGTCATAAATTCTGATTAAATTTCCTTAGTGAATCAATTTTCAAAATGACTGGATGGGATTTAATGGCACCCCAGAAGCTGGGCTGGGAGATGGCATGTGTGAAAAATCAGGAGGAATGTCAGGAGGTTGGTGCCCATTATTTTCCTGTCGCTGCTGGCGCTTTACGAGTGGGAGTAAGATGGAGGACGTTCCTGCCACACTGAGGCCAATTGAGACTCTTAATTAGCCAACTAAGGGCCACTCAAGGGCCTCTTCCCACCCGCTCCTGGAATTTACCAGTCATGGGTGAGAAATTAGCCACATGGGCAGATAAATACTAGTAGCCGCCCGATGGGCTCAGGGTGGGACCTTCCTGATTGGGCATCTTGTGGTCCATGGAGACCCCCTCCCTCCCGTGGCAAGGGTTGCCCTTGTTATGTTCCAAGTTGAGGTTGTAACTGGACAGGAAGATCCCAGAATGGAACTCTGGGTCAAAAAGACCAAAACTTTCACAGGATCGCTAATTAGTTTTAACAACAGGAAAAATACATTTATTAAACATGAAAAGTTGGATGATTATACAATTCTCCTTTCTCCAACCTTAGCTTAAACATTACACACAAATCAAAAGATTAAAATGGATTACAAAGTACATCTTAAGCTATAATGGTCTAATTAACACAAAAAGTCACTTTTAAGCAAACTAAATGACTGTGGTTAAATACACATACTCTGCTCTGAACCCAAGATAGTGTCTGTGCATCTCTCCTCAGAATCTTCCCAGATGATAATCACATGAGAGTTTCCAAACTCCACTCCCAAAAACACACTTTAAAATTTTCTTTCATAATAATGCTTTTCCTTCGCAGTTTGCATTCCAAAATCTGGACCAGGCTTTTCAAATTATATTTTTAAACAAAACTTCCGCTCCACTTTTAACAGTTAACACAGTCTAGGATTTTACACAAACCCCTTTAGGATTTTTTTTTTGTCTTGCCTGCTATGCAAACTGCTCACAATTCCTTTAAATCTCAATTCTCAGACTGTAAACTGCTTACTGCAATTGTGTCTTTAACTCAGAACATTTTGTTTACTCTTCCTTGGATTATTCGAAACAATACCTTGGTCACGTAACTCTGAGACTTCTTGGATACTTCTCTTAATTTCTCTAGTTTCCTTAACTAGCTGGACTTCAGATTTCCAGCTTCTGTTTTCCTAACCATTACTCCACAGCATGGCTTTTCTTCTAGCAAGACTGAGTGAAATGTTCTTTCTTTAGCCTTATAAAACCGACTGCTTCTAGTAGTGCTGTGGGAGCTGCCTCTCTCTCACTGCCTATCTCCAACTCAATTAAATCAGCTAAAAATCCTTACTAGAGCCTCCAGTTGCTAAACAACCCATACATATTTATACCTTTTTTTATTCTTCATGCCCTCTCTAAGCACAAATACAATTGGAACTCAACTAACCCCACAAATACAAACACCTTTGTCTAGCATGAATCAAGCTATAGATTTTCCCCTTCCAGGCACAGACACATTAAATTAAATCCACTTAAAATATTAAGGTAAACCTTATTTCTAATGTTTACCAGTGCAAACATAAATCCCTGAAAACTACTTTGGTTTTCCTCCCACTTCGAAAGACCCTGCCCTTTCCCGCATGAATGACGGCACTGCTCGGGCTAAAGGTCTCCTGACTCTCCAATTAATGAGAAGTTCCTGGAGATGGGACCCAATCCCTTAAAGGACAGCAGCACTGCTGCACACAAGTGCAGTCGGTTCTTCCAGAACTGGCGAAGGTAGGATTGCCCCCAACCTTCTAGCCACTGAACTGACACCCATTAAATCCCAACTAGTATTACAGTGAAAATTATTTTGCACTGTTTGTTCCAAAATACTTTAGTGCCATTTTAAAATAAAAGTTTAGTGTTTCCCATTTAGTTATGTACTGCCTGAGGCGGAGTCAAAAATCAGCATGAAGTCAACTGATTGTTCATGTGCAGAAGATACTTTGAAATAATTCTGGTGCAATCTCACATGATTGACCAGGCATCAAATCTCACAATGATTTCTCAGTAAATTATAATATGCAGAAAAATGCTTACAAATGCAGTGTATGAGTGTGAAACAATAACAATTGACAAGTATGGAGTTAAGTTTGATCCTGGTGTCCAAAGTCATGCACTTTTGAGGATGATTTTGTGGATAATGATCAGCATTACTGGGCCTCCTAGCTCAGGAATACTAAAGCCACTTATTCATACCAATTCGAATTCCGATATTAATTCAGCAGAAACTAAGGTGAAACCTGAGTTCCCCTCATTGGACTGATTCAATATTCTGCAACGGGCAACACAGTGGCATGGTGGTTGGCACTCTGCTTCACAGAACCAGGGACCAGATTCAGTTCTGGTCTCAGGTGACTGTGGGCAGTTTCTAAGTTCATCCCGTGTCTCTGGGTGGTCCGGATTATTTCCACAGTCCAAAGATGTGTAGATTAGGTGGATTGGCCATGTTAAATTGATCCTGAGTGGTTAGGTGGGGTTATGATCATGGGGTGGGGAGTGGGCCTAAGTAGGGTGTTCTTTGAGAGGGTTGGTGCAGACTCAATAGGCCGAATGACCTCCATCTGCACAGTAGGGATTCTATGATTTTATGAACCCAATGCATATACCCACTGAGCCATTGGAGCACCCTATTAGGTAATTTAAAGCAATCTTATCACTTCTTTAAATAGGTATGATTAGAATGTACCACGGTTAGAAATGTTACCTTTTTAAAAAATTGTTTTTATTCAAGTTTATCTCAAACAAAATTTTACTGCTGACCTTTCAACGTTCTGCCAGAAAGTCAAGGAACGGCTGCCACTGCCTGGAGAACCCCAGCAAGGACCCTCTCAAGGCAAACTTTATCCTTTCAAGACTGAGAAACCCAGCCATGTCACTAACCCAGGTCTCTACACTCAGAAGCTTTGAGTCCCTCCACATTAACAAGATCCATCTCCGGATACCAGGGAGGGAAAGGCCAGGGCGTCGGCATCCTTCGCTTCCTGCACTCCCGGATCTTCCGACACCCCCAAATATTGCTATCTCCGACCTTGGACGTAGACTTTGCAAAGCCTCGCCAGAATTCGTTAAGCGCCGGGCATGCCCAGAACATATGGACATGGTTTGCTGGGCTCCCTGAGCATCTTGCACACCTGTCCTCCACTCCAAAGAACTTGCTCATTCTCGCTATCGTCATGTGTGCCCGATGTACCACCTTAAACTGAATTAAACTGAGCCTGGCACAAGATGAGGAGGAATTAACCCTGCCTAGGGCATCAGCCCACAGGCCCTCATCCAGCTCTTCGCCCAGCTCCTTCTCCCACTTACCCTTCAGCTCCTCCGCCGAGACATCCTCTGCCTCCTGTAGTTCTAGGTATATGTCCGACACCTTCCCCTCCCCTACCCCGATGCCAGAGACCACCCTGTCCTGTATCCTGGGTGGGGGTAGTAGCGGGAATGCCACCACCTATTTCTTCAGAAAAGCGTGGACTTGGAGGTATCTAAAGGCATTCCCCAGGGGCAGACTAAATTTCTCCTCTAGTGCCTTCAGGCCAGGAAAAGTCCCATATATAAATAGTTCCCCCATCATTTTGATACCCGCCCTACGCCAACTTTGAAACCCTCCGTCTATCTTGCCCGGAACAAATCTTTGATTATGCCATATTGGGGTCCAGACTAAGGCCCCTTCCTCCCTCCTGTGCCTTCTCCACTGACCCCAGATCCTCAGTACTGCCGTCAGCACCGGGCTTGTGGTGTACCGTGCCGGCGAGAATGGCAGCAGTGCCGTTATCAGTGCCCCTCAACTGGTGTCCTCGCATGACGCCGCCTCTAGTCGCTTCCATGCCGCCCCCTCGTCCATTACCCATTTCCTAATGATCGCTATATTAGCCGTCCAGTAATAATTGCAGAAGTTTGGCAGCGCCAGCCCTCCTCCCCCGGCTGCGCTCTAAGAACAGCCTTTTAACTCACGGGGTCTTGTTTGCCCACACAAATCCCGTGATAATCCTGTTCACCCGCTTGAAGAAGGATTTGGGGATGAAGATGGGAAGGCACTGGAAGACAAACAGAAACCTGGGAAGGACCGTCATTTTCACGGCCTGCACCCTACCCGCCAGGGAAAGCGGGAGCATGTCCCACCTTTTGAAGTCTCCCTCCATCTGCTCAACCAGCCGAGATAGATTGAGCTTGTGTAGGGCATCTCAATTCCTAGCCACCTGTATATCCAGGTACTGAAAGCTCCTCTCCACCATCTTGAGCAGGAGCTACCCCAGTCTCTCCTCCTGGCCCCTCGCATGGATCACAAATAGCTCACTTTGCTGCACGTTCAAATTGTACCTGAGAAACTCCCGTAGTCCTTTAGGATCCGCATGACCTCCCCCATCCCCTCTAGTGGGTCCGAAATATCCAGGAGCAGGTCGTCTGCGTAGAGCGAAACGCGGTGCTCCTCCCCTCCTGAACCAGCCCCCTCCAGTTTCTTGACGTCCTCAAAGCCATGGCCAACGGCTGAATTGCCAGGGCAAACAGCAGGGGGGAGGGGGGCAGGGGGCACCCCGCCCCGTCCCTCGGTGCAGCCGAAAATACTCCGACCTCAGTCGGTTCATGGACACACTTGCTACGGGGGCCTGGTACAGTAGTTTGACCCACCCTTTGTATTCCTCACCAAATCCAAATCTACTTAACGCTTCCCACAGGTACTCCAACTCCTTGAAGACTTCGATGATCTCTTCCCGGCTCAGGACCATATTACCCCCCTTATTCCTAACTCCCCCAATTTCCCTGGCTGCCTCCCTCCTTCAAAGTTGGTGCGCCAGCATCCTACTCGCTTTCTCTCCATACTCATATACTGCCCCTTTCACCTTCCTCAGCTGTACCTCTGCTTTCCCTGTGGTCAGTAGGTCAAACTCCGCCTGCAAACTCCGGCGCTCCTTTAGCAGCCCCTTCTCGGGGGTCTCTGCGTACCTCCTGTCTACACTGAGTATCTCCCCCACTAACCTCTCCCTGTGCGCCCTATCTTTCTTCTCTCTGTGGGACCCGATAGAGATTAACTCCCCTCTGATAACTGCCTTCAATGCCTCCCAGACCGTAGTCACTATTACCTCTTCCATATTGTTTGTTGTCACATAGGTTTGGATGCTGCTCCTAATCCGCCCACAGACCTCCATAGAGGGCGCTGCCCTCTCTCCGCCCCCAGTCTCAAGTCCGCCCAGTGCGGAGCATGGTCCGAGACCGCAATGGCTGAGTACTCTACCCCCTCCATCCCTGGGATTAGCACCCTGCTCAACAAGAAAAAATCAATCCGAGAATACACTTTATGCACGTGGGAGAAGAAAGAGAACTCCTTCGCCCTTGACCGAGCGAATCTCCACGGATCCACTCCCCCCATCTGGTCCATGAAACCCCTCGGGACTTTGGCCGCTGCTGACCTCCTCCCCGACCTGGACTTAGACCGGTCCAGAGCCGGGTCCAGGACTGTGTTGAAGTCCCCCCCCCCCCACCATTGTTAAATGTTTTGATTCCAAGTCCGGTATTTTACTCAGCATGTGCTTCATGAATTCCGCGTCATCCCAATTCGTTCACTAGCACCACCCGGGCCCCCTGTAGCTTACCACTCACCATAATGTACCTGCTCCCTTTGTCCGCCACAATACTTCCCGCCTCAAATGCCACCCGTTTACTTACCAGGATTGCTACCCCCCTGGTCTTTGCGTCCAACCCCCCGAGTAGAACACCTGGCCCACCCATCCCTTCCTCAGTCAAGTTTGGTCAGTGAGTTTTAAGTGCGTCTCCTGTAGCATGGCTACATCTGCCTCTAATCCCTTTAAGTGCGAGAACATGCGGGCCCTTTTGACCGGCCCATTTAGTCCCCTTACATTCCACATGATCAGCCTGGTCAGGGGGTTGACCACTACCTGCCGACTAGCCATCTCCTTTTTTCGCCCAGCCACATGCCCGCGTCCCCCGCTCACTCAAGCCCTCCCGCCGGAGGCTCTCCGTCCCGACTCTCCGTCTGTTCCCGAAAGTTGGCTCCCCTTCAGCCAGCAAAGCAGCATCCCGTCCCTCCCCCCACCCAACCCCTCAATCCCAATCCCCCATGTCAAGCTCCCATTTAACACTAACTCTCGCCCCATTGCGCTTCCGTAAGTTAGCTGACCCATGCTGACCCCGGCCGCTCCCGCCTCTACCTCCAATCGTCACCTTCTTCGGGCGGGGAACCTCCCCTCCCCCACAGGGTAAGAGAGAGAGAGCCACCCCATTCTTCCCGTGTAACAAGAAAAAAAACGAAAGGAAAAGAAAAACATCGAACAAACTCCGGGCGTTGCCCCGAACAATGAGCGACCCCCCCCCCCCCCCCCCCCCCCCCCCCACCTGGCAAGCTGCCCTAACTGACGGGCCCATCTCCCCTTTTGCGGCATGGCTCTGCGAAAGCAGAGAGCTGGCAAAGGACCCCGAGGGCAAAAACAAAGAGACAACGGGGCAGACTAACATAACATAGCCCCCTCCAGCCTTCTCCCCAGCCCCCATATAATTTACACTCTGCTTCCAATCTTACATTAGGACAGCACCCGGTTACACCTCTTTACCCACAACGTGCAGCTGCCCATTAGTTCAAGTCTAAGTTCTCATTCTCAGTGAATGTCCACGCCTCGTCTGGCGTATCAAAGTAGTGGTGCCGGCCTTGATACGTGACCCACAGCATTGCCGGATGTAGCAGCCCGATCTTCACCCCTTTGTTGTGGAGGATCGCCTTGGCCCGGTTGAATCCCGTACGCCTCTTAGCCAGATCTGCTCCCCAGTCCTGGTAAATTTGAATCTCACAGTTCTCCCATTTACTGCTTTGCTTCTTCTTTGCCCACCCCAGGACATGTTCCTTGTCTGTGAAGCGGTGGAATCTTATCACCATAGCTCTCGGCGGTTCTTTCGCCCTAGGCTTCCTTGCCAGGACTCTGTGCGCCCCGTCCAGTTCCAGGGGCCGCGGGAAGGCCCCCGCGCCCATTAGCGACCCCAGCATCATGGTCACAAATACGCTCGCATCTGACCCCTCGGCACCTTCGGGGAGGCCCAGGATTCGCAGGTTCTGCCTTCTCGACCTATTTTCAAGATCTTCCAGTTTCTCCTGCTATCTTTTGTGCAAGGCCTCGTGCGCCTCCACCCTGACCACCAGGCCCAAGATCTCATCCTCATTTTCAGAGACCTTTTTTTCCACCTCTTTGATCGCCTTCTTCTGCATCTTCTGAGTCTCCACCATCCTTTCCATGGAAGCCTTCATAGGGGCCAGCATCTCCGTCTTAAGCTCTGTGAAGCAGCTTCTCAGGAACTCCTGCCCACTCCTGCGATCACAGGGCCCACGCCTCCTGGTCCGTGCCGGCTGCCATTTTGGTGTTTCGCGCCCGTTACCCTTGTATCACCGATCCAGCCTTCTTTATTGCCCCACTCCTTAGTTCACTCCATACAGTGCTGGGTGGAGCCTCACCAGCGTTTACTGCCCCACCGGGGATCGCTGCCAAAGTGCCGATAAAGGTCCGTTAACGGGCCCAAATGTCCTTTCTCGGCGGGACCTGCCGAACATGCAACCTACCTGGGTATGGCCGCAACCAGAAGTCAGAAATGTTACCTTTTTAATGGGAACAATGGTATGTGTACTTTTTAATTGCCCTCATATTTGAAAACTAGACAGAGGAGTGAAATGTCTCTCACTGAAAGCCAGACTAATGTATGTGTTCCCTGCAATTAATGACCCACTAAATATCACAGGATTTTAAAACTTCTTTAACAAGATGTGAATGTTGCTGACAGGGTCAACATTTGTTGCCCTTACCTAATTGGTGGTGGTGAGCTGCCTCCTAAACCACTGCAGTCCATGTACTGTAGCTACACCCACAGTGCTGTTAAGAAGGGACTTCACCTTTTTGACCCAGCGATAGTTCCAAGTCAGGATGGTGAGTGGCTTGGAGTGTAACTTGCAGGTGGTGGGGGGGTGTTCCAATGTATTTTCCGTCATTGTCCTTCTCTGTGGTAAAGGTCGCAAATTGGAAGGTGCTGTTAAAGGAGGCTTAGTGAGTTGCTGCAGTGCCCATGCTGCCCTTCTGCATTGGTTGCAGAGGGAGTGAATGTTTAAGGGTGGTAGGTGGGGTGTCCACAAGCAAGCTACTTTGTTCTGGATGGGGTTGGGCTACTTGAATATCGAGGCTGCATTGATCCAGGCAATTGCAGAGTATTCCATCACAATCCTGATTTGTGCCATGTGGACAGGCTTTGGGAGTGAGGAGGTGAGTTACTCTCCTGAGAATTCCCAGCCTCTGACCTGCTCTTGTATTTATATGGCAGGCCCAGTTCAGTTTCTGGTCAATGGTAACCCCAATGTATTGATAGCAGGGGATTCAGAGATGATAGGGTGACACAGTGGTTAGCACTGTTGCTTCACAGCGGCAGGAGTCGAGTTCGATTCCCGCCTTGGGTCACTGTCTGTGCGGAATCTGCACCTTCTCCCTGTGTCTACGTTCGTTTCCTCCAGGTGCTCCGGTTTCCTCCCACAAGTCCCAAAAGATGCGCTGTTAGGTGAATTGGACTTTCTGAATTCTCCCTTAGTGTACCCAAACAGGTGCCGGAGTGTGGCGACTAGGGGCTTTTTGCAGTAATTTCATTGTAGTCTTAATGTAAGCTCTAGCCTGGATGTTGTTCATGTCTTGTTGAATGCGCGGCCTTCAGTACATGAGAATGGTGTGTGGTTATGAAAGCATTTGTGAACATCTCCAAATCTGATTTTATGATGGAGGGAGGATCATTGGCAAATTAGTTGAGGGTGGTTGGGCTTCGGGCCCTGCCCTGAGGAACTCCCACAGCTATGTCCTGGAAGTGTCATGATTAGTCGCCAACAACCACAAACATTTTCATTATCCTTGCTAAGACTCCACCCAGGGAGGAATTTTCTCCTGATTGCCCCCAGCTTTTGCAGCTTTGAAACATGCCAGTTCTGAGATGTGCGGTGTGATTTAATGGCCTCATGATGCCCGACTTGGTGACACGATAAAGCCGTTGAATCTCGCAAAAGGCCTCTCACGAGATTTGCGATGCTCTGAAAGCCTTGTGAGATCTACCAAGATCTCGTGAGATGTCGTGATCTGGATCTCGCCCTTGCTGAGAGAGATCCAGATTAAGAGGCTCATTTAAATATTTCTGTACCTGACCCCCCCCCCCCCCCCCCCCCCCCCCCCCCCGGGCCTGGGAACTAACATTTGTGCCTGGGAGACTGCACCATGGCTCCATTTAGCACTACTCCACACAAATATGGACACAATGTAACAACATCCGGGAGAGCCTCCCAGGCCATCAGAGGCCCCGGGGTGGTTGGGCTCTGGGCTGGTTGGCACTCTGGAACTTTGGGCATTTTAGCACTGCCAGCTGGGCACCGTGGCACTGCCACCTGGGTACCCCTGGTGCCAGGCTGCATGGTCACTGCCAGATTGCCCAAGCCAGAGATCCAGCTCAGAGGGCACTGCATTGAGGTGGGACGAGAGGGGGCTTGAAGATTCCCTACGAGGTAAGTTGGGGCAATGGGGGTGTGGTCCAGAGGGTGTGGTGGGGATTCCGGTTGGGGGGGGAATTGGGGCGGCATTTAAAAATGGAAATGAGGTAAATGAGGATTTGGCGGGGCGTTGCTCGCCAAGGCCAATAAAAAAGTAACAGAGTCCCGTTAGATAGCGGGGTCGTTCTTGCCGCTGCAGGTGCTGAGAAACACCCTGCTGTACGTGCCCAAAATGGGACTCTTTTTGTGTGTTAAATCGCAACTGTAATTTATTCATGGGTTGTTAACTATAGAGGGTTTATATTCAATCGTGTTCAAATTGTATTTTCAATGGTTTTGTGCAACCAAAATAAATTGCAAGTAGAGGACTTCTAGTGTTTTGCAGCTCAAAATCACTTCTTTTTGAACGTGTTTCCTGCCATTTCATGTACAATGACATCTAGTGGAATGTGGAGTGGTCCACAAGAAAGTGAAGTTTAGGAAATTAATATGAGTGTTTGGCAAAACAGAAATATGTTGTAAGAGGGTGGCGTAGTGGTAATATCACTGGACTAGTAATCCAGAGGGCCACGCTAATGCTCTGACAACATGGGTTCAAATCCCGCCACGACAGCTGGAGGAATTTAAATTCAATTTATAAAATCTGGAATTGAAAGCTGTTCTCAGTGATGGCAACTATGAAACTATCATGTCATTAAAAATCTGTCTGCTTCACTATAGTCCTTTAGGGAAGGAAACTACCAGCCTTTGTCTGGCCTGGCCTGGCTGACATGTGACTCCAGATCCACAGCAATAATTTGGAAGAAAATGTAGCTGGTCTGATTAGTAAGTTTGCAGACGACACAAAAATTGGTGGAGTTGCGGATAGTGAAGAGGATTGCCAGACGACACAGCAGGATATAAACTGGTTGGAGTCTTGGAGAAATGGCAGAAGGAGTTTAATCCGGACAAGTGTGAAGTAATACACTTTTCAAGGTCCAATGCATGTTGCAATTACATAATAAATGCTAGAACTCTTGCGAGTACTGACAGGCAGAGAGATCTGGGCGTGCATGTCCACTGATCACTGAAAGTGGCAACACATGTGGATAAGGTGGTCAAGAACGCATACGGCCTTCATCGGTTGGGGCATTGAATATAAAAATTGGCAAGCCATGTTACAGCTGTAATAAAAATACTAATCACTTATTGTCACAAGTAGGCTTCAATGAAGTTACTGTGAAAAGCCCCTAGTCGCGACATTCCGGCGCCTGTTGGGGGAGGCTGGTACGGGAATTGAACCCGCGCTGCTGGCCTTGTTCTGCATTACAAGCCAGCTATTTAGCCCACTGTACAGGACCTTAGTTAGGCCTCATTTGGAATATTGTGTACAATTCTGGTAGCCACACTACCAGAAGGATGTGGATGCTTTGGAGAGGGTATAGAAGCGGTTTAGTAGGATGCTGCCTGGTATGGAGGGCATTAGCTATGAGGAGAGGTTAGATAAGTTTGGTCTGTTCTCATTGGAACGACGGAGGTTGAGAGGCGACCTGATAGAGGTCTACAAGATAACGTGTGGCATGGACAGAGTGGATAGTCAGATGCTCTTTCCTTGGGTATGAGACATGCTAGGGGACATAGGTTTAAAGTGCGTGGGGAAAGTTTAGAACAGATGTGCAAAGCAAGTTTTTTACACAGGGGGCGGTAAATATATGGAATGCGCTGCCTGGGGAGATGGTGGGAGCAGGTATGGTAGGTGTATTTAAGGGGCATCTAGATAAGTATATGAATAGGGTGGGAATGGAGGGATACAGACTCAGTAAGTGCAGGCGGTTTTAGTTTAGGCAGGTACCATGGTCGCTGCAGGCTTGGAGGGACGAAGGGCCTGTTCCTACGCTGTATTGTTCTTTGTTCTTTGACTCTTAAATGCCCTCTGAAATCGCCTAGCAAGCCACTCAGTTCAAGGGCAATTAGAGATGGGCAACAAACGCTGGTCTTGCCAGCTGATGCGCGATCAATGAACACAGAAACAAAGAAGTAGTCCGAATCGAAGGCTTTAATCTACAAGAAGTGTGCCCAGCAGCAGAAAGAACGATGGCTGCTGGGAAACACGGGCCTACGAGGCGGAGCTACCTTCCTCTCGACCAATGGGAAGACAACACTTGGGCCATGGGCAGCGAGCCTTCTACACCAACAGCAGCTCACACTCCCAGGTACCGTAGTACCTCTAGTCATACTACCACACCAGCGACATTTCGGGAAAGAATAATATAAAAATACAGACCATGCAGAACTATGCAATGGTAGTTTCAATTGCTGTAGTTAACCAGATTTGGTTTAAATGGCAGATTTACAAGAACACAAGGATTAGGGATAGGCTGTTTGGCTTTCCAGCCTTCCCTTTCATTCGATGAGATCATGGCTGATCTTATCCATTCCACTTTGCTGTTCCTCCCTCTTTACTCTCTTGTTGATCAAAAATCAAACTCAGCTTTGAATGTATTCAATGACCCAGCCTCCACTCTTATTATCCTCTTAACGCTTACTTTCCTACCTATCTTTGTATCAACAACATAACATATAACTTGCTGCATTCCGCTCTGTAGGTAGATATTGAAATGCTCATGTTGCCAGGCCAACTCTTAAAGGTTGCTTTTCAAGAATGTTGAACTGTAAAATGGATTATGATCACCTAATAGCTGATCACATTTCTTGACAAAATTTCTTTCCTCTTCTCCCTGAAGAGATTGATTTCAACTGAATATTATTTCACGGCTGGAAATGACCTTTCATGACCTTACCCAAACTGCCGTTCTGACTACTCACGGAGCAGGAATCAAGCCTGGGCCTGTAGAGAATATTTGAAAGAAGTGTGGTACCAAATGAACTGGTGGCTGCAGAACATGCCCCCTGGTGGATTTTGGGTATGTTTAAATGTGTTGTCGGATAATGTGTTCATATCCAGATTTCCCAAGGTCATCTCACTGAGCGTATTATTTGAATCTCTTTACGTATACTGGTCCTAGTGCAGGAGACCCACTGACTTTGCAGCAGCTCTAAAAGACATCCTGCTCATTAAAAGGTTTTGGGTACAGTACGTGTGTGTCACCCAGTTGACTGTTAACCTGCTGCAGCTTAACTGGTGCTAACCATGGGCTGGATTCACCGTTTCTGAGACTAAGGGAGGGATTCTCCGATTGCCGATGCTGAAATCGCATTTGGCGGTTGGAGAATCCATTTTGACGCTGAAATCGGGGGCGGCGCCTGTTTGCGGATGCACGGCCCGCTCCAACATGACATCATCAAGGAGAATGTCGCACGCTGTTGGGACGGCCTCAGGACGTCACCTGAAGTGCCCTCCCCCGATGCTCCACCTCCGATGGACTGAGTTGACGATGGCGTGGATCACTTGTGGTCTGAGGTTTTGTCAACCTCGCAGTTGGGCGGGGGAGCCGCTCCACTGGCCAGGGGGACTTTGGCGGGGGCTGGGGGGACTGTTGGGGGGTGGACCTGGGGTGGCGAGGGGGGGTTACAAGTGGGCACTATCTGGCAGGCCGAGTCCGCGTGCGGCTGGCGCCATGTTAGATGGCGCGATGTGCGGCCATGGACCCAGCAATTCTCCGTCCGTACTAGCTCCCAACCGGACGGAGCATCGGTGCGAGGGCGCCGCCGACTTTTTGGTCGTAATACGACACACATGCTCCAGACATAGCCTCAAAATCGGAGAATCAAGCCCTAAGTATTGACTCTGGCGGAGCATATGTGGACATTCACGACAGGAAAGTTGGCGTGAACCCCTCACCAATTCTGGTACTGGTGAGGGGCTAGCACCGCCGCCAAGTGAAACTCTCGCAGATCGCGGCAAGAACGGCCGGAGAATGGCCGAATGCCAGGCTGCGCATGCGCATGGCCTGCACCGGTCACACAGTAAAACATAGTGCCGGCCGTGCGCGACCCCAACCTGCCAACTGCGACCCCAAAGCCCATCCCATGGCCACTCCCTGGCCACACCCCACCAGTCCCCCCAGCCCTAGTAGAAGCCTCCCCCGGCCAGCGGCATGGATCCCGGCCGAGTGTGGCGGTGCTGGAGAGTCCTGCAGCCGCCTCGCTGGGTTCCTGACTGCTGTGGACCACACATGGCCCACGCCATCGGGAACTCGGCCCAACGAGGGCGGAGCATTGCGGGTGGGCCGGCTGATGACGCATCAACCTGCGTTGAAACGCACGGTGGCCTGGTTTGGAGGGGGCGGAGCATGGCAGGACGTCGTCAAACGTCGCCTGCCCCGATTCCGACGTCGGAATCCATTCTTTGCCCGATCACGATTTTGGCGTCGGGCGATGGAGAATCCTGCCCCATATGTCTCATACAATATAAATTCTTACTTTCTTGCAGGACATACTTCTGCTGATACTTCTGTGATAAGACTGAAATATCCAGCTCAACTCAGACAGAAATCTTGAAAGTTATGTGCATGAATTTGTTTCCAAAATAGGTCACTGCCTGTTGCAGGATTGTTAATTCTTCATGCACAAGTTGTGTTGCTGGATTGACATTTGAATGAGTATGGAATGGAGGGAGAGGAGGCTGCTACAAAAATCTCCAAAACCATGGATCTGGGTGATATGGAAAGTGACATAAAAACCTGCCCACCATTGGCCTTGAGGTAAACGCCAGTGGCTCTGCAGGGGTTGTCTAATTAAATCCACATTGGACGGACTATTACTCAGCATTTCTGTCACCTTCAGTGTCACCATCAAATGTATCACCTCTTCCCCTCTCCTTCCAGCATTCTGAAGCAATGGTTCCCTCCGTCGTACCCCTGGTCCATTCCTCCGCCCCCTCTCTCACTAATTTCCCTAATTCTGTACTTGCTTTAAGCCTGTTACGCATGTAACAATTTCCAGTTTTGAATAAAAGACCAGTGACCTGAAACATTGGGATGAACCTGTGCTCTCCCGAAGGGGAGGGCTCACGAGGCAGATGAGGGCACAATTTCAGATCCCTGTGTGGTATGCTGCCTCTTAGATGTGGTCCTGCTGACACGAGGACAGAGTTCAGCACTTAATTGTGTAAATGAGGAACTTAACAGCCAGGTGAAGTGCCAAAAGCAATTTTTGATTCCAGGCCCAGGGGCTCAGAAAGATCCCGCTATATTACTGAGTAGGATGTTGCATCACAGTGGGGAGCTGATCAGATAGGTGTGTCCATTTAACATTGGTGCATTAAAGAGGATGGCTGAGAGAGCTGCTCAAGCAATGGCTCACAATGGTCAGGTAGTGTGCAAAGGTCACAAAGAGGTATCTCTAGGCAATGGAACACTTGAGAGTGGGGTTAGTGACTCTAACAGAGGGATAGCAAGGGGGCTCAGTCAGCCATGGCATTGTTTGTGGAGACAAGGGAGACCGAACGTGGATGTGGGGCTTAGTTATTTGGAGTTGGAGATGAGCAGTGATGAGGAGCAGCTACTCCCACAGCAAGTGCGGACCATTATGCCTGAGGCATGCAGAGGTATTGGCGAGCGGCGAGTAGCAGGGAGGGAACAAAAGCAAAGCTCTCCACTTAGGGAATACTGACAATGAATTAACTTCCTAAATCTGACAGAGGATTAGTGTCGCCAAAGGGGTTATTTGTGAACAGGAAGGGATTCCACTTCCTCAATGTTTAGCTGATGTGCAGACCATTACAAGTGTTGCCTGCAGGTTTGTGCACAGCATCCTGGCAGCTGCCATGATTCCTTTAACCTTAGTCAATCACAGGTGCCGCAGTTGTTCATTGCACTGGAGAGAATATGTAGATGGCTGCTGGAGGACAAGGGCTGTTCACTGAAGAGATGGCTGCTGACACAAGCCTTCCATGGAGGCAGAGAGGTACGGCATTTTAGCACAAGGGCCCACAGCTCAAGATGAAGCTCGGGTGTACGGACTGGTCTGATAGGCCACCTTTTGCCACACTCCCTCAAGGATGCCTCAGATTGTGGGTCTGCTGCGCTCTTCATCACATGGCCCTCCAGAGAGGTGTCGACTTCAATGAAGGAGCAGTGGAGAGGCAGGAGGAGGTGAAGGAGGAGGGCGACCCAGCCTCACAAGGATCTGCATAGTAATCAAGATGGAGGAGATGCTCCTGCCACTCTAATTCAGGCACATTTCTCTTGGAAGACAAGTGGCTCATGACTTCATCTTTCTGTGAGTGTATCCATGATGCAAACAAATTATTGAAGCTGCAGTGGTCCCCACATTGTCTGGGAGGCAAGTCTCTAACTGCCATAATATGTCAACTAGCACACTCTCCACCACTTCATAAATCGTGTGCTTTTAAGCCATCAACCCTGAGACTCAGAGGGGCCAGAATACAATTATACTCATCTTTATTGCAATCCATTGATTAATTTTAATACATTAAAAGCATAACAAATGCCACTCAAGTGAGCCAAGCTATGAGATTACCAACAGAGAAGCCTCTGCTCATGGCTGCTCCTATCGGGTGCTACCCCTGTGGCCGAGAAAGAAGTGGGGTGCAGGGGATTCACTTATGTGAGCTGAGATGCCCCTGGTGGTTACCCTCAACATCATGGTGCCAATGTAGGCACTGTGACAGGCTGTCCACCTGCGTTGATACAGGGCCAACCACAGTTATTGGACCTTGCTGCATTGACGGTGGCCCAGTCGGAGGGGCCAAGAGGATGTCAGGTGATAAAGCTGCCCTGTGAGGGATGGCAATGCCACACTCATTGCTACCTGTCTCAGCCTTTCCATGAGGGGACGCGATTGTCAAAGTGGTCCACCAGCTGGGGTGCACCTGGCATCCACTCCGTACATCATTGCACCATCATTGGCACTGGTCAGGCAATGCCATATAAAGTGACATTCATGGTCTGGTGCTCAGTACACTGTTCCTGCATTCACAGTGTTATTTCACATATGGTCCTCCAAGAGGTTGGCCACGCTGTCAGCGGATAAATTCATGCACTCATCTGTCTGAGACATGATGGAAGCACATGTGAAGAATAGACTCCATTTTTTGCCACGGGTTACACACCACCCCAGGGGACTCTAACATTTGGGCACACGTCCTGCATGGACCCGATGGGCTGAATGGCCTCCTTCGGTGCTGTAAATGACTCTACGGCATTTCCCTTGGAATAAATGACTTGTGGGTGACAGCTTGAGGCACAACATCTCCATCCAGCTGAGCATGGCTGTGTCTGTCTCCTGTTCCCCAATGGGTACTGCAACTGCCTCACTCTCTTCATGTCGCCCATTCCATGATCACCTGAGGTCCCACCAAGGTGAGTGTGTCTGCACTGGTGTGACAGTGCAGTCTCACTGGCTACTTCCTTCTTTGTAGACATGCCATTGCTTTTGCTCAAGCTTGCATTACCTCCCCCTCCACACGTGGCCCTGTAGGAGACATAAGAAGGTTGTTATTCTACATCATTTCTGTCATTATCTGATTCTGCAGGGCTGAAGTAGGCCAAATGCTTTGGATGAAGGAAACGGGGGAGGACAGAACTCCATCCCTCATCACCCGGAGACATTCCGATGTTTTCACTCTATCTTGGACAGACTCTATTTTTGCCATTGCCCACTCCTTCACGTGCTGCCACCCTGGCCAGGTCAAGGGCTGCCTCCTCCGTTGGTGTCAGTATGACTAGATGTGATGCACTATCATTGGATTGAGCCCATTCTCTTGCATTGATTTTTTTCTCCTGCAAAATCAAGAGGGTCAAAGTTAAGAACTCCTTCACTACTTGCAGCTAACAAATCTGACGTTACTTTTGTTGGTGTTGCCACCTGCACTTTTGCTAGTGATGTCAACTTTCCCAATAGCTCTGTAGTGTTCCCAGACACATGTTTGTGACTGCAGACCTGAAGACTTGTCACGGTTGCAGTGCTGCACTCACCTTGCCAGTCTGCAGGCATTGAAGCATTTCCAGCATTGTACCCATGTCATCCTCAGCACACTGCGACCACTCCTCTGCCATCTCCAGCCAGGCCTGCTCACTGTGCCTGGCTGGCCTTATCCTGCTGCTCTCCAGAAATGGAATATCAGGTCATGTTGCCTCCACCTCCGAGAGAGCCTCAACAGAATCACAGAATTGTTACAGCACAGAACGAGGCCATTAGGGCCATCGAGTCTGCACCCGATCTCTGAATGAAAAATGAACCTCGTACCATTCCCCCGCATAACCTTGCACATTCTTCATTATCAGATAATACTCAAATTCCCTCTTGAATACTTTGATTGAACTTGCCTCAAACACACTCTTTGACAGTGAATCCCAGACCTTAACAACCCAAAATGTGACAACGTTTCTCCTCATATCTCCATTCCTTCTTTTGTCCATTTCCTTGAATATGTGCCCTCTCATTCTCAATCTTCCCATTAATGGTAAGAGTTTCTCCCTGTCTACTCTGCCCGTACCCCTTATGATTTTGAATATCTCAATTCAATCTTTTCTTAAATTTCTCTTCTCCAAGGAAAACCGTCATAACTTCTCCAATCTATCTACGGAACTAAAGTTTCTCATCTCTGTGACCAGTCTTGTAAATCGTTTCTGTAATCTCTCTAATGCCAAAAGACCCACAACTGGACACAATACTCCAGCTGCAGCCAAACAAGTGTTTTACACATGTTTAACATGACTTCCTAGCTTTTGTACTTTATGCCAATACTATTAAAGCCTAAGATGTGGTATGTTTTGTTAACTGCTCTCTCATCCTGACCTGGACCTTCAATGCCCCCACTCCTCCCACCCCATTTACAAGTGTACCCTTTATTTTATGTTGTCATTCCATATGTTTCCTACCAAAATTAAACACTTCAAATTTCTCGGCATTGAATTTCCTCTGCCATTTGACCACCCATTTCACCAACCTATGTCCTTTTGAAATGCTCATCCACAGGTTTTGAAATTGTGCACTCACAGTGGAACTCCATTATGAGTATTCCGCCAATCTGAAAAACATCCATAAACCACTGCTCTTTGTTTTTTGTCACTCAGCCAATATTGTATCCATGTTGTTACTGTCCCTTTTATTCCATGAGACTTTTCCGTGGATTGTCATCTTGCTATGGTGGAGACGTTTGAGCTTTCCGTTGATCCCAAGAGCGATGCCTTCCGGAGTCGTAAACTCCTGGCAGTGTTACCCATGACAGTAAAGTCAGACGGGAGGAACCACAAAGGGCAATCCAAAATAAGTCCTCAACGGCGGATAATGTGGAAGATAAACCTTCTTCTGGAGTGGAAAACCTGAGGATCAGCTCAGGACGCATTGCATTTGATTCGCAATCAAGAACAAATTTGTTAACCGACTTTCGGAGCTCCCGTCTGCATCAACGAGCGCCTCATGACTCTGCGTCTACAACTTGCTAAGAACCAACAGTTATGAGTGCCTACGCCCCAACCCTTAATGCCAATGATGAGTCCAAAGAAGGCTTTGTACTCCACCCTGGACACTATACTCTCCAACATTCCTAAGGAAGATAAGATCATGCTCCTTGGGGTCTTCAACACCAGGGTTGGAAAGGACTGCCAACTCTGCAAAGGAACCATGGAAGGGAAAGAGTTGGGAATTGCAATTCCAACGGGGTTCTGCTGCTCACCAAAAGCATGGAACACCAGCTTGACATCACTGTTCTGGCAAAAAGAGAAGTTCAAGAGCTACTGATTGACGGCACCATCGAAGACCTCATTGAGAAGAAGAGGAAAGCTCTCAATACTTGGCAAAAATGACATAACCACCAAGGCAGAGAGGGGAACTCAACAAACAGGAAAGGTACAGAATGTGGACTCTATGTTGCTGGCAAAGATCCTGGCCTCACATATCGAGGACTGTGTGCCGGGGGTGATAGGGGAAGATCAGGCGAGGTTTGTAAAGGGGAGGCAATTGTCGGTGAATGAACAAAGAACAAAGAAAAGTACAGCACAGGAACAGGCCCTTCGGCCCTCCAAGCCTGTGTTGACCATGCTGCCCATCTAAACTAAAATCTTCTACGCGGTCCGTACCCGCATGAGACCTTCCAAAATGCATTACCTCACATTTGTCCGGATTAAACTCCAGCCACTTCCGGGGTCCGTATCCCTCTATTCCCATCCTATTCATGTATTTGTCAAGATGCCCCTTAAACGTCACTATCGCCCCTGCTTCCACCACCTCCGGCAGCGAGTTCCAGGCACCTACTACCCTCTGTGTAAAAAAATTGCCTCGTACATCTCCTCTAAACCTTGCCCCTCGCACCTTAAACCTATTGCCCTGAGTAATTGACCCCTCTACCCTGGGGTAAAGCCTCTGACTATCCATTCTGTCTATGCCCCTCATAATTTTGTAGACCTCTATCACATCGCCCCTCAACCTCCGTCGTTCCAGTGAGTTTATTCAAACTCTCCTCATAGCTAATGCCCTCCACACCAGGCAACATCCTGGTAAATCTCTTCTGCACCCTCTCTAAAGCCTCCACATCCTTCTGGTAGTGTGGTGACCAGAATTGAACACTATACTCCAAGTGTGGCCTAACTAAGGTTCTATACAGCTGCAACATGACTTGCCAATTTTTATACTAATGCCCCGGCCAATGAAGGCAAGCATGCTGTATGCCTTCTTGACTAACTTATCCACCTGTGTTGCCCCTTTCAGTGACCTGTGGACCTGTAGGCCTAGATCTCTCTGACTGTCAATACTCTTGAGGGTTCTACCATTCACTATATATTCCCTACCTGCATTAGACCTTCCAAAATGCATTACATCACATTTGTCTGGGTTAAACACCATCTGCCATCTCTCTGCCCAAGTCTCCAAACGATGTAAATCCTGCTGTAATGGTAAACATGATAATGTTACCCCTGGAGAGACAGGTCTTAGAGGTGGCAGTGGCAATGGAGGCAGAGAAGGCTTTTGATCGGGTGGAGCTGGAGTATCTGTGGGGAGTGTTAGGATAGTTTGGGTTCAGGCAGGGGTTTGTGGACTGGGTCCAATTGTTGTACACGGCACTGATAGTGACCGTACGGACAAATTGGGTGGGCTCGGGGTACTTCAGGCTACACCATTTCAGACAAGGCAGGGGTGCCCACACTCCCCGTTGCTTCTTGCCTTGGAATAGAGCCATTGGCAATGGTGTTTCGGGCACAGAGGTGTTAGAGAGGGATTGTGCGGGGAGGTGGGGGGAGGGGGGGTGTTGAGCACAGGGTTTAGTTGTAAGCGGACGCCTGCTGTTTTATATTGAAAATCGCTTATTGTCACAAGTAGGCTTCAAATGAAGTTACTGTGAAAAGCCCCTAGTCGCCACATTCCAGCGCCTGTTCGGGGATGCTGGTACGGGAATTGAACCGTGCTGCTGGCCTGCCTTGGTCTGCTTTAAAAGCAAGCAATTTACCCCTGAGCTAAACCAGCCCCTCGGACCCAATGGGAGGTACTCGGGGAATCATGAGTATTCAGGAGGAGTTTGGCTGGTTTTCCGGATATAAGCTGAACATGGGAAAGAGTGAGGTGTTCCCAATCGAGGCCAGGGGGCAGGAGAGGAGGCTGGGAGAGCTGCCGCTCAAGGTGGTGGGGACAAGCTTCAGATTGGACCTCCAGGTGGCGCGGGGACGGGAGCAGCTGCATGAGCTGAATCTGGCTCAGTTGGTGGAACAGATGAAGGGGGATTTTAAGAGGTGGGATGTGTTGCCGCTATCACTGGCGGGGTGGGTGCAGAGAGTGAAAACGAGGGTGCTGCCGAGGCTCTTATTTGTCTTTCAGAATCTCTCGATCTTTGTCCCAAAATCATTCGTCAAGAAAGTCAGTACTTTGATCTCGGGGTTTGTGTGGGTGGGGAAAACCCCACGGGGTAAGAAGCTGGTGTTGGAACGGGGGCGGGGGGAGGGCAGGGGGTGTGTTGGCCTTGCCAAACATAATGAATTATGACTGGGCAGCAAACATCGCTATGGTGAGTAAGTGGGTCATGGGGGAGGGGTCGGCATGGAGGCCGATTCCTTCTTGCAGAGGAATGAGTTTAGGAGCATTTTTGACGGCGCCTCTGCAGTTCTTGCCGGCCAGGTACTCCATGAGCCCAGTGGTGGTGGCGGCCTGTGGGGTGGTGGGGGGTGGCACATCTGAGGTTGGAAGGTGCCTCGGTGTCGGCACTGATTTGCGACAACCACAGGTTTGCACCAGGGGGTTGGAAGCGAGGTTTTGGGGGTGACGATAGACAGGAATTGAGTGGTTTGGGGACCTGTTTGTGGGGGGATAGCTTTGTGAGTTTAGGGGACTTGAAGGAGAAATATGAGCTGCCCAGTGGGAATCGGTTTAGATACTTACAGGCCTGAGACTTTGTGAGGAAGCAGGTGCCATCCTTTCCCAGTTTGCCGCCCTCGGGATTACAGGATAAGGTGCTATCTAGGGAAGGAGTGGGTGAGGGTAGGGTGTCCGAGATCTATAAGGAGCTAATGGACTGGGAGAGAGCCCCCGATAGAGGAAGTCAAACGGAGATGGGAGGAGGAATTAGGAGGGGAAATGGAGACTGGTTTGTGGGAGGAGGTCCTGAGGAGGGTGAATGCGTCCTCGTCGTGTGCGAGGCTCAGCCTTATCCAGTTTAAGATAGTACAGAGTGCGCACATGATGGTGGCTAGGATGAGCAGGTTTTTTGAGAAGGTAGAGGATAGGTGTAGGCGGTGAGCGGGGAGGCGCGTGAACCATGTTTACATGTTTTGGGCATGTCCAAAACTGAACGGGTTCTGGCAGGGGACATAATGTCTGAGGTGTTGAGGGTGAAGGCGGTTTGATTTGATTTATTATCACATGTAATAAACGAAAGTACAGTGAAAAGTATTTTTCTGCGGCCGAGGGAACGTATACAGGACGCACATAGTAGACAAAAAGAATAATCACCAGAGAACATTGACAAATAGAACATCGACAAACAGTGATTGGTTACAGTGTGGAACAAGGGGCCAAACAAGGCAAATACATGAGCAAGAGCAGCATAGGGCATCGTGAATAGAGTTCTTACAGGGAACAGATCAGTCTGAGGGGGAGTCGTTGAGGAGTCTTGTAGCTGTGGGGAAGAAGCTGTTCCTATGTCTGGATGTGCGGGTCTTCTGACTTCTGTACATTCGGCCTGATAGAAGGGTCTGGAAGAAGGCAATGCCTGGGTGGGAGGGGTCTCTGATAATGCTGTCTGCCTTCCTGAGGCAGCGAGAGGTGTAGACAGAATCAATGTGGGGGTGGCAGGTTTGTGTGATACGTTGGGCTGAGTTCACCACACTCTGCAGTTTCTTGCGATCTTGGGCCGAGCAGTTGCCATACCAGGCTGTGATGCAGCTGGATAGGATGCTCTCTATGTCATATCTATAGACGTTTGTGAGAGTCGATGCAGACATGCAAATTTTTTTACCTGCCGTAGGAAGTAGAGACGTTGTTGGGCTTTTTTGACTGTTGCATCAACGGGAGTGGACCTGGACAGACTGTTGGTGATGGTGACCCCCAGGAACTTAAAGCTATCGATCATCTCCACTTTGGAGCCATTGATGCAGATGGGAGTGTGTGTCGTGCTACGCTTCCCGAAGTCGATGATCAGTTCCTTGGTCTTTCCAACATTTAGAGAGAGGTTGTTTTCAGTACACCATGCAACCAAGTGATTTATCTCCCTCCTGTAATCTGATTCGTCATTGTTTGAGATACGGCCCACCACAGTCATATCATCCGCAAACTTATAGATTGAGTTGGAGTTAAATCTTGCCACACAGTCATGTGTGTATAGGGAGTACAGTAGAGGACCAGCTGCACAGGGAGGGGTCAAGTCTAAGATTGCAGAGTTTGGTTATTAGTCTTGTTGGGATAATGGTGTTGAAGGCGGAGCTGTAGTCGATAAACAGCAGTCTTAGATAAGTGTCCTTGTTCTCGAGGTGTTCGAGTGTTGATTGTAGAGCCAGAGACATAGCATCTGCTGTGGACCGATTGCAGTAATAAGCAAACTACAGTGGATTGAGACCGTCTGGGAGGCTGCCATTGATCCGTCTTATGACTAGCCGCTCGAAGCATTTCATGATAACAGACGTCAGGGACACAGGTCGGTAGTCGTTGAGGCAGGCTACTGGTATTATGGTGGTCTTCTTGAAGGAGGTGGGGACCTCAGAGTGGAGGAGTGAGGTGGTGAAGATATCTGCGAATACACTCGCCAGCTGGTCTCTGCAGGCTCTGAGTGCTCGACCAGGAACTCCGTTCGGGCCCGTCACTTTCCGTGGATTCACTTTCAAGAAGGCAACTCTTACCTCTGAGGCTGTAACAGTGGGTATGGGTGTGTCAAGGGCTGTTGGGGCAGGTGGCACTGATGCATTGGCTGACTGCTCAAAGCAGGCTTAGAACTTGTTTAGATCATCGGGTAGGGATGCTCCAGCCCCAGATATTCCGCCTGGCCTTGCTTTATAGCCTGTGATCTTGTGTAGGCCCTGCCATAGTCGTCATGGGTTAGTGTCGTTGGTCTGTGTCATGTGAGAGTACCTTTAAGAAATGGGTGTTTAAGAAATGAACCTTTAAGAAATGGTTGTTTATCAGTTATGCCAGAGTGTGGGTGGAGCTGGGCTGTCTGTCAGCTTTTTACTTTCATTTTAGGCTGTTTGCTGCAGGGTGTGTTTTAGTTTTGTTTTCAGTGTTGGAGCTGAAGACAGACAAAGCAGGTGTACTGTTGATCTCTCTGCCATGAAAAGACTATCTCTTGATCATTTGGTGAATTCAGAATTATAAATGTTTTCAGTAGTGAATGTAAACCTGATGTGCTTCTGTTAAAAGGTGTTTATTTTGTCTTCTGGATGTTGTTTGGAAAGTTATTAAGGATTACTTAGTGTTGTATTCTTAGGGGGTTGTATTTGAATTGATGGTTGCTAAGATGTTCACTATATGTTTTAAAAAGGTTAACTTGAGTTCATAGTAGAAACATTGTTTTGCTTTAAAAAATACTTTTCCATTTCTGCTGTACCACACCTGTAGAGTGGGCCATGTGCTCCCCATACCACGATCTATTAAAAGTTGTGGGTCAGGTGAACTCCATGATACACTTTGGGGTTCTCTGAACACTGGCCCATAACACCTGGGACTCTAGTTTGATGTGGTATGGTCCCGAGTCCAGAAGTGGTGATATAATAATAATCTTTATTGTCACAAGTAGGCTTACATTAACACAGCAAAGAAGTCGCTGTGAAAATCCCCTAGTCGCCACACTCTGGCGCCTGTTTGGATACACTGAGGGAGATTTCAGAATGTCCAATTCACTTTACACGGACATCTTTTGGGACTTGTGGGAGAAATCCGGAACATCCGGAGGAAACCCATGCAGACATGGGGAGAACATGCAGACTCCACCCAGACAGTGACCCAAACCGGGAATTGAACCTGGGACCCTGGCGCTGTGAAGCAACAGTGCTACACACTGTGCTACCTTGCTGATATTTGGCAATATTTTGGCAAGCTCAGTGCTTCGGACCAGAGTCCCCATCCTACCTCTGTCCCCAGTTCGTCCTCCCATTTTGTCTGGTCCCGTCCAGTGGAGTCCGGACTCTGTCCAGTAGCTGTCCCTATATTTTCCCACATAGCTGCCCCTTCTCGCTGCTTGTGCCATTCAGGTCCTCTAGTAGTGTGCTTTCATGGGCCCCGGGGTACCCTATTGTCTCTTTGCGGAGGAAGTGTTTTATTTGGAGGTGTCTCAATTCCTGTCCTTTTGCGAGTTTCCACTTCCTCGTCAGTTCATCCAGTGTCTGCACCCTATGTAGAAGACCCCGACCGTCAGTGTGCCCCCGTCCCACCTCCATCTTTTGAAGGTGATATCCAGCATGGCTGGGGGAATCTGTGATTGCCGCAGATGGGGGCCATAAGGAACATTTTGGTTATCCCAAAGTGCTGTCTCAACTGGGTCCATGTTCTCAGCGTGGCCGCTACCACTGGGCTCGCCGTGTACCTTGTTGAGGAGGATGGTAGTGCTGCTGTGGCCAGGGTCCGGAGGGTTGTTCCTTTACAGGATGCCTCCTCCATTTGTACCCAGCCTGTGTCGGGTTCTTGTACCCATCCCCTCACTTTTTCTGCCGTTGCTGCCCAGTGGTTGTATTGTAGGTTCGGTAGAGCCAGGCCCCCTCTGACTTTCCCTCTTTGCAGTGTTGGTTTGGGAATTCTCGTGTGTATATTATGACAGGGGTGGGGGGGGGAGGTAGGTCAGGCAGGCTCGCAGGCTTGTGGAAGGGGGGGGGAGGGGCGGTGCTCGGTCACGCAGGCTCATGCCCTTAGGCACCTGGTTCTGTTCGGGGACGCGACTCTCCTCGGCCGCTTCTGAGCCTCCGGCCCCGGTTCTTCCCGCACCTTTTTTTTGTTTTCTCCGGCTCCTCTCGCACACTTATTTCTCCCACGGGCCTCAGCTTATTGTCGGTCTGCTCCTTTGCGGCTTTTTTTCTTCCTGTTCGTACCTTCGGGGGAGCGCTGCGTGGGTTCTTCCTTTTAAAACAAGAATAAAAATACCCCCGGGACTAAACAAAAAAAACAAAAAAAAAGCCCTGAAAGTTTAGTCCTTTAGCAGGAGTCCTTTCGCTCCACCTGTTCCGCGCACACGCACCGGCTAACCCCCAGCGCCCTCAGTCCCCAGTCGAACCAGACGGGTATGGAGCTCGGACGAGATCCTCCCTGGAGTCCGCCATCGTACTCCAATGCACAACACCCGTCCAGCCACTGCAAGAGGCTGAAACCCCGGTGCTCCGCAGATCGCAGCAGACAGTCCGACCACCGGACAGACTCAATTTATGAACCACCATCCCCGCCGGACTTGATTTTTTTGTAGGGGGTGAATGTGGTGAATGTAACTCCGTAATTCACACTGTATTGTATATACATGAGACCATGCATTTGTAAGCGCAGTTGCGTTGCCCGACCACTAGGGGGAGTAGCGTTGGGAATGCTTAGAGGTTTGTACAGGGCTCCACCCCGGCTCCGCCCATGACTCCTCCCCCTGGACTGCTGTATAAATACCAATGCTCAGAGCCAGTTGTTCAGTTCATCGAGAGTTCAATGCGGAACAGGCTGGCTTTGTTGTAAGTAGATTAAAACCACTGTTCATATCTTAAAGCACGTGTCTAGTGAATTGATGGTTCCATCAAGCGGGAGCTGCCCCATGCACGTCTTCCCTCTACAGAGCTCCACCGGAAGTCGATACAATCAGAGATGAAAACTTATTCGAGGAAATCCCCAACTCCTCATCAAAGATGACCTTGGTCTCCCACCAAACGGATGAAGTTAAAGCCACCATTAAACATGTGAAGAATGGAAAAGCCGCAGGAGCGGACAGGTTCCAGTGGAGATTTGCAAACCTGGAGGAAAAGAGATCACCCATCATCCCTCTCAGCTGCTCCTGAAAATTTGCGACAGAGAAGAAATACCTACCGACCTCAGGAATTATGTTATTTCCAAGATCTTCAAGAAATGAGACAAAGCGGAGTACAGGAACAGCTGAGAAATCTCCCTAATCTCCATCACCTGAATCTTCGCTAGCTTCTCCCAGTCTCTGAAGAAATCCTTCTGGAAAGTCAATGTGGCTTCTGACCAAACCGTGGAATAATGGATATGGTTTTCATTGCTCGCCAACTCCAAGAGAAATTTCAGGAGAAATATCAATCACTCTACGTGGCTTTCATCGATCTGACCAAGGCTTTTGCCTCAGTAAATTGGGAAGTGCTATGGAAGACCATGTCAAAGGCCGGCCGTCCAGAGAAATTCACCAATACCCACCAACTCCTCCATGGCAACACGCCAGTGACAGTCCCCACTGACGGAAATAAGACAGAAACCTTCGAGGTCAAGAATGGATTCAAGCAGGCGTGTGTCATCGCCCCCACCCTTTTCTCCATTTTCGTCACCACTATCTTTCATCTTGTCAAGAGCAACCTTCCCAGTGAAGTGGACATCATCTACAGGATGGACGGAAAACCGTTCAAACTCAACCAGTTCTAATCCAAGTAAAAAATGGCACCGACATTGCTTGTGGAACTACAGCATGCGGATGACATCACCATCTCTACTCTCAGAAGAGAATCTCCAAGCCATGCTTTACACCTTCATGGAAGCACACCGAAGAATTGGTCTGATATACCTTCAATTCACAGTGAGGCAGAGAGAGCGAGTGAACAGTAGGCTTTATTAGTCATGAACTTGCCTAGCCAGAGTCAGTAGTACAGATGAATGCTGCCCACAAGAGGCCAGCCTATATATAGCCACAGTGTGGGTGGAGCCAGAGACGGAGCCATACCGGGGTTACAGTACAGTACCTGGAAGCAGTTCATATCACCACTTCCAGGTCATAGGTCACAGGTTATGGTATCATGCATGCATTATGGTGAATACCTTCACCACACGGTCTCAGACTCAAAATCAAGAAGACTCAAGACCTTTGCCAACTCGTCCCAGGGAAAGATCTGGGGCTGCATTCTCTGTCCAGCGACGCTGGGATCATGAAACAAGATTGGGTGGAGAATCTTGCGCTAGCCAAAAATCGTGACCGGTGCCAGGTACCTGAAGGAAAGATATACTCCGGTGCTTCAACAGCGGAGTAGAGGGGGGCGACCAGGGGATAGGCTGTGGGTTTGGGGTGACCCCCTTGGGACCAGGGTGACCAGTCATGGACCACCATTGCCGCAGCTTGCAAGGCAGCCATCGTGCTACGCACCCCACTGACCGCCCCCTCTGGTTGAGCAGAGTGACGCCGGCTGTATGGTACCCCGCCCCACCTCCCTCTCCCTACCACTTCCTCGAACCCGCCCCCACCCCACCAACCTCCGATGGCGGGCATCACCTGGCCCACCCAAGGGGGATGCCTACAGAAGCTGCTTCAGGAGGGCGACATATGGGGATTGCAGAGTATACCTCTGGCATGGGCAGGGCCAGCCATCGGGTAACCCTGCTGGCTGGGATGAATGCCAGGGCCAGTGGCTCCCACAGCTCCAGGCACCGATTGGGCCAGGGGTGCGGTGCAGAGGGCAGAGTGCCGGGGGAACGGCCAGGCGAGAGGAGTCAGGGAGGAGAGGAATGTGGAGAGGCAGGGGCTGCAGGGCAAGCAGGGGCCACCGTATAGTCTATTGGACCTGGCTAGGCAAGGGGGTATGAACCATGCTAACATGTGTGCCTTTCATCCCCTGCAGACAACGGACTTCGGAATCAAATCAGGAATGATGGGCTGGATACTCCTGAGCCCCGCGCTGATATTGTGTTTGGAATCAAAGTTTACGACGAAATTGGGCCCGACGCCACTCTGGCGATTCTCCGGGCCCCGAATATCCGTGTGTCGGCGAATTACGCCACGCGGCTGAGGGGGCCATTGCCAGAGGCCCACCCAGTGATACTCTGCTCCCAGCTGGCCGAGTTCCCGACGGCGTGGTTCTAACCACATATGGCCGGTCGGGAACCTCACATTGCGACTGCGGACTCAGTCCGTTGATGTCCTGGTGGGGGGCGGGGGCATCGAGCACCGGGGAGGTCTTATGGGTGACAGGGGCAGCGAGCGGGCCGGAAGGATCCTCGGGCATGGTGGGGGGCCAAGTTTGTTGGTGTTGGTCCGTGCTCTGAGTCCGCCATGGCGCTTGGCTCGGCCGCTGGAGTGCGGGTGCCTGTATCCGCTGCCAAAGCTGTGTGAGTACTCCGGATCCCTGCTAGCCCCCTGAAGGTAAGTGAATCAGTTTGTTTTTGTTCCAGGGAACTCGGGAGTGCAGCGCCTGTGTTTTTACGCCTGTGTGGTGAAATAGCCCCGTTTTGTGAGAATCCAACCCAGTGGCTTTCATCCTAGCAGCCGCAGCCTGGGGGATGCATAGAGGCTGTGTGAACAGGAGCTGCTCAGGGAGGACTCTGCAACGGTGGAGCCTGCCCCAAAGGAACAGGAGGCAGCCGCCCAGGATGGAGTGCCAGCTGCCCAACAGGCCAAGGAGGAGGTGGGTAGGAGGCACCGCCTCAGGTCTTGGCAGGCCTGTCATTGGAGGACATGCCGGACCAGGCATGCCGTCTAAAGACTCCAGCCAGGTCCAGTGCCCATTGCTCTGTGACAGTAAAGGCCCACAGGTCCAGTGGTCCCCCTCAGGTCTTCTCTCTCGCTACGTGGTCATGCACTGCCTTCCCCTGGGGGCGGGATGGAGGAGACAGAATGTGCATAGTGTTAGTCAGTCAGACGTGTGCAGCACCGGGGGCGGGCAGCTGGTGACCTACGTGTACAGGGCACCCGGCCATGGTGGGTGGTATGGGTGCTGGCATGTGTGGCAGGGTGAAGAGCGCAAGCACTTTTGGCTGGTGGGGTTTTGTCGCCCTCTGGGTGGGGGGGTTTCCAGGTGTGTGGAACTGGGGTTGGTGCCAGGGGCATGTTGTTGCCTATTCACCCTGGCAGCCCTGAGGAGGTTGTGCAGCTTCTTCTTGCACTGCTGTCCGGTCCTGTTGGTGGGACCCACGGTACCCACAGCCACTGCAACCTGCGCCCAGGCTAGGTGTATAGCAGCGGGTGGAAGCCTTGTTCCTCCCCTGGAGGCAGGGTGGCCCACCTCTCTTCCACGGTGTCCAGCAGGGTCTTGAGATCTGTGTTAATGAACGGCAGGGTGCTGCTCTTTGTGCTGTCATCATCATGGCTGGGATGAGTGTGTGTGGCAAGTGGAGTGTTAATATGTGGCTGCAGCTTGTCAGCCTCTCAAGTGGCAACCCCAACCCTGGAGAATCGGGCACCGTTTTTCATTGGAATCGATCGAGTTCCACATGGTGCCGGTGCTAGACCATTAACAAATCATGAATTCCTCCGGGACTGGCGCCAATTTAATGGTCCTGAATGTCCACCGATTCAGCCTGGGAGAAACCTGCCACCGGTCTCTCCCTCCATCAAGTTCAACAGAGAAACCCCCCCAAACATGGAGCATTTCCTCTACCTGGGACGCTACTTCTCATCTAAGGCTGACATTGATGCAACTTTGTGAACATCGCCTTCAAACCCCTATGGATGAGAGAATCTTTGATGACCGCGACATTGACTTGCTGAACCAAGATCCTCTTGTACAAGGCCGTCATTCTCCCAACTCTTCCAGAAACTTGGACTACATACAAACACCACCTCAAGATCTTGGAGGGGTGCCATCATCACTGTCTGAGGCAGGTTCCCCGCATTCTTGAAGGAGCCAAGAGCATTAGCATTGAGACCAACTCTGCTGGGCCAGCCATGTGCTCAGGGTGCCAGAGTCCCAATTGCCAAAGCAAATCTTCTTCGGCCAGGTCAAGGAAGGCTCCCAAACAAGAGGAGGACAAAGGAAGCACTTCGAAGACACTCTGAGGTATACCTTAAGAAATGCAACATAGATGTCAATGTCTGAAAGACCCTTGCATAGAAGGGACCTATTTGGAGGATCCTCCTGATTCAAGGAACACAATTCTTTGAGAACACCCGCTGGCAAGAGGAGGTCCAGACAAGGAACCTGAGAAAGGAATATCAACAATCTTGAGTCCAAGGACCAATCCCACTTTCTAGAAACAGCTGGTGTGTGCGGTCGAAGATGCGACTCTGGGATCGAGCTCATCAGCCATGTAAGGACCCACAGAACACATGACCAGTGACACAAAGTTTCTTAGGCAGACAATCATACTCATTAACGAGTGATCGCCAAAGAAGAAGATTCCATGAGCTATGAATCCTCCGCACAAGTCTGTTATGCAGCACTGTATCAAATGCCTTTTGGAAGTCCGTGTACACCATTCAACATCCCTCATTAACCATCGCTGTTACCTCTTCAGAAAGCCCAGTAAGTTAATTAAATATGATTTGCCTCAAGGGAGGCGTTGCCAAAGCAGGATTCTATGCTGCCATGGGTTTCTGCCCTTCTGCTGGCCAGCTGTTGACCCCTCCCTTGCCATTTCCCACTAAACCAGCAACCCCAATAGTGGCTGCAGGTTTGCCTTTACATTGCGCCTGCTTTTGCCACCCTGAATGGGATGGCGACCTCTCACTCTGGCCACTAATTGGCTTGCTTGTTAAAAGTTTGGGATTTAGGTGCTGGCATAATGTGGGATCGGGTCTCAGGACTTGGAAATGCACCCGATGTTGGGAACCCAACCCTGGGACAAACATTTTGCTGATCAGCTCTGTTTTCTCTTCACAGATGCTGCCAGATAGATTGAATATTTCTAATATTTCCTGTTTATATTCCTTTTATGTCTTTCTCCCTTGTTACTTATCTAGCTTCTCCTTAAATGCATCTATGCAATTTGCGTCAATCACTCCATGCGGTAGTGAGTTCCGAGTTTACCAATCTCAGAATAAAGAGGGTTTTCTGGAATACCGTTTTGGATTTATTAAGGACCAAGATATTAATGGTTCCTAGCTTTGGACTCTATTGAATCCCCTCATATTTGGCCACCCTTAGTATTCTCTATTCTGGAGGAAGAACTGCAACCTGTTCAGCTGTTATCGTTCTTTCACATTTTCCTCACACCTTTTCCAATGCTTCTTTATTCTGATTGTACTATGGCGACCAAAACTGAGCATTGTGTGGTTGAATAAAATTTCAATGTGAGGTTAACATAATTTCTCTGCTTTTTAATTCTATTCCTCCAGAAATGAACCCTCAAACGTTGTTAGCATTCTAATGGCCATGTTTCCCAGCGTTGCTATTCTTAAAGAGCTGTAAATCTATATCCTGAGTTTCTTTGTGCTCTTTGGTGTGACATTTACTGATTAAGTCTTTTGGTTTTGACATCTGCTCAAAAACAGGTCACATTATTTGGATTGAATTAAGAAATACCATTTAAATATATTTTTGGAGGACACAATGGCATTGGCTATTTGTATGTAATTCTCAGCACCATGGAGAAGAGATTGCTGTAGCTTTGAGTTGGTTCCTGCTTAGTTCCTGATCCAAAACATATCTGGAAATATCTGCAGCACCTTCCAGGAGATGGTAAGGAACATGAGAGTGATATTCATACCTGAACAGTACACGGAGATCTCCAGCTACTACATTTGTGGCAATCTAGGATAGGCCAGGTATTCACGTACTCAGCTTTTGCTATAGGCATAAGGATGGGCAAAAATATGTTAAAATAGATAAGAGGGAGAGAAATCTATAAAATATCCCTTCCTCTTCAAAAAATATAACTTTCTTCATCTTGTAGTCCGTGCTCATATGCTGCAAGACCTGGGCAATGCTCAAGTTTGGGTTGATAAGTTGCAAGCAACATTCATACTACACAAGTGCCAGGCAATGGCCATCTCCAACAAAAGAAAATTCAACTATCTCCCCTTGACATTCAATAGCATTACCATCACTGAATCCCCCCATTATCAACATCTTGGAGGTGATCATTGACCAGAAACCGCATTGAATCAACCATCTCCATACTCTGAATACAAGAGCAGGTCCAAGGCTGGGGATTATGCGCAGTGGAAATCACCTCCTGACTCCATAAAATCTGTGCACCATTGACAAAGGCACAAGTCAGGCTTGTGATGGAAAACTCTCCACTTGCTGGATGAGTACAGCTCCAACAAAAGTCAAGAAACTCAACACCATCTCGGACAAAGCAGCTTGCTTGATTGGCACCCCACCCACCACCTTCAACATCCACCACCTCTACCACTGACACACAGTTGCAGCATCTACATGACAGCACTTCCCAAACATGCAACCTTTGCCACTTGGAAGGACAAGGGCAGCACTACATGGAAACATTACCATCTGCAAGTTCCTTTCCAAGTCACTCACCATCTCTGGGTCAAAATCCTGGAACTCTCTTCTTAGTAAGTAAAGTTGCCATAGTCCCAGATGACCATAGGCTGCTTTCCCCTTTGAGGGGGAGAGCTGATTGATGGTAATTTAACCTGAAGACTACCACACCCCAGGCAGGGTCAAGGTTGAGAAGGCAGGGCTTTCATGAATAACCTCAGCAGGTACAGGAATTGAACCCACAATGTTGGCCTGTCTCTGCATCACAAACCAGTTGTCCAGCCAACTGACCTAAACTGGTCCCTTCCTAACAGCACTGTGAATATACCTACAGCACATGGGCTGCAGCAGTTCAAGAATGCAGCTCACTGCCAGTTTCCCAAGGGCAATTACGGAAGGGCAATACAATTACTGGCAGAACAAAAAACAAATATCACAATAACATTTTTTTTACAGTGAATGTATTTTTAATTTAATTAATTGAAAATCACTTATTGTCACAAGTAGGCTTCAAACGAAGTTACTGTGAAAAGCCCCTAGTTGCCACATTCCGGCGCCTGTTCGGGCAGGCAGGTATGGGAATTGAACCGTGCTGCTGACCTGCCTTGGTCTGCTTTAAAAGCCAGTTATTTAGCCCTGTGCTAAACCAGCCCCTGAATTATAAACTTAAAATACAGACCAATAGAGAAACATGTAACTTTTAGCAACTCCCTTTGTGGCATTTGCTCAAAAATCAGCGGTGTGTGATACAGAATGTTAGACTAGCAGTCGGAGGTTCTGGTCTCAGTAGTTGATCAGTTCCAGAGACATTTATTATGCCAAACAAAAGTTATTGTTTCAGTTCAGTTTTAATAATAATCCAAACATTCATGGAGTAGTTTACATTTCACATGAGCTTCAAATGGAGACAATACCTGTCACACGACCTGATTACAGAAACTTTTTATTTGGGATGGAGGGAGGTTGTTAGATTCTTGCTTATTAGAAATGGTTATTGCCTGGCACTTGTGCGACAAGAGTGCTACTTGCCTCTCTTTAGCTCACGCCATGCTGGTTTATTCCTCGGAGCAATACCATGACCAATCAGAATCAAGCTGCGTGGTTTAAATTTAAAGCAATGCTTGGCAGTTAACTGTCAGTCAACCTCAACTGGTGCATTCTCCATGACAATATTTCTACCAATCAGAAACCACTTTCAAACCAATCAGCACACTCTTCTCATAGAGTATAAATTTGTTGTTTTGCTTTATATTGGTATTCTTGTGATTGTCCGGATGAGTGCAAGACGAAAAGCTTTGACAAAATGTCTCCTTTTTTCCACAGTCCTAAAGTCCTGTACTACCGAATAGGAACATAGGAATTAGGAGCAGAAGTAGACAATTCAACCCTTCGAGCCCGCTCCACCATTCAATCAGATCATGGCTGATCTCTTCCTGGACTCAAAGCCACCTCCCTACCTGTTCCCCATATCCCTTTAACCTGTTTTTTTGCAATCAGAAATATATCTATTTCCCTCTTGAAACCATTTAATGATTCAAATTCCATGGCACTATGGGACAGTGGGTTCCACAAATTCACCACCCTCTGCGAGAAGTAGTTCCTCGTCATCCCAGTTTTAAATGACTGTTTATATGTCAGGTCTTAGAAGATCAGTCTAAACTTTACAGCTAGTCATTGCTTATGTAACAACAATGTATGACCAGTGACAATATCAAATTCACTGACGGAATAGACATTTTTGTGAAGAACTTCTATTCAGAAAGCTGCTAGCATTTTTCCTCTGAACTTGCTTTAAGTGAGTTCTGACAAAAGTCCTACAACAATGGTTCTGTACCTATTTATGGCCTACAAGTGTTGAATTTACGCAATGTTTGATGAAACGGAGAAACAAAACCCATTGAACTGTATCATATTATAACGTCAGACATATTTCAAAATAGGTAGGAATATTTCCCTGTGTGCAAAGTTAAAAATGTTGAGATTGAATGTCATGATTGAAGTCATTTTTAACCTTTGCATTGGTATTCGTGAAGAGTGTATCTTTGAGATTTCAGCTTATACAAATAATTATCCACACTGCAGCTGAATATTCAATTTGGAGTATTGACGAATGATGCTCCAGGTAAGTAGCACAATGTCAGAAAATCACTCATAATAACTCAATCCTACTTTAATATGAGAGTTGTACAAATTGGCTGCTGTGTTTCTTACCCAATATTAGTGATAACAATTTAAAAATATGTCAGTGGCTGTGGAATGTTTGGGGATAGTTATTTCTCCTGCAACTAGCTGTTGGTCCATATTGGTAGTTTGCTGCCTGTAAATGGGTAAACGGGATACCTCACAGGAGTGCAGGCAAGGCATGGAGCCTGGCTCCTGAAGACTGGAGAACGGAAAAAAAAAAATCATGATTTTTAAACATTTCTCTACAAGATGTGGGTGTGACCGGCTAGGCCAGCATTTGTTGCCCATTCCTAAATGCCTTTGTACAACTGAGTGGCTTGCTAGGCCATTTAAGAGTCAACCGCATTGCTGTGGGTCTGGAGTCACATGTAGACCAGACCAGGTGATGATGAGCAGAATTCCTTCCCTAAAGGACATTAGTGATCCAGGCGGAGTTTTACAACAATGGTTTTGTGGTCATCATTAGATTTTTAATTCCAGATTTTTATTGAATTCAAATCGCACCATCCCCCATGGTGGAATTCGAATCCAGGATCTCAGAGCATTATCCTGGGTTACTAGTCCAGTGGCAATACCACTCCACCACTGCCCCCCTCATTCAGCCCACAAGAGGCCATGGTAACACTGGTAACACTGTAAATGAACTTGTAGGTTGGGTGGGTGGAAGGGGAGTGGGTCATGTATGGACAATCCACCTATCTCTCAGCTGGTGTCTTGGTGCTGGGTTTTCAGGATATATACCACATGTGGCTGGTCTCGCCTGGCCTGTGTTGCCCATGCATCTGTAGGCTCTGTAGAAACTGGGCTCCATCTGATGTTCCTTCTATTTCCCCTTCACTCAGCTTAGCCCATTTGTCGCATATCTGGACATCTTAAAGGGACCCTGCACTCTTAGGTTAGTTTTTCAAGATAGGGGACCTTTGCAGGCCCATTTCACTTCCTCGATGTTTCCATAACAAGTGACTGCAATTGAATTAGACATCAGCAGCATTGATATTCTGCTAACTTGTAAAACAGGAACGGCACTCATCACCCAGCACCATCTGTCATCCCTCCAAATTCCTGGCAGACATTCAGCATAGTCTGACAGATATACCTGTTGACAGATTTAATTTTTGTTTCCTAGTTGAAAGAAGTGTTTAGGTAATTGAATGAGTCATAATGAGGTCAAGTAAGAACAAACTTCGACAAACCTGTCCTGCAGTCAAAGATTCTATTTTGGATTTTGCAAAACTTTATGAAAAGTAGACATTCTATCCTCTTTGTAAGTCACTCTTGAACCTAGCACAGAAACCTGATGGTAGGATAGCAATATTGTTATATTTCTTTGTTGCCGCAAAGAGAAAAAGTATGGAGGTGCCACATTCTGGATTCTTGTAAAACACAATGAGAGATTTATTAAGGGTGTTACTCAGACAATCAAGATGATGATCTGCTCAAAGCCCGTGTAAACATTCTGCTGATGTCACTACAGATCAGGTGACGCATAGCCAGCAGGAATGCATTCCCAGATACATAACATTCCTCCCTCTTTACCTCATTAGTGCAACCATAACATATACATATGTACAATTCAATAAGACAGTGTCTATGATGAACGTCTATTCCTTTTTGGTAGAATTCGGTGTTCTTGAACTCAGCTATTTGCTCATTCCTTTCTGTAGATGGTACGTCTTGAGTAATTATTTTAGGATCTGTCACTATGAGCATTGAAATGTTCTCAGAAACAGAATCTGAACTTGTCACTATCTCTGGTCTTCATTCCAATGTATCGCTCTCTAGATATTCTAACAGTAGAACCTCTTGAGAGGTTTCTGCAAACTCACTTTGTCAGCAAGTACCTCATCCGCATGACGTTGCCAAACTTTTTCATCATCCGTCTGTACAGTGTATGTGATTGGACCTGTCTTTGCTAGGATCATAGCTGGTGCCCATTTCTTGTTAGCGGTGTAACGCCCAGCGAACACTCTCTCTCCCTGATTAATATTCATCCTTGAGAGATTTTATCCCTCCTAGCAATCTGTGCTTGTTGTCATTTGACAATCTCTGAAGTATCAGATGGAGTTAACAAATCAAACTCTGTTCGTAGCTTCCTCTTGAACAATAGCATTGCCGGTAAACTTTACATGATAACGTTTTCCGACAAGATATTACAAATTTGTTTACTCTTCTTGGAAATGTCCCCATGTCCTTCGATGTTTTGATAGAATACTTTAATGATTGCATAAAATGTTCAGCCAATCCATTTGTTGCTGGATGATATGGAGTGGACGCGATATGGTCGATACCGTTTCCTTTCAGGTAGTCCTTAAACTCCTTCAAAGTAAACTGTGTACCATTATCACTGACAATCTGCTCCGGTGTTCTGAATTTTGCAAATATTTTGTTTAGTTTTTCAAAGGTCTGTTTAGTCGTCGTTGACTTCATAATAATAATCTTTATTAGTATCACAGGTAGGCTTACATTAGCACTGAAATGAAGTCACTGTGAAAATCCCCGGTCGCCACACTCCGGTGTTTGTTTGGTAGACTGAGGGCAAATTCAGAATGTTCAATTCACCTAACAAGCACGTCTTTTGGGTCTTTGTAGAAGGAAACCAGAGCGCCCGGAGGAAACCCAAGCAGACAAGGGGAGAATGTGCAGACTCCACACAGACAGTGACCCAAGCTGGGGATTGAACCCAGGTCCCTGGCGCTGTGAAGCAACCACTGTGCTACTATGCCACCCTATTGCGACTTCTGGACATTTTGAGTGTGCGACCACAATCACTGAGAACATAAGTCCCCCGATAGATCAGCATAATTGATGTGTATTCTCTGCCATGACTGCCATGGCTGAGTCCCACGAATGTAATGGTTGTAATGGTGGAGTGTTTCTTAGTTTTGCACAAGATTGGTATTGCGCAACTTTCCTTTTAATTTTTGCATCTAATCCTGGACATCAAAAATAACTGCATGCCAATTCCTTAATCCTCACCACACCAGGATGTCCCTCATGCAGTTGGTCAAGGACCCTACTATGCAAGCCAGAGGAATAATCACATGGATTCCCCACAATAAAACTCCATTCTGTACTGTCAACTCAGGTCTTTGTGTGATGTACGGCCTGAAGTCTGGATTTTTCTTCCGAATGTCCGACAGCGTTCCTTTTTGGACCATGTCCATCATCTCCCCCATCACTGTTGATCAGTTTTTATATACCTTTGTACTTGAGAAAAATACAAAATATTGGCAAAATTTTCTTCTGGGTCATGCTTGACTTTTTAAAATGTATTTATTCCAATTAAGGGGAAATTTAGTATGGCCAATCCACCTATCCTGCACATCTTTGGGCTGTAAGGGTGAGACCCGTGCAGACATGGGGAGTATGTGGAAACTCCACATGGACAGTAGCCCGGGGCCAGGAATGAACCCAGAACTGGGAACAAACCCTGGTCCTCAGTGCCGTGAGACAGCATTGCTAACCACTGTGCCACCGTGCTGCCCCTATGATGCTTGACTTGTAACGGCAATGTGATAAAGGATCAGTATTTGTATGCTGCTTGGAGTCGTGGGACTGGATATTTTAAGTGTGTGCCAAAAATATCAATGACCGGGGCTGGCGCTGCCCAACCTCTGTGGGTACTATTGGGCTGCCAACGCAGCGATGGTGCATAAGTGGGTAATGGACGGGGAAGGGGCAGCATGGAAGAGGATGGAGATGGCTTCCTGTGTGGACACGAGCCTGGAGGCGCTCGTATCGGCGCCGTTGCCGCTCCCTCCAACGAGGTATACCACGAGCCCGGTGGTGGCGGCTACCCTCAAAATTTGGGGGCAATGGAGACGGCACAGGGGGGAGGTGGGGGTCTCGATGGGGTCCCCGATACGGGGGAACCACCGGTTTGTTCCAGGGAGAATCGATGGCGGGTTCCTGAGTTGGCACAGGGCAGGTGTTAGGAGGTTGAGGGACTTGTTTGTAGATGGGAAGTTTGCGAGCATAGGTGAGTTAGAGGAGAATTTCAGGCTCCCCCCGGGGAACATTTTTAGGTATATGCAGGTAAGGGCGTTTGCCAGGCGGCAGGTGGCGGGGTTCCCTCTGTCGCCCCCATGTGTGGTCCAGGACAGGGTGCTCTCGGGGGTGTGTGTTGTAGGGGGAGGATTTTGGACATGTACCAAGTGATGCAGGAGGTAGACGAGGCCTCGGTGGAGGAGCTGAAGGGTAAATGGGAAGAGGAGCTGGGTGAGGAGACTGAGGAGGGGACGTGGGCGGATGCTCTGGAAAGAGTGAACTCCTCCTCTTCATGTGCGAGGCTTAGCCTCATACAGTTCAAGGTGCTACATAGGGCTCATATGACCTGGACGAAGATGAGTAGGTTCTTTGGGGGCGAAGACAGGTGTACTAGGTGCTCGGGGAGCCCAGCGAACCATGCCCATATGTTCTGGGCATGCCCAGCGCTGGGGGAATTTTGGAAGCACGGTATCGAGGGTGGTAGGATCCAGGGTCAAGCCAGGCTGGGGACTCGCAATATTTGGGTTGCAGTGGAGCCGGGAGTGCAGGAGGCGAAAGAGGCCGGTGTTCTGGCCTTTGCGTCCCTAGTAGCCCGGCGGAGGATTCTTCTTCAGTGGAAGGATGCGAGGCCCCCAAGCATGGAGGCCTGGGTCAACGATATGGCGGGGTTCATTAAATTGGAGAGGGTGAAATTTGCCCTGAGGGGATCAGTACAGGGGTTTTTCAGGCGGTGGCAACCTTTCCTAGATTTCAAGGCAGAACGGTAGGGAAAGAGGCCGGCAGCAGTAGCAGCCCCGGGGAGGGGGGGGGGTGGGGGGGGGGGGTGGGGGGGGGGGGGGGGGGGGGGAGAGCGGGGGGTCGTTTCGGTGGGTTGGGTTGAAGGGTCGTGTACATGTGTTCTTTGGTTATGACGGGTGTTAATCTCGTTCTTCTTTTTGCATTTAACGGGGGGGGGGGGTTTGTTCTTTTTTTGTTTTTCTTAGTTGTTAATATTTTCTGTTATTGATATTTTGTGAAAATCTGAATAAAAATTATTTTTAAAAAAACAATATCAATGACCATTTTTGATATCTGCTATATACTGCTCAAAGTTTGTAGTCAAGGGCCCATCAAAAGGGTAAAATGATGCCCATAAAGTTACTGGTGGAACATTCTAAAACCGAAAATGATGCTGAAAGCTTCTTTTTCTAGCCGAGCGTAATTCAATTCTGCGCTAGTAAGAGAGTATGAAGTAAATGCTATCGATCGATCCCTTCCTGAAGGCAGAATGGCTGCGTCAACCATAAGGTGAGGCATCGCAAGTTCATTGCAACGTCATTTTTGGATTATAATGAACCGGAAGGTATTGTGAGTTGCTCTTTGAATCCATTGATTGTTTCCCAGTTAAACCTAATCTTAGCCAACCATGCTCTGCCAAATAGAAAAAAAGGCGGCAGGGTGCACAGTGGTTAGCACTGCTGCCTCACAATGCCAGGGACCTGGGTTCAGTTCTGGCCTTGGGTGACTGTGTGGAGTTTGCCGTTCCCCCCGTGTCTGTGTGGGTTTCCTCCGGGTGCTGCTGGTTCCTCCCACAGTCCAAAGATGTGAGGTTAGGTGGAGTGGCCATGCTAAATTGACCCTTAGTGTCCAGTGTTTTGCGGGTTAAGTGGGGTTATAGGGTTGCAGGGATAGGACGGGAGCCTGGTTAGGCTGCTCCTTCAGAAGGTTGGGCAGCAGGGTAGCATGGTGGTTAGCATAAATGCTTCACAGCTCCAGGGTCCCAGGTTCGATTCCCGGCTGGGTCACTGTCTGTGTGGAGTCTGCACGTCCTCCCCCTGTGTGCGTGGGTTTCCTCCGGGTGCTCCGGTTTCCTCCCACAGTCCAAAGATGTGCGGGTTAGGTGGATTGGCCATGCTAAATTGCCCGTAGTATCCTAATAAAAGTAAGGTTAAGGGGGGGGGGGTTGTTGGGTTACGGGTATAGGGTGGATACGTGGGTTTGAGTAGGGTGATCATGGCTCGGCACAACATTGAGGGCCGAAGGGCCTGTTCTGTGCTGTACTGTTCTATGTTCTATGTTCTAAGGTTGGTGCAGACCCCATGGGCTGAATGACCGCCTTCTGCAATGTAGGGATTCTATGAAAATTTCCACAGACAAGGTGAAGAGGCAATTTCACCGTCTGCCTATTTGCTTCTACTTTCACCATAATGCATCCTTTTAAAGGTAGAACCTCTTCAGTGTATGTCCTCAGGATTATATTTGATGGTTTTATAGGCAGATGCTTCAGCTTTTGATGATAAATTGTCTCAAGTATTAGCGATATTTGCATCCACTTCCATTTTAATTTCATGACCTTAACTTTTTCGATGTGCCCAAAAACATTGTTGATCGCCCTGCATTGACAAGCCACCTAGCTTAAGCCTTTGCAGTGGCTCAGTTTCACTTTCGTTTGAGTGATCTTGAGGTTCATCCACTAATTTGTAGGTATAACTAGATTGTTTATTTGTATTGTTCTTCTTTCACCTTCTTGGTGTAGAGGAGGTTTTCTGAACCCAACACTCTTTGGTTATATATGACATTTCTGGCCACAGTTCTTCCATGTATTCAATTTACTCCAGCAATCCCCCTGCTGAGTGAAATGATTGCACCTTCACAGCCTTGTTCCTTAAGGCATCCATTTTGTGGATCTTCACTCCAGCACTTACCTGCGAAGCTTCTCTCGTAGCAATTTCCACAGTAGCTTTCAGAGTTAAATCACTTACTGTAAGCAGCTTCCTCTGAACAGCTTCACTGCGTAATTCACAAATCAGCCTATCTCGAAGAGTTTCATCAAGTGTCGTACCACATTCACAATATCTAGCTAATCTTCTTAAGGACGCCATATACTGTAAAATAGATTCCCTTTCTTCCTGACGATGGTGGTGGAATTGGAACCTTTCTGCAATCAATAACAGCTCAGGAGAGAAATTCATTAATTCACTGTAGGACTTCTCTCTTTGTTTTGCTTGGGGAACAAGATTCTATTGCAGCATAAATATTTTACGGCCAACTGAGCCAAGTAATGTCGTGACCTTTAGGTCCTCCGGTGTCTGATTAACTATTAGAAACAATTGGAATCTTTCTTCATAGGAATTCCATGTTTCATAATCCTCGTCAAATACATCCTTGGTGCCTGTTTTCCTAACATTTTTGGATCCCGGCTCCTCGGGTCCATGCTTCCTCCCTTCCAACTGTGTTGGGAAATATGGCTCAAACAACCTTAAGAACAAGCAACTAGGAATTCTTTCCCCTTTTTGCCTGAGGGTTACATAGAACAGTACAGCACAGAACAGGCCCTTCGACCCTCAATGTTGTGCCGAGCCATGATCACCCTACTCAAACCCACGTATCCACCCTATACCCGTAACCCAACAACCTCCCCCTTAACCCTACTTTTATTAGGACACTACGGGCAATTTAGCATGGCCAATTCACCTAACCCGCACATCTTTGGACTGTGGGAGGAAACCGGAGCACCCGGAGGAAACCCACGCACACAGGGGGAGGACGTGCAGACTCCACACAGACAGTGACCCAGCCGGGAATCGAACCTGGGATCCTGGAGCTGTGAAGCATTTATGCTAACCACCATGCTACCCTGCTGCCTGACTTTTTGTTGTGACTTTTCGCCTGAGTAGTGGCCTGTGCAGAGTCGGCAGACTTCGACATTTTTTCTTTACTCATTCATGTGATGTGGGTGTCACTGACTGTGCCAGCATTTATTGCCCGTCCCTAATTGCCCCTTGTGACTCCCATCTGGAGCCACATATAGGCCAGACCAGAAAAGGATATCAGCTTTCCTTCCCGAAAGGACATTAGTGAACCAGATGGGTTTTTACGACAATCAACAATGGTTTCATGGTCATCATTAGACTTTTAATTCCAGGTTTTTGTTGAATTCAAATTTCACGATCTGCAGTGGCAGGATTTGAACCTGAATCCCCAGAGCATTACTCTGGGTCCTCTGGTTTACGAGTCCAGTGACAACACCACTACGCCACCACCTCCTCTTAACATACCCATTCTCGACAGCATGCAAGCAAGTCTTCCCCAACTGTTGGTCTTCGAACTCACAGTTACTGTTGAAGACTTTTGTTAAATCTTCGCATTTGACGGCAGTGTTTCGCCGACGTCTGTGTGAGTCCAGTCCCAAAAATCTTCCATTGCTCCTGATGCCCTACCACAGATAGTCAGCGAAAATCTTCTTTCCAGTGATTTTCCTGCCTCAATCCTCACCATCAGTTTTCTCTCCTGTTATATTTCTTTGTTGCCACAAAAAGAAAAGGTATGGAGATGCCCACACTCTGGATTCTTGTAAAACCCAAAGAGAGATTTATTAAGAGTGTTACTCAGACAATCAAGATGGTGATCTGCCCAAAGCCCACGCAAACACTTTGCTGATGTCACTACACATCAGATGACACTATCAGCAAGAATGTATTCCCAGATACATAACAAACATAAGTATCAGCCAGTAACAGAGGACTCTTTCTGTGCTTTCGAAACTAGGACATGACTATACAAGATAATCAGAATTTTTCCAAAAGGTTGCATTGTTTTTACACTGGAGGATCTTAAGGTTAGGTGGATTGGCCATGCTAAATTGCCCTTAGCGTCCAAAATTGCCCTTAGTGTTGGGTGGGGATACTGGGTTATGGGGATAGGGCGGAGGTGTTGACCTTGGGTAGGATGCTCTTTCCAAGAGCCGGTGCAGACTCGATGGGCTGAATGGCCTCCTTCTGCACTGTAAATTCTATGTAAAAAAAATAAAAAATTCCAATTAAAGGGCAACTTAGTGTGGCCAATCCCTGCACTTTTTTTTGGGTTGTAGGGGAGAGACCCACGCAGACATGGCGAGAATGTGTAAACTCCACATCGACAGTGACCTGGGGTTGGGATTGAACCCGGGTCCTCAGCGCTGTGAGGCAGCAATGCCAATCGATGCACCAGCGTGCCGCCCTTAACACTGACTGAGATCACTGAAGAGCACCACCAAAGGATTGGCATGCCATTTTTCTGAAATGTTTACAGAATTGTTCTAAGATATACCCATTTATTTTTTATTTTTTTTACTTTTTAAAATAAATTTAGAGTACCCAATTATTTTTTCCAATTAAGGGGCAATTTAGAGTGGCCAATCTACCTATCCTGCACATCTTTGGGTTGTGGGGTGAAACCCACGCAGACACGGGGGGAATGTGCAAACTCCACACGGACAGTGACCCAGGGCCGGGATTCGAAACCGGGTCCTCAGTGCCGTAGGCAGCAATGCTAACCACTGTGCCACCGTGCTGCCCCCGATATACCCTTTTTTTAAGAAAATATTTTATTGAAGCATTTGTAATTTTCACAGTTTAACAAATTAACATTCTAAACAACCTAGCGGCCCGACACACACAACCACATCACAATAATAAACCCAACTAACCCCCCCCCCATACCTCCTAACTACCCCTATATTAGATTCCCTGTCTCTCATTTTACACTGCCATGCCTCCCATTACTTTATCTTGTAGTCCCCTCAGGGGGAGGCGAGGAAAGCTTGGAACATGCCTCCGGACAAAGTCCCGTACCTGTAGGTACCAAAACCCGTTCCCACCCGGCAACTCAAACTCCTCCTCTGAGGCCTCCAGGCACGGAAAGCCCTCCTCAATGAAGAGATCTCGAATCTCTCAATCCCTGTCCGCTGCCACCTCCTAAAGACCCCGTCTAGCCCCCCCCCGAAACAAACCGGTGATTATCACAGATCGGTGACCACACTGACGCGACCTCCAGTCTCATGTGCTGTCTCCATTGTCCCCACACCCTCAGGGCTGCCACTACCACTGAGCTTGTGGAGTACCGAGCCAGCGAGAACGGCAGGGGCGCCAATAGCAAAGCCTCCAAACTCGTACCCTTACACGATGCAGCCTCTACTTGCTCCCAAACCGACCCCTCCCCGACTAACCATCGATATGTTGGCCGCCCAGTAATAGTTCATAAAATTCGGAAGGGCTAAGCCCCACTCCCCGTGCCCCCGTTCCAAAAGTACCTTCCTCACCCTCGGGGTCTTACCAGCCCATACAAAGCCCGAAATCGCCACATACATCTTCTGAAAAAAGCCTTAGGGATAAAAATTGGAAGACATTGAAAAACAAACAGCAACCTTGGGAGGACTGTCATTTTCACAGTCTGCACCGTCCCCGCCAATGACAGCGGGAGCATGTCCCACCTGTGGAAGTCTCTTTTCATATGATCGACCGCCCTGCCCAGATTTAACTTATGGAGCTGACCCCAGTCCCTCGCCACCTGAATCCACAGGAACCTAAAACTCCTACCCACCACTTTGAACGGTAACTCCCTCAGTCTCCTCTCTTGCCCCCGTGCCTGGATCGTGAACACCTCACTCTTACCCATATTTAACTTGTAGCCTGAGAACCGACCAAATTCTTCCAGTATCTCCATAATTCTAACCAACCCCCTAGCGGGTCTGTTATGTACAGGAGCAAATTGTCTGCGTAGAGCGAGACCTTATGTTCCACCCCCCCCCCCCCACTATCCCCCGCCAAACATTCGATCACCTAAGGGTCATTGCCAAGGGCTCTATGACCAGGGCAAGCAGTAATGGGGAGAGCAGACACCCCTGTCTTGTCCTCCTACAGAAACCAAAGTATTCTGACCGTACCCGGTTGGTCCTTACATTCGCCATGGGTGCCTGGAATAGCAACCGGACCCAGTCCACAAATCGGTGCCTGGAATAGCAACCGGACCCAGTCCACAAATCCCTGCCCGAACCCAAACCTTCCTAAGATATCCCACAAGTACTACCACTCCACCCGGTCAAAGGACTTTTCTGCATCTATGGGTACTACCACCTCAACCTTGCGCCCCTCCGCTGGCATCATTATAACATTTAGGAGCCGTCTCAAGTTGGACGTCAGGTGCCATCCCTTCACAAATCCCGTCTGGTCCTCACCTATTACCCCCGGGACACAGTCCTCTGTACATGTGGCCAGGATCTTTGCCAGCAACTTCGCATCTACATTCAAGAGAGAGATCGGCCTACAACGATCCACAACTCTCTGGATCCTTATCCCGCTTCAAAATAAGGGAAATTGATGCCTGTGATAACGTTGGGGGGATCACTCCCAGCTCCTTGGACTCATTAAAGGCCTTTACCAAGAGCAGCCCCAGTAACCAAGAAATTTTTTTGTAAAATTCTACCAGTTATCCGTCAGGTCCCGGAGTCTTATCCGATTGCATCGCCCCCAGTCTGTCTATCACCTCCCCAAGCCCGATTGGGCCTCCCAAGCCTACCACCAACTCCCCGTCTACCCTCAGGAACTCCAGCCCCCCTCCCCGAGAATCGCTTCATACCCTCCTCCCTGCCTGGGGGTTCCGATTTATAAAGTTAGCTATAAAATTCCCTAATCGCATCGTTCACCCCCTCCGGGTCCACAATCACCTCCCTCCTTGTATCCTTTACTTTCCCAATTTCTCTCGCCGCCTCATGTTTCCTTAGCTGATGCGCCAACATCCTGCTGGCTTTCCCCCCATATTCATACACCGCCCCCTTCACCCTCCTCAGCTGCCCCTATGCCTTACCTGTGGACAGGAACCCAAATTTAATTTGCAATCTCTGACGCTCCTTCAGGAGCCCCTCATTAGGAGACTCCGCATATCCCCGGCCCACCTGCGCACCTGAGGAAGGAGCAGTGCTCCGAAAGCTAGTGTTTGAAACAAACCTGTTTGACTTTAACCTGGTGTTGTAAGACTTTTTACTGTGCTCACCTGTAAAATTTCACTTATCAGCCTGTCCAACTTCGCCCGTTCAGTCTTCTCCCTATGGGCCTGAATCAAGATGAATTCCCCCGTGATAACCGCCTTCAGTGCCACCCACACCACCCCTGCCGAGGCCTCACCCGTATCATTACTCTTTATGTACCCCCGAATGGCCCCCCTCACCCGCTCACACACTTCATCCTCCGCTAGCAGCCCTGCATCTAATTTCCATTGTGGCCGCTGGGCCTTCCCTTTACTCACTCGCAGGTCTACCCAGTGTGGGGCGTGGTCTGACACCACAATTGCTGAGTATTCAGTATCCAGCACCTCAGCCAGCAGCGTTTTGACCAGCCTGGAAGTCTATCCTGGAATACACCTTGTGCACATGGGAGTAGAATGAAAACTCCTTACTCCTTGGCCTCCCGAATCTCCGTGGATCCATCCCTCCTGTGCGCTCCATAAACCCCCGCAGCTCTTTTGCCATTGCTGACACCTTTCCAGACCTGGGACTCGACCGGTCCAGTCTCGGATCCAGGACCGTGTTGAAATCCCCGCCCATAATCAGTCAATGCAAGTCCAGGTCCGGAATCTTCCCTAGCACCCTCCTAACGAACTCGACATCATCCCAGTTTGGGGCATATATATTCACCAGCACCACGGCCATTCCCTCCAGTTTTCCACTAACCATAATAAATCTACCCCCGGGTCTGCCTCTTTCTTCCCCACCTCAAATGCCACCTTTTTGTTGACCAGAATTTCCATCCCCCTTGTTTTAAAGTCCAATCCCGAGTGAAACACCTGCCTGACCCATCCCTTCCTCAATCTAACCTGGTCTCCCAGCTTTAAGCGGGTCTCCTGCAGCATGGCCACGTTTGCCTTCAGTTGCCTCAAGTGTGCGGACACATGGGCTCTTTTGACCGGCCCATTCAGTCCACGGACATTCCATGTGACCAACCTGGTTGAGGGGGCACCCTACCCCCCTCCCCTGTTGATCAGCCATAGTCTCTCCTTGGCTAGCCATTGGCCCATGCCACGTACCTCACCTGGCTCGCCCTCCAGCAGCTACCGTCATCCATTCTTCTCCTCCACCACCCTAGAAGTCCCCTCCCCTCCACCTGACCCCCCCCCCCCCCCCCCCAGTTGGTCTTCAGCTCACCTCGCACTACGCTTCCATGAACCAGCCCACCCAGCTAGCCTGGCAGCCCCCCCCCCCCCCGCTGACGGCTAGCATCCTACCCCCCACTGATTCCCCTGCCCCCGTTCTTAATGCAAATTCCCAAATTAATGACAAGAAGCAAAAACAAACAACCAATCCCTCCCAAGGTCTGAGCACAAAGGCCCACTCCTCCTCCCTTAACAAAGTATTATCTATTCAGCTAACCTTACACCACAACTGAATAAAAACGGAAATAGAAAGAAAATATATATACAAAGCCTCAAACGTCGTTCCAAATATCGCAAATTAAATGTTGAAAGTTCAAAGTTTTTACAAAACATTGCTCATAGCTCAGTTCCCCACAGTCAGAGTTCAAGGTTTTCATTCTCCCGTCAGTTTATTGTTTTTCATAAAGTCCACCACGTCCTCCGGAGAGCCAAAGTACAATCCCCGCCCCTCATAGGTGACCCATAGACGGGTCGGTTAAAGCAGTCCAAACTTTATTCGCCCTCCTCTTTGCGAGTTCTGCTCCCAAGTCCTGGTACACCCGGATCTCAGCATCTTCCCACATACACCGCTTTGTCTGCCTGACCCATCTCATAATATGTTCCTTGTCTAGGAACCGATGTAGTCGTACCATCATCACCCTCGGGGGCTCACGCCCTGGGGCTGATGTATAAGTGCCTCTTGCTTTTCCAACAGGAGAAAGATACAAAGTAAGCTCTCCCAGATATCATTACTGGGACAACTAGAAGAAGGTTGAGGGGAGATTTGATCGAGATCATGAGGGGGCTGAACAGAGTCGATAGGGAGAAACTGTTCCCCCTCGTAAAAGGATCAAGAACACGAGGGCACAAATTTAAAGTGATTTGCAAAAGAAGCAAATATTTTTTTCTGGCAGTGAATATTTTGGGTCTGGAATGCACTGCCAGGAAGTGTGGTGGAGATAGGTTCAATTGAGGCATTGACTTGAATAAAAACAATGTGTAACGGTACAGGGAAAAGGCAGGAGAATGGCACTAAACCATGATGCTTGTTTGGAGAGCCGTGCAGAGACAAAGGGCGAAATGGCCTCCTTCTGCACCGTAACAATTCTGTGATTGTGGTGAATCATAATAGCATAATTCACACTGTTATCACACATGTTGTACCATGCCTCTGTAAGCTCAGCACACGAGCTTAAAAGCCATCCACAATGACCTCTGCCACCCGGGGGTCACCCGGCTCGCCCACTACATTAAAGCCCAAAATCTGCTTTTCTCCACCGAGGAGGTAAAAGCCATCACCAGGGATTTCCCGATCTGCGCGGAGTGCAAACCGCACTTCTACAGACCAGACAGGGCCCACCTGATCAAGGCTTCTAGGCCCTTTGAACACCTCGCTATCGATTTCAAAGGGCCACTCCCATCGACTAACTCCGGAATGTATACTTCCTAAATGTCATCGACGAGTTCTCCCGATTCCCTTTTGCTATCCCGTGCCCCGACATGACCTCCCACATAGTCATTAGGGCTCTGCATAGTATCTTCACTCTGTTTGGTTCCCCCAGCTATGTACACAGCGACCGGGGTTCGTCCTTCATGAGCGACGAGCTGCGTCAGTACCTGCTTGACCATAAGACCATAAGACCATAAGACATAGGAGCGGAAGTAAGGCCATTCGGCCCATCGAGTCCACTCCACCATTCAATCATGGTTGATTTCAACTCCATTTACCCCGCTCTCTCCCCATAGCCCTTAATTCCTCGAGAAATCAAGAATTTATCAATTTCTATAAGATTTCTACAAGGGCATCGCCCCGAGCAGGACTACCAACTATAACCCCAGGGGGAACGGGCAGGTGGAGAGGGAGAATGCGACGGTCTGGAAGACCGTCCTACTGACCCTCCGGTCCAGGAATCTCCCGATCTCCCATTGCAAGAAGTCCTCCCAGACGCGCTCGACGCTATTAGGTCCCTCTTGTGTACCCGCCACCAATCAGACCCCTCACGAGCGGCTCTTTATCTTTTCCAGGGGTACTATCACGGGGGTTTCGTTCCTGGCATAGTTGAAGACACCGGGCCCAGTGCTCCTCAGGAAGCATGTCAGGGCACACAAAACTGGACCCGCTTGTAGAAAAAAGTGCGCCTACTACACTTGAACCCCCAATAAGCCTTCATAGAGTTCCCTGAACTGCCGTCAGATACGTATCCCTCCGGGACCTACGCCTGCAGGATCAAACCACACCACTACCACCCGCCGAGGTACCCCTCACACTACATCCCACCCAACTCGCAGCGCCCCACGCCCCCTCTCCTACCAATGTTCTGCGCGCCCGCACCCGCAAGCTCCCAGCGCCCCCACTCCCCCGTCGAACCAGACGGTACGAAGCTCGGACAGAATCACCACCAGAGTCGCCATCGTACCCCAACCGACCTTGATCATCCAGCCACCAGAAGAGACTGCAACCCGGTGCTCCACCGATCACAACGGACAACTCGACCACCGGACGGCTCAATCTGTAAACCATCACCCCCCGCCAGACTTGATTTTTTTACAGGGGGTGAATGTGGTGAATCATAATAGCATAATTCACACTGTTATCACACATGTTGTACCATGCCTCTGTAAGCTCGGCACACGAGCAGTTGCACGGCTCTGCCCCTAGTGGGAGGTGTGCTGGGAATGTAATGGAGTTTGTACTGGGCCTCCACCCTTGCTCCGCCCATGACTCCTCCCCCCCCCGGTTGTATAAAGCTTGGCAGTCGGAGCCTGCCTGCCAGTTCATCTAGAGTTCATCTCGTCACTGGTAGGCTCTGTTGTAAGACGATTAAAACCACTGTTCACTTCTAACCACGTGTCGCGTGAATTGATGGTCTCATCAGTGATTCTGTGATTGTAATGGCGATGAGGAACACCAGTAATCATACAGATATTTCATTACAAAGTTCTGCACTGTAATGATTCTATTCTGTAATTCTCCCATCCTACACCTCCTGCTTCATGCTGTGGAACAGTTCCAGGGTGCCAGCTTTTTTTGATGTTATCTTACTGCCTATTTCTGCATTCTTTTTCTCCCATTCTGGTCCCTCTCGGCCACATTCTGGTTGTGGCTGAGAGACCAGGCAGGCGCGGCACTGTGGCTGCAATTTCATCAATGGTGCACCATTCCCAATGATGGAACCAGAAGTCTGAGCCACTTCCGCCCTTGCTATTTCCTGTTTCCTGTGCGATTACAATTAAAATCTAAACTGCCTGTAGTGTGCATGGGAGGCATTATGATTCTGCCCGGGGGGAAAGCATTCAGTAATGAAACCCACCATCACTGACAATGCTACAGTCCGGCTACAAAAGAGCTTCTTTGGCAAACAGGGAGACTCTTCATCCTGGCCAAAACCCTCCTGGCCAACTCCGTAGCTTTTAACATATGTGCATCATTGTTATTTGTTGAGACTAGCTTAGTCAGAGAGCTAAATGTACCATCATGCCTTGCAGTTGGACGGTTACAGGGAAGTTTGGGAAATGTCCTTTATTGTGGAAGAAATTATGCAGTGATCTTTAGTTCACTCTTTATTGAACTTTCATGTGAGTGGCCAGTGTTGTACTTACATAGAAACATAGAAAACAGGAGTGGGAGTAGGCCATTTGGCCCATTGAGCTGGCTCCGTCATTCAGCGTGATCATGACTGATCCTCTATCTCAAAGTCATACTCGGCTCTCTCCCATACCCGTTATTGCCTTTAGTGTCTAGAAATCAACAATTTCTTTCTTAAACACATTCAGTGACTTGACCTCCACAGCCTTCTGTGGTAGAGAGATCCACAGGTTCACTGCCCTCGGCGTGAACAGTTTCTCCTCATCTCAGTCCTAATGGCCTACCTCTATCCTGAGACAGTGTTCCCTTGTTCTCGACCCCCCAGCCAGAGGAAACTACATCCCTGTGTCCCAGTTTGAACAGCCATGTCAGAATTTTATACTTTTCAATAAGATCCCCTCTCATTCTTCTAAATTCCAGGGAAGATAAGCCCAGTCGACCCAACCTCAACCTCTGCATTAATTTGTGAGCTAAAAACATCAATTCTTGTGCAAGAGCTTCACAATGGCTAAGGTATCATGGGCGGGATTCTCCTGTATCCGGTGGGGCGGGGGGGTCCCGGCGAGGCAGAGTGGCATGAACCACTCCGGCGTCGGGTCTGCCCCAAAGTGCAGAATCCTCCGCACCTTAGGGGCTAGGCCCGCCCCGGAGTGGTTTGCGCCCCGCCGGCTGGCGTGGAAGGCCTTTGGCGCACGCCAGCCGGGGCCGAAGGGACTCCGCCGGCCGGCGCGGGTTTCGCGCATGCGGGGGAGTGGTCAGCGGCTTGCTGACGTCATCCCCGCGCATGCACAGGGGAGGGGGTTCACCTGCGCGCGGCCATCGCGGAGGCTGCCACGGTCGGCGCGTAGGAAAAGAGTGCCCCCACGGGCCTGCCCGCGGATCAAATACTGTGACTACCAGAACAGGTGAGAGGCTAAGACTCCTGCAGCGAGTAACTCACCTCCTAGGCCCTCCAAAGCCTGTCCACCATCTGCACAGCACAATTCAGGAGTGTGGTGGAATACTCTCCACTTGCCTGGATGAGTGCAGCTCCAAAAACACTCAGGAAGTTGGATACTATGCAGGACAAAATAGCCCCCTTCCACAAACATTCACTCCCTGCACCACCAACCCACGGTAGCAGCCGTGTGTACCATTTATAAGATGCACTGCAGGAACTCACCAAGGCTCCTTAGGCAGCATCTTCCAAACCCACAACCACTAGAAGGACAAGAGCAGCAGATACCTGGGAACACCACCACTTGGAAGTTACTCCCAAGTCACTCTCACCACCCTGATTTGGAAATATATCACCATTTCTTCACTGTTGCTGGGTCAAAATCAGTTTTTGCTCATTCACCTAACATGTCTATATCCCTCTGTAGACTCTTTGTGGCGTCCTCTCCACTTGCCTTCCCACCTATTTTTGTATCATACACAAATTTGGCAAAGTGCATTCACTTTCCTCTTCCAAGTCATTAATATATATTATAAATAATTGTGGCCCCAGCACAGATCAGGGGCATAATTCAAGTAAGCAGCCGACCACCACCTTTGCAAGGGCAATTAGGGATGGGCAATAAATTCTGGCCTAGCCAGAGACGCTCACATCCCTTGAATGAATAAAAAAAGTCTTGGCCGTCAGGAGATGAGGCAGAATGTGGTTACAGACTGAGAGGAGGGCTGTGCGCGAGAAGTCGAAGCATTTTAAGTCATGTTTCTGCTACCATGACCCCATTCTCCACCATCCCTCTCATGGCCCAGCTAGCTTCACTGCTCACACTGTGCTGGGGATCAGCTTGGTAAAGCCAAGACTAAAGTATCTGTAAATCTATTTAGGTGGGGCAGACATGCTGACACCCCTGAGTTGGCATACTGGAGATCCAGTTTGCACGGAGTCATGAGATTGGAGTAGGATGCTGCCTAAGGAGCCTCAGTGACGGTTCATGGCTTTGGTCATTCTATGGAAACAAAAATATCATCTCAGTGGCCTGTGACATCACTCCTCATGCTTGAAATGAACTCCTCCAATCTCTCTGTAATGGTGAGGCTTATAATTTGAATGTTTGTCAGTGTATCTCAAATTATCTGCTGGTGTTCAATGATTCTTCCTTTGATCAATGGGCCCCGAGTAGAGTATCTGTGTCCAGCTAAGCAGAGCTTAGACTCTGTGCTGCCAGTCTTCTCTCCACCATCTGCTTTTGCTGACTTCTAAACTGTACGTTATCAGGTGAAAGCCCAACTATCTGCCTTACTTGTCCCATTGAAGTGTGAGTATCTGATCTGGTGCAAGTCTTCCATGATTCCTCAAATAGACTCAGTTCCTCTGAGGTTTCATTGCCTGCTACGTTTACTGACTCACACTGCACAGGTGAATGCCCTGTGGGAGACAAAATACATGAATTAGTTGTGGCAATATATTGTGGCAATATGTTACAAGTTATCGTGAAAAAGCTGTTCATATTTCACTTGCTGTCAACGTGACTAAGTACCATATGACATGTGGGTGGCTTTGATTTATTTGTGTCACCAGGTAACAGAGTTCCTTTCTCCCCATCTCCAGCAATCAACTGTGAGATGTTTGGCGAGTTCTCTCTGATTTTCTCCCTCTCCATGGTGTGCTATGCTCCTCTGTAACGAGGAATCTACAAGTGATTGTAATGGTGTGTGATTATCCAATTGATGCAGTGCATTCATTGGCTATGAAGGACAGGCAAGATGTTGCAACAGATTGAGGGAGAGTGTTAGTGGTGGAAGGGTGGATGGGGATGTGAGCTAACACCTAGAAAGGGAAGGAGAAGTACACTTGCAAGGTAAGTGGGTGTGAAGAGTGATGGGCTGGAATAGACTTGACAAGGCAAAATGAGGTGAGGTGATATGCACAGCAGGATGTAGGTTAAAATGCCACTGTACTTACCTTTCCTAACTTTGTTAGGCCATTGCACCACTTCTTGCACTGAATCCAGGAATGTGATATCACATTCCTTTCGCTGCTTCTTCCACAACAACTAACCATGCCTTCTTGATCTCCGTTGTTTTCTTCTTCATCTCATTCCTCACAGCCCCCAGTCGCACAACCAGGGAGGGGTCAGTGTAACGACACACAGACTTTGTCGACCTGGATTCTATTCTGCCCCCTTCCTTTCTTCTTACTTTCCAGATCCATACTCATTCAAATTGCACGTTTGAAGTATCCCTTTAATTAGTGGAGTTGAGATTGTATGATGTGGACCCACCTCACACACCCTCTGCTTATTGAGAAACTTGGAAATAAAATGAAAACAAGGTGGTTGTGTTAAGATGCTTCTGTCAGAGGTAGTGCACTTACTTTTGATATTTAAAAACATTCATTCATGGGATGTGAGTGTTGCTGGCTTGGCCAGCTTTTATAACCAATCCCTAATTTCATTTCATTTCAATTGCCCTTGAGAAGGTGCTGGTTGGCTGCCTATTTGAAGACTGCCTTGATCCGTGCTGGGGCCATAATTATTTACAATATATATTAACGACTTGGACGAGGGAAGTGAATGTACTATTGCCAAGGTTTTGGTTGACACAAAAGTAGGCGGGAAGGCCAGCGGCGAGGATGATACAGAGAGTCTACAGAGGGCTATAGACAGGTTAGGTGAGTGGGGAAAAACCTGGCAGATGGAATATAATGTAAGAAAATGTTAAGTTATGCACTTTGGTAGTAAAAATAAAGGAGCTGAATATTATTTAATTGGAGAAAGACTGCAGAAAACTGCAACACAGAGGGGTTTGGGTCCTCGTGCATAAATCACAAAAAGCTAGCATGCAAGTTCAGCAGGTAATTGGGAAGGCAAATGGAATGTTATTTGTTATTTCAAAGGGAATGGAGTATAAAAATAGGGAAGTCCTGCTAAAACTATTCAAGGAACTAGTTAGACCACTCCTGGAATACTGTGAACATTTTTGGTCCTCTTATCTAAGGAAAGATAGAACATAGAACATAGAACAGTACAGCACAGAACAGGCCCTTCGGCCCTCGATGTTGTGCCGAGCAATGATCACCCTACTTAAACCCACGTAACCCGTATACCCGTAACCCAACAATCCCCCCATTAACCTTACACTACGGGCAATTTAGCATGGCCAATCCACCTAACCCGCACATCTTTGGACTGTGGGAGGGAAACCGGAGCACCCGGAGGAAACCCACGCACACACGGGGAGGACGTGCAGACTCCACACAGACAGTGACCCAGCCGGGAATCGAATCTGGGACCCTGGAGCTGTTAAGCATTGATGCTAACCACCATGCTACCGTGAGGCCCCCAAGATATACTAGCATTGGTAGCACTCCAGGGAAGGTTCAATAAATTGATCCCGGGTATGGAGGGATTTTCTTATGAGGAGAAGTCGAGTGGGTTTAGAAGAATGAGTGGCAACCTTTTTGAGACATATAGAATTATCAGGGGCTTGACAGGGTAGATGCTGAATGGATATTTCCTCTTGTGGGAGAGTACAGGACCAGAGGACATAATCTCAGAGTGAAGGATTGTCCATTTAAGACAGAGATGAGAAGGATTTCTTCTCTGAGAGGGTAGTGAAATCTGTGGGTTAATTCTTTACCACGGATGGCTTAGAGAGCTGGCTCATTAAGAATGTTCAAGGCTGAGAGAGGCAGATTTGTAATCAGTAAGGGAATCAAGGGTTATGGGAATAAGGTGGGAAAGTGGAGTTGAAGATTATGTCAGATCAGCCACGTTCTCATTGAATGGCGGAGCAGAGACGATGGGCCGAGCGGCCTAATTCTGCTCTTATGTCATATGGCCTTATGAACAAGTGCACGTGGTGGTCCAGGGCCTTCCTGCATTCCAAAACCCAGTGGATGTTGGCCAAGAGGACCTGAGCAGTCAAGGCAGGAATCTGAGCAGCCTAGCCTCCACCTCTGCTAAAGTCACACAAGCTTTTTATAATAATAATAATCGTTATTATTTTCACAAGCAGGCTTACATAAACACTGCAATGAAGTTATGGTGAAATCCCCACTTCGGCACATTCCGGCGCCTGTTCGGGTACACTAAGGGAGAATTAGAATGTTCAATTCACCTAACAAGCACATCTTTCAGGATTTGTGGGAGGAAACGGGGGCACTCGGAGGAAACCCACGCAGACACGGGGAGAACGTGCAGACTCCTCACAGACAGTGACCCAAGCCTGAACCGAACCCAGGTCCCTGGCTCTGTGAAGCAACGGTGATACCCACTGTGCTACCGTGCTGCCCTTAGGCGTAACAGAAAATGGAAAGAAAGGCTTTGTAGTTGCACAAGGGTAAGTGTGTCTGGGAACATGTTGTTTTGACAATGTTTTATTATTTATTCAGTTGATATAAATGCTATTCTTCCACCTATTTCCCATCTTGTCCATTCTTGGGTGTAAGGTGATACATCAGTTGCCTTCTAACTTGTTTATGATGAATGTGAAGATATGAATTAATGTGGACAAATGGAGGCTGTTGAAGGGATGTTTGATTGGTTGGGGAACTGCTTTGTGTCAGTGACACTAGTGGGGAGGAGGGGAAGATTAGCTGCTGCATTTTCTAATACACAGATGAGCCATGGCATTTGGCAACTGCATTTGCATTGCCCTCATTACTCTTCTGCTCTTTTTCACCCTCCTCTTTGGAATCGTCTGAGGAAGACTGGAAGATCAGAGTTCTTCATCTTGATCTGATTAGTAGCTTTGCTGGTCTGATTAGTTTGCGGACGACACTGAGGTTGGTGGAATTGCGGATAGCGATAAGGACTGTTAGAGGATCCAGCAGGATATAGATCGGTTAGAGATTTGGGCGGAGGGGTGGCATATCCGGACACATGTGAGGTAATGCATTTTGGAAGGTGGGGGGTTGCTGGCAGAGAGAGGAAACCAACAGAGAGCGGGGGTGGTAGAGAGAGGAAACCAACAGAGAGCGGGGGTGGTTAGAGAGAGGAACCAACAGAGAGCGGGAGTGGCAGAGAGAAGAAATCAACAGAGAGCGGGGGTGGTAGAGAGAGGAAACCAACAGAGAGCGGGGGTGGTAGAGAGAGGAAACCAACAGAGAGCGGGAGTGGCAGAGAGAGGAAACCAACAGAGAGCGGGGGTGGTAGAGAGAGGAAACCAACAGAGAGCGGGGGTGGTAGAGAGAGGAAACCAACAGAGAGCGGGAGTAGCAGAGAGAGGAAACCGGTAGAAAGCGGGAGTGGCAGAGAGAGGAAACCAACAAAGAGCGGGGGTGGCAGAGAGAGGAAACTGGTAGAGAGTGGGAGTGGCAGAGAGAGGAAACCAACAGAGAGTGGGAGTGGCAGAAAGAGGAAACCGGTAGAGAGTGGGAGTGGCAGAGAGAGGAAACCAACAGAGAGTGGGAGTGGCAGAAAGAGGAAACCAACAGAGAGCGGGAGTGGCAGAGAGAGGAAACCGGTAGAGAGTGGGAGTGGCAGTGAGAGGAAACCAACAGAGAGTGGGAGTGGCAGAGAGAGGAAACCAACAGAGAGCGGGAGTGGCAGAGAGAGCAAACCAACAGAGAGCGGGAGTGGCAGAGAGAGGAAACCGGTAGAGAGCAGGAGCGGCAGAGAGAGGAAACCGGTAGAGAGCAGGAGTGGCAGAGAGAGGAAACCAACAGAGAGCGGGAGTGGCAGAGAGAGGAAACCAACAGAGAGTGGGAGTGGCAGAGAGAGGAAACCAACAGAGAGCGGGAGTGGCAGAGAGAGGAAACCGGTAGAGAGTGGGAGTGGCAGTGAGAGGAAACCAACAGAGAGTGGGAGTGGGCAGAGAGAGGAAACCGGTAGAGAGCGGGAGTGGCAGAAGAGAGGAAACTAACAGAGAGCGGGAGTGGCAGAGAGAGGAAACCGGTAGAGAGCAGGAGTGGCAGAGAGAGGAAACCGGTAGAGAGCGGGAGTGGCAGAGAGGGGAAACCAACAGAGAGCGGGAGTGGCAGAGAGAGGAAACCGGTAGAGAGCGGGAGTGGCAGAGAGAGCAAACCAACAGAGAGCGGGAGTGGCAGAGAGAGGAAACCGGTAGAGAGCAGGAGTGGCAGAGAGAGGAAACCGGTAGAGAGCGGGAGTGGCAGAGAGAGGAAACCGGTAGAGAGCGGGAGTGGCAGAGAGAGGAAACCAACAGAGAGTGGGAGTGGCAGAGAGAGGAAACCAACAGAGAGCGGGAGTGGCAGAGAGAGGAAACCAACAGCGAGCGGGAGTGCCAGAGAGAGGAAACCGGGAGAGAGCGGGAGTGGCAGAGAGAGGAAACCAACAGAGAGCGGGAGTGGCAGAGAGAGGAAACCAACAGAGAGTGGGAGTGGCAGAGAGAGGAAACCGGTAAAGAGCGGGAGTATCAGAGAGAGGAAACCAGTAGAGAGCGGGGGTGGCAGAGATAGGAAACCAACAGAGAGCGAGAGTGGCAGAGAGAGGAAACCAACAGAGAGTGGGAGTGGCAGAGAGAGGAAACCGGTAGAGAGCGGGAGTGGCAGAGAGAGGAAACCAGTAGAGAGCGGGAGTGGCAGAGAGAGGAAAACCGGTAGAGATCGGGAGTGGCAGAGAGAGGAAACCAACAGAGAGCGGGAGTGGCAGTGAGAGGAAACCAGTAGAGAGCTGGGGTGGTAGAGAGAGGAAACCAACAGAGAGCGGGAGTGGCAGTGAGAGGAAACCAACAGAGAGCGGGAGTGGCAGTGAGAGGAAACCAACAGAGAGTGGGAGTGGCAGAGAGAGGAAACCAACATTGTGCAGTTAATGTCCTGTGCCTGTGAGATGCCAATTAGAGTGGGCCACTTATTCTGACTGGTATCATCAGGGGCTAAGGTGACATCAGTCACCTATCTGTGTATTTATCTGGCTGGTTGGAAGATTCTGCATATGTCTGTGTCTGTGGTGAATTTGACATCCTATGGTGCCCAGGTCCAACAGGCAGCCAGTCTTCCCGGAGGCTGTAGATGCCTGACACAACCTGACATGATCTCTTCACTCTCCTGAGCCTCTGGTGGTCAGACATGTCAAGGAAACTGATCCTTTGTCTATGGATGCTGTTTCATGGGAGGTACCTTCTGCAAGTTACACCAGTTGTCTTGTCCCGGCTCTGCTGGACCCCTCTCTGCTGGTCGCCTCTCTGCTGGACCCCTCTCTGCTGGACCCCTCTCTGCTGGACCCCACTCTGCTGGACCCCTCTCTGCTGGACCCCTCTCTGCTGGGCCCCTCTCTGCTGCACCCCCTCTCTGCTGGACCTCTCTCTGCTGGACCCTTCTCTGCTGGACCCCTCTTTCTGATGATCCCCCTCTCTGCTACACCCCCTCTCTGCTGGCCCCTTCTCTGCTGGCCCCTTCTCTGCTGGACCCCTCTCTGCTGGGCCCCTCTCTGCTGGACTCCTCTTTCTGATGATCCCCCTCTCTGCTGCACCCCCTCTCTGCTGGACCCCTCTCTGCTGGACCTCTTTCTGCTGGACCTCTCTCTGCTGGACCTCTCTCTGCTGGACCTCTCTCTGCTGGACCCTTCTCTGCTGGACCCCTCTGTGCTGGACCACTCTCTGCTGGACCTCTCTCTGATGGACCTCTCTCTGCTGGACCTCTCTCTGCTGGACCCTTCTCTGTGGACCCCTCTTTCTGATGATCCCCCCTCTCTGCTACACCCCCTCTCTGCTGGCCCCTTCTCTGCTGGACCCCTCTGTGCTGGACCCCTCTCTGCTGGACCTCTCTCTGATGGTCCCCCTCTCTGCTGCTCCCCCCTCGCTGCTGGACCCCTCTCTGCTGGACCTCTCTCTGCTGGACCTCTCTCTGCTGGACCCTTCTCTGCTGGACCCCTCTTTCTGATGATCCCCCTCTCTGCTACACTCCCTCTCTGCTGGACCTCTCTCTGCTGTGCAGATATAGCTTAGTAAGCCGCAGGCTGTAGTAGGTTCTAGTGCTGTTTATGGTCATTTTAGTCCTCAGCTGAGATACAGTCTACGGCAACATAAGCATCACCAATCTTTATGTGTAGAAAATAACCCAAAAGCAAAAGTACTGTGAATAAAGCATTTCCTCCAAATGGTAAGGAAATGGCTGTGTATGATAATAAGTACTTATTGGCATATTTTTCTGAAATTGATTTGTCGCTCAATTGCTGGTACTTACTTATACTCACCAGCGAGTTTCAAAATACTCTGGAAACCTATGGTGGACTGATGTAAAGTGGAAACAGTTTTTCAATATTACTTTAATTCAACGAGTATCATATGGAAATTGACAACCCACCTCTCTCATAGGCTGGCCTGTAGGCAATCTGATGTGTCCAGCCAAATGCAAAAGTTAACGGATTAGAGCCAGCTTCCTAATATTCTGTCAATTTCATCGCTTTGAACCTCCCAGCAACATCCAAACTCACTTGTTCTTCGATATTAAGATTCAGCCTGGAGTTGAAAGGTATTTCATTGGCAGAGAATTTCTTTGGGAAGCCAGCAGAAATGATAAGGAGCAGCATGAATTAAAATATATATAAACTGCGCCAGGAGAACAGGCCATGTTGCCCAACCATTCAATATTGGTGCTTTTGCTCCATAGGAATAAACTGGCTAGATTATATCATCCACCCTATTTCAATTTTCCTCCAATTTTTTTTTTATTGATTCAAGAACTGACCATCTGACTGTAGTGACTGAACTTTCATGGTGAATATAACAGACCGGTCCTGGCTCGAGAGACACTGAAGCAGATTCTGGTCTCAAACTGATGCTGTACCTGCAATATGACTGCATCATTAGTTATGCTATCTGAGGATAATCAGCATGTGATGACTCAGAGGATTTGCAAAGTAAATAATTCATGAGCCACAGGGGTTGCCTTCATGAAACTTGAAAAGTAATTGTTTAGTATCTTATGGACAACAACATTTACAAAGTATGCTAATTAGAATGTTTTATATAGAAATCTGGAGCAAATGCTGCACTGATCTTGACTTCAAGCTCGACTTAAAGGCATCATAGAATCCTTACAGTGCAGAAGGAGGCCATTTGTCCCATCGAGTCTGCACTGACCCTTTGAAAGACCACCCCACCCAGGCCCAATCCCCGGCCCTATTCCTGAAAACCCACCCTAAGGGGCAATTTATCATGGCCAAATAACCTAACCTGCACATCTTTGGATTGTGGGAGGAAACCGGAGCACCTGGAGGAAACCCATCCACGCAGACATGGAAAGAACATGCAAACTCCACACAGAGACTCACCCGAGGTCGGAATCGAACCTGGGTTCCTGGCACTATGGGGGCAGCAATGCTAACCAGTGTGCCACCGTGCTGCTCATCGTCTTGTTGCTGCTGGAATTGTAAAGTGGATATCTGAAACATATCAGGAGATTTTCTTGGACAATTTGTCAAGACTTCACCAACACTCGAGCAATATTTATTCTGGAAATTCGTAAAGGATTTTATGGGACACCTTGTCGGAATAACCAGGAAATAAATTAATGATGGATCAGCAACATCTTGTTAGGGGTCTCTTTTGGTCTGGACAAGGAATGGGTGACTATCCCATCTTCTCTATACGTCCTGGACTAGATTATCTGTCGGCGGGATCCTCTGTTTTGCCGGCAGCGCACTCACACCAACAGATTTCCCAACGGCTTGGGAGTGCCCACAATGGGAATCCCCATTTGCCGGCTGTCGGAACAGAGAATCCTGCTGCCGGTGGGGGTGTGCTGCACCAAAAAACGGGTGCGGTGGGACAGAGAAACCCGCTCGCTTATTCAGCACCTCTGCTGCCCCATCATCCATCCATGTGCGCCCTTACTTAGTCCATGAGGTCCCTGAGGAGTTAATGTGCTTTTGCAGCCTGCAGAAATAATTTGTTTTTTTTAGCTTGGGGAGATAAGGTCATTGCTGGGTGGAGCCCAGAAAGGCAGGGAGTATGGAGAAGCTTTAATAATAATAATCTTTTTTGTCACAAGTCGGCTCACATTAACACTGCAATGAAGTTAATGTGAAAAGCCCCTAGTCGCCACATTCCGCCGCCTATTCGCGTACACGGAGGGAGAATTCAGAATATCTAATTCATCTAACAGCACGTCTTTCGGGACTTGTGGGAGGAAACCGGGGCACCTGGAGGAAACCCACGCGGACACAGGGAGAACGTGCAGACTCCGCACAGACAGAGACTTGAGCCGGAATCGAACCCTGGACTCTGGAGTTGTGAAGCCAAATGTGCTAACCACTGTGCTACTGAGAGAGAGGAGCTGAGTTCTGATTTGTCTGACTCTGAGTCCACAATTCTTTCCAAGTAAGAGTAATAATATTTTAAAGCAGAATAATCTTGTCTGAAGACAAGGAAGAGGCTGAAACATCCCAGTGGAAGCAGCGATTAAAAGATATTCAGCCAGAGTCTGAAGGAGTTCTAACCAGAGACAGAATCTGTTCTGTACCCCAAATATTGCTCTATGCCCTGCTAATTTTAAGATAGATTAAGAGCTGTATGTTTATTTTCTTGTTTAATGGGAAATTATATAGTCGTGTTTAGGGGCAATCTTAAGCTGTTCTTTTCGGGTGTGAAGTTAACAAGTTTAATATTGTACTTAGAATAAAGTTTGGTTTTAGAAATACCAAATCCCTATTTTTTCATGCAATTACTACTGGAGCAAATCCTTCTTTCCACAAAGTCTTACAATAAACTAAAATATTGGGGTTTTGGTTCAGTATCCTAGCCACTGTTGGGGTCTGGTCTGGGATTGTAATACTGAACCATCCTGCAAAGTGCTGCTGTGTTCCAGCTACACCACGCTATATATTCAACGTCATAGGTTAAAAAAAAGGGATGTAGTCTTAAAAGCACAATATAGGGAGTTAGGAAGAAAGCTGAGAAGTCGGACCTCAAGGGTAATGATCTCAGGATTACCACCAGTGCCACGTGCTAGTCAGAGTAGAAATAGCAAGATATATCGGATCAATACATGGCTGAAGAGATGGTGTGTGGGGGAGGGTTTCAGATTCCTGGGGAATTGGGACTGGTTCTGGGGGAGGTGCGACCCGTACAAACTGGACCGGTTACACCTGGGCAGGACCCAGACTGATGTCTCAGGGGAGTATTTGCTAGAGCGGTTTGGGAGGATTTAAACTTAGGAACCTAGACAAGGAGTGAGAGGAGAAGGAAACTAGGACAAAAACAAAAGACAGAACGGGGAATAAGAAAAGTGATAGGCAGAGAAACCAAGGGCCAGATTCAAACAGAGTCACAATGAAAAATACTGGGAGCGGGACAAATGTAGGTCTCTTACAGTCAGAAACAGGGGAATGTATAATAGAACATAGAACAGTACAGCACAGAACAGGCCCTTCGGCCCTCGATGTTGTGCCGACCAATGATCACCCTATTCAAACCCACGTATCCAGCCTATACCCGTAACCCAAGAACACCCCCCCTTAACCTTACTTTTTGGACACTACGGGCAATTTAGCATAGCCAATCCACCTAACCCGCACATCTTTGGACTGTGGGAGGAAACCGGAGCACCCGGAGGAAACCCACGCACACACGGGGAGGACATGCAGACTCCGCACAGACAGTGACCAGCCAGGAATCGAACCTGGGACCCTGGAGCTGTGAAGCATTTATGCTAACCACCATGCTACCGCGCTGCCCTTATAGGGGACAAAGAAATGGCTGAGCAACTAAATACACACTTTCGTTCTGTCTTCACAAATCAGGTACCAGAAATGTTGGAGAAAGCAGGGTTTAGTGAGAGGGAGGAGCTAAAGGAGATCAATATTAGCAGAGAAACGGTGTTGGGAAATTGATGGAATTGAAGCCTGATAAATCCCCAAGGCCTGATAATCTGCATCCCAGAGTACTTAAGGAAGTGGGTGTAGAAATAGTGGATGCATTGGTGGCCAACTTGCATGATTTTATAGACTCTGGAACAGTTCCTGCAGATTGGATGTAGGTAATGTTTTTATTTTTAATTTTTAAAATATATATTTTTAAAATTCCAATTAATGGGGAATTTTGCGTGGCCAATCCATCTACCCTGCATATCTTTGGGTTGTGGGGGTGAGAACACGCAGACATGGGGAGACTGCAAACTACACACAGACAGTGACACAGGGCTGGGATCTAACCCGGGTCGTCAGTCGCCATGAGGCAGTAGTGCTTACTATTGCGCCACTATGCCGCCCTCAAGAGGGCAGGTAATGTAACTCCTCTATTTAAACAAGGAAGTAAAGAGAAACCACAGAATTATAGACCAGTAAGCCTGACATCGATAGTGGGGATCAGCCATGATCATAATGAATATAAGTTTCTATAGGTATGTGTTGAGTATAAAAATTGGCAAGTCATGTTGTAGCTGTATAGAACCTTCGTTAGGCCACACTTAGAGTATAGTGTTCAATTCTGGTCGCCACACTACCAGAAGGATGTGGAGGCTTTAGAGAGGGTGGAGAAGAGATTCACCAGGATGTTGCCTGGTATGGAGGGCATTAGCTATGAGGAGCGGTTGAATAAACTCGGTTTGTTCTCACTGGAATGACGGAGATTGAGGGGCGACCTGATAGAGGTCTACAAAATTATATGGGGCATAGACAGAGTGAAGAGTCAGAGGCTTTTCCCCCAGGGTAGAGGGGTCAATTACTAGGGGACATAGGTTTAAGGTGCGAGGGGCAAGGTTTAGAGGAGATCTCCGAGGCAAGTTTTTTACACAGAGGGTAGTGGGTGCCTGGAACTCTCTTCCGGAGGAGGTGGTGGAAGCAGGGACGATAGTGACATTTAGGGGGCATCTTGACAAATACATGAATAGGATGGGAATAGAAGGATACGGACCCAGGAAGTGTGGAAGATTTTAGTTTAGACAGGCAGCATGGTCGGCATGGGCTTGGAGGGCCGAAGGGCCTGTTCCTGTGCTGTACTTTTCTTTGTTCTTTTGAATGGCACAGCAGGATCAAAGGGCCAAATGGCCTCCTACAGCTCCTATTTTCTATGCTTCATCACAGGCTGCTTCTCATCAACATCATTGAAAAACACATGTTGCTGGCTCTACCTCACCACCACCTCTCTGACTCATGCACAGTCTCTTAATAATCAGGGGCTGGATTCTCCGATTTTCAGGCTATGTCTGGAAGATCCATAGCGTTGTACTTCAGAAAAATCGGTGGTGCCCCAGCACCGATCCTCTGACCGGTGACAAAGCAGTCTGCATTGAGTAGATTGTTCTGATTTTGTGATCAGAATGCTTTGCATAGAATTAAAGCTTTAGAAGTGATATTTTACATACCAGACAGTGTGTATTCCGTCCAATTGTACAAAGCAGGTTTGCTGAGGGTTCCGAGCAGCTGAGAGATTTTAGCCTGAATTTTCACTCTCATCCCTATCCGATGATCTGAACAAGTTCTATGCCCACTTTGAGCAGTCAGCCATTCAGTGCCACCCGCCCCAACAGCCCTGGACACACCCATACCCACTGTTACAGCCTCAAGAGGTATGAGCTGCCTTCTTGAAAGAGAACCCGTGGACAGTGACGGCCCCGACGGAGTCCCTGGCCGAGCACTCAGAGCCTGCACAGACCAGCTGGCGAGTGTATTCGCAGATATCTTCAACGCCTCACTCCTCCGCTCTGAGGTCCCCACCTCCTACAAGAAGGCCACCATAATACCAGTACCAAAGAAGAGCAAGGTAGCCATCTCAACGCTACCGACCGGTGGCCCTAACGTCTGTTATCATGAAATGCTTAGAGCGGCTAGTCATGAGGCGGATCACTGCCAGCCTCCCAGGCGGTCTCGATCCACTGCAGTTTGCCTATCACCACAACCAGGGAGGAGAGGGCGAGTGCCGGGGAGGGGGGGGTTGTGCCGGGGAGGAGGGGATAGGGGCGAGTGCCGGGGAGGGGGGTGGGCGAGTGCCGGGGGAGGAGATGGCGAGTGCCGGGGAGGGGGGGGTTGTGCTGGGGAGGAGGGGATAGGGGCGAGTGCCGGGGGGGGGGGTGGGCGAGTGCCGGGGGGGAGATGGCGAGTGCCGGGGAGGAGAGGGCGGGTGCTGGGGAGGGGAGCGTGCTGGGGGGTGGGGGGGGGGGGGGGGGGGGGGGGTTGGGGGGCTGTCCGCCTGGCCCACCCCCTGCAGGCCGTTATGTTTGGTGATCACCCAGCGATGTTGACCGCCGTCGCGGGAGCCGCCCTTCTACATGTTGCCCTGGGGGAGCAGGAGGAGGAGCGTGCCAGGGAGGCGGCAGAGGCTGCCACAGAGAGGCAGGTGGCAGTCACCCAGGCTGGAGGGCTGCCTGCACGATAGGACGAGGTGGTGGAGGAGGGGGAGGTGGTGCCACGGCGACGGAGACGACAGATGAGGCCCCATGTGTACCGGCCCCTCTCGTCGTACCAGGACCTCACGGACCGGGCATGCAGGAGGAGATTCCGGATGAGCCAGGAAACTGTCGCCCATACCTGCCACCTGATGGCACACCTGGCACCGCGTGGCACTGGGGGAAGCCACCCTCTCCCCGTGGCCATCAAGGTTAAGGTGGCCCTGAACATTTATGCCACGGGGTCATTCCAGGCGCCGAGTGGGGACCTGTCAGGCATCTCGCAGACATTGGTGCACCAGTGCATCCGGGCAGTGACAGACGCCCTATATGCCATTGCGGATCGTTACATCCAGTTCCCTGTGGACCGGGCCAGCCAGGATGCCCGGGCAGTGAGCTTAGCTGCGGCGGCCAGGATGCCCCGGCATTTCAGGTGCCTGGACCTCTCTGGGGGGGGCCCTCCAGTACCCGTTAGGTAAGGTCGGCTGCATCGTTGTGGTCTGCTGTGTCCTGCACAACATAGCCCAGCAGAGGGGCGATGTGCTGCAGTCAGAGGGGGGGGGGAAGGGGAGGAGCAGCAGGATGAGGCGCAGACTTCCCCAGATGAGGAGCATGAGGGCAATGGTCAGGACAGACAGGCTGGACATGGACGGGAGGCTGCCCACCATTACCGGCTGGGCCAGCGGGCATGGGACAGGCTGATAGCTGCCCGGTTCACGGACTGTGGGGGGGGGGGGCGTGGGAAGCGCTGAGTATGGGCACAGACTGCACACCACGGCACCAGCCGACCACCCTCACCCCACCTACCCACCCAACACCAACCACCCGCACCCCACCCGCATCCATACTACCCCTCCATTGCACATCCACCTGCGGCACAATGGGCAGGGCTCACACGGTCACCGGTGGAAGCGTGTATATTGCAGGCCATGAAGGATGATGACAACCCGCTCTGCAATGAGCTCTGGGCTCTACATCGTTGGACAATGTCTGACCCATGGCCACAGTACCACCCTCCACCCGGACCGTCCCTGCATGCGGCCGTGACATTGCAGCGCACGGTCCTGCTTTTTGCCTGGGGGGATGGCGAGGGCGACTCGGGGGGGATAGAGGGCACACTCACCTGAGGCTGATGTTCTATCACCCCGCACACACACACTGGCGCTCACCTCACACCACACCCCCGCATGCATCGGACAGAGTACAGAGGCAGCTTCTGTAGGTGTGAAAGTGATTTTAATAACAAACAGTTCATACACGTGCCCCAGCCCCTATAACTAATCTGTGCCCTGCACCCGTGCCAACTTACTCAGTGTCTAATTGTTTGGCCGTACGGGCCCTTTGACTACGTCTAGGTGGTTCCCCAGACAGTAGAACTGTGGGTGGACTGCTGTGATTCCTGCCCTGTGACTCGGGGTCCCTCTGGCAGCTGTTTCCTGGGGCGGCCCGGCCTAGATGGGCCAGGCTGCGGTTCGGACGACTGGGATGGCGAGCTGCCAGCCTGTCCTGCCCGTTGCCCACCAGATGCACCTGGGATGGAAGGGGGAGAGTCCGAGATGTCGCGGTGTTCCGGAACTTCCCCTACAGGGGGACCCGGAACAGGCCTCAGCACCTCCTCCTCCCTTGAGGCGCCCGATGGCTCCGGGGCCTCTACATGGGTCGGGGATGCAAACGGGCCGACCATCTGATGCCCCCCGGCACCTGGCGTTGCCAGTCCTGGAGGCCTGCCCTGGTATCAACAAGGGTCTGCAAGATTGCAGCCATGGTGCTCAGGGAGTTGGCCATCCCTGTCTGTGTCTGGGCGATGCCGGCCAGCATCTGGGCAATGGCGCCGATGCCCTCAGTGATGGCCTGCTGAGACTGGGCCATTGCCTGCTGAGACTGGGGCATTGCCTGCAGAGACTGGGCCATTGCCTGCTGAGACTGGGCCACAGCGTTGAGCGCCTCTGCGATCTGCTGCTGGCTCTGGCTCATGGCTTCCTGTGAGAGGGCAGCCATGTCCTGGGCCACGGACACCGCCTGCACGGAAAGCCCCAGGCCTTGCATACTGCTCCCCATGTCTGATACCGTAATCCCCATTGCCTCCACCGCGGATGTCACCCTTGCAGGTTTGCCTGGGTGGCATGTATGACTGGCACCATTCCCTGCTCCTGCACGCGGGTGGACTCCTCCACCTTCGTCTGCAGCTGCCGCAAGCCGGCCATCATCCACTTCGATCGTCCCTTGGTCCGTGCCTGCATCGGGTCTATGGGTGGGTGTGGTAACTCCAGGAACCTGGGACCCGTCTGGGTGGCAGATGGTTGCTCGCGCCGGGATGCCCTCCGACCGCCTGGCCCCTCGGCTGCTCCTGCCTCCACCTGCTGTACCGGGACGGCTGTGTTGTGCGCAGCAGTTAGTATACCAGATGCCTCATCGCTAAAGTGCCCAACCGAGGTGAGTGTCTCTGCGGTGGTGGAGGCTGCAGGAGATAGCAGTGGTGTAATGGCATGCTCCTCATCCGACCCAAAGTCCATGGTCCCCTGGAGTGGTGGTTCTTGTCCATCCGTCCCCTGTGTGTCAGTGTTGCGTCCATCAGTGTCCTCTGCGTCGGTGTCCTGGTTAGGGGGTCCTGGGTAGGTGTGTCCTGGTTAGGGGGTCCTGGGTAGGTGTGTCCTGGTTAGGGGGTCCTGTGTAAGTGTGTCCTGGTTAGGGGGTCCTGGGTAGGTGTGTCCTGGTTAGGGGGTCCTGGGTAGGTGTGTCCTGGTTAAGGGGTCCTGGGTAGGTGTGTCCTGGTTAGGGGGTCCTGGGTAGGTGTGTCCTGGTTAGGGGGTCCTGGGTAGGTGTGTCCTGGTTAGGGGGTCCTGGGTAGGTGTGTCCTGGTTAGGGGCTCCTGGGTAGGTGTGTCCTGGGTCGGCTGCGACGAGGGCCTGTTCCTGTGGCTGCCCCTCTCGTCGCTGGGTATGGCCCGCCGGCGTTGCCGCACTCGCACGAGATGGGGGCATCATCTCCCTGGTGTTCAGGGTCTGTCCCTGGCTCGTGGCTGCCCTGGGGGCAGTCGCCATTCGTGGGGACAGGTGCGTCGATGTTTGGTCCTGCAATACACAATACAGCAGCATGGTTAGGCACCCAGATGGGGATTGGGGGCAAGGGGGATATGAGGGAGCGGAGATATGGGGGAAGGGGGATATGGGGGAAGGGGATATGGAGGAAGGGTGATATGTGGGAAGGGGATATGGGGGAAGGGGATATGGGGAAGGGGAATATTGGGAGGGGGATATGGGGGAAGGGGGATATGGGGGAAGGGGATACGGGGAAGGGGGATATGGGGAAGGGGGTTATGGGGGAAGGGGGATATGGGGGAAGGGGATATGGGGAAGGGGGATATGGGGAAGGGGATATGGGGGAAGGGGGATATGGGGAAAGGGGATATGGGGAAGGGGATATGGGGGATATGGGGGAAGGGAGATATGGGGGATGGGAGATATGGGGAAGGGGATATGGGGAAGGGGATATGGGGAAGGGGGAAGGGGATATGGGGAAAGGGATATGGGGAAGGGGGATATGGGGGAAGCGGGATATGGGGAAGGGGGATATGGGGGAAGCGGGATATGGGGGAAGGGGATATGGGGAAGGGGGATATGGGGGAAGGGGATATGGGGGAAGGGGATATGGGGAAGGGGATATGGGGGTAGGGGGATATGGGGGATATGGAGGAAGGGCGATATGGGGGTAGGGGATATGGGGGAAGGGGATATTGGGAAGGGGATATGGGGGAAGGGGGATATGGGGAAGGGGATATGGGTGTAGGGGGATATGGGAGAAGGGGATATGGGGGATATGGAGGAAGGGCGATATGGGGGTAGGGGATATGGGGGAAGGGGATATGGGGGAAGGGGGATGTGGGAAAGGGGGATATGGGGAAGGAGGATATGGGGATATGGGGGAAGGGAGATATGGGGCATATGGGGGAAGGGGATATGGGGAAGGGGGGATATGGGTGAAGGGGGATGGGGAAGGGGGATATGGGGAAGGGGATATGGGGAAGGGGATATGGGGAAGGGGGATATGGGGAAGGGGATATGGGGGATATGGGATAAGGGGGATATGGGGAAGGGGATATGGGGATATGGGGGATATGGGGAAGGGGATATGGGGGAATGGGGGATATGGGGAAGGGGATATGGGGGATATGGGGAAGGGGATATGGGGAAAGGGGTATATGGGGAAGGGGGATATGGGGGGGGTATGGGGAATGGGAGGATATGGGGAAGGGGATATGGGGGAAGGGGAATATGGGGGAAGGGGATATGGGGATGGGGAATATGGGGGAAGGGGATATGGGGGTATGGGGAAGGGGATATGGGGGAAAGGGGATATGGGGGAAGGGGAATATGAGGGAAGGGGATATGGGGAAGGGGAATATGGGGGAAGGGGATATGGGGGATATGGGGAAGGGGATATGGGGGAAAGGGGGATATGGGGATATGGGGAAGGTGCATATGGGGGAAGGGGGATATGGGGATATGGGGAAGGGGGATATGGGGAAGGGGATATGGGGGATATGGGGAAGGGGATATGGGGGAAGGGGGATATGGGGCAAGGGGGACATGGGGATATGGGGGAAAGGGTTATGGGGAAGGGGGATATAGGCTATATGGGGGAAGGGTAAAAGGGGGGCAGGTCATGGGGGGACTCACTTAGTGGTGGGCCCCTGACCTCTGCATCCGCAACCTCCCGGTCCTCGGGTCCGTCTGCAAGTTCGAGGGCCCTCTCTTCATGAACGGTGAGTGGTCGCAGTTCAGGTGGACCCCCTCCGGTCCTCTCACGCACCCGGTTGTTGTGTGCGCGCTTCTCCTGTGGGGGTGGGGGGTGGGGGGCGGCAGGGATAAAGGGCAACAGTGTTAGGCAGAGATATACGTGCGGACCAGCTGTTGTGTGTGTGTTGGCAGAGGTTCACAACCCATCCTGCCACTGCAGCCTGTATGGGTGGGTGCAGACATGCCAGTTGCACCTAGGGCTGTGCCGCACATCGGAGGTGTGGGGGGGGGGGGGGGGTACTCACACTGGCTGCCCTGACAAGGTCATTGACCTTAATGTGGCACTGGGCACCTGTCCTTGCTGTTACAGCCACGGCGCTGATGGCCTCTGCCACCTCCCTCCACAGGCGCCGGCTGAGGCTTGGTGGGACCCTGCGGCCGTGCCGGGTACAGGGCCTCCCCCTCTGCTCCACCACGTCCAGGAGCACCACGATGTCCCGCTCCTGGAACCTCGGCGTTGTGCGGCGGGCGGCCATTTTGACGGGTCTCCGGGGGTTAGGGTTAGGTTCCGTGATGGGTGATGCCGTCGTGAATGGCGTCATGCCGCTGCTAGCCCATTCCGGGCCAGAGAATTTGCGCCATTCCGGGGGCCTCCACGCCGGAGTGGTTCGCGCTTTTTTGCCGCCGGGTTCCAGCCATCGCGCCGATTATCAGAGAATCCCGCCCAGCCTCTCTCTAAATGTTGGAAAGACCAATGAATTGATCATCGACTTCGGGAAGCGTAGCACGACACACACTTCCGCCTGCATCAATGGCTCTGAAGTGGAGATGGTCGATAGCTTTAAGTTCTTGGGGGTCACCATCACCAACAGTCTGTCCTGGTCCACTCACGTTGATGCAACAGTCAAGAAAACCCAACAACGTCTCTACTTCCTACAGAAACTAAATAAATTTGGCATGTCTGCCTCGACTCTCACAAACTTCGACAGATGTGCCATAGAGAGCATCCTGTCCAGCTGCATCACAGCCTGGTATGGCAACTGCTCAGTCCAAGATCGCAAGAAACTGCAGTGTGGTGAACTCAGCCCAACGTATCACACAAACTTGCCATCTACACATTGATTCTGTCAAACCTCCCGCTGCCTTAGGAAAGCAGACAGCATTATCAGAGACCCCTCCCACCCAGGTATTCCCTTCTTCCAGACCCTTCCATCAGGCAGAAGGTACAGAAGTCTGAAGACCCGAACATCCAGACAAAGGAACAGCTTCTTCCCCACAGTTACACGACTCCCCTCGGACTGATCTGTTCCCTGTAAGAACACTACAGGGCAGCACGGTAGCATTGTGGATAGCACTATCGCTTCACAACTCCAGGGTCCCAGGTTCGATTCCGGCTTGGGTCACTGTCTGTGCGGAGTCTGCACATCCTCCCCGTGTGTGCGTGGGATTCCTCCGGGTGCTCCGGTTTCCTCCCACAGTCCAAAGATGTGCAGGTTAGGTGGATTGGCCATGATAAATTGCCCTTAGTGTCCAAAATTGCCCTTAGTGTTGGGTGGGGTTACTGGGTTATGGGGATAGGGTGGAGGTGTTGACCTTGGGTAGGGTGCTCTTTCCAAGAGCTGGTGCAGACTCGATGGGCTGAATGGCCTCCTTCTGCACTGTAAATTCTATGTAATACTATTTACGATGCCCTATGCTGCTCTTGCTCATGTATTTGCTTTGTTTGACCCCTTGTTCCACACTGTAACCAATCACTGTTTGTCGATGTACTATTTGTCAATGCACTCTGTTGATTATTCTGTTTTTGTCTGCTATGTACGCACTGTGTACGTTCCTGGGCCGCACAAAAATAATTTTCACTGTACTTCAGTACATGTGACAACAAATCAAATCAAATCAAACTGCCTTCACCCTCAAATCAAATCAAATGTCAGGCATGCAGAATCGGAACTCCAGGAACCCAACTCCCAACATGTGCCCCGCGGAAGTTCAGATTTTTGTGACCTGGGGGTGGTGCGCAGGGGTTGGTTTTTATGGGAGCCGTTCCTGTCATCCCTGGCAGGATTTTGTGGGTAACCTTATGGGATGCCTTCTGTTGAGGCGGGCTGGATGAAATGCTCACCTTGGTGCTCCGGAACTTTGTCCCAGCTGTGAAAAAAAGCACTCACCCCTTACACCCACCCCACCGCCACACACTACCTATTCTCCATCCATGCCAACCCATTTCACCTGATGCCTCCACCCTTTCCCCATAGTGCCCTAACCTATGCCCCTCCGCCACCCAATGGGCCTTTATATCCCATATGCTAAGTTAGTGCCAATGTATGCCAAGCCATGCCTCCCACGCCACCACTCTTTTCCCTTCAACCCTCCATGCCAAATCACCCAATGTCCACCATGGGCAGAGCTAAGGACTTATGCTTCCATTAATCCCTTAAAAGAAGAGAATCATAGAATTCCTACAGTGCGCAAGAAGGCCATTCGGCCCATCGAATCTGCACGACCCTCTGAAAGGGTACACTACCAAGGCTCTATCCTATCCCTGTAACCTCATAACCCCACCTAACCTGCACATTTTTGGACAGTAACAGGCAATTTAGCTTGGCCAATCCACCTAACCTGCACTTCTTTGGACTGTAGGAGGAAAGCAGAGCACCCGGAGGAAACCCACACAGACACGGGGAGGACTTACAAACATGCAAACTGCACACAATCACCTGAGATCGGAATTGAATCCAGGTCCCTAGCGCTGTGAGGCAGCAAAGCTAACCACAATGCCACCGTGTCCACATTATATATATATAGTACCACATCTCTATGTATCTATAGTCCTACATTATATACGTATTTATAGACCCACTCAAAGACATTAGAAGCACTTGTCACTGCCAATGAAACTGTGGACTGACAGGAACTTCACTGTGATAATGATACGTTTAAAATCAGTCATGCAGCACTAATCCTTTAATGGTAACCCTCAGGTGTATGTCAATAGACAGAGAGAAATGGCAAGCACTGATTTTTTCCCCGCAAAATTGCAGACAGGTTTTTTCCCAAAATATTTATAGGGCGGGAAATTTAAATGCCTCAACAGTTTAATAGCTCCCTTTGACAGCTCCAGTTGATGACAGTTTCAATGAGATTGACCATTCCAATAAGTTTTTCGCACATTCATTTCTACTTTTAATAATCCCAAAGGGCACTTGACCTCTAACATTAGGCATCTTACCTCTCCCAAAGGGCAGCTGACCAATCCCAAAGATGTCCCACGGCCTAAATACTTAAGACGTATTTAGATGTGCAGTTGCGATGCCAAGGCATACATGGCTATGGGCCAAGTGCTGTAAAATGGGATTAGAACATTTAGGTGGGCGCTTTTGACCAATGCAGACATGCTGGGCTGAAGGGCCTTGATGTGTTAGGCAGGTTGGTTCGATGGTGACTGCAACTGGATGCAGTGAAGCTAGAAACAAACGTCTGACACAGGAGATGATCCAACGCTGTTTTATTTAACTAGTGGACTGCTGTACATGTTCAGCTGTGGGTTGACACTCTACTAATCCAACTGATGACCTCTTACTGGCTTGACCAGACTTACTAGCTACCGCATGGTAATAGTGCTCACTGGCTTGTGCACTCTGACTGTCTCAGTAGCTGGGTCCTGAGAGAGAGAGAGAGAGTCTTAATGCCCTGTGGGCTTTATAATGGTGGTGTCCTGTCTGGTGATTGGTTGTTCAGTGTTGTGTGTTCATTGGTCATCCTGTGTGTCAATCACTGCCTGTCTGCCTCTCATTATATACATGAGTGGATATTATGACAGGCCTTTTCTGTTCTGTAGATGTCTATGGCTCGATGACCATGTCAAAAAGGGCACTTTATCTCTCCAAATGACTCCAGTATGTTTCGACCTTCTTCTTTCAAGTCTAAAGTGCATGTCATATTTTCCACTCCCTCCTTGAGATAATCAGATTGAAGGCAGCGGCACTTTAACACGTGGAACTGGCTCCGTGAACCGTGGATATCCAACGTTCTCGCAAACCTGCGAAAATGGTGGGGGTGGGTTCGGGGATGGGACTTAGAGATTTGGGTTTCTTGTGCCATTTTTGCAAAGGCGGAGAGCCTCCCCCACTTCAGTCTGCACGAAAATTCAGGCTTTTGTCCGTGCGTGCAGTAGTCATATTTAATCTGATCAGCTACGTTTGATAAATAAACATCAAAAATAGAGAAGAAAGGCAAGATACTGCGGATGCTGTAAATCAAAATTAAAAAAAAAAGAATTTGTTGGCAATACTCAACAGGTCAGGCTTCCTTGCAGATGAGAGAGAGAGGGAGCGAGACCTTTTGTCAGAACTGGTCTGATGTAAATAAATAAAAACATAGAAGACGATAGTCCTGATCTTGATAGGAGAAAGCCTCCCAGGTTTCTGCCAACATACAGGTGTTGAGGCTGAGAATTGTTGACAGTGCCCTGGTTGACAGGCTGATGTTTGCAGCATGTTCAATCACATTCTGTGATGTGGGAACGTAGATTTGTATCGTTTCTGTCTAGTTTCTGTGGTATTTTATTAAGTGTTCTCAACATCCTGGGTAGGTTTTTCTTTCAGTTCCTTAAACTTAAATTAATGGGAGGAGAGTTGGTTGGGTTTGGTTCCCTCCCCACCTGATTCTCCTCTCTGTCTTCCACCCAGGCATTGCGTAAATCTCAGGCAGCATAACTACTTCATACAATGTTAAGGAAAGTGATTTTTTGAAATCAAAAGCGGGAAAATGAAGTTTTGGGGATGGCTGTGGTGTGGTGAGGGAACGTGGGGCTGGATTCTCCGATTTTGAGGCTATGTCCGGAAAATGTCTAGTTTTACGATGAAAAAATTGGCGCAGCCCCAGCACCGATCGTTCGACCGGTGAGGAGCTAGCAGATGCACCACGTAAAAGACACGGCCTTTCCTATATAAACGCCTGGAGCACTGCCAGTTCTCTGGCCGCGCATGTGCACACCAATGACCTGCAGCGGTTGCGCCGTACAACATGGCGCCGGCTGTGCGTGGACCCGACCTGCCAGATAATGCCTCCCTGGACCACCCCTGGGCGACCCCCACCAGTCTCCCAAGCCCTCTCTGAAGCCCCCCCCCCCCCCGGGCCAGCAGCATGGCTCCCCTTCGACTGTGGCGACGCTGGACACAGTCCACAGCCACCACACTGGGTTCATGAAAACTGAGAGCACGTGTCCCGCCCCGTCGGGAACTCGGCCCATCAGGGGCGAAGCATCGGAGGAGGGCATTGAGGTAATGCCCTGAGGCCGTTCCAATGGCGTGTGGCGTGCTCCTCGATGACGCCGTTTTGGAGAGGACGGAGCATCCGAAAACAGGTGCCGCCCCTGATTCAGTCATAAACAGGGATTCTCCGCCCAATCGCCGAATACGATATCGGCGACGGGCAATGGAGAATCCCGCCCATGGAATTCTGTGGCCTGAGGCAAGTTTAGTGGGTGGTTCTGTATGCTTACCATTGAATAAGATGAAGGCCTTCGACTATTGGTCATGAATGAGGTGGGAGTTGGGAGGGTGAAGCCAGAAGCCTCTACCAAGCCGAGGGGGTCATTCTTTACTCCTTTTTGTGTCAACAATAACAAAAATAATTCATTTATGTAGCACCATTAATGCAGTAAATTGTCCCCAGCAACTTCAAAAAAGCATTCAATAATTTGAAATGAGTCACTTTAGGAGATCTTAGGACAGTTGACCAAAAGCTTGGCTAAAGTGATTGATTTTATGGAACATCTTAAAGGATGAGGTAGAGGTGTGGAGAGGCCTCATGGGAGAATTCTAGAGCTTGTGGCTGAGGCAGCTGAATAATGCCTTATCTTCCTACTCACCCAATCTCATTATCATTTGATTGTGCACTGAACAGCAGCATACGCACAAAACCACAGTGCAGACGTGAGAAACAAAACCGTTCAAGTGGAAGTTCTCATTCCTTGTTTATTTGGTAAAAAGCTCTGAGGCAGGGGTTCCCAAACTGGTTCTGCCGGGTTTCCATGCCGGGCCCGGCAGATCAATTCAATTTGAGTTTTGTGCTGTTTCCAACTACTCCGGTCAGATTGGAAGAGCTGCAAATAACACAAAACATAAATTTGATCGATCAGAGTGAAAAATGAAAATGAAAACCGCTTATTGTCACGAGTAGGCTTCAATGAAGTTACTGTGAAAAGCCCCTAGTCGCCACATTCCGGCACCTGTTCGGGGAGGCTGGTACGGGAATTGAACCGTGCTGCTGGCCTGCTTGGTCTGCTTTCAAAGCCAGCGATTTAGCCCAGTGTGCTAAACCAGCCCCAGTGCGCACAGACAACGGAACAAAGTTGAGAATAGAGCCTGCGAGGGGGCAGGGTGAGGCTTTGGGGGTGGGGTGGGGGGAGAGCACCGTTGGAGGGTGGAGAGAGAGGGGCCTGCGGGTGGGGGATGTGAGGGGCCTATGTGTGGCAGGGTGGGTGCGGGGGGGAGAGCGGCCTGTGTGGGGTGGTTAAGGTGCTATGGAGGGTGTAGAGTGGGGCTTGTGGGTCAGATAGAGGGCGTAGTCAAGGGCCAAGATTCTCCGACCCCGCGCTGGGTCGGAGAATCGGCTGGGGGGGGTGAGAGAATCGTGCCACGCCGCCCCAACGTCGGTCCACCGACTCTCCAGTGCCGATTCTTGGGCGCCCGCGGGATTGCCTCCGCGCCGGTCGGGGGCTGTTGAAAGCGATCCCCCCTGGCGATTCTCCGGGCCTCGACGGGCCGAGTGTCTGCCAAGTTTGGTCGAGTCCCGTTGGTGTGGGTTATTTATGGTCCCACCTGACGGGAACTTGAAGTTCTGGCTGCGGGGTCCGTCCTGGTGGAGATCCGACTCCGGGGGTGGGGGGGGGGCCTTCACAGTGGTTTGGCCCGCGATCGAGGCCTATTCAATGGCGGGTGGGCTAGTTCCGTGGGGCGGCTTATGTTCCTCCGTGCCGGGCCTCTGAAGGGCTCCGCCATATTGCACGGGGCCGGCGTGGAGACAGGAGCCCACGCGCATGCGCGGATTTGCGCTGGCCGTGGTGCGCCAGCTTTCGGGCGCCGGAGCTGCAGACACCACTCTGGCGCCCGATGAAGGGGTGAGGCCCTGCAATTTGAGGCCCGTTGCGCCGGAGTGTCTTGCGCCGCTTTTCATGCCACTGTCAAATCTTGGCTGCGGGATTGCAGAATCCCTGCCAAGGTCTCTCTGGTGTCCTTGCCTGCTTGAAGGTTAATCACATCTGCCTCCTCATCTTCACCCTGTGCCTGTCAGGCTCCTCATCAGATCTGCTGAGACTTGTGAAGCTGCCTCCGCGCCCTCCTTTCATGCACAGCATAGCAGACCACAACGATAAGGAACAGTCATTCTGGAGGCTATTGCAGAGCTCCCAGAACAGTCCGGGCAGTGGAACCTCATCTTCAGTAACCCTATTGTCCTCTGTACCACCGCCCTTGTGGAGGCATGACTCCAATTGTACTTCTCTTCTGTCTCTTTCCTAAGGCGCTAGAGTGTTGTCATGAGCCACCTTTTCAACAAATACCCTTTGTCATCCAGCAAGCAACTATCCATCTGAGCTGGAGCCATGAACAGCCTTGGCATCTGCGAATGTCATAGAATGTATGCATCATGGGAGCTGCCAGAGACTTGAAGAAACTGAATCCTGTGATCATACACTAACTGCACGTTCATGGAGTGGTCAATCTTCCTATTCACAGAGGCTGACCCATTGGCACCTTGATGTCCACATGAGTGAAATCTATGGCACCCTGGATGTGGGAAACCCAGCCAATAGTTCCGAAGTTACTGGCTTGTTCAGCATGGCTGGTTTGGTCCCTCCAGTAATGAATGAATGTGCGGACCATCTGAAAAGAGGGTCAGTTATGTGCCTGATGCAGCTACGGAGAGCTGATTGTGACATTCCAGTCAGATCCCCCAAAGGCACCTGGGATGATCGAGATGCATAAAAATTGAGGACAACTGTGACCTTCAGAGCCACTGACATTAGGTGTTCACCCACACAGTTGGAGGTGCTCTCTGGTCCAATCATGCAGCATAATGAAGTCACCATGTCCCGAGACAGGTGAAGCCTCCTGAGGCACTGGATCTCAGACATGGTGAGGTAGATGGATCGCTGCCTGTATACTCTGGCAGCAGGATAGTGGCATCTTCTGTGTTGCCATCCGCCTTGCTTTCCCTGCTGGCCCTGCATCCTCTGCCTGCCCCACCCCTCTGAAAGCTCTCTCGCTGTGATGTTGCCTGTGGACACAAGGCCTCCTCTCCCTCCTGAGAGGAGATTTCCTCAGCGGAGTACACACCCCCCATCTGCTGAAATGCCGATGGCACTATCCTGTGCACTGAAGGCTGCACTCAGCAGAAATGCTCCAACAAAACAAAAGTGCCCTCAGAACAAGACTAAAAAAGCAAATACCTCAGATAAAACACAGGGAAAGATCTGAAATCTCAAGATTGAAGTAATAGCGAACTCTCACCTGAACTCATAACAACTCACACAGCCAATGTTCCAAACAGAACAATCTCCATGGAGGGGATTGCCATGGATTTACTTTTGTTTTTCTTATTCATCTCTTAGTAGTTCCAAGTCTCTACCTCAGCAGCAACTACCTCTTCTGATGGCATTGCTGAGGCTCCAGAGCTGCCAACCCTATGGTTAGTCTCACAGCATGTCTGACTGGGTGGCAGGCCAGCAGCCAAACTGCCTGTAGTAACATTGTCAAGCTGGTCCCGCACTTACTGGGAGCCACTTTACCCTGACACTCCCCCATAAGAGCCCATGGTGTTAAGTGTAAGATCCTGCCATTGATAGAGGATTGGCTGACTGGCAGAAGAGAGTGGGGATAAAGGGGCCCTTTTCAGGATGGCAGCCAGTGACTAGTGGTGTGGTCTGTGCTGGGACCACAACTTTTCACAATATACATTAATGATCTGGAAGAAGGAACTGAAGGCACTGTTGCTGAGTTTGAAGATGATAGAAAGATCTATAGAGGGACAGGTAGTATTGAGGAAGCAGGGGGGCTGCAGAAGGACTTGGACAGGCGAGGAGAGTGGGCAAAGAAGTGGAAGATGGAATACAATGTGGAAAAGTTATGCACTTTGGAAGGAGGAATGGAGGGATAGACTGTTTTCTAAATGGGGAAGTGCTTAGGAAATCAGAAACACAAAGAGATTTGGGAGTCCTTGTTCAAGGTTCTTTTGAGGTTAATGTGCAGGTTCAGTCGGCAGTTAGGAAGGCAAATGCAATGTTAGCATTCATGTCAAGAGGGCTAGAATACAAGAGCAGGGATGAGGCTGCATAAGGCTCTGGTCAGACCCTATTTGGAGTATTGTGAGCAGTTTGGGCCTCGCATCTAAGGAAGGATGTGCTGGCCTTGGAAAGGGCCCCGAGGAGGTTCGCAAGAATTATCCCTGGAATTAAGAGCTTGCCGTATGAGGAACGGTTGAGGACTCTGGATCTGTACTCGGAGTTTAGAAGGATGAGGGGGGGATCTTATTGATACTTACAGGTTACTGCGAGGGATGGATAGAGTGGAGGTGGAGAGGATGTTTCCATTTGTAAGAAAAACTGGAACCAGAGGCTGGCTGTGAACATTTGTGTGTCTGATTTCTTTCAGGCTGCTGCTGGAGCTGTTAGCAACATCTCACCATTTTCTAATCACTGTTGCAATAGGGAGGTTACTAAGGAACTCTATCAAAAGAGCTAGAACCTAACTTTATTCCCTCTTGCCAGAGACAAGCAGAATTTCTTTTTACTCCTTCTTGGAATGTGGGCATTGATGGCGGAGCCAGCATTTATTGCCCATCCCTAACAGTGAGGGGAATGGACATAAGGGTTTACATGGATTGCAGATTTCCCCATGGTTCAGGCTGCATGCACTTTGCTAGTGGGTACCTCATGTCAACTCTGCCCTGGAACTGAACCAAAAGGAATTTCACTCCCACAACATGCAACTGGTATGCGAGCCGAGACAGTGAATCATGCAGCTCAATGCCTGATATATTGGCAGCAGTCACAATGCCTTCGTTTTGCAGTTCAGTGTGCCAGTTATATTTCAGCTACCACAGGAAACCGAAAGGTGGCTACTAGGCAACACTGGCTATCTGCTGACGACATGGTTCATGACTTTGCTTTGCAATCCATGCAATACCTGTCTGCAGTATGCATCCAATGAGAGTCTTGCTGTCTATTTTGATAAAGCAGACCATTTGTTGCTGAAATAAATATTCTGCCTCCTGGATCATCCTGTAGAGTTCCTGCAGTACGCGGCTGAACATGTCTCAAGATTCATTGTGGTCTGCTGTGCGCTGCACAACCATGCCATCATCAGGCCCATCAGATTACAGTTTGAGGAGCAGGGCATGAGGAGAAAAGAAGAGGAGGGTTGAAGAGAAAGAGGAACAGGAAGGGGGTTTATTAACTCGGGCAGCCTGTTTCCGCCCCAGGTCATGAAGAACCTGCTCCAGTGCAAAAACTCAGTCACAATTCCCCATTCATTATCAGGCCCTCACTACTTCCCACTGTCACTGACTATCACAGTGTCTTCTTAGCGACAATTGGTGGATAAAAACCGACGTAAAATAAACATTCCAAACCAGATTTATAAATCAAATCGTGCCTTATTCCACCCAAACGTAAACTAATCACCCTTGTCCGTTCAGTTAATGCCTATCTTCCATCTGCCTTTGTTTTGCTTAGTGCATCAAAGGAGTGTTACCTCAATAGCTGTAGCATGGCGAGGGGGGGTGGTGGAGGAGGGGTGTGTTGCGGTGGGCGACAGTCAGACTTGTCGGACACAGCTCTCCAGTCCGAGAAGGCTCAGATGTGGACTACACCATCTCAGGATGGGTGGCAGCTGTCTGGGTTGGCTGGCAGATACGCAACAGCATGGGCAGTGGTGAAGTGGTAAGGGTGGGAGGACAAATGCAGTCACCTATGAAATCACTGCCACTCCCCTAGGGCGGTGTCTCAGCAGTCCTTGTGATCTGTTGGAGGACAGATTGCTGGAATGTGGTGACAACTTGCAAACTCCTTGGAACATTGATATCTACAGCCATGACAGTGGCAAGTTGAACTTGCCGGATTTCAGCATGAGCTTCCATTGCAGCACTCAGACTTTTGGTGATTGCTGTTTGAGCTGCAATGGAGGCTGGGGCCTTGATTATCGGAGGCTGCGTCAGGGTTAGGTCCACGAGTGTGTTATCACTTCTGTATTGGAAAGGGTGGGCTGCAAATTCTGTGCAATGCTGGCCCCAGACTGCTTCATGCACCTTGACATTGACCACCAGGTTTTCTGGCAGGCATGTCAATCGCTTTTATTATGTATTTGGGCATAATGGGGGAATTAAACAAAGAGGATTGGTGCAATTAAAAACAATAGTTTCACATTTGGCTGAAAGAGAATAAAATCGGAGATGAGGATAAAGTAAATGTTTTCCTCATGATGGGGCCTGATGATTTTGAGGTGATGTCAAAATAATGTTGCCCATTAGGCAACAGGCCGCGTGGCCTAATGGATAAGGCGTCTGACTTCGGTGAATTTGATGATGATATCAGAAGATTGCAGGTTCGAGTCCTGCCGCGGTCGTTTTATGGAGAGCACGGTAGTATTGTGGATTGCACAATCACTTCACAGCTCCAGAGTCCCAGGTTCAATTCCGGCTTGGGTCACTGTCTGTGCGGAGTCTGCACATCCTCCCCGTGTGTGCGTGGGTTTCCTCCGGGTGCTCCAAAGATGTGCAGGTTAGGTGGATTGGCCATGATAGATTGCCCTTAGTGTCCCTTAGTGTTGGGTGGGGTTACTGGGTTATGGGGATAGGGTGGAGGTGTTAACCTTGGGTAGGGTGCTCTTTCCAGGAGCCGGTGCAGACTCAATGGGCCGAATGGCCTCCTTCTGCACTGTAAATTCTATGAAATTAGACAGCAGTACCACAGACTAATCTGAAACGAATGAGGTTCTGAACTCAGATTATAGGACAACTAAGAATGAAATCACCCTGAGAGTTGCTTCCCGTGAAAGGGAGCATGTTGCAAATTATATTCCTGAATGAAAGAAACTGTCTCATCATTGTGCGTTTGATGCAAACTTAGAAATCTGCCGAAGATCTGTTTTTGGAGGAGGCCTTGAGGCCTTAAGGGCAATAAAAATTAAGTCAAGTTTATTGCAAAGACTAGAAGCTGATGTGGAAGCGGGCCTGGATAAGGCCGCACCCATGGAAATGGCAGTAAGTGATAGGTCAGGATTTTCTGGTCTCGTCCATGGTCGCTCCCGTTAATTGTATGAAAATAGGGCTTGAGTGGTGATAATTGGTTTCTCGCCTCACTACGGTGGGATCCTGATTTCGGCTATGGAGCGTGTTGGTTGCATCGCAAACTGCTTGGCGCCTGCTGTGGTTCTCGTTTTTGGCCTCTCCCGCTATTCACTGGCCTCATTTTGTTCGAACGAGAGTGCAACGCGGCCTGAGAATGGTGCCCTTTGTCATTTTTGGGGAAAATTCTCCCCATGGAAACAACTGCCAGCTTCTCACTTAGCAAATACTTGCACAAAGCCTTCCTCACAATAGGCACACTTCTTTCAGCAGCATCATTCGATGATGGGTATTAGACTGTCTTTGACTCCATTCTTAGTCAAAAATATTTCAAACACTTCTGATGTGAACTCTGGAACATTATCTGACACCAACACCTCTGGCAACCCATAAATTGCAAACTAACTTCTCAAAACCTCAGTAGTTTTGGCACTTGTGGCACTGGTCATGGACTCAACATTTATCAACTTGCTATAGCTATCGGCCAAAACAAGGCACTGTTTCTCTTCCATTGTGCTCAATCCCATGATGTTGGCCATGGAATGAAAGGAACCTTGGTTGTATCATTCCTTATTCAGACATAGACATCACAACTGTTCAAAAACACTTCAATATCTCTATCTATCTTTGGATACCAAAAATAGCTGCTACTTTCATACGAGAATGGAAAATTTGGCACTCCTGCCAAAATTCCATTCATTTTCATCAGCACCAGAAAATCACAGCCGCAAATCAGGATGGAGAATTTCAGTCATAGTTGCAAAATGCAGGGGAGTTCTCTTCCTGATCCAGCAGGGCAGGTACTCTGGATTTCAGAGAGATCCAGGCTACAGCAGTCAAATTCACAGAAACAGAAATTTAGATGCTACTTTTGCCATGTTAACCCTCAACCATTTAAAACCCCTTCTAGTCAAAGTCAAAATGCAGGGGTATTCCGCACATAGAAACAAACTAGGTGTAAATCAAGGCTGTCTACCATGGGGTTTAAGATATTCCTCAAATGGTTAGAGAGAGATTATTCAAAGAACTTCATCAAACCACAAAGGTATAGTCTGTATGAAGTCTGATGCTCCGCCCCCTCCAAAGCTGTCAATTTCACTTGGACAGTCAGAGGAATTTGAATTAAAGGATGTTCCCATGCACTCCCTTTGTCAGATTTCCCCATTCAAGCAAATGATCTATATGACATTGACTGATATGTGAATGTACCTAGTCTCTTCACAACAACTCCAATCACATACTTCTCCTTGGTGAAAACCTTGGTGATTTTTCACCATGACCTTCCGACCTGCACTGAACTCTCTGGCTGCGATTGTTTGGCTCCATTTTTCATTAATTCTTGCTAAAGGCCAAAAACGGGATTTGCGCCAGCGAGAACTCAGAAGGCGGTGTTCATGGGTGCTCCCCCTTGACGTAATCAGCTTTATGCCCAACGATGGCCTGAGCTTGATTATCGTAAATTTAAATTCAATTAAATAGGCTCAAACACCAGCCAGATAGATTCATTATAAATATGTAAGAAGGAAAAATGAATAATTTGTACTTTTCATTATTCTTTTCAAATAATATTTTTGTTAAACGCATACCGATGTTAAGGCAAACACATTTTAACGTGCCAATTATTCTGGTGGTATTGATCATCTATGTTTTGGGTTGTGATTATCGTGGAAATGAATAGGCAATCCGATTTGTTACATTTTCAGATCATGTTAAAGTTGGTTTACTTATATTGTATTCTGGAAACTTATTGTTACGGACAGGAGAGGGGATTAATTTAAAATGCCCTGATTTCTCCTCTCACGACCAAACCTAAACCTAAACCTAAACCTAAACCTAAAAATCTTTTTGATTTTTGATTTCCTCCTTTATAAATAGTGGCACGTTTCCCCCAACCGTTCGGTCTTGGAGTGATCCAATCCTCTATTAATAACCCCACAACAAACTCAAATAGGGGAAAGTCAGAAAGGTGGTTTATTTTACACTCACAACATTTGCAATATCTCCTTCTTTTGCATTTGTACAATAAAAGAGGGATAAGGGACAGAAGGTGGTCCGGGCAAAGAGGACAGACAAAATAAGACTTATTGGGCTGGAATTTCCATTGGCCTACACTGGGAGCGGGGTCAGAGGAGAATAGTGAAATTGAGATTGCGCTAGGCATCAGCACCACCAATCCGAACGCGATGCCCTGACCCCCTGCTGGCACCGGAATCGAGGTCCACGACCGCACCACAGTGGAATCATATAGATGAATGCAAATGGTCTTAATGACCCATTTGCATCCATTTAGCGGGCCTGGCACCCTTTGCTCCGGTCCTCCATGATTCTCCAGTTCCCCGGGGCCGGGAATTCACGTAGGCGCAGATCACTTGTCTCCACCAGCGTGACTCTGGCGTGGTGAACTTCGCAGTGGGCCAAGGGGGAAAACTCCTTCGGGGAGTTGCCCCCAGAAATCATCAGAGGCCCACCCCTGGGAACGCATTAATAGGGAGACCCCCAAGGACCCCATGAATAGGGAGACCCCCCCAAGGGATCCCATGAATAGGGAGACCCCCTGGGACCCCAAGAAAAGGGTGACCCCCCAACAACCCCCTAACTGAAGAAAAACTCCACAGGGACGTCCTAACGAGATGACCCGTCCACAGAGACCCCCTAACTAAAGAGACCCCCACAGAGACCCCATAACTAAAGGGACTCCCCCTCAGTGACCCCTAACTAGAGGAATCCTCCACAGTGACCCCATAACTAAAGAGATCTCATACAGAGTCCCCGAACTAAAGGGACCCCCCACAGGGAACCCTGACTAGATGCTTGAATGATTGGAATGCACAGTGCTTGGAATGTACTTACCCCTCTTTGATGCGGTCAATGTTTGTAAACAGTGGGTTTCACCACTTCGAGTCACTCATCCTTTAAGGGCGATGAATGAATCAAGGATTTATGGAAGCTGTCAATCATAGCCCACTACAAGAAAGTTATGAATGGCTTGCAGCTAATGGATCTGTGAGTTGAAACACAGGTCATGGTTGCTCCCTTCAAAGAATGGACGATGGAGCCTCTGGTAAATGTTCCAGCTGTAATGTTTTACATTGTCCTGTCTGGACTGCTCTCCAACTTCCAGACAGGGGTCTCTTTTCTGGCGGGTGGCGGGGGGGGGGGGGGGGGGGGGGGGGGGGGAATCTGTTTTTTTTCCTTCTTTAAAAATAAATTTCTGGCCCAATGGCAGACGAGTATGCAGATCATATCACCACAACTACCACTGGGCAGCCATGACAGAAAGAGTGAGGGTAAAAGAAGCAGCCACGGAATGGCTGAGGATGGAGGTGACCTCCTGTACAGGAATGACCCTCCGGGCCCTCACCACAACAGTGCTCCCATCCCCGCCACCAAAACACTCAAAAAGCCCCGTGGTGGTAGTCACCCTCAGAGCCTGGAACCAGATGAGGCAATACCTCGGCCTGACCTCCACAACTGCGGCAACCATAGATTCGAACCAGCCATGCTGACGCCACCTTTAAGTGCGGAGACAGGAAGGGGGGACACTGACTGTTAGAGACTTTTATACTGAGGACAGACTAGTGCCCTAGAGGAACTGACGGAGAGATTGGAACTACAAAACGGAAACAAACTCCAATGCCCTCCCTGGTCCACGCACTCACACTTTGGTCACGAGGATATCCCCTGTGCTGAAGCCCAGCTCTAGTGTTTGATTGTTGGCTGCTGCCTCTGTTGTGCTGACACTTCTAGAGGTCAGGCAAACTGTTCAGGCTTCAAAGTTGGATTGGAATGCAATGTAATAATCATTGTCTGAGACATGGCATGTGTACCCACTTGAGAATATTTTGTTTATTAAACGGTCAACAGTACCTTCACACAAAGAGATGTAAACCAGTCCATAAATCACACTAACCATTAATCAACAAGGAAAAGGCACCTGCTGTACTCACAAGTACATTTCCGCTCCAGAATATTGGTACAAACACAAAGCTACAACAGTTCATTTGTACAAAGGAAACCAAGCACACTGTATCACTCCTCACAGGTCCTCGACAGAATAGAGGATATGTGATGTGTGGTTGTGTTACGTATCAGTCTCAGTACATGAGCCTCTGTTGTACAGGCCTTCTTATAGGATCTAATTTCATCGGAACCAAAGCTCAGTATCCACATGTTCCACTGGCGTCCAAGGTGCAGTAGAACAGCCTCGACGTCCAGCGTGTTTGATTCGTGGTGATGTGCTGGTCGACATGCAGCATGCACCACACTTAGAATAAAATCACCGGCAATCTGTGAAAGCATTTCTTCAACACCTTCATCAAGTTTCTCATTCAGAGCAATCCGCTTCTCTCTCTCTCTCTCTCCCTCCTGCAGCTCCCAACAGTAGACTCGCCAGCAGTGGAAAATTGCACCGACCCAGAGCACACCAGAAGAGAGAAAGAGCCCCCCTTCTCCAGACCAGGCAGCAGGTCATCCTACCATCCACCCTTTCCTTACTACAGGTCACAAAAGCAAAGAGGTGGCAGCAAATAAACACACAGCCTCCAGGCAGCGGTAGCTGCAAGTAAAACACCACTCATTTGGAATCAATCTGCTACTCTCGTCCCCTCCTTTTACAGCTCCCAGCAGTAGGCTCCTTAGCAATGCAAAGTCACAGTGACCCAGAGCACGCCTGAAGCGAGAAATAGCTCCCCTTCCCATACCCCTTCTCCAGCCCAGGCAGCAGGTTATCTTACTATCCATTCTTTCCTTAATCCAGGTCACAAAAGCAAAGAGGTGGCAACAAATAAACACACAGCCGCCAGGCAGCTCCAGGCAGCTGCAGCAGCAAGCAGTATACACCGCCCATTAGGATCAACCTGCTACACTCTGCACCCTCCTTTTGCAGCTCCCAGCAGTATGCTCCTCGGCAGTGGAAAGTCACACTGACTCAGACCACACCTGAAGTGAGAAAGAGCTTGCCTTCCCCTACCCCTTCTCCTCAGGCAGCAGGTCATCTTCTCTCCTCCCTTTCTTACTCCAGGGTACAATAAAAGAAAACAGCAGCATCGTCCAGGCATTTGCAACACAAGCTGTAGGAAGCAGCAAACACAACCTGCAGCACCACCTCAAAATATTTTGTTTATTAAACGGTCAACAGTAACTAAGACCTGAAAATTAACTACGTAACATTCCACATATCACACTAACCAGTAAACAACAAGGAAACGCCACCGTTCCACATTAGCACCAATACAAAGCTGTATCAGCTCATTTTCACAAAAAAACAGAAACACGGTATCACCCCCCCCCCCCCCCCCCCCACCCCTCCCCCCCCCGGCCCCGGGGCGACCTCTGACCTGAAACGCTTCAGCCCCCTGACCAAGCCCAACCCCCCTGAGGAATCCCCCCCCACCACGACCCCCAGCACTGGAGCAGCCCTTGAGCTGCATGCCGGAAAATGGAAAAGACTTCTCACCTCCTCAGTTCCACAGAGCAGCCATTGCACAATCTTCACATTTTTAAAAAGGATTACTAAATGACAACCGTGTGATTTCTCATTGGGGAGTTGGTTAGTTCTGGAAGGCTGTTACATTTGACTTCAATCAGGTAGCACCGTGGTGCAGTGGTTAGCACTGCTGCCTCACAGCGCCGAGGTCCCGGGTTTGATCCTGGCCCCGGGTCACTGTCCGTGTGAAGTTTGCACATTCTCCCCGTGTTTGCGGGGGTCTCAGCCCCACAACCCAAAAAGATGTGCAGGTTAGGTGGATTGGCCATGCTAAATTGCCCCTTAATTGGAAAATAAAATAATCGGGTACTCTAAATTTATACAAAAAAAAACTTGACTTCTATCTCACTAATGAGTTGGAAATTATTGCAAATTGGAGTTGATGATATGCTCGTCATATTTGGTGAGTTTCGGAACTCTGCATCGGGAACGGGTCGGTTAGATAACAAACTGATTCGCCCCCCAGAGCAAATCCCGATTCTGGCCTTTCCCGCTATTTAACGGCACGTCCGGATCCATGCTGGGTGCAATACAATGTTACATTATGCCCCATGAGAGGGGAGATTGCACATGGTTTGTGGGAGAAACCATTTCAATCGATTAAATGTCATTTTTTAATTACTTGCTTTCCTATGTTCTCAGTGTTGCTAGTATGGAGCCTTAAATTATTGTGTGCTGAATTTTTAATCTTTATTTTTATGTACAGAAACACAATTGGTCGGAATTTGATTGAAATTGTTCGTTTGACTTGTCTTTTGGTTTCTGTGCTTTGTCACGGAGGTTGGGTTCTCCCCAACATGAACTACATTTGCATGATCTTTGTGCTGGGACAGTCCCTTTAACCGCAGAGGCACAACAGGGCCATGAAATAGAGGAGATGCATTGCAACGTTCAAACATAATTTGTCAGTGTGGAATAAAAAAGGTTAGGAAATAAAATGTTTTCTTTCACTTCAAAGCTGCCAGGCTTTGTTTTACACTCAGTGGCAAAATGTTCTACTTCTGATTTATGCATAATTTCATTTTTTTTTGATACATACATAGTTCAAAATACCAAACCATTTCCTGTGTTGGTAGATATACATAAATGCTGCTTTCCATCTCCCTTAAAGTGACAATCTCCTCATGGGCCTGGGCCTGTATCCTACCACCTCACAGCACAATGTAGTGGAGCACAAATGCACTTTAGCCTCATATCACATTGCACCAAATGTTCATTCTTTCTATTAGAGTTCTAAAAGATTGCACAACTCATTTTTTTAATGGGTGCTATGCTATACATCACCTTTCATTTTAGTTGACAAAATTACAATTTGTCACAAATACAAGCCTGAAATGGACGAGGGCACCCTTTTGTCCCCGCATTGAAGGACTATCTAACTCTTCAGAGGAGTCTCAGCCTGGGCAGCCTGCTCCCAACGCTGCTCCTCTTCATCCTCCTTGTCCTCCGGATGGCCAGTGCTACTGCCTTTGTCTCTCTTCAGCTCTTATCCTCACATCGTCAGCATCATATGCAAACAGCCTCTGTGTGAGAACACCTTCTGGGTCTGTACTGGATGGCTCCCCCAGAGCGAGAAAAACATCTGAAACTCATCTTGGGAAGTCTTATGGCCGACTCAATGTTTGCCCTGGTAGAACCATGACATTGGTTGTACCATCCCTCTGCCTTGGTCATTGGATGCTGGATGGGTGTCATGAGCCATGTCTTCAATAGTTATCCCTTGTCACCCGGGGTCTATCCCCAGAGACAACGTGCTGGACTGAATGGTTGAGGCACTTGACGCCATTTAAGAAAGAAAGAATCTGGCCGCTGTTCAGGAATTTTGCACACACTTGCATGAAGTGTTTCAGAATGTCCAATTCACCTAACAAGCACGTCTTTCAGGACTTGTGGGAGGAACCGGAGAACCCGGAGGAAACCCACGCAGACATGGGGAGAACGTGCAGACTCCACACAGACAGTGACCCAAGCTAGGAATCGAATCCGGAACCCTGGCGCTGTGAAGCAACGGCGCTAGATAAAGTGCTTTTTTGGTAGTCACAGATAACTGAGGGAGTTCCTGTAGGAGTTCCTAATAACAATTGCCCCCTTAATGGCCACATGGATGCAGTCTATAACCTCCTGCACCTGTGAGAATCCAGTCATTGAAGCAAATCCAACAGCACTCCATGTCTGACTAATCCATGAGAACTCAATATAATCAGATGCCCAGACATATACTCTGGAATTAGCAAGCCCTTCTATTACCCAGCACTGTGGAAAATTATCCAGGTATGCCCTGTCCACAAAAAGCAGGAAAAATCCACCCAGCCAATTGCCATCTCATCAGCTCGAACTCGACCATCAACAAAATGATGGAATGTGTCGCCCACAGTACTTTCAAGCAGCACTTACACAGCAACAGCCAGCTCACAGACGCTAAGTTTGGGTTCCGCAAGGACCACTCAGCTTCTGACCTCATCACAGCCTTGGTTCAAATATGGATCAAAGAGCTGAACTCCAGAGGTGAGGTGAGAGTGGCTGCCCTTGACATCAAGGCAGCATTTGACTGAGTAATGCATCAGGGAACCCCAGCAAAACTAAAATAATTGGGAATTGGGGAAAAACTCTCCACTGGCTGCAGATATACCAAGCATAAAGGAAGATTAATGTGGTTGTTGAAGGCCAATCATCTCAGTACCAGACATCACTGCAGGAGTTCCAGGTCCAACTATCTTCAGATTCACCATCAATGACCTTTCCTCCATCATAAGGTCAGAAATGGAGATGTTCACTGATGACTGCACAATGTTCAGCATCATTCGCAACTCCTCAGATAATGAAGCAGTCCATGTCCAAATGCAGCAAGACCTGGACAATATCCAGGCTTGGGTTGATAAAGGGAGGAACATTTGCGCCACACAAATGTCAGGCAATTACCACCTCCAACAAAAGTCCAGACAAAATCTAACCATTGCACCTTGACTTTCAATGGCATTACCATCGCTGAACCCACTACTATCAACATCCTGGGGTTACCAGTGCCCAGAAACTGGACTGCCATATAAATGCAGTAGCTACGGAAGCAAGTCAGAGACTGGGAATTCTGTGGTGAGCGAATCACTTCCTGACTCCCAAAGCCTGTCCACCGTCTACATGGCACAAATCGGGAGTGTGGTGGAATACTCCCCATTGGATGAGTGCCTGGATGAGTGCAGCTCGAGCAACACCATCAAGGCCAAGTAGCTCACTTGATTGGCACGCCAACCAGCACCTTAAATATTCACTTTGTCCACCAGTGCCACTGCATGGCAGCCGTGTGTACCATCTACAAGGTGCCCTGCAGCAACTCACCAAGGCTCCTTCGACAGTACCTTCCAAACCTAGAACCATTACCACCTAGAAGGATAAGGGCAGCAGACATGTGGGAACAACACCACCTGCAAGTTTCCACTGTGGTGGCTTGAGGCAATAGAAAGGAGGCTTCCAGTATAACTAAACAAGGGTTTATTGACATCAAGCAAAGGTAAACCATACACAGAGTCTTCACTCTCTGGCTCCAAGATCCATTCTACGCAGGAGGTCTGAACACAAGAGCTAACGTTTCTAGTCCAGATGACCCTTTGCTTTGACAAAGGGTCACCTGGACTCAAAACGATAGCTTTTTTCTCTCCCTACAGATGCTGCCAGACCTGCTGAGATTTTCCGCCATTCCTTCATTGTTGCTGGGTTAAAATCCTGAACTCCCTTCCTAACAGCACCATGGGTGTACCTACATCATATGGACTACAGTGACAAGAAGGCAGCTCATTACCACCTTCTTAAGGGCAAGCAAGACATTGATGATGCAGACGATGACAGCAGCTCTGATGTTGAAGAGTTTGAAGACTCCAAGAGTGAAACAGCGGAGATCCTCGAGGACATTGAGGATGAATGGGAAGACATCAATGATGAATACGGCATGGTGGCACAGTGGTTAGCACTGTTGCTCCAGGAATTGGGTACAATTCCAGCCTTGGGTGACTGTCAGTGTGGAGTTCGCATTTTCTCCCTGTATTTGTGTCGGTTTCCTCCGGGTGCCCCGGTTTCCTCCCAGGTTAGGTGGATTGGCCATGCTAAATTGCCCTTAGTGTCCAAAAAGGATAGGTGGGGTTACGGGGATCGAGTGGAGGTGTGGGCTTAAGTGGGGTACCCTTTTCAAGGGCCGGTGCAGACCCGATGGGCCGAATGACCTCCTTCTGCGCTGTAAATTCTATGAATTAGGGATCGGCTGCAAATGCTGGCCCACCCAGTGCCACCCACAACGCACTAAAAAATGAAAAAAAACACCCTTGCATTCAAGGAAGCTGTCAACTGTGTTATGCAAGTCTGGACAGCTACTTTAGATATTCCATAAAAGCCTCCAGCTGATGCTAGTATGAGCCACTGGCACAGAGGTTAAGGGTGACTGTCACTGCCATGTACACTGGGTGACCACCTGCACCCTGAGGTCATCATCCAGGAGTCCATAGGTGGCCGCAACCATCTGACCCAAGAGGTGCAGCCTTCTGCTGCTCTGACAGGCCTACGAAGCCAAGGTATTGCCTGTACACTCTGCTTTGAGGGAACCTGCCTCTTCTGCCCCACCCCCAGCCTGCCTGCGGCAGGGCCCTATGTATGCCTGTGCTGCTCTCTATCCTCCTATTCCTTCATCGTCCTTCTGACCACTGAGTAAGTGAACACATCCCTGCTTCCTACTCCTTTCATTCACATTACTGTATTACTCTTTCATTGGCCAATGCATTCCCACAGTGTAGCTGCTGAAGGGCTTACACAACGTGTGATGTTGACAAGATCAGATTTCACACTCTGGCTGCTGCCTAAATCTCTTTTAATTGATCATTATTGGCTACCTGTTGCTGCTGGTGTCCATCCATCTTCGGCAAGATCACTGGGAGGCGGGAAGACATTGGAGCGCTGAACTGATGCCCTGGTCTCCTACCATGTTCCAGTTCCACTTCATCCCCAGCTCTATCAGACCAGGAAAATTCCGGCCTTAGCCTGTAGTGTTGCAGATGGAAGCATTATGTAGAACAGGTTCTAACTTCTGCCAAGGTTAACCTAAGTCTTCTAACGAGAATAAACTAAGGTTTAATTTTAAATAAATCATGCAAGCAATTTCCTCTGGATCCTGGGAAAACCTGCTGGGTTTATTTTTCAGCTTCCACCTTCCCTCCTGTGGAAAGATTACACTTCCGAGGCACAATTTAACTAAATGGGGATAAAGTCCCATAGCGAGCGTGTTTAGCCGCGTGTTTCCTGGCGCTCACAGCTCTGAGAAACACTACGCTATTTAACCTCACTCGGGTTAGATGGGGGCCTCAGCGAGGATCGCACAGCTGAGGCTGCACTTAGCCCCGTTTCCTGCACTGAGGAGCTCCACTCGCTGGAACCCTTCAGTGTAGCAAGAGATTGGGCGCCATTTTTAAATGGAGTCCAAATCTCTGAACTCCCAATGTGACCCCGAACCCCCCCCCCCCCAAGCCTCAACTTCTATGAGGGGTCCTTGGGCAACCCCTCCTCCTCCCAACACCAGTGCAAGGCACCCCCGGCCCGATCACCACCGTGTGGATAATACCGGCTTGGCACCATTGCAGTGCCAACCCGGTACCCTGTGGGGGCCACCTGGGCACCATGGCAGTGCCAGGCTGGCAGTGCCAGGCTGGCAGTGCCAGGGTGCCCAGGTGGCACCAGCAGTGCCAGGATACCCCCTGCCCAAAGGGCATGCAGCTGGGGGCCTCCGATCCCCTGGGAGACTCCCACGAGTGCCATTCCGTCTGGTTCCCATTCGTTGAGACTAATACTTAACGGCCCTTGCCCGAGGTCTCCAAAGCAGAGCGGATAGATCCCAACGCCTTGGGTGCTTTGGGAAACTGTATATTAAAGTGAGACTAACTGTTTTGCTTTAATATGCCGATTTGCCACCATTTACATCACAACGTCTCACAAGATCGCTTTAGATCACACTAGGCACTGCGAGCTGGGTAGATTCTGGGAGCGGGGTCTCTCGGCTTCTATTGGCCACATTGCACCGCAGCACGCTGCTGTTCGGGTGCAGCGTGGCTGTTCGATCGCTGCCCCTGGCTGGGGTAGATGGAGTGCTCTGCGCTATAAAAGCCAACTGAGCTTAATTTGAAACCCTTTAATCTGCCGGAAAGGGAAAACTGATTGGGAATCCTGAAATATCCAACATCATTTGCTGCACTTAACTGTGCTGCTCTGAAAATCAGACCTGATTTGTGTAGTTTTGGATCAGGTGAAAGGTTTTTTTGCCAGTAGTGAGTTAAGTGATTTTGTTCCAACTCTGATGTCTTTCTAGTATGTAGTCCATATCGCTTGAGGCCAAAATAATTGGATGTTAGTCTGTGACTTTCAGCAATGAGAGATTTGTTCAGTTTATTGCAGCTACCTGATTTATACTTGGGACAGTCTACATCAGAGTTTGCCAAACTTTTTTGCCCGGGACCAATTTTTACCAAACGGCCATCTTTCTGGACCCACATCGGCTGACCTCTGCGACCTGGACCGGTGAAATGTCACAACCCATGCTGCCCGAACTTCGCAACCCACCATTTTCACTAACCTTTAATGTGACAGGTGAGCCTGCTTGGTCCTCACGATCTCACTTGCTTTGTTATTCAATGTTACATTTCTGCTAAGGACTTCAGCTGATGAGTTAACATCTCACTGCATCCGTTGAAAACAATCAAGAGGTTTGTCCTCAAACTCATTATGCTTATTCTTATAATGCCTTTGAAGTGTAGAGGGTTTTAATCTTTCATTTGCCAGTGCTTGCCTGCATATAACACACATGAACTTTGCATCCTGATTGGCAGTGGCACAATTAATAACCCATAGCTCAAGTCATCATCTTTAAATAGTAAATAGAACATACAGTGCAGAAGGAAGCCATTCGGTCCATCGAGTCTGCACCGACCCACTTAAGCCCTCACTTCCACCCTATCCCCGGAACCCAATAACCCCTCCTAACATTTTGGTTGCTAAGGGCAATTTATCATGGCCAATCCACCTAACCTGCACATCTTTGGAGGGAACCGGAGCACCCGGAGGAAACCCACGCAGACACGGGGAGAACATACAGACTCTGCACAGACAGTGACCCAGCGCGGAATCGAACCTGGGACCCTGGTGCTGTGAAGCCACAGTGCTATCCACTTGTGCTACTGTGCTGCCCTGCTGCTTTGTTTTATGCTGCTTTGTTCCTGTTTTCAGCTTCTTCATGGGTTGTTCACCAGAGGCCCTGGAGCTCACACCAGCACTGCTGGCAGCTACAAAATGGAGGAACCTCTCTTGCGCCCAGAACACAGGATGTCAACCTGCTCTCTGCCATTGCGCAAGGCAAGAAGACTCCAGCCATTTAAAAATAAATCTGCTCCTGGGTCAGTGCACTGACATCAGGAGGAGGAGATCTGCCCCGCTGGTCTCAGGGGCTGCGCATTCCTTTAAAAAAAATAAATTTAGTGTACCCAATTCATTTTTTCCAATTAAGGGGCAATTTAGCGTGGCCAATCCACCTAGCCTGCACATCTTTGGGTTGTGGGGGTGAAGCCCACGCAAACATGGGGAGAATGTGCAAACTCCACACGGACAGTGCGAGAGCCAGGATCGAACCTTGGACCTCTGTGCCGTGAGGCAGCAGTGCTAACCACTGCACCACCGTGCTGCTGGGGGGGAGGGGGTTTGGAGGGGGGGGGGGAGGGTTGGCATACACACTCCTGAGAGGGCATGCAAGTGCAGAACAGCTGTTATTTATAAAAGCCGGTAATGCTGTTAGGCACTACTTTCCTCGGTCGGTAACGCCGCAACGCATGGCCCTGAGACCTTTCTGACACCCACCCACAACCCAACCGGGGGCACGATCCTGGGTTTGAAAATGACTGGTCTACAGGAACTGTTCAAGAACAAATCCTGTAATTCCATTTTAATGCCAAACATTTAATGGGAAAGTTATATTAAGTACATGTGAGAATCATGTTTGACCTTGGCGGCCAAAAATATAGAAAACATATTTCTGTAAAAGCTGATAGCTAATTCCAAGAGTTAAGAATGACCCAGTTACCTCTCTAGGCCAAATAATTAAAATTTTATGTCAGGTAATTGAAGTGAAACGTTTTTCAAGCCGTTTAATTGGAAGCTGCAGGAGATGAGCACTTACCATTTGGAGGAAGTTGTCTTATCTCCCTTCCCGTCAACATCGACACTGAATGGATACATGGGGGGCACTTTGTGCCCCCATTTGCCGCGGGTGTAAATGATGACAGGGGCACAAAATCTCTTGAGAGGCCAAAAGCAAGGGGCAGGATTCTCCATCAGCTGATCTGGGCATTGGGGAATGTGATTAGGGGGAGAATCGGTTTTGACGCCGAAATCACGGAGGTGCCGGTTTCACGCCAAATCGTAATTCCCCTGTGCCTTGACAGCGGCATAAATGCGTCTCACTCCACACGTACAATAAATGCAATTGGTATATCAATAGCGGGCCTGACCTGGTATTCCCCGGGGCTTCCGTGATTCTCCCCCTCCTCCGGAGTGAATTCCCGTCGGCGAGGTTCACTTGTGCTTTTAAAACTTGTGAAACTGGCGCCGTGGCTGATGAGGGAGTGAGAGGAGGTAGGACATGGAGAGGTGCGACTGTGGGCTGCTGGGCCAGACACTGACTGGGCTGGCTGGGATGGGGGTGGGACCTTGCCTGGACAGGTGGGGGGAGGAGGAGGGTGACGGGGGGGAAGGACCCTGGGACCAGTGTGACCTGTCACGGGATCGGGGAGGTGTCCAGGCACGGACCGCCATTGCCGTGACCTGCAAGGCAGCCATCTTGCTGTGCACCCCACTGGCCATGCACCTTGGCCTCTGGTTCTGCAGAGTGACACCGGCCGTATGGGTGTCCCCACCCCACCACCCTCACAACCCAGCCCTCACCCTCTGTCCCACCACCCCCACACCCCACATTCTGCCATACCATCCCCCAGCTGGCCAGCACTCACGGCGGGGCATTACTTGGTCCACCCAAGGGTAGCGCCCGTGATTTCCCCTATAGAAAGGGGGGGGGGTGCCAGATGGACGCCACGGTGCGTATCGCTGACAAGGGCAGTGGCAGCCGATAGTACCCCTGGCAGCAGGGACAGGAGCCAAGGCCAGATGCCCTCACAGTAATGGGGCCAGGGGTGCGGAGAGGAAATTGGGGGGGAGGAGGGGAACATGCATGGGCAGAATCATGGGTACGCACCATGCAAATATGACGGCCTTTCACTCCTGCAGCCAATGGATATTGGAATACAACCAGCAATGGTGGCCTTCCTGCTTGTCGTCGCAGCCCTGGGGGATGCCCTGAAGCTGTATGAGCCGGGGCTGCTCGAGGAAGAGAACATTGCTGCAGCAGAGTGTGCAGCAGTGGAACAGGAGGCAGCCGGTGAGGATGGTTGCCCAGCAGGCAGAGGTGGAAGAGAAGGAGGTTATGAAAAGGAGGTGCTGCATGAGGCCTCTCGTGTACCAGCAGCGCCTGTTAATCGGGCACCTGCCAGACTGGGCATGCCGTCGGAGACTCTGGTTGAGCAGGAGAACTGTGCGACATATGTGCCAGATCATGGCGCATCTGGCACCGCAGGGGAATGGGGGAGGACACCCGCTCCCGGTGGCCATCAAGGTGACGGTCGCCACGATATTTTACGCCACGGGGTCCTTCCATGCGCCCAGTGGGGACCTGTCCGGGATCTCACAGACCACGGTGCACAGGTGCTTCCATGTCATCACGGAGGCCCTATATGCCCAGTCAGAACAATACATCCATTTCAATGTGGACCGAGCCCACCAGGATGCCGGGCAGCGGGGTTCACTGCCCTCGCCACCATGCCCTGGGTCCAGGGGGGTGATCGACGAGACGCATGCCACCCTATGAGCATCTGCAGATAACAGGCCACTTTACACCAACTCAAATATTCAGCTGGTGTGTGCCAATCAAATGCGCATCATGCACGTCTGCGTCTGATACCCTGCCAGGCAGTGTTCATCCTGGCACACTCGATGATTCCCGGCCTCTAAAGGCGCACTCTTAGCTCTGGGGGCTTGGCTCCTGGATGACAGGGGTTATCCGCTGCAGACCATGGCTGATGAAGCCTTTCTGACCGACATTGAGACCCGCTACGGCACCCATGCAGCAACCAGGAGCGTGATCGAGCGGTGCTTCGGCCTCCTGAAGATGCAGTTCAAGTGCCTGGACCGCTCTGGAGGGGGCCTCCAGTATGAGGCGAGGATGGATAGGACATGGAGCCCAGGCAGGCACGGAAGGCCACAAAACGTGTGCGCCAGGGCCAACATGCAGGGGACTCTCTGATCACCTCTAGGTTCTCCGACTGGGGGGGGGGGGAGGAGCTGGCCTTCGGCACGGACACAACATCCCAACCCCACACTCCCTCACTCTCTTCTCTCCTGCAGCCCCCCTCCATCATACATACCTAGCAGTACGGTGGTGTGGCCCTAGGTTAGAGGATGATGACAACCTACTCCACGATGAGCTCCATTGCTCTACATCATTTGACAATGTCTGACTCCTGCCCAAGGTAGCACTTTCCACCGTTCTCCTGGGTGATCTCTGCATGTGAGCTGGCCGTTCCATCACACGGTGCCATCGGATTCGTGGGGTGACTGAGGTGGGGACTGTTAGGGTTGAGGTTTGGGAACCCAGCCCACACTCAATGTCTGCCCATTTTCCCCTCCCTGTGCCCCCTCTCCGTCAGCCCAGACCAGCCCACCCCTCCCACCCATCTGGCAGAGCACTGAGGCAGGTTGTAACAGAGTGAACAGGTGTTTAATGTGAACAAATATATACATATATGTGCCCTAGCCCCTATCACTATACTGTGCCCTGCACCTGTGCCAAGTTAACAGGCTGCCTTCTCAGCCTGGCTGCCCTGAGGAGGTCATGCAGGTTTTTCTTGCACTGCTGGCGGGTTGGATGGTGTTACTGGTGACGCTCATTGCCATGCGCCCAGGCATGGTGAACAGCGGCGGCTAGCAACCTCCTTCCCGGGCTGGGGTACAGGGTGGCCTGCCTCTCCTCCACACTGTCGACAAGGGTCTCAAGATTGGCATCGGTGAATCGTGGGGCCATGTGTCTTGCTGCCATTTTGTTGGCTGGGATGGTGTGTGTGGGGAGTGCAGTGTGTATATGTGGTTGCAGCTTGTCAGCCTCCTGGGTGTCAATCGCGAATCCTGCACCGTTTCTCATTGGAATCAATTGTGTTCCACGTGGCACTGGTGCGAGCCCCTCAACAGTAGCTGAATCAGTCCAGGTGCTCGCCAGTTTTGCTGTGGCGGAAGTCCAGGAAACCTGCCCTGACGTCAGCACTTAGTGTCAGGAATGGAGAATCCCAGCGAAGATTCGTGCCGGCAAGATCTGTCGATGTAATAGTCCCTGCCACCCACCCCCCAAGTCTACCAGAACCCGCCCCGCCAGTTTGATGGCGTGGGACCTGCCTCCAGCATTTTATTTTCCAAGCGTTGAAAAATTCGGTAGGAAAAGCTAGCAGCTGACACACCACTTTTCCAACCTGAGAGAACACTGAAAAAATCCCTGAAAATCCCACCCATCGTGCATCTTACAAACAATGCTTCAGTCCTGTTCAATAAGGCAGGTTTGATTGCCCTAGAAGATATAAACTGGGTAATTGTTAGTTTCCTAATGTTCAACTAAACATTTCAGTCCCAGAATATGGCTGGACATTTTAATGATAGAACTGATTTTTCTTCCCCCCCCCCCCCCCCCCCCCCCCAGTAATATTCATGTGATATGACCAAATATTTCCAATTTTACAGCGTATTACTGGATGCAAACATTCATGAGCTATCACCAAACACTTCAATGAGTAATGGGTATCACTACTGATGCCAAGCTTTTTTAGGGTACATACAACTTGGCTGTAAGACGTGAGATGATATAAAGTGATGTTTTATACTTGGTTTGATCAGGCTTAATACTATTTTCTGTGGAGATATTTCTTACTAAATCTGAATTTAATTTATAGGAGGAGAAAGAAAGTGAGAGCCACCCCTTGAACTATGCAACTCAACACCAACACTGCCATTTTAATTTCTTCAAATTTGACTCCCTGTTGGATTATTTCTCTCTATTTTATCACAATTATTTTGTGTTTTTAATTTACAGCGTCATAGAAGAGATTAAGAATATTCTTCTAATGAAGTGCTAGAATTACATTTTTCAGTTTTGAAAGCACTGTTGTTGTTCTGTAGTACTTACAATGGACTGAAGTGAGCTATAAATAGCAGCCAGCTTGTTCATATACAATATCCAATAGCTGGCAACCGAAAGAAGTGCAGTCCAAATGTGAGGCAGACAGGAAGTTCATTATAGTAGAGGTTTTTTTTTCTAATATGTCTAAAATATGAAAGATTGATTTGGGATTGTTCTAGCTGCTTTCCATCAGAGCTGAATTCAGACTAAGTCGAGAATATGTTTTACCATGCGGTTTCTGTCTTTTCAATGATACAATAGAATAAATAGGCAGCGTCTGAGCTACGAAGCAGTGATGCAAATGTACTTATGTAATAGAGAAGACGAGAAAGCTTTTATCAATACATTAAGTAATAGCCAACAGAACACTTAGATAACACCCTTTAGTGGCCTGAACAGGCCGGCTGATTATGTACATTGATAAGTTATTGCATTGCAATGTGCATTGGCTGTATAGTTATTCTACGCATGCAGTGATTATTTTACAATTGTCCATCTTTCAGGGAGACATCACTGGGCATCAATGACAGGTCTCTGTCCCCCACTATCGTTTGGTAACATGAAGTAATTTTTTGTGCAAAATGAATCATAAAATCCAGCAGCAAGATTTCCTTCTGCAACCCAGTCAAAGTGCCTCAGTTCTGGATGAAGAGTATTTCAGTCAAGGTTGAATATGAGAACTTTTGGAAATTGTAAAGGGCCTGTGGGATACCTGGCTATCGGAGGAGTAGCTGTGCTGCATATTGTGCGAGCAATGTTTTTATTATATAGTTGTTATGATGGAATCAATAGAATAGCAAATGAAAAATGGGAGTTTATTAAAATATTGCGATTTAGCCGCCAACATTTGGAGCTGGAGTTTCTGGTGTTACTGGCTTGGTGGGTATTTATTGTCTATCCCAGGTTGCCCTGAAAAGGTGGACCTTCTTTTTAGGACTGCTGCAATCTGTAAGATGAAGGTCTTGCAATTCTTCGTTTTGATACAGCAGACTGATTTGCTAAGTCACATCAGACAGCAGTCAGCTAGCTTGGTGTGGGATAGGGGTCACATTTAGGCTGGAGGAGGTAAGGATGGCAGGTTTCCTTCATGTTCTCAAACTGGGGTCTGTAGACCCCGCTGCGGGATCGGTGGAGACTTTCCAACCCAATGCTGTGACTCAGAAACTAATACACCATGTGATTGCACTACACAGGGCTATGGTGAAGGTTCCTACAACCTTTGGAGGAAGTGGCCAACATTTGAGCTGACAAAGCTATCGATGAGCGAACGAGTTAAACCCTGAAAGGATACAAAAACATGTATGAAGGCATAAATATATCAAGCGGTGAAGGAAAGAGGCATTAGGTTGCTACTGGGAGGGAGGAAACAAATATTTTTACATGGAAAATGCATCGAATTTTACATAAAATATAATTAAAATCCTCAAAATATTTGATTGTTTTGAGGTGCTGAAAGTTAAATTCTGACGTTCACAAATATCAAGGAACATTAGAGAGGTAGAGGCCTTTGTGGTTTGTTTTTTTCTTTGAATTGCAGCCAAGGGAAGGAAGCAGAAACACTTTACTTAACGGTTTTCCTCCCCCACTGCAAATTGAAACTGTAAGTGATTGAAAATAAGCCGCGCATTTTCATTTAAAATTTTTTATTGCATCTAATTGTTACGATATCTTGCTGCAAGGATTTTCAGCATGTACAAATTTTAACACCAGCTTGTTATCAATGACAGGTCTTGGTCCTAGCCCACCACTGTCTTTTGATAACTTTTCAGTGTTTGGTGCAAAATTAATCATAAATCCGAGCAGCAAGATATTCTTCTGCAATCCACTCAAGATGCCTCATTTCTGGATGAAGAGGATATCATTTTAGTCACGGTAGAATATGAGAACACTTTGAGAGTGAAAGCACCTGCGAGATACTTGGCTATTTTTTTGAGCAATGTTTTCTACAATATATTGTTTTGATGGAATCAGTAGAATAACAAAAAAATGGCAGTTTATTCAAATAGTTAAAGCTTAGGGCGTGCAATTGCTGTGTGACAATGGTGCTCAATGAGCTTGTGGTGAATTTGCAGCCAATTTTTCACTGACTTGGAAATTATTGTGAGGTGGGTGAGTGTGAGTGAGTGAGGGTTTGAGTGATTATGGTTTCAGAGAGTGAGGGTTCAGTGAGTGAGAGCAAGTGAGGTTTTGAGAGATTATGGTTTCAGTGACTGAGGATTGACAGAGTGAGGGTTCAGTGAGTGAATGAGTGAGGGTTTGAGTGATTATGGTTTCAGTGAGTGAGGGTTCAATGAGTGAGGGTGAGAGAGTGATAGTGAAGGTGAGGATTGAGTGAGTGAAGGTTGCGTGAATGAGCGGCGAGGGTGAGTGTGGGTATTGGGTGAGGGCGAGTGAGTATGTGGAGAGTGGGTGCAGGAGGACATCAATGTCTCTGAGTACTCAGGTTTTCTTCTCCTGACTCTCCATATTGATCAGCTTTCATTAACATCAGGTTGCAGTGTTGGTCACTTGCTGGGTGCTTTCCCAATGCTGATGACTTTATTTCGAAGCCTGAGTCAGTGTGTAAAAAGTCCGACTGACAAGACTGGGGTGGGAAAAGGCTACAGCAACACCAGGATTGGCAGTTCAGGCACCATTTATGTTGACTCCAGGCGGACGTGGTCTCAGTCACATCCCTCCCTATTGCTGGATCTTTGTGTACGGATTAATATGTGGAAAATCTCCATGTATGGTCATGTTGCCTTGAAAATTTCATAGTTCACCAAAAAACGAATCAGAAATGGAACAACATCCATATAACGGATTTTCATCTTGGAAATTAGCTTTTTACCAGGCCATGAACTATTGCGGATTAAACAGTCCCATTCCCATAGGTTTGAGGCTGATAATTAATTGTTCACTGCCCAAGTGTCACATTTAAATTAGAGGTGATGAGACCATCAATTCATGCGACACGTGGTTAGAAGTGAACAGTGGTTTTAATCGTCTTACAACAGAGCCTGCCTGTGACACGATGAACTCCAGATGAACTGGCAGGCAGGCTCTCAGCATCAACCTTTATACTTCCGGTTAGGGGGAGGAGCCGTGGGTGGAGCAAAGGGTGGAGCCCAGTACAAACTCCCGTAAACTCCCAGTGCATCTCCCCCTAGTGGCAGAGCAGCGCAACTGCTTGTGTGCCGAGCTTACAGAGACATAGTACAACATGTGTATTACAGTGTGAATTACGCTACTGTGATTCACCACATTAACTCCCTGTAAAAAAATCAAGTCCGGCGGGGGTGGTGGCTTACAGGTTGAGTCTGTCCGGTGGCCAGGTTGTCTGCTGTGATCGGCGGAGCACCAGGGTTGCAGCCCCTTCTGGTGGCTGGATGAGCACCGTTGGTTGGGGTACGATGGCGGACTCCGGGGGCGATTCCGCCCGAGCTTCGTACCCGTCTGGTTCAACTGGGGACTAGGGACGCTGGGAGCTAGCTGGCATGGGTGCGCAAAAAATGTAGCGAACTGGTAGGTGCGGGAGCGTGGGGGGCGAGTTGAGTGGGACGTAGTGTGAGGGGTACCTCGGCGGTGGTAGTGGGGGGGTTGGATCCTGCAGGTGCTAGGTCCCGGAGTGATACAGTGTCCTGACGGCCGTCAGGGAACTCTACAAAGGCGTACTGGGGGTTTGAATGCAGTAGAAGCACTTTCTCTACGAGTGGGTCAGTTTTGTGCGCCCTGACGTGCTTCCGGAGGAGTACCGGGCCCGGTGTCTTCAACCATGCTGGGAGCGAAGCCCCCGTGGTAGTGCCCCTGGAAAAAATAAAGAGCCACTCGTGAGGGGTCTGGTTGGTAGCGGTACATAAGAGGGACCTAATAGCGTGGAGCGCGTCGGGGAGGACTTCTTGCCAATGGGAGGTCGGGAGATTCCTGGACTGGAGGGTCAGTAGGACGGTCTTCCAGACCGTCGCATTCTCCCTCTCCACCTGCCCATTCCCTCTGGGGTTATAGCTGGTAGTCCTGCTCGAGGCGATGCCCTTGCCAACCAGGTACTGACGCAACTTGTCGCTCATGAAGGATGAACCCCGGTCGCTGTGTACGTAGCTGGGGAACCCGAACAGGGTGAAGATACTATGCAGGGCCCTAATGACTGTGTGAGAGGTCATATTGGGGCACAGGATAGCAAAAGGAAAACGGGAGAACTCGTCTATGACGTTCAGGAAGTACACATTCCTGTTAGTCGAGGGGAGTGGCCCTTTGAAATCGATAGCGAGGCCATCAAAGGGCCTAGAAGCCTTGACCAGGTGGGCCCTGTCTGGTCTGTAGAAGTGCGGTTTGTACTCCGCGCAGATCGGGCAATCCCTGGTGATGGCTTTTACCTCCTCGGTGGAGAAGGGCAGATTTCGGGCTATAATGTAGTGGGCGAGCCGGGTGACCCCCGGGTGGCAGAGGTCATTGAGGATGGCTTTTAAGCGGTTGCTCTGTGCGCTTGCACACGTCCCGTGGGACAGGGCATCTGGGGACTTGTTGAGCTTCCCCGGTCGATACATAATATCGTATTTGTAGGTGGAGAGTTCGATCCTCCACCTCAGAATTTTGTCATTTTTAATTTTGCCCCTTTGCGAGTTGTCAAACATGAAGGCAACCGATCTTTGGTCGGTGATGAGGGTGAACCTTCTACTTGCGAGGTAGTGCCTCCAGTGACGAATAGCCTCCACAATGGCTTGTGCTTCCTTTTCGACTGAGGAGTGTTGAAGTTCCGAAGCGGAGAGGGTTCGGGGGAAAAATGCGACTAGTCTCCCTGCCTGATCTAGTGTGGGTGTAAGAGCGACCTCTGAGGCATCGGTCTCAACCTGGAATGGAGTGGATTCATCCACCGCCCGCATGGCCGCGTTGGCGATGTCCTCCTTGATGCAGTTGAAGGCCTGGCGAGCCTCAGCTGACAGGGGAAAAAGTGTGGCCTTGAAGAGTGGGCGGGCTTTGTCCGCATATTGAGGGACCCACTGGGCATAATACGAAAAGAATCCCAAGCACCGTTTGAGGGCCTTGGGACAATGAGGGAGAGGGAGTTCTAAGAGGGGGCGCATACGGTCCGGGTCGGGACCCAGGACATAGCCGAGGATGGCGAGTTTGGTTGTGCGGAAAACAAATTTCTCCTTGTTGTATGTGAGGTTAAGCTTCTGGGCCGTCTGGAGAAATCGATTGAGGTTGGCATTGTGGTCCTGCTGGTCATAGCCGCAGATGGTGATGTTATCCAAGTACGGAAACGTGGCCCGCAGCAGGTACTGGTCCACCATTCGGTCCATTGCTCTTTGGAACACCGAGACCCCGTTCGTGATGCCAAAGGGGACTCGGAGGAAGTGGAAGAGGCGGCCATCGGCCTCAAACGCCGTGAAGTGGCGGTCCTCTGGGCGGATTGGGAGTTGGTGGTATGCAAACTTCAGATCCACCGTGGAAAAAATCCAATACTGGGCAACCCTGGGGAGGGGGTACGCGTCGAAGAGCGTAAACCAATTAATAGTCTGACTATAGTCTACGACCATGCGGAACTTTTCCCCGGTCTTGACGACCACCACCTGAGCTCTCCAGGGACTGTTACTGGCCTCTATGATCCCCTCACGTAAAAGCCTCCGGACCTCGGATCGAATGAACACCCTGTCCTGTAGGCTGTACTGCCTGCTGCGAGTGGTTATGGGTTTACAGTCTGGAGTGAGGTTGGCAAAGAGAGGAGTGGGGGAGATTCGCAGCGTGGCTAGGCGGCAGATAGTGAGTGGGGGTAGGGGTCCGCCGAAGCTGAGGGTGACACTCTTGAGATTGCATTGAAAGTCGAGTCCCAATAAGAGTGGGGCGCAGAGTTCGGGCAGGATGTATAGTTGGAAATTAGAGTAGCTAGCGCCTTGGATTGTTAGAGTTGCAACGGCGCGCCCTTGGATATGGACAGAGTGGGAACCCGAAGCGAGGGAGATAGTTTGCCGTGCAGGGAAGATAGGGAGCGAACAGCGTCTTACCAGATCTGGGTGTACGAAGCTCTCAGTGCTCCCGGAGTCAAAAAGGCACGGCGTGCTGTACCTGTTGATTTGGACCATCGGCATAGAGTTGTGGAGATACTTTGGGCGCGATTGGTCCAGTGTGACTGCGTTGAGTTGCGGGTAGTCGGCGGCTCGGTCGGCTGCGCTGGGATGGCCCCACGATGAGTGCCCGCTGAGGTCGCAGTCTTCAATCGAGTTTTCTGAGTGTGGAGAGGATGGGGTCCAAGATGGCCTCCCCCGTGGATCGCACGTGGCGGGCGGTGAGGAAGATGGCGTCCAAGATGGCGGCCCCCATGAGTCACCCGTGGTGGACTGCGTGGTAGGGGTCCGCCAAGATGGAGGCCCCCCATGGATCGCATGTGGCGGGTGGTGGCGGAGTCGGGGAATAGGCCGCTGCGTTCCGGGGCCTGCGGGCCTGCGAGTGCGGAGGGTGATTACTTTGTGCCACGGGAGGGTTAGGGGCTGGGGCCTTCCTTGCCAGGCACACTCTGGCGTAGTGGCCTTTTCGCCTGCAGCTGCTGCAGGTCGTGTTGCGGGCCGGGCAGTGCTGCCGCGGCTGCTGGGGCTGGCCACAAAAGTGGCAGGCTGGGGCAGCATGGTGGCTGGGTGGCTGCGCGGCGCAGGCCTGGGGCAGTCGCTGGTCGGGGGCCCATGACGGGGTCGCGCAGTCCGCAGGAAACGAGGTGAGGCTACGAAATGAGACCTCCATAGTTGTAGCGAGTTCAACAGTATCTTCTAAATTTAGGGCCCCCTTCTCCAGCAGTCGCTGGCGCACGTAATTCGATCTAAGGCCTGCAACAAAGACATCGCGGACAGCAAGTTCTCTATGTTCTGCAGCAGTTACAGCCTGATAATTACAGTCCCGGGATAAGGCTTTTAAGTCTCTGAGGAATTCTTCTAGTGATTCTGTAGGGCGCTGGCGGCGAGTAGTAAAAACGTGGCGCGCGTAGACCTCATTGATAGGCCTCATGTACATTCTATCGAGTAGGGCCAGGGCCTCTGTATATGAGCCGGTACAGTTTAGCTGAGTAGATATACGATGGCTCACCCTTGCGTGCAGGAGGCTGAGTTTCTGCTCCTCCGTCGTTTCATTGGTGCTTGCTTCAGCCAGGTAGGCCTTAAAACATCGGAGCCAATGTGAAAAGATTTCTTTCGCCTCTGCATCCTGCGGGTCTAGTTCCAGTCGATTAGGCTTGAGGGCTGATTCCATGGTCATTCCTTACTGTTTCTTAAGATGATTAAATTGATGAGACCATCAATTCACGCGACACGTGGTTAGAAGTGAACAGTGGTTTTAATCGTCTTACAACAGAGCCTGCCTGTGACAAGATGAACGCCAGATGAATTGGCAGGCAGGCTCTCAGCATCAACCTTTATACATCAGGTTAGGGGGAGGAGCCGTGGGTGGAGCCAAGGGTGGAGCTCAGTACAAACTCCCGTACACTCTGTAGCCATCTAAGATGGACACTGGGCTACAAAATGGAGAACTGCTAAGACTGCAGGGAAAAACAGTCATAGTGAGGACAAACAGCTTGCAGAAGACTGTTTTGCATTCTGCATGTACAGAAACCAGTTTCTAGCCAGGTGCAGCCAGACATTGGTGAACATCAGCTGGCAAAATGGGAGAGAGGATGATTTGTGATTGATTCCAGTTTATCTGGCTGCAAGCCCATCATTCTGGTTAGGATTGTGACCTGGATTCAACTAATCATTCCCTGGGGGAGGACTACCCGTAGAATGGTCTAGGCAGTGGAATAGCCATTTCAGCACAGATGCTCCTGTTGCTGCATAGCTCTCGATGTAGGTTTGCTGCGACCTTGTGCAGTTGGGCAGCAGAGGAGTGTCATCAGCTACATGCAGAACCCTTCTGGCTTGTCATGGGCCAAAGATAGCAGGGATGGCGACTGACACAGGATGAACAAAGGATAACGGTCATTCACTGAGAGAATCTTTTGGTCTACCAACTGGACAAGTGTAGCCCTTACAGTTGCGAACATCTCCCCATTAACATGTGGGGCCCACAGTACATGTGTGCAGTTGATAGTTTCCTGCACCATTGGGAATCCTGGGTATCCTGGCAATGCCACATGCTGTCTCCTCCTGTTTCACTTTGGCCAATGAGAAACAATGAAATCTGCTCTCCTTCTGTACAAGACAGAGGTCTTGATGCAACAATGGACAGATATGTTGCTAATATTGACAGGTCACTCCTGGAAGGATCCACTAACTTTAGGGCCACAGTGACATTGGCAGCTATTGGCTGTGCCATCCTCACCCAGCTGCGAGGATGTAGCTTGCACGCCCCGGACCGCCCGCATACATTGTCTCCAGCCCCAAATAAAGCCCCCCTTGCCCGCCGATCGGCCCTCCCCTGACTGTGATGGCCCCAGACTGAGTCTGCAGCCACCATGCGAGGATCCTGAGAGAACCATGAGAGAACCATGCCGTGGGGAATTCGGCTGGTTGCGGACGAAGCATCGCCGGGCGGGCCCCAGGCAATGGCCTGAGGTGGTGGATATTCGGTGTGGTGTACTCCACAAGCACGCCGATTTTCGGGGGGGGGGGGGGAGATTTTAAAACCGGCACCGCTCCTGATCCCGGCGTCAAAACGGTTCTCCGCCCCGTCGCCAAACGCGATTTCGGCAAAAAGATCGGAAGAGAATGATAGATAGGCAGAGAGATTGGAGAGAGTGATGGATAGGCAAAGGGATTTTGGGAGGGCAATGTACAGTTTACAGTAAAGGAGGAGAGAGTTGGAGATTTGGAGGGGGGGTGAATCATACAGCTTGGGTAAAGGAGGAGAGCGTGATGGAGATTTTGGGAGGAAATCATACAGTTTAAAGCCCGGGCAACAGAATGCATGGCCATCAATAGTGGAGTGATTAAAAGTGGGAAAGTGCAAGGAGCCAGAATTAGAGATATCTGGGAGGTTGTAATGGTGATAGAGTGGGGCCAGGACAAACATTTACCAACACAAACAAAACATGCTGGAAAATCTCAGCAGGTCTGACAGCATCTGTGGAGAGTGAACAGATCTAACCGTTCGAGTCTGAATGGGCAGCACGGTAGCACACTGTCTGTGTGGAGTCTGCACGTTCTCCCCGTGTCTGCGTGGGTTTCCTCCGGGTGCTCCGGATTCCTCCCACAGTCCAAAGAGGAGGATTGGCCATGATAAATTGACCTTAGTGTCCAAAAAGGTTAAAATGGGTTATGGGGATAGGGTGGTAGTGAGGGCTTAAATGGGTCAGTGCAGACTAGATGGGCCGAATGCCCTCCTTCTGCACTGTATGTTCTATGTTGTCATATTTACTAAGTTTCCTTCCTATCCCGCCTCCTAACCTGCCTTCACAGGACTGGGAAGCTGCCACCCAATATTTCTTCCAATCTGCAATCTAGCTTGGATTTGTTAATTTTAAGTATAAAACTAATTTACCTGCCTACATTTGTGATTTATGAAATGCGTTTGAGTGATATAAGGGGAATTAAAAAGGCTACAAGTTACCAAACTGTTTTTTAAAGTTTCCTCTACTCCAGCACCATTCCAAATGCTCTGGGCGCGATTCTCCCAAAACGGGAGAAATCGTAAAGCTGGCGTAAAACCCGGGCGGGTTTTACGGCAGCGCGCCCCTTCCCGACCGGGAACCGATTCTGGTCCCCGGTCGGGGCTAGCAGCCCGACGCCGTAGGCTCCGGCAAGACGGGCTTAACGAAAATCGTTAAGCCCGCTTGCTGGAGTTAGCGCCGGCTGACACGTCATATGACGTCAGCCGCGCATGCGCAGTTTGGAAGACTCCAACCCGCGCATGCGCGGGTGACGTCATCGCGTTTTTTGCGCGAAACCCGCGCATGCGCGGGCCGGGTTGCCCCTCAGCCGCCCCGCGAATGGATACTGCGGGGCGGCGGAAGGACAAGTAGTGCGCGGGCATCGGGCCCGCTGCCCGCGATCGGTGCCCACTGATCGCGGGCCCATGGCACCCTTGGCACGGCCGTGGTACGGCCGTGCCAATCGGTGCCATGGTTATTAATAGCGAGTTTGTGATGCCGTTTTTACGAACGGCAAGACCAGGTGTGTTTGCCGTTCGTAAAAACGGCGTAAAGGGCTGGGACTTCGGCCCATTTAACAGCTGAGAATCGCTGCCGGCCGTAAAAAAACGGCGGCAGCGATTCGGGTCGGGACTTCGGCGGGGGGGGGGGGGGGGGGGGGGGGGGGGGAGAATAGCGGGAGGGCGGCAAAAATGTCGGGAAGGCCCTCCCGCTATTCTCCCACCCGTCGTGGGGGGCGGAGAATTTCGCCCTCTATGTTTCCCTTTTTAAAGTGAGCTGAAATCTTTTGCAGAACAACAAAAGCAAAACTCAGCAATTCTGGCAGCATTGGTGGAGAGAGAAACAGGATTAACGCTTTGAGTCCAATATGCTGCTTTTTCAGAACTGGTCAGAACTGAAGAGAGGCAGAAATGTGATGGGTTTAATGCTTTTGAAAAAAGCGGAGAGATGTTGGGGTGTGGGAGAGGGTGGGACAAAGAGGAAGGTCAGGGATAGCTTATACTAGAGCGTGGGGTGGGGGAGAATAAACATAAGGTTAGGGGGGGGGTTGTTGGGTTACGGGTATAGGGTGGGTTTGAGTAGGGTGATCATTGCTCGGCACAACATCGAGGGCCGAAGGGCCTGTTCTGTGCTGTACTGTTCTATGTTCTATGTTCTAGATGTCATGGAATAAAGGGCAAAGGGAATGGTAATTGTGGTGGCAAAGAAATAAAGCATTGGCCTAGAGCCGGCATTGTCAAAGTCGGGGGAGCGACCAGTAGGTGGGTTGTGGGTGGGTGTCGGGAGGGTCGCGGCGCTCCCGATTGCGCAAATCCGCGCACAACAGCCGGCTGTTAATAACGCCGGCTGCAAGCGGCCTACAAAATGGCCACGAACATATTTTTAAAATGCGGCCGCACTGCACATGCTGTATGAGTAGGCAGCACTATGCCCCTGGTACTAACATCCATCCCACACACCCGTTCCCCCACCCCCCCCTAAACCCGGAGGGTCTCCCAGATACCAGCATCAATGCCAACCGCTATGGCTGGATGCCCTGGCCATTGAAGCCAACAGCTACCCACCCCCTGGGCTGCATGCTTCAGGCTGTCTAACACTGCGTTTTCTATTTCTCCCACCCCACCCCTCCAATCCCATGAGAAGGCTGCAGGGAGCGGGAGAAGACTTGAAGGGGATCGCCAGACCTGCAGCCCCTCACCCTGGCAGAGCAGCGGGCTCTGGATGTGTTCGGCGGGCCTGAGGAAAGGGCAGTCGCCGAGTGGAGGTCCTCCTCAGGTGAGGAGGTGAGACCCCGCTGAGCTGCGGTTCCCCGTGAAATGTGTGTCAACCACCCCCAATGCCACCCTCACCCCAACGCCACCCTCACCCCGCCAATGCCAACACCACACTACCCTCACTGTGAGGTGGCCCATTTTTATATTGTCTCAGGTCTACCCTCTGAAAACTGATTTTAGCCAGTTATCTAATTAACTGGTTGCAGCTGTAAGCAGAGCCTGTATGAACTCGGCTTTAAAGCTGATCTAACACTCACCTTCGTTCAACCCAAACAGTGACTTTTAGTTAATTAATAAATTAAAGAAAGACTAGACTTTAGATAGAAATTATCCCTTAATTAGCCCTTAATTTCACTCAGTCACAAAACTCCCACTTAAGCACTCTATTGCAGCCCGAAGCAGCACTGAAGTACAGATATGTTTGTGGTGGCATCATGCAGGAGTTGGAAAAAGTAGTGGAGGATGATCCCTTGAATGTGAAAGATGGTGGGGTAGGAAGTGACGACAAGAGGAATCCTGGGCTGGATTCTCCGACCCCCCGCTGGGAATCGCACTGCGCCGGCCGGCGGCCGCTCGCAGCGGCCCTGCCGGCGATTCTCCGACCTGCGATGGGCCGAAGTCTCCTCCGTGATGTCCGACGCATACGTGAACCCCCCCCTGCGCATGTGTGAGGATGACGTCAGCAGCCGCTGATGCTCCCGCGCTCGAGCGGACTCACGCCGGCCAGCGGGGCGCAAACCAGTCCGGTGCCAGCCTAGCCCCTGAAGGTGCGGAGCATTCCGCACCTTTGGGGCGGCCCAACGCCGGAATGGTTCACGCCACTCCATCCCGCCAGGTACGGGAGAATCCCGCCCCCTGTCAATATTCTGGGAGGACAGGGAAGGGGTGAGGGAAATGGGTTGAACCTGGTTGAAGGCCCTGCCCACCACCGTGGAGGGGATTTCCCAGCTGAGGAAAAAGGAAGACATGTGGCAGGCACCATTGTAGAAGGTAACTTTTGTGAGGGCCACGAAGAATCCAGCACGAGTTTTAAGGATACAAAGAAATAACATTTATTTACAAATTAACATATATATACAACAGCAGCAACAACTTCTCTTGCTGCCAAACTCCTCTCTCTCTGGTTCCAAACTGGCCAGCTCTATTTATGCAGGGAGTCTGCTAATGATTTCTCCGCGCCACTCATTGGGGAAGCTCATACTCCCACAGGATTGTGGGATTGTCATTAGTCCCCAGCCAATAGTAAGCAGGCAGGTTATAACATCCCTCCCCCCAAAGTCCAAGGAATCGACCGAAGACCCTGGCGAAGGAGGGCGTCGGACTCGTTTTGCCGCAGGCCGGACACCATTTGCACGAGGCGCTGGATCAGGCGGCGTGTAACGAGTTGGAGACCGGCGCTTCCGTGATGAACGACGTAACGGTTGTCCATCCACAGCCCGTGGGCCCGAGGATTCCCCCTCTGAGGTGTCTTGTGTCTCCATCTCAGAGTCAGAGTCTGCAGCCTCCGTCATCTCGGTGTCTTTATCTCCACGCGGTTCTGCCACGACCTGCGCAGGCTTTGAGTGAGGCACCAGAGGAAGATTGTGAGGAATACTTTCCATTGTGTCTGGTCTCTGCGGCTGTAGGAATGAGCTCCTGGGGCGGGCAATCTTTGGCAGGGATAGTCTTCTGGACCGAACATGGTCTATATGTTTGCGCTGGAGACACCCCTGGGCTTGTACCTGGGAAGAGATAGGGCCCGTTTGGCGAAAGATTACGCCAGGGACCCACTGGGCACCACCAGCAAAATTCCGAACGATCACTGGGTCACCGGGCGCAAACTGCCGAATCGGCCGATGCCGAGAAAAACCATGTCCCTGCCGTTCTTGTGTGCGGCGTACTTTTGCGCCAATGTCCGGGAAAACCATGCTAAGGCAGGTGCGAAGTCTCCGGCCCATTAGGAGTTCTGCGGGAGCTACTCCAGTCACCGCATGGGGAGTGGTCCTATATGAAAACAAAAACCGAGCCAGTCTCGTGTCCATCGACCCGGAAGACTGCTTCTTTAGGCCTAGTTTGAATGTCTGCACTGCGCGCTCTGCCAACCCATTTGAAGCTGGGTGGTAAGGGGCAGTGCGGATATGGCGTATGCCATTCATCTTCATGAACCTTGCAAACTCCTCACTCATGAACGGAGTGCCATTGTCCGTGACCAGCACCTCGGGGAGGCCATGCGTACTGAAAGACAAAAGCATCTTCTCTATTGTTGCGCAGGACGTTGTGCCTCCCATCTTATGCACCTCTAGCCATTTAGAATGGGCGTCGATTAATAGCAGGAACATGGATCCTTGAAAAGGGCCGGCGAAATCCGCATGCAAGCACGCCCCAGGCCGCCCTGGCCATTCCCAGTGATGTAGGGGCGCAGCCGGTGGAAGCTTCTGATGCTCCTGGCAAATGGAGCAGTTTTGGGCCACCTTCTCAATGTCGGTGTCGAGGCCTGGCCACCAGACATAACTCCGGGCCTACATTTTCATTTTGGTCACACCTGGATGCCCATTGTGCAAGTCTCTCAGTATCAGCTCCTGTCCTTTTTCCGGAACAATCACACGCGTCCCCCACTAAAGGATGCCGTCTTTCACGCTGAATTCGGACAGCTTGGAGGAAAATGCCCGCAACTCGCCTGGGAGCTGTCTCTGCTGCCCACCATACAGGACTATGTGCCAAACCTTTGACAGGACTGGCTCCGTCTGGGTCCACTCATGGATCTGTGATGCCGTGACAGGCAAGGTGTCCATAAAATTTAGGATTGCAACCACCTCACCGGTTGTGGGGGTCGACATGGGGCCGGTCGATAAAGGCAATCGGCTCAGTGCGTTGGCATTCCCTATCTGGGTTCCTGGTTTGTGTTCCAGAGAATACTCGTAGGCAGTGAGCAACAAAGCCCACCGCTGGATCCGTGCGGAAGCAATGGGCGGTATTGGCTTATCCTCTCTGAAAAGTCCCAGCAGAGCCTTATGATCAGTCACGATAGTGAAGTGGCGGCCATATACGTACTGGTGGAAACATTTCACCGCAAAGACCACTGCCAGGCCCTCCTTCTTGATCTGCGCGTACTTTTTTCCCGCTGCAGTCAATGTGCGGGAGGCGAAAGCTATCGGCCGCTCGGCCCTGTTCTCCATCTTGTGGGACAGGACGGCCCCAATACCATACGGGGATGCATCACATGTGACGAGCAAAGGCTTTCCAGGATCATAGTGGGTTAGTAACCCAGACAACGACAATTGTTGTTTTACCCGCCGGAAAGCGGTTTCTTGCGGCTGACCCCAAACCCAGGTATGATTCTTATTTAGCAGAAGGTGCAACGGGGCCAGCGTAGTTGCCAGATTGGGGAGGAACTTTCCGTAATAGTTTACGGGGCCGAGAAACGAACGAAGACGCGAAGTGTCAGTCGGGGCGGGGGCCTGTTGAATCGCGCGCACCTTCTCTGCGACAGGGTGCAAGCCTTCGTGGTCCACCCAACAACCCAGGTAGACTACTTCCTTCGCCTGAAAAACGCACTTTGTGCAACGTAAACGGACTCCAGCCTTCGAAAAGCGTCTAAGGACAGCCTCCAAATTTTTGAAATGTTCCTGCTCCGACGTCCCTGTGATCAAAACGTCATCGAAGTAAACAGCAACACGCGGTAAACCTCTCAAAATGCCCTCCATAACGCGTTGAAAAATAGCGCAGGCAGAGGATACTCCAAAAGGCAAACGTGTATATTCATACAGGCCTCAGTGTGTATTAATCGTTACATATGGCCAGGAGGCAGGGTCCAGCTCCAACTGTAGGTAGGTGTGACTCATATCTAATTTTGTGAACAAGAGTCCGCCTGCAAGCTTCGCGTAGAGGTCCTCTATGCGAGGCATTGGGTATCGGTCGAGTCGGGAAGCTGTATTCACTGTAAGTTTATAGTTGCCGCACAAGCGAACTGTTGCATCAGGCTTCATTACAGGTACAATTGGTGCTGCCCAGACAGTGAAACGGACGGGCCTGATGATACCCAAAGTCTCCAAACGAGTGAGCTCCCCTTCTACCTTCTCGAGCAAGGCATAAGGCACCGGATGTGCCCGGAAATAGCGCGGCGTGGCTCCTGGTTGGACTTGTATACGGGCTACAGCCACTTTTATTTTCCCGAAACTGGGCTGGAATACATCTGGGTATCGTCCTAGCACCTCAGTCAACCCTCCAGAAACTGTTTGGAGGATGTGCTGCCGCTGCAACCGCAAATGGTGCAACCAGTCCCGACCCAACAGGCTGGGCCCATGGCCGTGCACCACGATAAGTGGGAAACACCCCTCCTGGCGTCCATAAACAACAGGGGTCATCATAGTTCCTGCAATGTCCAATGGTTCCCCCGTGTAGGTGGCCAACCTGGCCTGTGTGTCGGTTAATGTAAGAGTCTGTATAACCTGCTTGATGCGGTCGAATATCCTCTGGGCGATCACGGAGACCGCTGCGCCAGTGTCCAACTCCATCTCAAGCGGGTGACCATTGACCCATACTGTCACTTTAATGGGGGCCACACGGGGAGCTGCCACACAATGCAGGCAGTCATCCTCCGTCTCCACGTCCTCGGGAATAGTCGCCGCAGGTTCATCCAAATGAAAGGTACGGCCCCTGGGCTGGCCCCAGTTTCGGTCGGAACGACGGCGCCTCTGGCGCCCCCAGGACTAGCGTCCGCGACGGGGTCGGCGCCTACAAGTCTGACACGGACATGGCTCCTCATCCATTGGTTCTGGAGAAGGCTCCCTTCGGGGAGGAATGTCCGACGGCCACTGGCGTCGATCCGGAAGTCGCCTTGCCCAAGGTACCGCAGGGGTGCAGGGGGATGCTTTCGGACGGAAGGGATTGCACCCCAAGGCATGCACCTCTATTCCCTGTAGCTCCTGCACTCCTCGTTCTGCGCTGTCTCGGGACAATACTATTTGAATGGCCTGTTGAAAAGTCAATGTTGGCTCGGCTAAGAACTTTCTCTGGGTGGCCGTATTGTTAATACTGCAAACCAAACGGTCGAGTAACATTTCTGATAAGGTCTCACCATAGTCACAGTACTCCGCAATCCTGTGTAGCCTGGATAGAAAGTCGGCAAGGGATTCTCCTGGGGTCCTCTCAGCGGTATTAAACCGGTAACATTGGACTATCGTGGATGGGGTTGGGTTAAAATGTTGCCCCACTAAGTTGACAAGTTCATCAAATGTTTTGGTGTCTGGCGCAGCTGGGTACGTAAGGCTCCTAATCACCCCAAACGTATGCGGGCCGCAGGCGGTGAGCAATATGACCACCTGGCGCTCATTTTCGGTGATGTTGTTTGCCCGGAAATAGTAACGCATCCTTTGTGCGTACTGGTTCCAGCTTTCCAGCGCAGCATCAAAAACATCCAAACGTCCATACAGAGGCATGGTGTAATTGAAAACTACTTCCAACCTGTGTCCAACAAAAATCCAGGCATGTGGCTTCAGCAGTGTAGACAGCTATTCACTTTAACCCTCGTCGCCAGATTTGTGAGGGCCACGAAGAATCCAGCACGAGTTTTCAGGATACAAAGAAATAACATTTAGTTACAAATTAACATATATACAACAGCAGCAACAACTTCTCTTGCTGCCAAACTCCTCTCTCCCTGGTTCCAAACTGGCCAGCTCTATTTATGCAGGGAGTCTGCTAATGATTTCTCCGCGCCACTCATTGGGGAAGCTCATACTCCCACAGGATTGTGGGATTGTCATTAGTCCCCAGCCAATGGTAAGCAGGCAGGTTATAACAGTAACATCAACAGAACAGATGCAATGGATATGGAGAAACTGAAATAATGACTTTCCTTCTAAAAGAAGCAGATTCTAATGAACCTCAACAACATAAGTGAATAAGCTGTAAGGCGAAGAGAGATTAGGGAGAGACCTAAGGAAGAAATAATTCTATTTATACAACATTTTACTGTGTTGTTGAGATGTTTCAAAGTACTTGATTTAATAATTTACTATTGGCGTGTAACGACTATTGATTTATATGCAAAAAACAGCAGCCATTTGACACCAACAATGACAAAGAAATAGCAATGAAATGAGCATATAGTTAATTTGTGTGTTTTTGAATATTTTGTCTCAGGGCTGAATTTTGGCCAGAGTATTGGGAGAATTTCCTACCATTCTCAAATACCACCTTCGGATCATCAACGCTTAGCTGCACAAACACACGGGTCCTCAGTTATATCTCACCTCAAGGATAACATCTTCAACAATACCCCGTTCCATCAGCCTGAAATGTATGCTCACATCCTGAATTGGGATTTTACCCTATGAGTTTCTGATCCAGAGGTGAGAATGTTGCTAATTGATAAAACGTAATCATTGTTAACGAAAATGCTTTGTATGAGCAATGGAAAATAGGAGCAACAAGTTACATTAACTTTTCTGTATTTTTAATTGGTCGATGACTGGTCTGTCCACATTAGATTCCAATAGGCAGCACTTGTGAAGTAGGTGTCACTGTTGAAACTAACAGTTGCTGCTCAGCCCCATTTGCCTTTGATCAGTGGCTTTTTGGCCAATGCAGAAGGCAATTAAGAGTTAAATGCACTGCTATGGGCCTGGAGTCACGTAAGGACAAAAGATTTTCTTCCTAAAAGGGCACTGTGGTGAATGTGTAACCATTATAATTCACACTGTACATTACTGTGTCCCTGTGGGCTCCATCTGTGAGCTGTTGCGCGGCTCTGCCCACAGGGGGAGATGAGGAGCATGTACAGGGCTCCGCCCTTGGCTCCGCCCCCAGCAGGAAATATAAGTGCTGCGGTCCTGCGAGTCTGCCCTCAGTTCAGCATAGTCGCAGGCAGGCTCAGTTGTAAGCCGATTAAAGCCACAGTTTACTCCAACTCATGTCTCTGGTTGATTTGATGGTCGCATCAGGCATGAGTAAACCAGTTAGGTTTTTTTGAACAACGATGAATGATAGTTATTGGCACCATTACTGAGACTGGCTGCGGGATTCTTCGTTGGAGGGATCCTCCGCTTCAAAGGCAGTGCACCCAGGCCCGTAGGTTTCCTGATTGCTTGGGATGGCCACAATGGGAAACCCCATTGGCCGGCTGCCGGAATGGAGGATCTTGCTGCCAGAGGGGGGTTAATTGAAGTTAACTTTCCATTCTCCCCATGTCTGCATGGGTTTCAACCCAAAATTTTGTGCAGGATAGGTAAATTAGCCGCACTAAATTGTCCCTTAATTGGAAAAAATGAATTGGGTACTCTAAATTTATTTTAAAAAATTGAAGTTAAATTTCACAGGCTACTATGCTGGGATTTGAACCCCTACCTCAAGATCATTAGCCAGGGTCTCTGGGTTAGGGGTTTAGTGATATTACCACTATACCATCATCACCCTGTCACCAGTCACTGTTGAGTACTGGGTATCTTGGTGTAAGGAGTTTATCTGCTTGTATGTTTGATTGATAGCTGAATAAAATTGTAGAGTGACATTATAGGCCGCAGGCATAATACATTGCATATTTAACTGCCAGTCTGGAAATCAATAAAATGATTAGGTGTTACCGACACTTCTGTCTCTGCCTTTTAAATCCAGACTTTGATTCTCTCTGTCGCCATGATACCTGAAGGGTCACCATGGTTACATATGGTCCAAAAGTTAAGGTTCAGCTCAGTTTGATTTGCTTATAAGAAAAATCTACACAGTGTCAGTCCTCTCAAATTATAAAATAAATTAGTCCCATACCAGGGACTGTCAATGTTAAATATATGGAACACTGAGAACAGTTGAAAACTGAGCAGTGGTTTATTGGTGACACTATTTCACACTGTTTCCTAAAAGCAGTTACCCATTCTCCATTTGCTCTCCTAGAGCTGACCGCATTGTGAGCAGCAAATACAGTAATACTGTTACGATACCTTGAGCTTGGGCACGGTTAATTCCAGCCCCATGTGCCCCAGACTCAGAGGTGAATTTTACAAAAATGCCCAAATTCTTTGACCCTTGGCTGCCCTATAACCACAGTCACTAGGTTTGTAAATGTAAACATATGCCTGTAAATATATGTGCTGATTTCTGTCCATCCTTTTTTTTTCTTGTTTATTTTTCCCTTTTTGCGCAGTTATGCAATATGTAACTTATTAACTATGAAACATATGTAAATACCCAATAAAACACTTAGAAAAAAAGTAAATGTGAACACGATTCTGTTTATTTATAACAAGAGCCATAATGTGATGTTAATACAATTGGTTAACAACAAGCTAATACCTAATACAAACTTTAACTTGCCCCACTGTCTACACACACTCACAAGCTGGACAAACACAGAGGGGCAGGAAGGGGTAAAAAAACATAAGTGGAGGGAAGAAAGAGTCTTTGTTCCAGATGATGGTTAAAACACACTTTTTCTTCTGGCAAAGCACAGCCTATTGGGCCAATTTGTTGGCCACAATCCAATCAATCAAACTGGGTCCCAGCCCATTTCTCTCACTAGTGCCAGCCAGTTTACAGTTTCTGTTTAAGCCAGAACAGCCTGTGTGAAAGGTGAGGACAAGGGGAACTTTATGGTGGAACTGGAGGGAGGGCAGAAATGCAGGAAATGTCTTGGTCACAGTTGAAGGCCTTGTCAACCACAGTGCGGTGGAAATCCTTGGTTGAGAGAAAAGGGAAACAAGTGCTGAGTTGAAGGTAACATCATGAACAGATGCAATAGAGACAGGGAAACTGGGAAACAAAATTGGGTCCTAACAGGGTGGAGGGCGAGAGGCAGTGTCGCTGAGGTACTGTGGGAGTCACTGAGCTTGTAGTGAATATTAGCTGATAGCCTATCCTCAGCAATGGAGACAGGGAAATGTAGGATGTGAAGAATTAGAAAGGTGGAAATTGGGTGAAATTTTCCAGTTCAGGGCAAATGTAGGAAATGGCACTAATACATCTTTAATGTATCAGCAAAAGAGGTCAGGGACTGAAACAAGGAATGTTCCACATATCCCACAAAAAGGCAAACATAGCTAGGACTCATGCATAGGACCCATAACAACACCTTTCCTTTGACTGGTAGGAAGTGAGTGGATGTTAAAGAAGGAGTTGTTGAAACTGAGAACAAGTTTAGCCAGGAGAAGGAGATTGGTGGTGGATGGAGACTGGTTGGGTGTCTGTTGAAGGAAGAAGTGGAGAGCCCTCAGACTATCTTGGCGAGGGCTGGAGGTGTAGCTGGATTGGATGCCCATACTCAAGAGGATTTGGTTAGGGCCAGAAAATTTGGATCTGGAATGCTAACTCTGTTTCTTCCACTCAGGTGTTGTCAGGCCTGGGCTGGTAAGTGGCAAATAACGCTCATGCTACACAATTACGAGGCAATGGTCATCTCCAACAATAGAGAGTCCAACTATCTCCCCATGACATTCAATGACATTACAACCATCTAAGCCCCCACCATCAACAATAATAATTTGTTGACTTCCGGTTGTGGTGATGCGGAGCTAAGCCGCACGTTCGGTAGCTCCCGCTATTTTCGGTCTTTTGGGCTCTTTTTAGGGCCCGTAGCGGCGCTGGTTGGACTTTTCCCCGTGTGCGAAAACATCCACCGCGCTTATCTGCCGGTGGATGGACTGGACCGGGAGTGGAGCGGTTAAAAAATCCGCTTTGGAGCAGAGAAAGGTGCGAGGCAGGAGAAACAAGATGGCGGCGGGCGGGGAACCGGCAGCGTGGCAGCAGTGGGCACAGGAGCAGCAGGAGCTGCTTCAGCACTGCTTCAGAGAGCTGAAAGCTGAGCTTTTGGAACCGCTTAAGGCCTCGCGGGACAAGCTAATGGCGACTCACACGGCTCAGGGTGCAGAGATCCGAGAGCAACAGCAAAAGGCCTCGGAGAGCGAGGACAAACTCCTAGGCCTGGCAGTGAAGGTGGAATCGCACGAGGCGCTTCATAAGAAATTTCTAGCGAGGATGGAGGAGATGGAGAACCGCTCCCGGCGGAAGAACTTGCGGATCCTGGGCCTCCCGGAGGGGCTGGAAGGTTCGGACTTGGGGGCCTATGTGGCCGTGATGTTGAACTCGTTAATAGGTGCGGGGTCGTTCTAGGGACCCTTGGAGCTAGAGGCTGCCCATCGAATGCTGTTGAGGAAACCCAGGCCGAATGAGCCGCCTTGGGTGGTGCTGGTCCGTTTTCACCGCTTCGTTGACTGAGTGTGAGCTGAGATGGGCGAAGAAGGAGAGGAGCAGCAAGTGGGAGAATGCAGAGATCAGGATTTATCAGGATTTATCGAAGAGCAGGGCTGGTTTTAATCGGACGAAGGCAGTGCTTCACAAGAAGGGGGTGAAGTTTGGCCTGTTACAGCCGGCTCGCCTCTGGGTCACTTACAAAGATCGCCAGCTCTACTTCGATTCCCCGGAGGATGCCTGGGCCTTCATCCAGGCAGAGAAGTTAGACTCGAACTGAGGACTGGGGGGGTGGGGACTGATCGGAGGCCTTGTCCTCCTGGGTATCCTTTCGTTTTTCTGGTTGTGTTTGTTGATGCCTTTTTGCTTTTTTGCTTTTTGGGGCTGTTATTTATTCATTTTGGTGCTTTCTTGTTTTTCACTGGTGGAGGGCTGGGGAGCTGTTCACGGTCCCGCTGGGTCACGCGCCCTTCTTTTTCCCGCGTGTTGGGTCGGAGGGGGGGCATGGTCTGAGATGGAAGCGCCGGTTTTCTTCCCGCGCTGGAGGCGCAGCGGGCGGGACCGGCATTGGGTGGGGGGAGTGGTGGTTGTGTTACACCGGGGGGGGGGGGGGGGGGGGGGGGGGTCGTTGGGGTGAGCTGTACCGGTCGGTGCCCCCTAGGGAGGTGGGCGGGATGGACCGCTTTCTGGATAAGCTGGAGTTCCCAAGAGTGGAGCGGGTGGAGGGTCTGGGGGCCCAATCGAGTTGGAGGAGCTGATGGAGGCGCTGGGGAGCATGCAGACTGGGAAAGTACCGGGACCTGACAGGTTCCTGGTGGAGTTTTATAAGAAGTTCTCAGACCTGCTGGGCCCGTTATTAGTGAGGACCCTGAATGAGACGAGGGAGGGGGGGGGGGCTTTGCCCCCAACGATGTCTAGAGCAATAATTTCACTGATCCTGAAGTGGGATAAGGACCTTCTCCAGTGTGGGTCTTACAGGCCGATTTCGCTCCTCAACGTGGATGCAAAGTTGTTGGCTAAGATACTGTCCAGGAGGGTGGAAGATGTGGTCCCACTGGTTATCCATGAGGACCAAATGGGGTTTGTGAAGGGGAGGCAGTTGAATGTCAATGTGCGGCGGCTTCTTAATGTTATGATAAAGTCGTTGGCGGATGGGGAGGCGGAAATAGTAGCATCGATGGATGCGGAGAAAGCCTTCGATAGGGTGGAGTGGAGCTACCTGTGGGAGGTGTTGAGGAGATTTGGGTTTGGTGAGGGATTCATTAGCTGGGTGAGGCTGCTGTATAGTGCCCCGGTAGCGAGCGCGGTGACGAATGTGAGGAGGTCGGAGGACTTTCGGCTGTCCCGGGGGACAAGGCAGGGGTGCCCCCTTAGAAGAAGAAGAACAGTACAGCACAGAACAGGCCCTTCGGCCCTCGATGTTGTGCCGAGCAATGATCACCCTACTTAAACCCACGTAACCTGTATACCTGTATCCCAACAATCTCCCCGGGCAATTTAGCATGGCCAATCCACCTAACCCGCACATCTTTGGACTGTGGGAGGAAACCGGAGCACCCGGAGGAAACCCACGCACACACGGGGAGGACGTACAGACTCCACACAGACAGTGACCCAGCCGGGAATCGAACCTGGGACCCTGGAGCTGTGAAGCATTGATGCTAACCACCATGCTACCGTGAGGCCCCTGTCTCCCCTGCTCTCCGCGTTAGCGATTGAACCCCTGGCCATGGCGCTGAGGGATTCGAAGAACTGGAGGGGGATTGTGCGGGGGGGGGGGGGGGGAGCACCGGTTGTCGCTGTACGCGGATGATTTACTGATGTACATTGCGGATCCAACGGGGGGATGCCAGAGATGCTGAGGATACTTGGGGAGTTTGGGGATTTTTCAGGCTATAAGCTCAACGTGGGGAAGAGTGAGCTGTTTGTGCTGCAGATATCTTGCCGTCCAGATAACTTTTCGAGGCTGGTGGAACAGATGGAGGAGGAGTTTGGGAGGTGGGATGTGCTGCCACTCTCTTTGGCAGGCAGGGTCCAGTCGGTTAAGATGACGGTGCTCCCGAAGTTTTTGTTTCTCTTCCAGTGTCTCCCCATCTTGATTCCGAAGGCTTTCTTTAGGAGGGTTAATAAGAGTATTCTGGGGTCCGTGTGGGCGCGGAAGACCCCGAGAGTGAGGAAGGTATTCCTGGAGTGAGGCAGGGAGGTAGGTGGTCTGGCGTTGCCCAACCTGTGTGGGTACTACTGGGCTGCGAATGTGGCAATGATTCGTAGGTGGGTGATGGAGGGGGAGGGTGCCGCATGGAAGAGGTTGGAGGTGGCGGCCTGTGTGGGCACGAGTTTGGAGGCACCGGTGACAGCCCTGCTCCCACTCCCCCCGGCAAGGTACTCTACGAGTCCAGTAGTGGAGTGGCAGTGGAGGCGGCATGGGGGGGAGTGAAGGCCTCAGTTTGGACCCCGATACGGGGCAACCACCAGTTTGCACCAGGGAGAATAGATGGTGAGTTTTTGAGTTGGCATAGGGCAGGCATCATGGGGGATCTTTCCCTCGACGGGAAGTTTGCGACCTTAGAGGAGTTGGAGGGGAAGTGGGGTCCCCCCCCCTAGGGAATACCTTCAGGTATATGCAGATTAGGGCGTTTGTTAGGCGGCAGGTGGCGGAGTTTCCGCTATTGCCGCCAAGGGGGGTTCAGGATAGGGTGCTCTCGGGGACGTGGGTCGGTGAGGGGAGGATCTCGGCGATTTATCAGGTGATGCAGGAGGGGGAGGAGGCCTTGGCGGAGGAGCTGAAAGCGAAGTGGGAGGAGGAGCTGGGGGAGGAGATCGACAAGGGGACGTGGGCGGACACCCTGGGGAGGTTGAATTCGTCCTCTTCTCGCGCACAGCTCAGCTTAATTCAGCTGAAGGTGCTGCATAGGGTGCCAATGACGGGGGCCAGGCTGAGCGGGTTCTTTGGGGGTGAGGACAGGTGGGGGAGGTGTTCGGGAGGCCCGGCGAATCACACCCACATGTTCTGGGCGTGTCCGGCGTTGGAGGGGTTCTGGAAGGGGGTGGCGGGGACCTTGTCCAAGGTGGTCGGTTCCAGGGTGGATCCGGGCTGGGGGCTCGGAGCCGGGAGTGCAGGAGGCGAGAGAGGCCGGTATTCTGGCCTTTGCGTCTCTAGTAGCCCGGCGCAGGATTCTTTTACAGTGGAGGGACGCGAAGCCCCCGAGCCCGGAATCCTGGATCAGTGACATGGCCGGGTTTCTTCAAACTGGAGAGGGTCAAGTTTGCCCTGAGGGGGTCGGTGGAAGGGTTCTTCCGGCGGTGGCAGCCTTTTCTTGATTTCCTGGGGCCCTGTGTTAGGGGGTGGTCAATCTCAGCAGCAGCCCGGGGGGGGGGGGGGGGGGGGGGGGGGGGGGGGGATTTGGATTATGGATCTGTTAAGGGGGTTTGTTTTTGCAACTATACGTTTGTTACTTTCTTTTTTGTTATTAATTGATTGCTTTTTATTGGGGGGACGGGCTTTTCTTTCTGTTTTTTCTATGCCTTGTTTATTTTATTGTTGGGAGAAAATTTGTTGTTGAAAAATTTGAATAATAATTACTTTTAAAAAAATAATAATTTGTCTTTACATGGATGGTAAAACATTCCATGGTGTTTTGCAGGAGCATTGTGATGGCCTTGCAGTTATAAGGCAGAGGCCCTTTGTGTAATTAAATGGAGTTTATTGATAAAAAGGGAAACGGTACAGAGGCCATTGGCCTCAGCTGACCTGGAGCAGCAGCTCCGGGCTGCTCCAGTCCTTAATGTCTCCTATACCACTTCCAGATGTATTCTGCCTGAGAGGGTCTCCACCCTCAGTGCTGATCACCACAACCTACTCCAAGCGTTATAATATTCAACACCAATTGCCACACGATGATATTAGGTAAACAGACTGAAGCCTGAATCAGAGAGGTAGATCTAAGGGAGCATTGCAAAGGAGGAAAGAGATTTAGGGCGGGAACTCGAACGATTAGGGCTAAAGCAGCTGGCAGCCCGGCCAGCAATTGTGAGAGAATCAAAATCAGGAAAGCTGAAGTGTGCAGGTTTAGATGAGTGAAGATATCTTGGTGTGTTGCAGGGCTGGTGGAGGTCACATAGATAGGGAGGGTCCAGACTACGGAGGGATTTGAAAGCGAGGATGAAAAATGAAAAATTGAAATGTTGTTCAACCAGGAGCCAGTGTGGGGCAGTGAGCACAGGAGTGGTAGGTGAATGGGACCTTGGTGTGAGCTAGGATATTTGTGGCACAGGATTGGATGGCCTCACGTTTATGGAGGTTGAAAGAAAGAAAGATTTGCATTTATATAGAATTTTTCATAACGACCAGATGCCTCAAAGTACTTTTGAAGTTGTGGGAAACACAGCATACAGGAAACATTGCATACAGCAATATTGCGTATAACAACATTGCCAGGGTGCAAGCCACAAGCCTGGTGGTGCCCAGGTGCCATCATACCCATGCTGGGGATCAGGCCCAGGGGTGCCCTGCCTTGATGAGGTGGGGTGTGGGCGGCTCAATGGTCCCCTTATTGGTGAGTGGGGTGGGGGGAGGGGGACCTGAGGCCGCGGTGCGGGAGGCCTAGAGATCTCTTGCTGGACTGGCAAGCCGAGCTCGTTAGAGCAGGAAATGGGACTAAGTGCAGCTTCGGCAAGGTATTTCTCTTCGAGCTCCCAGAATAAAGCAGAGTCCGTTGAAAAGCAGGGTTGTTCTCAGCACTGCCAGCACTGGAAAACACCCGTCTAAATACGCTCGACACGTGACTCTGTTTCATTTCCATTAAATCGCTCCCTTAGTCATTTTTATGGGCCTTTGGGAGTTTCTTTCTGGTCAAGCCCACACTTAGAAATGTTTTCATCACTGGGGAGCTGAATCCACCAGCAAGACCGGCTCCTCAGAGACTATTTTAAAAGGGTGCCCTGATCTCTAAGTGAGCTTGAGGGTCTCCTATACCCACCACACCCCCACCCATGGACAACGTCACACCCCATATACATGGGCATTACCCCACACCTCCCCAAGTGAATTTACTCCTCTATGGGGCCACCCTTTTCTGGCTTCTCAAACCCCCCTTTTGGGTCTACCCACTTTCAGGACCCCACCCTTAACCCCCCCCAACCTTTACCAGGCCCCTTCATGCCCTTGACCATCCCCCCCCCCACCCTTCTCATTCCCCCTTTCACGGGCATGGTCTCCTCAGGCCCTGAACATTGGCAGTGCCACCCTGGCACCCGGGCATCCTTACACTGCCACCCATCACCATGGCAGGGCCCATTCCAGCCTGGAAGTGCCAGGGCAGCAGCGCCAAGGCATCAGGCTGGCAATGCCAAGTTGCCAAGGTGCCAGAAGGAGAGAAAGGGACCACCCTGCCCTGCCCCCAACCACCCAAAGGTCTCCATTGGCTTGTAATACCCCCAGGTGCTGTTACACCTGGTCCATGTTTGTGTGGACCAGTCTTAAACGGCACCTGGTCCAGGCCTCACTGGGTAGGCCATTAGATCCTGGACAGCAGGAGAATCCGGCGCAGACATATTTAAATTAGTCGTTTGGCTTATTTAAATATGTATATCTGGATCTCACTCACTGAGGGGAAGGTCCAGATTGCGACGTCTCGTGAGATTCGGATGAATCTCAAGCATTACAAATCTCGGGAGGGGGATTCAATGGCCTTGTTGCATCACCAAGCCGAGCGCGACGAGGCCCAGTGTAACCCACTTTTGTCGTGTTGCAGCAGTAATGCATGTCACTCATGGGGATGAGGCAATTTTTATCACCCCAGGAGAATTATGAATGAACAAAAGAGGACCAGAAAAAGTCAGGAGTGTGATGGGATACTCTCCATTTGCCTGGACGGGTTCAGGTTCAACAACACATAGGAAGCTCGACACCATCCAGTGTAAAGCACCCACTTGATTTGCACCCCATCCACCACCTTAAACATTCACTCCCTCCGCCACCGGGGTACAGTGGCATAATGTGTACCTAACACAAGATGCACTGAAACAACTCACCAAGCCTCTTTCAACAGCATCTTCCAAATCCACAACCCCTGCCGCCTTTAATTGAAAGGCAGCAGACACATGCGTACGCTACCATCTCAAGCTCTCCTCCAAGCCTGACTTGGAACATGATCACCATTCCGTCACCAAAAATAGCCAAAGAGAAATCGGAAATGAAAGGGTGGAACAAAAGGGAAAGTAAAGTATTTGTTTCCCGTAACTCCTTCAGCATGATAGTTTTAGAATGATACAAGTATGACCTTCAAAGGTAATAAAACAACAGAGGTTAAATTTCTCCACACAAATTCTGAGTGAAAATGTCAGCATGAGTAGAGATCAAGGTTTCCTGTTTAAAATTCATATTTGAGCTAAAGTTATAGATGGGGAAACCTGTCTGAATATGTTTGTTTTACACAAATTACTTTGTGGGGTTGTGGGGAGTGTGGTCAAGTATGTGCTGGTAGACAGACAGTAATTGGGTGCTGAGGTTATTGGGAGTGAGTCTCCTGTTGGTCAAGCTATATTTTATAATGAGTCTCCCAGTTTATTGGTAAATCCTGTTGTCTGAATAGTTTTGCAGTTTCTCCAATCTCCATTCTTTGTTCCTTGTATCCTGGGTGTTTCAGGCTCGACAGGAATGCACATCCACAAATGGAACTACAAATCACGGAGCATGGTGGATGCAAAGTACTAAAGGGTATTTTGTTTGGGGTTGAAATTGCAGAGTGCTACCTTAGTAATGGACAAAATTGTATGAACAAATTTGTTGTTATTTAATCAGGGATGCGAAAACCTGTTTCAAAAAGCAAAACTGCTGGAAATGCTTGGCAGTTTAGTACGCATTTGTGGAAACAATAAACCGGTTATCATTTCAGATATGAACCTTTCATCTGAAGAGATAAACCTCTTTATTGTAAATGGATTATTATCTTTGCTTAAACAGCAGACGTTTGAAAGCGTTTTCAATCCATTTTACTAAAAAAGAAAAATTACAAGGCAGCTTTAAATAGAATTGTTGCATTTTCCATTCTAGAAAATTGTAATGTCCAGTTTTAAAATTCATCACTCTTGTATGTCACCATCCAACCGACAAATAGTGTGTCAAATATATAAATGGTAACATTACTGACACCATTACCAACACAGTTTATTATCACCTATTTTAAATGAACTTGCTTTTCCAATAATATGGTTCTAATATTCAGTCTTTCCTTTTCCAATCAGATAATCAGAACCCCCATTGCTGGGTGTGAATATTGCCGGGGGTGTGGGGGTGAGCGTTGCCGGGGGTGTGGGGGTGAGTATAGCCGACGGTGTGGGGGAGAGCGTTGCCGGGGGTGTGGGGGTGAGTATTGTCGGGGGTGTGGGGGGTGAGTATTGCTGGGGGTGTGGGGGTGAGTATTGCCGGGGGTGTGGGGGTGAGTATTGCCGGGGGTGTGGGGGGAGAGCGTTGCTGGGGGTGTGGGGGTGAGTATTACCGGGGGTGTGGGGGTGAGTATAGCCGGGGGTGTGGGGGTGAGTATAGCCGGGGGTGTGGGGGAGAGCATTGCCGGGGGTGTGGGGGTGAGAATTGCCGGGGGTGTGGGGGTGAGTATTGCCGGGGGTGTGGGGGTGAGTATTGCCAGGGGTGTGGGGGTGAGTATTGCTGGGGGTGTGGGGGTGAGTATTGTCAGGGGTGTGGGGGTGAGTATAGCCGGGGATGTGGGGGAGAGCGTTGCCGGGGGTGTGGGGGTGAGTATTGCCGGGGTGTGGGGGTGAGTATTGCCGGGGGTGTGGGGGTGAGTATTGCCGGGGGTGTGGGGGTGAGTATTGCCGGGGTTGTGGGGGTGAGTATTGCCAGGGGTGTGGGGGTGAGTATTGCCAGGGGTGTGGGGGTGAGTATAGCCGGGGGTGTGGGGGAGAGCATTGCCGGGGGTGTGGGGGTGAGTATTGCCGGGGGTGTGGGGGTGAGTATTGCCGGGGGTGTGGGGGTGAGTATTGCCGGGGGTGTGGTGGTGAGTATTGCCGGAGGTGTGGGGGTGATTATTGCCGGGGGTGTGGTGGTGAGTATTGCCGGAGGTGTGGGGGTGCGTATTGCCGGGGGGTGTGGTGGTGAGTATTGGGGGTGGGGGGTGAGTATTGCCGGGGGTGTGGGGAGAGCGTTGCGGGGTGTGGGGGTGAGTATGCTGGGGGTGTGGGGGTGAGTATTGCCGGGGGTGTGGGGGTGAGTATTGAGGGGGGGTGTGGGGGGGTATTGCCGGGGGTGGGTGGTGAGTATTGCCGGGGGTGGTGGTGGTGAGTATTGGGGGTGTGGGGGGAGTATTACCGGGGATGTGGGGGTGAGTATTGCCGGGGGTGTGGGGGTGAGTATAGCCGGGGGTGTGGGGGGTGTGGGGGTGAGCGTTGCCGGGGGGGTGGGGGGGAGTATTGCGGGGGTGTGGCGGTGAACGTTGCCGGGGGTGTGGGAGTGAGTATTGCCGGTCGTGTGGGGGTGAGTATTGCGGGGGTGGGGGAGTATTGCCGGGGGTGTGGGGGTGAGTATTGCGGGGGTGAGTATTGCGGGGGTGTGGGGGTGAGTATTGCCGGGGGTGTGGGGGTGAGTATATCGGGGGTGTGGGGGTGTGGGGGTGAGCGTTGCCGGGGGGGGGGGGTGAGTAGTTGGGGGGTGGGGGGTGAGTATTGCCGGGGGTGTGGGGGTGAGTATCGCGGGGGTGGGGGTGAGTATTGCCGGGGGTAGGCTGAATATTGCCGGGGGTGTGGGGGTGAGTATTGCCGGGGGTGTGGGGGTGATTATTGCCGGGGGTGTGGGGGTGAGTATTGTTGGGGGTGTGGGGGGAGTATTGCCGGGGGTGTGGAGGTGAGTATTGCGGGGGTGTGGGGGAGAGAGCGTTGCCGGGGTGTGGGGGTGAGTATTGCTGGGGGTGTGGGGGAGAGCGTTGGGGGTGTGGGGGGTGAGTATTGCGGGGGTGTGGGGGTGAGTATTGCCGGGGGTGTGTGGTGTGAGTATTGCCGGGGGTGTGGGGGTGAGTATTACCGGGGGTGTGGGGGTGAGAATTGCCGGGGGTGTGGGGGTGAGTATAGCCGGGGGTGTGGGGGTGTGGGGTGAGTATTGCCGGGGGTGTGGTGGTGAGTATTGCCAGGGGTGTGGGGGTGAGTATTGCCGGGGGTGTGGGGGGTGAGTATTGCCGGGGGTGTGGGGGTGAGTATTGCCGGGGGTGTGGTGGTGAGTATTGCCGGGGGTGTGGGGGTGAGTATTGTCAGGGGTGTGGGGGTGAGTATAGCCGGGGATGTGGGGGAGAGCGTTGCCGGGGGTGTGGGGGTGAGTATTGCCGGGGGTGTGGTGGTGAGTATTGCCGGGGGTGTGGTGGTGAGTATTGCCGGGGGTGTGGGGGTGAGTATTACCGGGGGTGTGGGGGTGAGTATTGCCGGGGGTGTGGGGGTGAGTATTGCCGGGGGTGAGTATTGCCGGGGGTGTGGGGGTGAGTATTACCGGGGGTGTGGTGGTGAGTATTGCGGGGGTGTGGTGGTGAGTATTGCCGGGGTGTGGGGGTGAGTATTACCGGGGGTGTGGGGGTGAGTATTGCCGGGGGTGTGGGGGTGAGTATTGCCGGGGGTGAGTATTGCCGGGGGTGTGGGGGAGAGCGTTGCCGGGGGTGTGGGGGAGAGCGTTGCCGGTGGTGTGGGGGTGAGTATTGCCGGGGGTGTGGTGGTGAGTATTGCCGGGTGTGGGGGGTGAGTATAGGCGGGGGTGTGGGGGGTGTGGGGGTGAGCGTTGCCGGGGGGTGGGGGTGAGTATTGCCGGGGGTGTGTGGTTGAGATTGCCAGGGGTGTGGTGGTGAGTATTGCCGGGGGTGTGGTGGTGAGTACTGCCGGGGTGTGGGGGTGAGTATTACCGGGGGTGTGGGGGGATTATGCCGGGGGTGTGGGGGTGAGTATAGCCGGGGGTGTGGGGGTGTTGGGGTGGAGCGTTGCCGGGGGTGTGGGGGTGAGTATTGCCGGGGGTGTGGTGGTGAGTATTACCGGGGGTGTGGGGTGAGTATTGCCGGGGGTGTGGGGGTGAGTATTGCCGGGGGTGTGGGGGTGAGTATTGCCGGGGGTGTGGGGGTGAGTATTGCCGGGGGTGTGGTGGTGAGTATTGCCAGGGGGTGTGGGGGTGAGTATTGCCGGGGGTGTGGGGGTGAGTATTGCCGGGGGTGTGGGGTGAGTATTGCCGGGGGTGTGGGGGTGAGTATTGCCGGGGGGTGAGTATTGCCGGGGGTGTGGGGGTGAGTATTGCCGGGGGTGTGGGGGTGAGTATAGCCGGGGTGGGGGGGTGTGGGGTGAGCGTTGCCGGGGGTGAGTATGTTGGGGTGTGGGGGTGAGTATTGCGGGGGTGTGGGGGTGAGTATTGCCGGGGGTGTTGTGGGGGTGAGTATTGCCGGGGGTGTGGGGTGAGTATAGCCGGGGTGTGGGGGTGTGGGGGTGAGCGTTGCCGGGGGTGTGGGGGTGAGTATTGTTGGGGGGTGGTGGGGGTGAGTATTGTTGGGGGTGTGGGGGTGAGTATTGCCGGGGTGTGTGGGGGAGTATAGCCAGGGGTGTGTGGGGTGTGGGGGAGAGCGTTGCCGGGGATGGGGGGTGAGTATGCGGGGGTGTGGTGGTGAGTATTGCGGGGGGTGGTGGTGAGTATTGCCGGGGGTGTGGGGGAGAGCGTTGCCGGGGTGTGGGGGAGAGCGTTGCCGGGGGTGTGGGGGTGCGTATTGCCGGGGGTGTGGGGGTGAGTATAGCCGGGGATGGGGGGTGAGTATTGCCGGGGGTGTGGGGGTGAGTATTATCGGGGGTGTGGGGGTGAGTATTGCCGGGGGTGTGGGGGTGAGTATAGCCGGGGGGTGGGGGTGTGGGTGAGCGTGCCAGGGGTGGGGGGTGAGTATTGCCGGGGGTGTGGTGGTGAGTATTGCCAGGGGTGTGGGGGTGAGTATTGCGGGGGTGTGGGGGTGAGTATTGCCGGGGTGTGGGGGTGAGTATTGCCGGGGGTGTGGGGGTGAGTATTGCCGGGGGTGGGGGGGTGAGTATTGCCGGGGGGTGTGGGGGTGAGTATTGCCGGGGGTGTGGGGGTGAGTATTGCCGGGGGTGGGGGTGAGTTGCCGGGGGGTGGGGGTGAGTATAGCCGGGGGTGTGGGGGTGAGTATTGCCGGGGGTGTGGGGGGTGAGTATAGCCGGGGGTGTGGGGGTGAACGTTGCCGGGGGTGTGGGGGTGAGTATTGCCGGGGGTGTGGGGGTGAGTATTGCCGGGGGTGTGGGGGTGAGTATTGCCGGGGGTGTGGGGGTGAGTATTGCCGGGGGTGTGGTGGTGAGTATTGCCGGGGGTGTGGGGGTGAGTATTGCCGGGGGGTGTGGGGGAGAGCGTTGCCGGGGTGTGGGGGTGAGTATTGCTGGGGGTGTGGGGGAGAGCGTTGCCGGGGGTGTGGTGGTGAGTATTGCCGGGGGTGTGGGGGTGAGTATTACCGGGGGGTGTGGGGGTGAGTATTGCCGGGGGTGGTGGGGGTGAGTATAGCCGGGGGTGTGGGGGTGTGGGGGTGAGTATTGCCGGGGGTGTGGTGGTGAGTATTGCCAGGGGTGTGGGGGGTGAGTATTGCCGGGGGTGGGGGGTGAGTATTGCCGGTGGTGTGGGGGTGAGTATTGCCGGGGGTGTGGTGGTGAGTATTGCCGGGGGTGTGGTGGTGAGTATAGCCGGGGGTGTGGGGGTGTGGGGGTGAGCGTTGCCGGGGGTGTGGGGTGAGTATTGCCGGGGGTGTGGTGGTGAGTATTGCCAGGGGTGTGGGGGTGAGTATTGCCGGGGGTGTGGTGGTGAGTATTGCGGGGGTGTGGGGGTGAGTATTGCCGGGGGTGTGGGTGTGAGTATTGCCGGGGGTGTGGGGGTGAGTATTAACGGGGGTGTGGGGGTGAGTATTGCCGGGGGTGTGGGGGTGAGTATAGCCGGGGGTGTGGGGGTGTGGGGGTGAGCGTTGCCGGGGGTGTGGGGGTGAGTATTGCCGGGGGTGTGGTGGTGAGTATTGCCAGGGGTGTGGGGGTGAGTATTGCCGGGGGTGTGGGGGTGAGTATTGCCGGGGGTGTGGGGGTGAGTATTGCCGGGGTGTGGGGGTGAGTATTGTCCAGGGGTGTGGGGGTGAGTATTGCGGGGGTGTGGGGGGTGAAGTATTGCCGAGGGATGTGGGGGGTGAGTATAGCCGGGGAGTGTGGGGGATGGTGAATATTGCCGGGGGTGTGGGGGTGAGTATAGCCGGGGGTGTGGGGGTGTGGGGGTGGAGGGTGCCGGGGGGGTGTGTGGGTGAGTATTGCCGGGGGTGTGGGGGTGAGTATGCCGGGGGTCGTGGGGGTGAGAGCGTTGCCGGGGTGTGGGGGTGAGTATGCTGGGGTGTGGGGGAGAGCATGCCGGGGGTGTGGGGGGTGAGTATTACCGGGGGTGTGGGGGAGAGCGTTGCCGGGGTGTGGGGGGAGTATTGCTGGGGGGGTGTGGGGGTGAGTATTGCCGGGGGTGTGGGGGTTGAGTATTACCGGGGGTGGTGGTGGTGAGTATGCCGGGGGTGTGGTGGTGAGTATTGCCGGGGGGGTGTGGGGGGGAGTATTACCGGGGGTGTGGGGGTGAGTATTTGCCCGTGGGTGTGGGGGTGAGTATAGCCGGGGGTGTGGGGGTGTGGGGTGAGTATTGCCGGGGGTGTGGTGGTGAGTATTGCCAGGGGTGTGGGGGTGAGTATTGCCGGGGGTGTGGGTGTGAGTATTGCCGGGGGTGTGGGGGTGAGTATTGCCGGAGGTGTGGGGGTGAGTATTGCCGGGGGTGTGGTGGTGAGTATTGCCGGGGGGTGTGGGGGTGAGTATTGCCGGGGGTGTGGTGGTGAGTATTGCCGGGGGTGTGGGGGTGAGTATTACCGGGGGTGTGGGGGTGAGTATTGCCGGGGGTGTGGGGGTGAGTATAGCCGGGGGTGTGGGGGTGTGGGGGTGAGCGTTGCCGGGGGTGTGGGGGTGAGTATTGCCGGGGGTTGTGGTGGTGAGTATTGCCAGGGGTGTGGGGGTGAGTATTGCCGGGGGTTGTGGTGGGGAGTATTGGCCGGGGGTGTGGGGGTGAGTATTTCCGGGGGTGTGGGGGGTGAGTATTGCCGGGGGTGTGGGGGTGAGTATTACCGGGGGTGTGGGGGTGAGTATTGCCGGGGGTGTGGGGGTGAGTATTGCCGGGGGTGTGGGGGTGTGGGGGTGAGCGTTGCCGGGGGTGTGGGGGTGAGTATTGCCGGGGGTGTGGTGGTGAGTATTGCCAGGGGTGTGGGGGTGAGTATTGCCGGGGGTGTGGGGGTGAGTATTGCCGGGGGTGTGGGGGTGAGAATTGCCGGGGGTGTGGGGGTGAGTATTGCCAGGGGTGTGGGGGTGAGTATTGCCGGGGGTGTGGGGGTGAGTATTGCCGGGGGTGTGGGGGGTGAGTATAGCCGGGGGTGTGGGGGTGAGTATTGCCGGGGGTGTGGGGGTGAGTATAGCCGGGGGTGTGGGGGTGTGGGGGTGAGCGTTGCCGGGGGTGTGGGGGTGAGTATTGCCGGGGGTGTGGGGGTGAGTATTGCCGGGGGTGTGGGGGTGAGTATTGCCGGGGGTGTGGGGGTGAGTATTGCCAGGGGTGTGGTGGTGAGTATTGCCGGGGGTGTGGGGGTGAGTATTGCCGGGGGTGTGGGGGAGAGCGTTGCCGGGGTGTGGGGGTGAGTATTGCTGGGGGTGTGGGGGAGAGCATTGCCGGGGTGTGGGGGTGTCACGTCTCTGTACCTCCACTAACCAACGCCTCATGAACGCCTTCTTGTTTTTCCCAGAAAGTCTTCCTCAGGGACCCCGCTCCCGACCTGGCTGGCTACCCCCGGGCCCATTCTGCTCCGGAAGTACGTGCGGGTGTCGGACAAGTCAGACCCGTTGGTCGAAAGAGTCCAGCTACTCCACGCAAACCCGCAATACGCGTATGTGGAGTATCCCGACGGCCGACAGGACACGGTCTCCCTTCGGGACCTGGCACCCGCCGGACCCCGGCCACACACCCCGGCGCCAGCAACACCCCCCCAACCCCAACTGCCCCCAGCAGGCCCCCCCCCCCCCAGCCCCACTGACACCCACACACCCACGACCCAGCGGACAGGACGCCCCTCACCCCGCCTGGCCCCCGCTAGCTCCGACCAGGGGTATGGACACAAGAACAGGTTCATTGCTCCCGGAGTCACAGACGACCACCGCTCCAACGTCGCCGGCACAGCTACGCAGGTCAAGCAGGACGTCCAAGGCGCCCGATCGACTGATTGAATCAATGTGACCTGCTGATGGACTCTTGTTTTCCTAGTCTGCTCTCCATTTTCTGCCCCCCCCCCCAATTTTTACACACTGTACATAGTGTTGTTGTATTTTGCACATAATTGCGGGCCAGTGGGCAGCCATCCATGCAATGGTACGACCTAACATATCTAGTCATACTACCAGTCTCTCACGTACTCAAGGGACACGCTCCCCCCCCCCCCCATGTCCGCGTTTCCCGTAGCCCCCCCCATTCCTTTTTCAACAGGGGGTGAATGTGGTAGTATGACTAGGGGTATTACGGTACCTGGAAGTGTGAGCTGCCATTGGTGCAGAGGACTCACTGCCCATTGGCCCAGGTAAGTCATGTGCCTCTCAGCCGATTGGCTGAGAGGTAGGTAGCTCCGCCTACGAGGCGGGATATAAGCTCCCGTGCTTCCCGGCAGTCGGCCTTTCTTCTGTACGTCTGCTGCCGGGTACACTTCTTGTGTATTAAAGCCTATCGTTCGGACTTCATCTACGTTTCGTGTCCATTGACAGAAAACAATCATGTTCCATTGATACAATCTTCTGACCAAGTCACCAGCTTGTCTTTTATTCATACCTCTTACCATTGTAGGAACAACACTTGCAAGAGTTTCTATTATTCTATTGCTATGTCCCTAGCAGAGTCATGATTACAATTGGTAATATATATTTCGAATTATTCAGTGAATTGTATGCTTATGAAAGTGAAGGATGCCAGAGCTGTCAAGTGGTATATTTTGTAATTCCAGCCACTCTGTATTAGCATCAAAAAGTGATGTGGCCATCGAATGAAAAGAAGCAGCCTGAGGTTCCTTCCACTCTGACCCGACAAAGACCCTACATGACAGCATTGTTGGAGAACCTGCACCACAAGGCCTGCAGCAGTTCAAGGAAAAGACCCACTATCATCTTCTTAAGGGAAACTAGTGATCAACAATAACAGACTTTCATTACTGAGGCAGGTAGCTCAAGTTGGGACATTTCCCGACTCGCCAACTGGTCAAGGTAGAATGGTGATCTGCACTCTGGGTGTGGGAAGGAATGGAGTCGATGTCTGAATGAGAAGACTCCCCACCCAGCCCAAGGTGGCCTCGCTGCATGGTGTGTCCTCTCCCTGCCGCTAGCAAAATACAAGTAGCAGCAAGGGGTGGCTCTTAACTGGTGATTAATTGCCCACTTATGGGTGGCAATTGGCCCAAGGTCATGCAGGCTGGTGAGACACCCGCCCCCTCGTCCACCCATCACTTGTAAAATGCCAGCAGATGTGGGTAGGTGACGATGCTTTCAAATGTTATGCCCCCCCCCTCCACCCTTCTCACCATGCTCTTGGCCCTGGGGGTGCTGGTGAGTGGTGGTTGGGTCTGGAGTGTTGGAAATCCTGGTCCAATTAAGTTTCTGGCCAATATGTTGATGGTGGAGGAATCAGCAATTGGAGTGCCATTGAAAGTTGAGATAATGATTAGCCATTGTCTAATAACGGGAAACACTTATTTTTAAACTCTGTCCCCTAGTTATAAGGCAGGATTCTCTGTTGCCCAAGTCATGTTTGACGATCGTGCAGCGAATGAGCTCCAATGCCAAAATCAGGGCCGGAGCCTGTTTGATGCCGATCAGCCATGCTCTGCCCCCTGCAAACTGGTGTCATCGTGCCGCGCTTTGCGGTGCAACGTTGCACCGTTGCAACGGTGGTGGCGCATCATCGGCTGGCCCACCCGCGATGCTCTGCCCCCGATGGGCCGAGTAGTTCCCGAGGGAGCGGGACATGTGTGGTCTCAGCTGTGTGGGGACCCGACATGTTGGCTGTGAACTGTGTCATGCACTGCTACACTTGGCCGGGATTCGTGCCACTGGGTGGGGGGGGCAAGGGGTGGCCAAGGGGTAGGCTGTGGGTCGTAGATGACGGGTTGGATCCACCACGGCCAGCACCATGTTATACCGAGCGACCACTGTAGGTTGTTAGCCGTGTGCATGCGTGGCCCGGGACACGGCCAATCTCCGGCTGTTCTCGGCACGGAAGGCAGGGGTTTCACATGGTGCCGGTACTAGCCCCTACCCGGTCTCGGAATCGGTGAGGGATTCTCACCGAGTGTTTGGTCGTAATAGACCACACATGCTCTGCTGCCGCTGACCCTTAGCCGCAGAAACGGCGAATCCAGCCCCTTTGATGCTCCTGGCGGGCATCCTCCGGAGGGCCTGGACCCGGACAGCCCCGGCTGACTTACTGTTGTCACTGGAATTGCCATAGAATCGCTAATGTGCAGAAGGAGGCCATTCAGCCCATCGAGTCTGCACCGACCCTTCAAATGAACACTCCACCCTGCCCTATCCCTGCAACCCTGGGCACTAAAGGGCAATTTAGCACAGCCAATCCACCTACCCTGTACATCTTTGGACTATGGTAGGAAACCGGAGCACCTGGAGGAAACCCACGTAAATACGGGGAGAAGGTACAAACTCCACACAGACAGTGACCCAAGGCTGGAATTGAACCCGGGTCTCTGTGAGGCAGCAGTACTAACCACTGTGCCACCGTGCCGCCCATGCTACCCTGTTCTACCCGTTAACCTTGAGATGTTCCAGTGTCAGGAGGGATGGTTCGGGTGAGATGGAGACTGCCTATGAAGAGTTGTGGGAAGTCCGGAGTTTGTGAAAGGTTCTATATAAGTCTGAGTTCTTTCTTACTTCCTTTTTGTAAAGGATAAGACATTCCTCTATGTTATCCTTTAGAAGCCCCCAGCTACTTGTGGTCATGAAAGAAACCTGTTCCTACGTCACACATTATTACATGACTCATCCATTTGGAAGGGTACAGTGGCTCACACATTGAGTTGCAGCTCTCATTGTATCTGCCAAACATCATCCTACAGTAGTGTGATCAAGGGAAGAAAACACTCAGAACAAAGGACGAATTAGGCCTGCGTCCCCTTTCTTCCATACAGTCGTACATGAGTGGCCTAGTACTGTATTCCTGAATGAAGTGGGTTGCTACCGAACAGACCGCGTGATATGGCTTGAACCTGTAGCCACCTGGGGTGGCCACTGCCCAAACACAAAATGGAAGATTGCAAGGAATGCAGGGAAAATGGACATGTTGTAAAAAGCAAGCAGCTTGCAGAGTGCTTGTATATTTGGACTGCTGCAGAAACCAGTTTTGGCTGTTGCAGAAACCAGACAGCACTATGAAAAGAAACAGTTAGCATATTAATGAGGCGATACCGGGCGATCCCCAGGCACAAAAGAAATACGTTAACACTAATCGATACATTCAATGGAAGGCCAGACTTTTCGGCGCCAAAGAAGCCCAAAACAATGAGTCCCAAGAACCGCCCCAGTGATCGAGATACTGTCCCATTATTGGGGAATTCAAATCAATCCATTGGGAAGAGACCCAATCGATTGCGAGAGTATAGAGGGTCCACCCAGGTGGGCGCAAGACCCTGAGAGGAGTATAAAACAGAGACCCCGACCCCAGCTCACTTTCTCTGCCAGCCTCTCTTTGACCAGCTCTCTCTGCCAGCCTCTCCTCGACCAGCTCTCTCTGCCAGCCTCTCCTCGACCAGCTAGCCCTCCCAGCAGAACACCGTTGCAGCAGAAGAACCCCTGTGGAGGAGAGGTCTGGACAGCAGCCGCCAACAAGTAAGTGTCACAACGCACGCTACAGGAATAGACACTTCTGACCCCTTTAGACCATAACTACTGGAAGCCTGCGGACCCAGGACAAAGCTAGAAGCCGTTGTTCCCTGATCCGGCAGTCCCCTTGTCCAGATAAGTATTTGGCCTATTAGTGGTAGGATTAGCCTAGTCTTATAGTTTTATATGCATGATTAGTAGATTACTGTAATATAATAAACGTGTCTTGTTTGAACTTACTAATTGGCGTATGGTTTTATTGCTTTGAACTTGACCTTGAAACTTGTGGCAGTATCTTAACGATACCTGGCGACTCCAAAGCTAAGTAACGAAACAGAGCCAAATTGAGTGTTAAGCACACTCACCCAGAATGAGCAACAAACCTCACAACAAGTCTGCCATATTGCTCTGTCTGTGACTATGATGTTGCACGAGTTAATGTTGGCAGATGGACTTTTCAATTTTAATAAACTGCGAGAACGCAATGATACTTTATAATGCAAGTTCTGCCTTGTATACTTCATTTTGATTAGTTTGTAAAGTAGGTTTAAATTGAGAGACTTAAAAACCCCAATGATGCATCAGACCTGATTATGAAGAATGAATTGATCATGGATTCATTTCTGAAATGATGGTATTTTCCTTTGTATCACTTTGATTTATGAAAATCTAATTCCATAAACAGTTATGACCCAATGTTTCAGATGCTGATGGACCTTTTGCACATTTACAGAGTTCACTTTTCAAAATTTCCTTTCAATTTAATGCAAGCACTGGAGAAATGTGGTCATGCTGAATCTCTCAAGGCTCTTGCTGAACCCTCGGTGTTGTGGTTATTTCTGTGTATTACTTCAGTCTGGTACTATTGAGAATTGCTTTCCTAATTTGTTCATTTGTTTTATTGACTCAGAATCAATTTCCTGCACTATTGTGGGATTTCATTGAAAAGAATGTTGTTTTTGGAACTGCCACCAAAGGGCTCCAGATACAGAAAGGAGTTGCGTTAGACTTAAGTATCGATCTGTGCCTGTACTCAGTTTAAAATAAAAACATGATTTAAGAAATATTAGTAATAGCTTTAGTCTGCTTAAATATTAGCAGTCGTAAAATAAGTTAAGAAAAGACTAGGGTGGGGGGGAAGGTTCTCCAATATGGAGCCCAAGTGTTTGCGCCATTGTGAAAGCCGTTGTGTTTCACGATAGCGCGAATCGGGCCCGGGGATGACCGATTCTGGCCCCCACAGGGGGCCAGCACGGGTCTAGAGCAGTTCATGTTGCTGCAGCCTCCTTTTACGGTGCTAAATGGGCGCTGTGCCAACCTACGCATGCACGGGGGACTTCTTTAGCGCACCGGACCCGACTCAACATGGAGTCGGTGTTCAGGGGCTGGCCGCGCCAGAAAGTAGGCCCGGGGTGGGGGGGGAGGCCAGCCCGCCGATCGGTGTGCCCGATCGCGGGCCAGACCCCATCGGAGGCTCCCCTCGGTGAAGGAGCCCCCCCCCCCCCCCCGACCGTTCGCGCAGAGTTCCCGCCGGCAGCGGCCAGGGTTGAATGGCGCCGGTGGGACTCTGTTGTGTCGGCGCGGCCACTCAGGCCACCCGGGCCGCAGAATCGATTCCAGCGGCCCGCGACCGGTGCCGCTCCAAACGCGCCGGCGCAAATGGCGCTGATTCTCCGTACCTCGGAGAATGGTGTGCCGGCGTCGGGGAATCGTGGTGCAGTTACAGCGATTCTCTGGCCTGGCGCGGGGCTCGGAGAATCGCCCCGTAGAAATAATTCCTGTTTTATGAGCATTGGATGCTACCCAATGAGGAACAGAAGGAATGCTGTTTTTAATGGTTCATGGTCCTGGTTGGGTGTGAAGTTTGGCACTGTGGAAGCTATCAAAGATTATAGGCGGAATCGTCTGTTATTGAAACTAAGTGTGGTGGAGGGTGGGTCACATTTCTTGCTGGTCAGGGCAGCTTGGATTTGACCTTGCAAGCTAATTAATTATGCACAGATGATTATGTCTCTGAATCACCTGGCAGGTTAGGGACTGAGCCTCGTCATTACTTTAAAAAAAATAAATTTAGAGTACCCAATTAATTTTTTCCAATTAAGGGGCAATTTAGCATGGACAAACCATCTACCCTGCACATATTTGGGTTGTGGGTATCGTACGTGGGAACTCGCTGCCGTGAGACAGCAGTGCTCACCACTGCATCACCGTGCTGCCCTTGCCCCGCCATTACCTAACGGGGTCAAAGGTCCAGTGGTATATTTAAACGCCACCTTAACACGCACATTTTTCTTTCGCCTGGGAGGCCACAGCAGAGGAGGATTGGGGGATGGCCACCGCACCCACTGCACCATTTTCTGCAGGAAGAGGATGAATGATCTCATCTCCTCCACTAGGTTAAGACATCCTTCAAGTCCCTCCAATGTCAAGTTCTCATCGCGGCATCATGGACTCAAGGGGCGACTCTCTGCAGGGATCGCACACAACCGTTAACGGGGGACACATATCAACACTCATAGTCTCATGGAAGCTTTCACACCACCATCACCTCATCTATCATGTTGTTCACAGTCCATCCACAGCCTCTTCTGGGGAGGGCTCACCGCACACAGGGCATGTGCATGTTTCCCAACCTCTGCTCCGTCCCTTCTCATCACATTCCTTTCTTTTGTCTTTATGCAGCCTAAGCTGGTCCACAACAGAAGGGATATGTTCCAGAATGGAGGAAGGATGGCCAACATCATGCCCCTCACTCACTTCGAGAGGGATGCCACTGAACTGGCTGGGAAGGACAGGGGCCACTCATGTGCAGAAGGGGAGATCGGCTTGTCATAGCAACCTGACACCGCCAGGAGTTCGTCACACCCTCAAATTTGCAGTGAGTGACATTCAATCATGTAATCTATCTGCTCATGATCTGAAACTATTTCTGTGTCTGTTACGCATCAGAAGATCCAGGCATATGATAAGCCCCAGTCCCCAGACCACGTTGGAGGGAGAACCTGAGAAAACCACTGAGGACTATGACTACACTCACTCACACCCTCCACCAGTGTAGAGACACTCACCCATGGGTCATAGCTCTAGATTAGGTTCAGGTTCACCTATTGCAGAACACCTCCCTGAGATGGCCCCATAGTAGTTGGAGACAGAGACAGCCCAGGTGTCCCTCATTTTCTAGGGCTGCCGGAAATCAGCCACCTGCTGAGTCCCAGTCCGATTCAGATGATGAGGCTCTGTGGGCGGCTGCCAACACAACGATGAAGGTGCAGTGACAGGCAGCGAAACATCAGCCAGATATTCGGCAGTCACTGAGCGGGCGAGAGTGAACGATGAAGGAGTCCATCCGTGGTCTGTCACCAATGCTCCATAAGCAGCACATTCCACACCCACGACTGCTACCATCTAAAAGGGCAAGGGCAGCTGATACCTGGAACACCACCACCTGGAGGTTCCCCTCTAAGTCATTCACTATCCTAACTTGGAAGTATAGCACTGTTCCTTCACCATCGCTGGGTCAAAGTCCTGGAACTCCCTCCTTAACAGCACTGTGGGTGTACCTATACCACATGGACTGTAGCGGTTCAAGAAGGCAATTCAACACCAGCTTCTCAAGGGCAATTATGGATGGGCAATAAATGCTGGCATAGCCAGCGATGCTGACATTCTTAAAATGAATTATAAAGATGTCATTCCTCTGTTATGTCAGCGCCTCGAGGTCAGCATAGGAAGGTTGATGATCACCATGGAGACCATTCTCCAGCAGCTTTTGCTGGATTTTCTCTCAGTCCTGAACTCTACGGCTACACACACTGGGCATTGTCCAGACAATGGGGTGGGGAAGCTTGATCTCCTTCCAGATTCTTCTCCTCAAGAAGTGAGGGAGCGACCCTTGGGCAATCCCAGGGAAATGAAATGTCAGCACTCTGTCATCTCGTGGCCCAGCATATGCCCCGCTCTAACATTGCAACCAAACTATGCGATTAACGCTGGTTCAATGAAGAGTGCAGAAGTGCATCCCAGGAGCAGCACCAGACATACCTAAATATGAGCTGTCAACCTGGTGAAGCTACAACACAGGAATACTTACATGCCAAGCAGCAAAATCATGCAATAGAGAGAGTTAAGAAATCTCACAACCAATGGATGAGATCTAAGTTCTGCAGTCTTGCCACATTCAGCCATGAATGGTGGGGGGCAATTAAACAACACGCTGGAGGACGAGGCTCCTCAAATAAACCCATTCTCAATAATAGAGGAGCCCAGCACATCTGTGCAAAAGACAAGGCTGAGACATTTGCAACAATCTTCAGGCAGAAGTGCCGAGTGGATGATCCATCTGGGTCTCCTCCAGAGGTCCACCGCATCACAGATGTCAGTCTTCAGCCAATACGATTCACTCCACGTGATATCACGAAGTGTCTGAAGGCCCTGGATATTGCAAAGGCTATGGGCCCTGACAATATTCCAGCAATAGTACTGAAGACGTGTGCTCCAGAACTTGCCACACCCTTAGCCAAGCTGGTCTAATACAACTACAACACTGGCATCTACCTGGCAATGTGGAAAGTCTCCCAGGTGTATCCTGCATTCAAGAAACAGTCTATTCTCCATCATCAGCAAAGTGATGGAAGGAGTCGTCAACTATCAAGCGGCACTTACTCAGCAATAACCTGCTCACAGACGCTCAGTTTGGGTTCCACCAGGGTCACTCAGTTCCTGACCTTATTACAGCCTTGATTCAAACATGGACAAAAGCGCTGAATGCCAGAGGTGAGGTGAAAGTGGCTGCCCTTGACATCAAGGCAGCATATGACTAAGTATAGCATCAAGGAACCCCTTGCTAAACTGGAGTCAATGGGAATCAGGGGGAAAACTCTCTGCTGGTTGGCATCATACCTGGTACAAACGAAGATGGTTGTGGTGGTTAGAAGTCAATCATCTCAGTTCCAGGACATCACTGCAGGAGTTCCTCAGGGTAGTGTCCAAGGCCAAATCATCTTCAGCTTCTTCATCAATGACCTCCCTTCCATCATAAGTTCAGAAGTGGGAATGCTTGCGGATAACTGCACAATGTTCAGCACCATTCGCGACTCCTCAGATAATGAAGTCCATTCCCAAATGCAGCAAGACCTAGACGATAGCAAGTTACATTCGTATCACACAAGTGCCAGGCCATCTCCTACAAGAGAGGATCTAACCACCGCCCTTTGACATCTTGGGGGTTACCATTGATCAGAAACTGAACTGGACTAGCCATATTAATGCTGTGGCTACCAGGGCAGGTCAAAGGTTAATAATTCTACGGCGAGTATTCATCTCCTGACCCCCCAAAACCTGTCCACCATCTACAAGGCACAAGTCAGGAGTGTAATGGAATACTCTCCACTTGCCTGGGTGAATGCAGCTCCAACAATACTCAAGAAGGTCGACACCATCTAGGACAAAACAGCCGGCTTGATTGCTCCTTCTTCCACAAACATTCAAACCTTCCACCACTGATGAACAGTGGCAGCCGTGTGTACCATCTACAACATGCACTGTAATGACTCACCGAGGTTGATAGAACATGATGAGACCATTAATTCACGCGACACGTGGTTAGAAGTGAACAGTGGTTTTAATCGTCTTACAACAGAGCCTGCCTGTGACACGATGAACTCCAGGTGAACTGGCAGGCAGGCTCTCAGCATCAACCTTTATACTTCCGGTTAAGGGGGAGGAGCCGTGGGTGGAGCCCAGTACAAACTCCCGTACACTCCCAGTGCATCTCCCCTAGTGGCAGAGCAGCGCAACTGCTCGTGTGCTGAGCTTACAGAGACATAGTTCAACATGTGTAATACAGTGTGAATTACGCAACTGTGATTCACCACAGAACATGAACATAGAACATACAGTGCAGAAGGAGGCCATTCGGCTCATCGAGTCTGCACCGACCCACTTAAGCCCTCACTTCCACCCTATCCCCATAACCCAATCTTTGGATTGTGGGAGGAAACCGGAGCACCCGGAGGAAATCAACGCAGACACGGGGAAAACGTGCAGACTCCGCACAGACAGTGACCCAGCAGAGAATCGAACCTGGGACCCTGGCGCTGTGAAGCCACAGTGCTATCCACTTGTGCTACCGTGCTGCCCATGTTCCTTAGGCAGCACCTTCTAAACCCACGACCACTGCCAGCTGGAAGGGCAAGAGCAGCTGATACCTGGGAACCCCAACACGTGGAGGTTCCCCTCCAAGTCACTCAGCATCCTGAATTGGAAATATATCACCGTTCCTTCACTGTCGCCGGGACAATATCCTGGAACTCCCTTCCCAACAGCACAGTGTGTGTACCTACACCTCAAGGACTGCAGCGGTTCAAGAAGGCAACTCACCACCACCTTCTGAAGTGCAACGTGAGATGGGTAATAAATGCCATCCTCACCAGCGATGCCCACATACATACATGAATAAAAAGTATATATATATTTAGGAGCCTGCTACTTGGACCTCTGTGCCTGAGTGGCCTAGATTGACCTCTCCAACTTTCCTTCACTCTGACCTTTTCTGTGGTGGTGTTGTTGAAAAATGCCTGGAATGTGCTGGGATATTATTGCTTTCCCTGTTGGTTTTCTTGTATTTCTTTGGTGATTTTCTTGTATATTTGTATTTTGAGTCAGAACATTTGAATAAAACCACAACAAAGTCAAAACTATTGGCCTAACCTTCTCCAAAGTGCGTAATGCCAGGGAAATCAAACGATGAATCAATAGGCCACGATGGAAAATATTCAGGAAGTGCTTTACTCCCGTTTTCTTTTGTTGCTGCCTTTTCTGTGTTGCATTAATGCTTCTTTTGCTGCTGTTTTTGTCTATTTTTTCCACATTCTCATTCTCTGGCTGATTTTGTGGCTAAATGGAGGTTTAGTCCTGATTGAGGTGCAGTCACGGCCACAGCACTGTAACCCGTGCCTTCTTAGCTTATTGAATAATGGGGCCATTATTATACTGCTTGTCTTGCATACTTTGTGACATTGTGGGCGGGATTCTCTCAGTCCAGGCCGGGCCGGAGAATCTCCGGGACGGGCGTGAATCGTGCGACGCCGCCCCGGAGAGCGGAGAATTGGCGCCGGCGTGGTCGGCGTGCCACCGGTCGGGGGCCGCTCCACGCAGCCCCCCCCCGGCGATTCTCCACTCGGGACGGGTCGAGCAGCCGCGCAACAAATCCAAGTCCCGTCGGCGCCGTCCTCGTGTGGTCTTACCCGGCGTGCATGCTTTCGGGGCGGCCTTGTGGGGGTGAAGGGGGTCCGACCCCGGGGAGGGGCCTCAGCTGTGGCCTGGCACATGATCGGGGCCTACCGATCGGCGGGCCGGCCTTTCGGGCTGGGGGCCTCTTTTGTTCTACACCGGCCCCGATAGCCCTACGCCATGTTGCATTGGGGCCGGCGCGGAGAATAATAATAATAATCGCTTATTGTGACAAGTAGGCTTCAAGGAAGTTACTGTGAAAAGCCCCTAGTCGCCACATTCCGGCACCTTTCCGGGGAGGCCGGTACGAGAATTGAACCCGCGCTGCTGGTCTTGTTCTGCATTACAAGCGAACTGTTTAGCCCACTGTGCTAAACCAGGCCAAGGGAGCCACTGCGCATTGGCACCGGTCCCACTGTGCATGCACAGACCCGCGGCGCCCATCTGACGCCGGGATCGGTAGCTGGAGCGAGGTGGGCCGCTCCAGTGCTGTGCTGGCCCCCTGTAGGGGTCAGAATCGCTGCTCCTCAGTGATGTGTTGGGTACTCTGGATCCGTGGAGACTGCGTTTACCTCAGCAGTAACACATACAGGCTACCAACACTTGAAATAGTACAACACTATTTTATTAACCTAAGAACTGTTGAACATACTTTCACTGTGAGTCGACACTATGTTAGATTAAACTAAAGACCTATGCCTATCCTAACCAGTCTATGCACTCAACACATGGTGAAGATCTGTGCTGTAAGCTGTGAGCTCTGTCCTTCTGAGAGGCTGTATCCAGAATGAACGGGAAAACTGATGCCCTCTGTCTTTATAGTGGGTGTGCTCTAACTGGTGATTGGCTGCGGTGTTGTGTGTGTAGATTGGTCTTGCTGTGTGTCAATCAGTGTGTGTGTCTGCACCATGATATACTGGTGTAAATTATGACATCGCCCCTTTTATAAAAAAATGTATGTTTGTGGCAATAAATAATATGTGGTGATAATGTTCCTAACTACGTGTGGGGTGCGAAGACATATTTACAAGACTGTGTACATAAGAACTAAGCTATTTACATGGGAAGGTGTCTGGTGCAGAGAAACAGTATGCAACAAAAGAGTTCACATGCTAGATCAACATTATATACAAACCGGGAAATGATCAAACAAAGCAATGAAACAATTCAGAGAGTCCATAAATTTGAAAAGTTCATAAATTTAGTCTCTGAGATGGGCAACGAATTCTGTTTGACCAAAAGAGCATTTGGCCCTGTTGAGGCAGAGGCCATGCTCATGTATTCGTCTGAATACGCGCTGGAGGCGATTAACATGCTCCTGCGGGGTGGTGGACCAGATGATTATGTCAACGACATAGACGCGAACGCCTTCAATACCTTCCATCATCTGTTCCATAATCCTATGGAACACTTCTGATGCAGAGATGATCCCAAACGGCATCCTGTTGTAGCAATATCTTCCAAAGGGGGTATTAAACGTGCAAAGTTTCCTGCTGGATTAATTGAGCTGGATTTGCCAGAATCCCTTTGAGGCGTCGAGTTTGGTAAAGAGCTTGGCGCGAGCCATCTCACAGGTGAGTTCTTCGTGCTTGGGAATGGGATAGTGCTCTCTCATAATATTGCGGTTGAGATCCTTGGGATCAATGCATATTCTCAGTTCGCCAGAAGGCTTTTTTACGCATACCATGGAGCTGACCCAGTCGGTCGGTTCCGTGACTCTGGAGGTCACTCCTTGGTCCTGGAGGTCCTGCAGCTGATGCTGGAGGCGGTCCTTAAGGGGTGCTGGGACCCTGCGAGGTGCGTGCACCACAGGCGTGGCATTCGGTTTTAATAAAATCTTGTAGGTGTATGGGAGCGGCCCATGCCCTCGAAGATGTTGTGGTACTGGTTAATAATGGCATCGAGCTGCGCCCTAAAATCAGTGTCCTGAAAGGCAGACGTGTCAGCAGGAGAGAGAGAATGAACTCTCTGAACTAGGTTCAACAGCTTGCATGCCTGCGCGCCAAGCAAGGAGGCTTTTGAGGATCCCATGATTTCAAAGGATGGCTTTGCGTGACCTGTGCGTCACTTCACGTTGGCATGAGCCGCTGGCAGCAATGGCATTGCCATTATAATCTAATAGCTGGCAGGCTGATGGCAGGATGGCTGGTTTGACACGAAGGCTTTGGAAGCCAGACTGCACAATGAGATTGGCGGAGGCACCGGTGTCCAGGCGGAATCGGATTTGGGACCGGTTGACCGTAAGGGTGGCACACCACTCATCGTCTGGATCGATACTGTATACCGGTAGAGGCTGGATTCTTTGCATCGGGGACACCCTGTTTTTTGTAATGATACCGACTCGAAAAGGCACCTTCGTGTCCTCAGTGTCAATATCGGGCAGCAGGTCTGAATCGGGTTTGGTGACCGTGGGTTGGATGGCGCGGACATCCCTGCGTAGCTGGCTGGAGTGACGAGAGTTGGCAGGCTGAGCTGACCTGCATAAAGCAGCATAGTGGCCAAGTTTGCCACATTGTAGGCAGCGTCGGGATTTGGCAGGACATTGCCGCTTTAAGTGGGCGGAGCCACAGTTGCCGCACGTTGTAGCGTCAGTACGCTTGCTGCGACACCACACATGCGCGGTGCAGTCGTACATGGTGCGCGCCTGCGCAGCGCATTCGTCGACATCGCCATCCCCTCGTTCAGTGCGCACAAGCACAGGAATCGCGAAAAGCGCGCAAAATGGCCGCCCTCACCCAGGCTGAGGCCCTGGAGTTGCTTGATTGCTTGGACCCGTTCTGCCTCGTGGGAACCTTGCCGCGCCGTTTCAGCCGCTTGGATGTGTGAATACCGATTAGTGGCGTGTTCATGTAGCATACAGATCTCGATGGCAATCGCTAGGGTGAGCTGCTTTACCTTGAGGAGCTGCTGGCGTACGGGTTCCGACTGAACACCAAAAACGATCTGGTCGCGTATCATGGAGTCGGAGGTGGACCCGTAATTACAGGACTGCGCATGGATGCGGATGTGGGCGAGAAAGGGCTGGAAAGATTCATCCTTACCCTGCAAATGCTGTTGGAAGACATAGCGCTCAAAACTTTCATTCACCTCGATGTCGCAGTGACTGTCAAATTTGAGGAGGGCCGTCTTGAATTTTGATTTGTCTTCACCATCAGCAAAGGTGAGAGAATTGAAGATGTGGATGGCGTGGTCCCCAGCCGTGGAGAGGAAGAAAGCGATCTTCCTGGCATCTGAAGCAGCTTCCAGGTCTGTGGCTTCAAGGTAAAGCTGGAAGCGTTGTTTGAAGATCTTCCAGTTGACCCCTAGGTTACCGGTGATGTGGAGCGACGGTGGCGGGCGGACGCTGTCCATTTTGCAGGATGGCTGTACGCTGGTGGAAGGCAGATCACTTGCAGGTAGGTCTAAGAAGTTCTAACATCAACTACTGGTACCATGATGTGTTGGGTACTCTGGATCCGTGGAGACTGCGTTTACCTTGGCAGTAACACATACAGGCTACCAACACTTGAAATAGTACAACACTATTTTATTAAACTAGAAACTGTTGAACATACTTTCACTGTGGGTCGACACTATGTTAGATTAAACTAAAGACCTAGAACATAGAACATAGAACAGTACAGCACAGAACAGGCCCTTCGGCCCTCAATGTTGTGCCGAGCCATGATCACCCTACTCAAACCCACGTATCCACCCTATACCCGTAACCCAACAACCCCCCCCTTAACCTTACTTTTATTAGGACACTATGGGCAATTTAGCCTATCCTAACCTATGCCTATCCTAACCAGTCTATGCTCTCAGCACATGGTGAAGATCTGTGCTGTAAGCTGTGAGCTCTGTCCTTCTGAGAGGCTGCATCCCGAATGAGCGGGAAAACTGATGCCCTCTGTCTCTTTTTTTAACAAACAATTTTATTGAGGTATTTTTCGGCATTGTAAACAGTTAAAGATAACAAAAAAAAAGACAAAAATGTGCAAACATCAACGTAAAATCACTACTTCAATCAAACCATACTGCACAAGCCCGCTCCTCTCCCATAGACACTACCCGCCTATTTATCCCTCCTACTCTACCCTAATCTCCCCCCCACCGGCTGCGTTCACTCTCCCGCGAAGAAGTCGATGAATGGTTGCCACCTTCGGGCGAACCCCAATACAGATCCCCTCGAGGCGAACTTAATTTTTTCCATACCCAGAAAAGTTGACATGTCCGAAAGCCATAGTTCGGTCTTCGGGGGTTTTGAGTCCCTCCATGCCAGCAGTATTCACCACCGAGCTATTAGGGAAGCAAAGGCCAGAACATCGGCCTCTTTCTCCCCTAAACTCCCGGGTCTTCCGAAACCCCGAAAATTGCCACCCCTGGACTCATCACCACCCTTGTTTTTAGCACCCGGGACATGATCCCCGCAAATCCCTCCCAGTGCCCCCTAAGCTTAGGACATGCCCAGAACATGTGAGCGTGGTTCGCTGGTCCTCCCGCGCATCTAGCGCACTTGTCTCTACCCCAAAGAATTTGCTCATCCGAGCTACTGTCATGTGGGCCCGGTGAACGACCTTAAATTGAATCAGTCTGAGCCTGGCACATGTTGCAGTTGAGTTTACCCTACTCAGGGCTTCTGCCCACAGCCCGTCCTCCATCTCCCTGCCAAGCTCCTCCTCCCATTTGAGTTTCAGTTCCTCCGTCTGGGACTCTTCCCCCTTCATGAGCACCTTGTAAATATCCGAGACTCTACCCTCTCCTCCTTCTCCAATAGAGACTATTCTGTCTTGGATCCCTGTTGGCGGGAGGCGTGGGAAGGATGGGATCTGTCTGCAGACAAAGTCCCGCATCTGTAAGTACCTAAAGTCATTTCCCCTTACCAGCCCAAATTTCTCCTCCAAGCCCCTCAAACTCGCAAAGCTCCCCTCCAGGAACCTATCGCCCACCCTCCTCACCCCTGCCCGCCTCCATGTTCGAAACCCCTCATCCATGTTCCCGGGGGCAAATCGATGATTATCACATATTGGAGCCCAGACAGACGCACCCACCTCCCCTACATGCCTCCTCCACTGGCCCCATATCCGCAGGACTGCCCCCACTACCGGGCTGGTGGAGTACCTGGCGGTAGGGGAGCCGTGACCAGGGCTGCCAAACTGGTGCCTCTGCACGAAGCCGCCTCCACTTGCTCCCAGATAGACCCCGTACCCACCATCCACTTCCTTATCATGGCTATGTTAGCCGCCCAGTAGTAGTTGATCAGACTCGGCAATGCCAGCCCTCCCTCGCTGCGGCTCTGATGCTCTCTGTCTTTATAGTGAGTGTGCTCTAACTGGTAATTGGCTGCGGTGTTGTGTGTGTGTTGATTGGTCTTGCTATGTGTCAATCAGTGTGTGTGTCTGCACCATGATATACTGGTGTATATTATGACACTCAGGGCATGTTGATGCCGTAGAGAAACGTGACGGCGTTTACGACGGCGTCAACACTTAGCCTCAGGATCAGAGAATCCCACCCTGGGGATTCCTGTGTATTGAGGGTCCTGCTGTGGTGGAGTAGCTGGTCTCCCCTTGGTGTCTGCTACTGATGCTTTGCCCATGGCATATTGTCATGCAGTGGTTATATTTCTGGACTTATATTCCGCTGGCCCAGTCAATTAAATTCCCACAAAGGCACTTTGAGGATTTGAATTCAATTTTTTTAAATCTGGAAATATAAAGGTGGGATCAGCAAAAGTGAGCATAAAACAATTGAGTTATGGCAAAAACACAATGATGTACCATCAATTGGACACGAGTCGAGATGAAGATCCAAACATTAGGCTTCAATCGACTAGTTGTGTGCCCAGCAGTCAACTTACAGAGCAAGGCCGACTGCCGGGTCCTACGGGTTCTTATACCCCGCCTCGTAGGTGGGACTACTTGCCTCCCGACCAATCGGTGAGCAGTCACATGACTAGTCTCAACCAACCAGCCGAGAGGCACATGACCGGCCTGAGCCAATGGGCAGCGAGTGTTCTGCACCACTGGCAGATAGGTACCGTAAACCTCCTAGTCATATCACCACATTCACCCCTTGTGGAGAAAGAAGCCGGGGGGGGGGGGGGCTGTAGGACTGGTGATATGACTAGAGCTTGTGAGGTGTACCAAGGTAATTGGTGGCTGCCCACTGGCTCGCGATGATTGTGCAAAACAATGAACAATATACGTAAAACGAGAGAAAAAAAATGTGCAACATGTATACTGGAACTCTGAATGACACGAGGAGTCCAATAAAAGTCCAGTGGAAACATCAGATCGACACGATCAGTCTGTCGGGTGCCCTCGATGTTCTGCTGGACCGTTGCAGCGGTGCCGGTGACGTCGGGCCGGTGGCCGTCCGTGACTCCGGGAGCAGCGGTTGTGATCCTGTGTCCGTACCCCTGGTTGGTGCCAGTGAAACTCTGGCTGGGGGAGCGGGTTCCTGTGCGCTGGGTTGCGGGGGCACCGGGAGCGCCGGGGGGAATGGGGACTGGGAGGAGGGCGCTGGTGTGGGGGTTTGAGGCCGCACGCCGGCATGTGCCAGGTCTCGAAGGGAGACCGTGTCCTGCCGACCGTCAGGATTCTCCACGTACGCATACTGCGGGTTAGCGTGGAGTAACTGGACTCGTTCAACCAACGGGTCGGACTTGTGCACCCGCACATGCTTCTGGAGCAGGATGGGCCCGGGGGCGGCCAGCCAGGTCGGGAGGGGGGACCCTGCGGACGACTTCCTAGGGAAAACAAGAAGACGTTCGTGAGGTGTTTGGTTTGTGGTAGACAGAGGAGAGACCAAATTGAATGGAGGGCGTCGGGGATGACTTCTTGCCAACGGGGAATAGGGAGATCTCTGGACCGTAGGGCCAGTAGGACGGTTTTCCAGACTGTACCATTCTCCCGCTCGACCTGCCCGTTACCCCGAGGGTTATAACTGGTTGTCCTGCTAGAGGCGATGCCCCTGCTCAGCAGGAATTGACGCAGTTCGTCGCTCATAAAAGAGGACCCCCAGTCGCTGTGGATGTACGCGGGGTAACTGAACAGGGAGAAAATGGAGCGGAGGGCCTTGATGACGGTTGTTGTGGTCATGTCAGGGCAGGGGATGGCAAAAGGGAAGCGGGAGTACTCGTCAATCACACTTAAGAAGTAGGTGTTGCGATTGTTGGAGGGGAGGGGACCCTTGAAGTCCATACTAAGACGTTCAAAAGGGCGAGATGCCTTTACTAAATGCGCTTGCTCAGGGCGGTAAAAGTGCAGTTTGCACTCTGCACAAACGTGGCAGTCTCTGGTCACGGTCCTGACCTCCTCAATGGAGTAGGGCAGGTTGCGGGTCTTGATAAAATGGTAGAAGCGGGTTACCCCTGGATGACAGAGGTCCGCATGGAGGGCGCGGAGGGGGTCAATCTGCGTGCTGGTGCAGGTACCTCGGGACAGGGCATCAGGAGGCTCGTTGAGCTTCCCAGGACGATACAAGATATCGTAGTTGTACGTGGACAACTCGATCCGCCACCTCAAGATCTTGTCGTTCTTGATCTTGCCCCTCTGTGCATTATCAAACATAAAGGCCACTGACCGCTGGTCTGTGAGGAGGGTGAATCTCCTGCCGGCCAGATAGTGCCTCCAGTATCGCACAGCTTCAACTATGGCCTGTGCCTCCTTTTCCACCGAGGAATGGCGGAGTTCGGAAGCGTGGAGGGTCCGGGAGAAGAAGGCCACGAGTCTGCCCGCTTGGTTCAGGGTGGCCGCCAGAGCTACATCAGACGCGTCGCTCTCGACCTGGAATGGGAGGGACTCATCGATAGCGCGCATCGTGGCCTTTGCGATATCCGCTTTGATGCTGCTAAAGGCCTGGCGGGCCTCCATCGACAGTGGAAAAGTATTCGATTGGATGAGGGGATGGGCTTTGTCAGCGTAATTCGGACCCACTGGGCGTAATAGGAAAAGAAGCCCAGACAGCGTTTGAGGGATTTGAGGAAGTTGGGGAAGTTGGGGAGAGGGAGTTACATCAGGGGGCGCATGTGTTCGGGATCGGGGCCTATCACTCCGTTACGCACTACGTAGCCGAGGATGGCTAGACGGTCGGTGCTAAACACAAACTTATCCTTATTGTAAGTGAGGTTAAGGAGTTTTGCAGTACGGAGGAATTTCTGGAGGTTGCTGTCGTGATCCTGCTGGTCGTGGCCGCAGATGGTGACATTATCAAGGTACGGAAATGTCGCCCGTAAGTCGTATTGGTCAACCATTCGGTCCATCTCCCATTCGAAGACCGAGACTCCATTTGTGACACCGAATGGAACCCTAAGAAAATGATAGAGGCGCCTATCTGCCTCGAACGCGGTGTACTTGTGGTCACTCGCACGGATGGGAAGCTGGTGATAGGCGGACTTAAGATCCACAGTGGAGAAGACTTTGTGCTTCGCCATCCTGTTAACCAGGTCAGAGATACGGGGGAGAGGATACGCGTCCAGCTGCGTAAACCTGTTGATGGTCTGACTGTAGTCAATGACCATTCGGTTTTTCTCCCCAGTCCGAACTACCAGCACATGAGCTCGCCAGGGACTGTTGCTGGCCTCGATGACTCCTTTCTTCAATAGCCTCTGGACCTCGGACCTGATGAAGGTCCGGTCCTGGGCACTGTATCGTCTGCTCCTAGTGGCGACTGGTTTGCAATCTGGGGTGAGGTTCGCAAACAAGGAAGGGGGGTCCACTTTGAGGGACGCGAGGCTGCAGACAGTAAGGGGGGGAATAGGGCCGCCGAATTTGAATGTCAAGCTCTGCAGGTTACACTGGAAATCCAGTCCGAAGAGTGCCGGAGCGCAGAGGCAGGGGAGGACGAGGAGTTTGTAGTTTTTAAAAACTCTCCTTGGGACCGTGAGGTCCGCTACGCAGCACTCGGTGATGTGGACGGAGTGCGAACCTGAGGCTAGAGCTATCTTATGCTTGACTGGGTGAACGGGGAGCGCGCAGCGTCTTACCGTATCAGGGTGGACAAAACTTTCTGTGCTCCCGGAGTCTAGTAGATAGCTCGTTTTGTGTCCATTGAGAAGTATCTGTGTCGTTGCCGTAGAGAGCGTGTGTGGTCGCGACTGGTTGAGAGTCACTGCAGCGAGTCGTAGCAGTAGGCCTGGGTCGTCTTCATTTGCAGAGTAGTCACTGATGGGGTCTTCTGTGTTGGTCCAAAATGGCGGCGCCCATCGGCTACACGCAGAGTCGGGGCCCCAAGGTGGTGGCGCCCAGGACCCGCACGTGGAGTCGGGGCCCCAAGATGGCGGCGCCCAGGACCCGCACGTGGAGTCGGGGCCCCAAGATGGCGGCGCCCGGGACCCACACATGGTGTCCGGGGCGGCAGGGGCAGAGAAGTCCGTGGGTCACTCGTGGTGGCTGGGAGTGGCGGTAGGGGGGCCTTTGTGCCGCACGGGGCCCTGGGGGTGCGCGGTGGGGGGCGACCGAGTAGTGACCTTTCTTCCCGCAGCTTTTACACACTGCGGAGCGGGCCGGACAGCACGGGCGGGGGTGCTTTGCTAGGCCACAGAAATAACAACGGGGCCCCGTGAGCTTATCGGGGTGCCCCGCAGCGCAGGCCTGGGGGCGGTCGAAGTCGGCGGGGGACAAGGGGGTTGCATGCCACGTTGCCCAAGGGGCTGCCGCGCGGCCGGGGCATATGTGCGGGCGTTTCAGTCGGCAACCTCCAGGGAGGATGCGAGGGTCCGTGCCTCAGCGAGGCTCAAGGTGCCCTTCTCTAGCAACTTCTGGCGAATTGCAGAGTGTTGCATGTCTGCAACGAAGGCATCACGGATTAACAGTTCTGTGTGCTCTGCCGCAGTAACTTGTGGGCAGGCGCAATTTCTCCCCAGGTCTATATGTAAACCAGTCCCACAGCAACATGTTGGAAAGTTGTGGAAGAGTCATACGGACTCGAAAAGTTAACTCTGTTTCTCTCTCCACAGATGCTGCCATACCTGCTGAGTTTATCCAGCACTTTCTGTTTTCATTATAGCTGTCCCATTGCTGCCAACTGTAGTAATCTAACAAGCACTCACGTGTATTAAACTGCTACCTGCAATTCAAGATGGAGGCCCACCATCAGCTTCTCGGAGTAGCTGGAGGTGGGCAGTAAATGCTACTCCTGCTTGTCACACCCACATCCTGAGGATAAATAAAAACAATCAGAATTTCACCATATTAAGAGCAAAGGTTTATTTGCAATCTGCTGCACACTATACTGCTTTGAAAACTATTTTCTTTGAGATTTTAAGGCCTTTTCTGCAGTTCTCAAGTGTCAGAGCAAACATGTCAGTTTTTCCAGGTAGGTTTGCTCCCACTCTTCCACACAAAATACTTGACTAAGTAGAAAGCTGATTGTTAAGAATGGTTTTGTCAGGTCAAGCCTGCATTCAGTACAATCTTGTGGGAGCAGTGGGAGCAATACCTTAAAGTGTCAAGTGATATGTCAAGCGTCAAGGGTGGCACAGTAGCAGTGGTTAGCACTGCTGCCTCGCAGCTCCAGGGACCCGGGTTCAATTCCGGCCTCAGGTGACTGTCTGTCGGGAGTTTGCACTTCCTCCCCGTGTCTGTGTGGGTTTCCTCTCTGTGGTGGTATGATTAGCATAGCTGCCTGCCATTGGTGCAGAACACCGGCTTACCATTGGCCCTGGTCGATCATGTGCCTCTCGACCGATTGGTTGAGACCAGTCATGTGATGGCTCCCCGATTGGTCGAGAGGCTGAGTTAACCCCGCCCGTATAAATACCCAGTACTCCCGGCGGTTGTCCATATACTGTAATCGACCACAGGGCTAACATTTAACTGATTAAAGCCATACTTTTGTACAGCAACTCGTCTCGCGTTCAATTGATGGTACATCACTCCCAATTCTCCGGTTTCTCTCACATTCCAAAGATGTGCAGGTTAGGTGGCTTGGCCATGATAAATTGCCCTTAGTGACCAAAAGGTTAGGTGGAGTTACTGGGTTATGGGGATAGGGTGGAGGCGTGGGCTTAAGTAAGGTGCTCTTTCCAAGAGCTGGTGCAGACTCGATGGGCCGAATGGCATCCTTCTGTATGGTAAATTCTATGATTTGAACTTGAACAAAGCTTTGTTGGGATCAGGTTGAGCTACTGAATTTTCATTTGTCTGGCAGTGAATCAGTTAGAAAACTGAAACCTTACTTTACAACAGCCTTTCTTGCCTACTTGAAGTTTGACCTGGATTCGCCCCTGATTCAATGGGAGGGACTTTGTGCACCTTTTACTAAGCTGGGATATATCCCAAGGGTATCCTGGAGCTGGGGCAGGGGGATTCATCTGCAAATCAGCAGAGTTGGGTTGGAAGTCAAAGCACAGCTTCAGAGTTCCTGTGTGTATGGCGGAGGTGGAGAAGGGAGTCTCATCGCACAGCTATTAGTTTAAAATCATCTGATCCTGTCTTGGAGAGGCCTCACTGATTGCAGGAGCCAAACAAACAACATGAAGAATTGGTGGTGACTCACATTGCTCCTGCTAATGGCCTCTGATGAACAAAACACACAGCATCACAGCTGCTGCTTTGCAAATGTGCGTGGGGTGAAGCAGATTAAAGTGAGCGTGTCAGCAAAATGCTCCAAGCCCGGCATTATGTGCCAGGCCTGCTTGATATTCCTTGCCAGCTGTTTCTTGATGCTACTCGCACTTGTCTAAATTCCAGCCTTGCTTCTATTCATTGGTGATGATAATGTTGTTGTTTAGGAATCGGAACATTGAAGGTAGACAGTGTAAATAACTCATGACGTACCTCAGCATTGCTCTCTGCATGTGTGTTGCTGTAATATTATAGTTAGGGTGTGTTTACCTGAACGTAATGCAAACAACAGCTGCTATAAAACATTCCCATTAACTTGCACTAATAATTATTATGTGACCTGTAAGTCTTGAGTTTACTGCTGTATGCTTGAACTCCATGCTTTCTTTCGCAAATGTACATTAATAAGAGTTGACCCTTCCAAAAGGCCAGCTGCAGCTATGGAAATTCGGTGTTGTTTTTGCTGTGTATTGAGGAAGGTGTGTGATGGGGCTTAGTACAAGGACATTGCTGAAACAGTTCTGCTGTGTACTGTCACCAAGCTCATTTAAACTGCCTTTGCTGCACTGACTGGCCCAGAATGGAAGCTGTTGAATGTGAAGTGTAGCTGGCTGGCAAACCTAAGTTATATTGTGGGCTATAAATCACACAGCCCACCATGAGAGAGCTTGACACATGCATGCTTCCACAGACACAGCTCCGTTTCCTTGGCGGCTATGGTTTAATGTTAGAAGAACGCTGGCAGGAGTGTCTGCTTTCTCCTGAAGATAAGTCTGCAATTTAGGTCCTTTGGCTTGGAGGCATACTGCAGAGAGTGCCATGCCCGAGTGGTGTGAGGTTGTCCTTGAGAGCTGATGGGTTTAAGGCATTCCTAAGTCATCAGCTGTGCTGTCATTTTGTTTGGTAAAAGGTGCCATCAAAACCATTTCACACCGACACAAAAATGACAACTGCAGCCTCCGAGTGACTGGACTCACATCTTATAAGAAACACGCTTCAATATGCTTCTTGTTTTACTTTCAATCCATCACCTTAAATGACTCTCACTATTGTCACTGATAGTACTTCACCCTGCGGTTATTCTTTATCCAGAGGCAGCCCTTTTTTTTGAAGCTCTAGATCTATAATTGCACTGTTTCTCACAGTTCAAGTGGCCAGAGTATTAAACCCTATTTCCCGCCAAGAATTTGCACTGAACCCACTGACAAGTTTTAATATAAGCCATTATACTGATACTCTGATACTTTGGGTATCAGAGGTAAATTAATTTTATAGCATGTGTTACTTATCTGTAAAATGCTGGTAATATTTTAGCTAATATAGCTAATATTTTTAATTTATAAAGAAAAGCATTGACAAAATAAATTGCATTTTATTTTGTCATTTGCAATTTCTAAGCTCATACTGACACACCACATTGGAGAAATTGAGTGTGCAGCTATGGTATCCTACCTAGGAATTACACCAACTGCTGTCATAATGCTTTGGTTCTGTGCTTCCTGGATCAAAAAGACCACTGCAGCTTGTACACGATCATACAAGTCAATGGAGAACATTGTAGAAGGAAGACTGTGAGGGTGGTGGATGATAAAGTTGGACAAGCGGAGGGGAGCTGGACCCCGACAAGGCTGTATGAAAAGCTCACAAACAAGGGGGTCAAACCGCATTGTTTACTGTAAGGGAATGCACAAAGACTCCAGATGTGGTGGGGAGAGGCCCAAGTGGGGCAGGTGATTGGTTTGGTGTGTGGAGGGGGGGGAGGGGGGGGGGGGGGGATTGAATCGAGGAACAGACTTCTTCTTGGGGCTTCTCGCCTTTTTTTCTCTGGGTTGCTGACATCCTTCAGAGTCTGGTGAAGATAACTGTGCTGGAGAGAGTGATATGAATGTGCTGGGCTGGTGTTCAAATATGGCGGCGGGACCTTCGAATCAGCCAGGTGGACAAATCAGCTGCCAGCCAAGTGCTGAATTCCAAGTGCTGAATCTGGCACGGGACCCTACCATCTAACCAGCAGGAGAGGTGCTGCTGGAGCCGCTCCCCCCCCCCCCCCCCACTGCATGGGAGAATTCCACCCAATGAGTGAATTAGCAGTAATTTGGGTTCTGATGTTAATGTTCTCTGTCATTGCAGATTTGGTGTTGGGACTGCATTTAATCAGGGGGTGATCCTGCCACCTTCCCATTTCCCGGCAGTTCTCGGCAGATGTAATAGGACAACTGACTCCCCTCCCCCAGAGAAATGCAACTGCTGTTAAATTGGAAGCCAGCAACCTCCAGCATTTTGGGTTCTGGGGGACCTAGTGGTCTTGAATATTCAAGTCAGGAAGCCAATGGCCATGTTAGCAACCTGACACCCAAAATGCTGGAATCTATTATTAAGGAGGTTGAGCGGCACAGTAGCACAGGGGTTAGTACCATTGCTTCACAGCGTCAGGGATCCGGGTTTGATTCCGGCTTGGGTAACTGTCTGTGTGGAGTCTGCACATTCTCCCGTGTCTGCGTGAGTTTCCTCCGGTGCTCCGGTTTTCTCCCACAAGTCCTGAAAGAAGTGCTTGTTAGGTGAATTCGACATTCTGAATTCTCCCTCAGTACCCGAACAGATACCGGAGTGTGGTGACCAAGAGATTTTCACAGTAACTTCATTGCAGTGATAATGTAAACCTACTTGTGACACTAATAAAGATTATTATTATAGTGGGGCATTTAGAAAATCTCAATGTAATCAGGCAGAGTCAACATGGTTTTGTGAAACGGAAATCATGTTTGACTAATTTATTAGAATTCTTTGTGGAAGTAACAAGCAATGTGGGAAAGGGGAACAGGGGGATGGGAACCGATGCAGGAAGTTGGAAGGTAGTAAAAGAGGGATAGAAGCAAAAGGAAGTAAGGGGGAAAGTGGAAGGCAGAAAAGCCATAGTCAAAAATCAAAAAGGGCGACAGTACAAGGTACAGTGGCTGAGGGGAGCTCAGTGAATAGGCCCAGTAATACTAAAGGGAATAAAACGGGAAGTAAAAACATTAATGGTAAGCGACGCGGCAGATTGTTACATAAAGATATGGGTTCAACGACAAGGAAAATTAGGAGAAAAGTTAAGAGGAAATATAACTTAGGCGAGGTTACTGATCGAGGTGTTAAGATTCAAAACAGAGGCAAAAAAGCCAACATAAGTGTACTTTACCTGAATGCTAGTAATATTCAAAATAAGGTAAATGAGTTGATGCCGCAAATCATCGGGCATGACTATGATTTAGTGGCCATTACTGAAACATGGTTAAAGGATGGCCACGACTGGGAGTTAAATATCTGATGGTATCAAACTATTCGGAAGGACAGAGTGGATGGTAAGGGAGGTGGTGTTGCTCTGTTATTTAAGGATGACATCCGGGCAATAGTAAGGGATGACATCGGTGCTATGGAGGATAAGGTTGAATCCATTTGGGCGGAAATCAGGAATAGTAAGGCGAAAAAGTCACTGATAGGAGTAGTCTATAGGCCACCAAATATTAACATTATGGTGGGGCAGGCAATAAACAAAGAAATAACGGATGCATGTAGAAATGGTACAGCAGTTATCATGCGGGATTTTAATCTACATGTCGATTGGTTTAACCAGGTCGGTCAAGGCAGCCTTGAGGAGAAGTTTATAGAATGTATCCGCGATAGTTTCCTTGAACAGTATGTAATGGAACCTATGAGGGAACAAGCAGTCCTAGATCTTGTCCTGTGTAATGAGACAGGATTTATTCATGATCTCAAAGTTAGGGATCTTCTCGGAAGGAGCGATCACAATATGGTGGAATTTAAAATACAGATGGAGGGTGAGAAGGAAGGATGGTAGAAAGAGGGAAAATCGACCATGGATATCTAAGGAAATAAGGGAGAGTATCAAATTGAAGGAAAAAGCATACAAAGTGGCAAAGATTAGTGGGAGACTAGAGGACTGGGAAATCTTTAGGGGGCAACAGAAAGCTACTAAAAAGCTATAAAGAAGAGATTATGAGAGTAAACGCTCAGAATATAAAAACAGATAGTAAAAGTTTCTACAAATATATAAAACAAAAAAGAGTGGTTCTTTAGAGGATGAGAAGGGAGTTTTAATAATGGGAGATGAGGAAATGGCTGAGGAACTGAACAGGTTTTTTGGGTCGGTCTTCACAGTGAATCATAGAATTTCATAGAATTTACAGTGCAGAAGGAGGCCATTCGGCCCATCGAGTCTGCACCGGCTCCTGGAAAGAGCACCCTACCCAAGGTTAACACCTCCACCCTACCCCCATAACCCAGTAACCCCACCCAACACTAAGGGCAATTTTGGACACTAAGGGGCAATTTATCATGGCCAATCCACCTAAACTGCACATCTTTTGAATGTGGGAGTAAACCGGAACACCCAGAGGAAACCCACGCACACACGGGGAGGATGTGCAGACTCCACACAGACAGTGACCCAAGCCGGAATCGAACCTGGGACCCTGGAGCTGTGAAGCGATTGTGCTATACACAATGCTACCGTGCTGCCACAAGACACAAATAACATGCCAGTGACTGATAGAAATTAGGCTATGACAGGTGAGGACCTTGAGAGGATTGTTATCACTAAGGAGGTAGTGATGGGCAAGCTCATGGGGTTAAAGGTAGACAAGTCTCCTGGCCCTGATGGAATGCATCCCAGAGTGCGAAAAGAGATGGCTGGGGAAATTGCAAATGCACTAGTGATAATTTACCAAAATTCACTAGAATCTGGGGTGGTCTCGGCAGATTGGAAATTGGCAAACGTGACACTGTTTAAAAAAGGAGGTAGGCATAAAGTGGGTAATTATAGGCCAGTGAGCTTAACTTCGGTAGTAGGGAAGATGCTGGAATCTATCATCAAGGAAGAAATAGCGAGGCATCTGGATGGAAATTGTCCCATTGGGCAGGCGCAGCATGGGTTCATAAAGGGCAGGTCGTGCCAAACTAATTTAGTGGAATTTTTTGAGGACATTACCAGTGCGGTAGATAATGGGGAGCCAATGGATGTGGTATATCTGGATTTCCAGAAAGCCTTTGACAAGGTGCCACACAAAAGGTTGCTGCGTAAGATAAAGATACATGGCATTAAGGGTAAAGTAGTAGCATGGATAGAGGATTGGTTAATTAATAGAAAGCAAAGAGTGGGGATTAATGGGTGTTTCTTTGGTTGGCAATCAGTAGCTAGTGATGTCCCTCAGGGTTCCGTGTTGGGCCCACAATTGTTCACAATTTACATAGATGATTTGGAGTTGGGGACCAAGGGCAATGTGTCCAAGTTTGCAGACGACATTAAGATGAGTGGTAAAGCGAAAAGTGCAGAGGATACTGGAAGTCTGCAGAGGGATTTGGATAGGTTAAGTGAATGGGCTCGGGTCTGGCAGATGGAATACAATGTCGTCAAATGCAAGGTTGTCCATTTTGGTAGGAATAACAGCAAACGGGATTATTATTTAAATGATAAAATATTAAAATATGCCTCTGTGCAGAGAGACCTGGGTGTGCTCGTGCATGAGTCGCAAAAAATTGGTTTACAGGTGCAACAGGTGATTAAGAAGGCAAATGGAATTTTGTCCTTCATTGCTAGAGGGATGGAGTTTAAGACTCGGGAGGTTATGCTGCAGTTGTATGAAGTGTTCGCGAGGCCACACCTGGAGTATTGTGTTCAGTTTTGGTCTCCTTACTTGAGAAAGGACGTACTGGCACTGGAGGGTGTGCAGAGGAGATTCACTAGGTTAATCCCAGAGCCGAAGGGGTTGGATTATAAGGAGAGGTTGAGTAGACTGGGACTGTACTCGTTGGAATTTAGAAGGATGAAGGGGGATCTTATAGAAACATATAACACATTAGCATGGTTAGAGGATAGATATGCTGACAGGAAACCAATAGTAGGCTTAAATGGATTATTTTCACTTTGGCAAGATGTAACAAGCTGAGTGTCTCAGTGTTCAGTGCTGGGGCCTCAACTGTTTACAATCTGTATTATTGAATGGATGAAGGGACCAATTGTTTGGCTGCTAAATTTGCTGATGGCACAAAGATAGGTAGGAATGTAAGTTGTGAAGAGGACATAAGGGGCGGGATTCTCCGTGAACCGGCGGGGCGGGCAAATCCGGCGCGAAGGAGTGGCGGAATCCTCTGCACCTTCAGGGGCTAGACCGGCGCCAGAGTGGTTTGCGCCCCACAGCCGGGCGCGGAAGGGGCTTGGCGCCACGCCAACTAGCGCCGAAGGGCCTCCGCCGGCCGATGCGAGTTGGCGCGTGCGCAGCAGCACCAGCATGTGCTGGCGTCATCCCAGCGTATACGCAGGGGGATCTTCTCCGTGTTGGCCATCGCGGAGGACGTGGAAGAATAGAGTGCCCCCATGGCACAGGCCCGCCCGCGGATCGGTGGGCCCTGATCGCAGGCCAGGCCACCGTGGGGGCACTTCCTGGGGCCAGATTCCGCCAGGCCCCCCCCCCCCCCGAGGATCCCCGGAGGCCGCAATGCTGCCATGTCCCGCTGGTAAATACCTACTCTAATTTACAATGGCGGGACTGGCCAAAATGGGCGGCCACTCAGCCCACCGTGGGCCGGAGAATCGCCGGCCGCCAACCGGCCGACTGACCCGACCGGCACGGCGCAATTCACACCGCCCCCCGGAGATTCGCCGACCCGGCGGGGGGTTGGAGAATCCCACCCAAGGAGTCTGCAAAGTGATATATATATAGGTTAAATGAGGGGCAAACATTTGGCAGGTGAAATATAATGTGGGAAAATGTGAGCACCACTTTGACAGGAAAAATAGAAAAACAGCATAGTATTTAAGTACAGAGGGATCTGGTTGTCCTGGTACATGAATCACAAAATGTTAGTATGCAGGTAAAGCAAGTGTTTAGGAAGGCAAATGGAATGTTATTCATTGCAAGGGGAATGAAATATAAAAGTTGTGATACAGTTATACAACATGGTGAAGTAGCATCAAAAGTACTTCGTACAGTTTAGGCATCCTTATTTAAGGAAGGGCATAATTGCACGAGAAGCAGTTCAGAGAAGGTTTATTTGAATGATTCCTGGAGTGATGGGTTGGACATGTTTGACCTATACTCGGTAGATTTTAGAAGAATGAGAGGCAATCTTATTGAAAGATATAAGATCCTGACTTCCGGTGACGGCGGGCGGGAGGCGGCCGCGCAACGGAGGGCTCCCGATCGGGAACGGCATTTTCGGGGCTTTAAGCTCGGTCCCAAGGTCCACAAAGGCGTCAAAGGCACGGAGAAGGCGCAGAGGAGGCACAGCAGAAGAAGATGTCAAGGGTCAGTAAGAAAATGGCTGTTAAAAGAACAGCTGAGGGCCCATCGGGGAGTGGAGAGGTCACCACGGGGTCACCAGGGAAAAAGGAGGCTAGAGCACCAGGGGAGGCCGCATTGCTGAAGGCTGAAGAAATAACTAAGGTGATGGCTGCGGAATTCGAAAGGCAGTTTACAAAACACCTGGAGACAATGAGGAAGGAGATGAGGGAGGTTTTGAGTGTGCTGGTGGAGGAGGCGATTTTCCCGGTGATGACGGTGGTGGCGAGTGCAGTGGCGGAGGTGCGGGCACTAGGGGAGGCGCTGAAGGGAGTGGAGGAGACGGTGTTGCAGCACGGTGATCAACTTACCTCGATGGGGAAGGAGATGCGGAAGGTGGTGGAGGTGAACAAGGATCTGAGAGGAAAATTGGAAGACCTGGAAAACAGGTCCAGGTGACAGAATTTGAGGATTGTGGGGCTGCCCGAAGGAGTTGAAGGGCCGAGACCGACTGAGTATTTTGCCGCTATGCTGGCGAAGCTATTGGGGCAGGGGGAGGATCCCTCCCGATATGAACTGGATCGGGCTTATCGGTCGGGGAGGCCTGTACCAAAGGCGGGTGAGCCACCAAGAGTAGTGACTTTGTGCTTCCGTAGGTACAGTGTGAAGGAGAAGGTCCTGTGCTGGGCCAAGCAGAAGCGGGTGGTGCAGTGGGCTGGAGCTGGTATACGTGCATACCAGGACTTTACGGTGGAGCTGGCGAGGAGGTGGGCTGCTTTCAACTGGGTGAAGGATGCACTGTACATCAGCAAGGTGCAGTGCGGCATTGTATATCCAGCGAAGCTGAGGGTGACTTATAAGCTCAAGGACTTTTATTTTGGAACGGCGGAAGCAGCGGAGGAGTTTGCGAAGGCAGAAGGACTGTGGCAGAACTGAGAAATTGAGATATGGCCATGTGCCGATGTAACCTCAGGACTGTATTTTCTTCTTTTTTGTCTCTTTTTTGTTTCACTGCGTGCGGGTGTGTGGGCTAAAGGAGCCGATGTTGTTTATATTTGGACAAGGGAAGTGACGGGACTTGCACTAGAAGTGAGGGCTCTTTGGGGTGTAGGTGGATATGTGGGGTTTGTGTGCTAAAAGGGGGATTTCTGGGTTTTCCTAGGGCCGTGCAAGGGGGAACGGGACCCGGGCGGTTCCGTGAGGCATCAGTGTAACCACTGTACCACCATGCCGCCCTAATAAGAGGATTGAGCAGATGAGTGCATGGCTGGAAAGATGGTGCAGGCTTTAGATTCCTGGTGCATTGGTCCAACTATCATGGGGATGGGACATATACAGGCTGGATAGGTTGCACCAAAATAGATCTGGGACTGAGGTAATTGCGGAGTGATTTGCTGATACTAGAATTGCTAGGGGAAGGGTTAATTTTGGGAGATATTAGGGAACCAGGAGGTTTAAGTAAGTGTACAGCCACCATAGTCCCAGATACTACAGGCTGCTTTGCCCTTTGAGGGGAGGAGCTGACTGGTGGTGATTTTACCTGAGGGTCGTCACATCTCAGGCAAGGGTCAAGGTTGAGAAGGCAGAGCTTCCATGAATAACCTCAGTCAGTATGGGAATTGAACCCATGCTGCTGGTCTTGCTCTGCATCACGAGTAAATGGTAACAAATACAAAGTCAATCCCCTTAACAATAACAACGATCCCATCCTCCCACCACCCCAAACAACAGCCCACCTGTCAATAGATGCATCCAATAAAACAAACCCTCCCACGGTGGAAACAAAAAACAAAAGAGAAAAAGAGAAAGGAGTTCGGGACCGCCCATGGTCACCTTAGAGTCCACTCCTCCACCCCCCCCCCCCCCGCCCATGGTCACCCTAGAATCCACTCCCCCCTCCCCCCCCCACATTCAATGCCGTCCAACCTCTGAACGAGTACCGCATGTGATACCCAAGAGTTGTAAACCCTCCCCTTCACTCCCCTCCAACTCCTCCTGCCCACTGCCCATTGTAAAACTCCTCCCCCCAACCTCGGTTCCTTCCTCCCAAAACTTTGCACCCCGGCTAGACACTGCCAGTCTGGCGCCTTGGCAGTGCCACCTGTGTGCTAGCCTGGCACTGCCAAGGTGCCAAGCAGACATTTTTTGCATGGTGGTCATTATGCCGGCAGGTGCCCTGGGGGGGGGATGCCGAGGGGAGGAGGGGTGCTAAGAGACCACCATAGTGAGTTGGGGCATGGCGGGGGGGGTGGGTTGGGTGTTGCGTTGGGGGCTCAAGAGATCGGGATGCCATTTAAAAATGGCGCCCTGATCTCTCGCTGCACTGAAGAGTTCCAGCGAGCAGAGCCCCTCAGTGCAGAAAATGGTCTAAGTGTGCTCTTGCCAGGGAATTCCCCTCTGAGGCCCCTGATCTACCTGGATGGGCTTTAAATAGCCGGGTGTTTCTCCTCGCTCCGAGCACCGGGAAAGATCCAGCTAATCTCGTGCGCTATGGGAGTCTGTCCCCATGTGGTTAGATTATGCCCATTAATTGTACTGTAGGTGTAGTGCAGCATTTTAGAGTGCCATGTATACTGTAGCGAAAGAAACTGGACCGGGATTCTCCCCTACCCGGCGGGGCGGGGGTGTCTCCGCACCTTTAGGGGCCAGGCCCTCACCTTGAGGGGCTAGGCGCGCGCCGGAGTGGTTGGCGCACCGCCGGCTGGCGTGGATGGCCTTTGGCGCCACGCCAGTCGGGGCGGAAGGGACTTCGCCGGCCGGTGTAAGTCCGCGCATGCGCCGGAGCGTCAGCTGACGTCATCCCCGCGCATGCGCAGGGGAGGGGGTCACTTCCGTCTCCGCCATGGCGAAGGCGGAAGAAAAGAGTGCCCCCACAGCACAGGCTAGGCCACCGTGGAGGCACCACCCCGGGCCAGAGCACCCCCCCCCCCCCCCCCAGGACCCCGGAGCCCGCCAGTGCCGCCTGCTCCCGCCGGTAAGGTAGGTGGTTTGATCCACAGCGGCGGGAGAGGGTTGACAGCGGCAGGACTTCGGCCCATCGCGGGCTGGTGAATCGCCGGGGGGGGGGGGGGGGGGGGGGGGGCCGTCGACCGGCGCGGCATGATTCCCGCCCCCGTCGAATCTCTGGTGGCGGATAATTCGGGACATGGCGGGGGCAGGATTGACGCCGGCCCCCGGCAATTCTCCGACCCGGCGGGGGGTCGGAGAATCCCGCCCCTGATCTGTTTTGCGCTTTGTCATGTCATCTTTGAACTGTTATGTAATGTATTTTTATAAGTTTTATACGTTTTATGGATAAAGTATGTTCTGGGGTAAATAAATTACCTCCTCCTGTCCCGGCCAGCTGACATCTGTCAATTGGCTTGGCAACCCTGACTGACAAAGTGCATCTGGAATCCACGTTGGCACCTGTAACTTACTGGTTGAATGGAAATGAGGCCAGATCAGCAATTTGAAGTGAACATTGAGCTGAATTCTTTGGGTATGTTATCCATGTGTGCCACCCACTTTACACCAGAAACTAATACAACATTTATTTCTTTGTCAATGGCATCCTTTGTTCAGTGTTCCATGTTGCAGGATACCTATGTTATTCCTGTATCTAATCCATGCTGCGTTGAATTCCGGCACCTGGTCACACATTGTAGCACGGGGGAACCTGGGTTCAATTCTGGCCTCGGGTGACTGTCTGTGTGGAGGTTTGTAAGTTCTCCCTGTGTCTGCGTGGGTTTCCTCCGGGTGTTCCGGTTTTTTTCCCACAGTCCAAAGATGTGCAGGTTTGGTGGATTTGACGTGCTAAATTGCCCCTTAATGTCCAGGGATGTGCAGGTTGAGTTACGGGGATAGGGCAGGGTGGGCTGTGGAGTGAACCTAGGACAGCTGGTGCAGACTTGATGTGCCGAATGGCCTTCTTCTGCACTGTAGGGATTCTATGATGACCCTGTTGATTAGGGTTCCAAAACTAGATATCTAATTGTTCCAATGAGGGTTCCCAGGATAATGATCAGGCATTTCACGATCTTTTACAATCTTTAGATCAATACGTTGGGCTGCCACACAATAATCATTCCCACAAATGACAGGAATCTGTTTACAGTTTCTGTTGGGATTATGCCAGTGATAGTTTAAAGAGAAGCAAAAATGCACAATCTGTACATATGCAACAAAATCAGAAATGCTGCACCTGCACAAGGGTTCTGGAATGAGAAGGACATTGTTTTCCATAAGTAGCGTTCTTTGACATCCACATATATAGTTTCAAGAACTGCTTGGTGCTTTGCCAAGCAAAGCAGTTTGGAGCTGTTGATTTGTGAATTGATCAATGCCAAGGGTCGGATTCTCACTCCTGAGTTGCGAGTACAGAATGGGGAAAATTCCTGACTTGTGAGAAAGTGGACTGAATGGCCTGATTTTTGTTCCAGGGTGCTAACGGGAGTTGGACTAACTGCCTTCGGAAATAGTTCAAAGGCACAATGAAAGCAAACACAGCCCTCCAGCCCTCACTCATCACAACCCCTCATCCATGCAACTGCATGTCCCCACCCACCCCCTGACACATATCTTCCCTGCCAATCTTCCTATCTATTCCCATGGCCCTTTATAACCTGTCCCCACCACCCTTACGCTCCTACACCCTCCATGCCAACTCACCCAGTATCCATCATGGATAGACCCACAAGAGCCATGCTGAGATGGAATAAAATAAGTTCTAAGTGTCTATTGATGACTTCACTACTTTAAAACAACTCTCATTCTTAAAAACCCATTCAATACATTTAGATTTTTCAGGTACTTAATCCCTTACAAAAACAAAAGTTTTCTTCATGTATTTAGACCCTATAAAACAAACATTTCCTTCAAGTACTCAATACATTTATATAGCTCCATATCAAAGACTTTACAACCACATTTTATGCACATTCATGCCGACTTTTCAAAATCCCAAAGGGCACCTGACCTCTCCCAAAGAACATCTACATCTCCCAATGGAAGAATTTACCTCTTCCAAAGGAGTATTTTACCTCTTCCAAAGGGATCCCAGGACCTCACCATAAGGGAATCCTACCCCTCCAAAAGAGGTACCTCTCCAAATAACTTTTAAAAAAATGTTTTTTATTGGATTTTTGTACAGAGTATATTTTGTCATTATGTACACAGGATATGATATATCTATATGTATGTAAGTAGGCATCCGTTTGTGCCAGTGAGGCACTTCTGAAGGGCAATCCTCGAGTGGGTCTGATGTTAGTGTTGTCCCTCGCTTCTCTCGGTCGGATTTCGCCGCTGTTGTCTTCTCGTGCACGCTGCCACTTCAGCCGGCCCTCCCGTCCTCCGCCTGTATTCTCCTTTTCCTCTGTTCCTGTGGATGTCAGGTTGGTTAACGTTTCCCTGCCTCCCCCCCCCCCCCCCCCACCCCGACCCCCCTGGCTCTCCTCAATTGTTCCCTGTCTCTTTCCTCCTCCCCCCCCACCATGGTTCACCTTTCCTTCCTCTTAGAGTGAGTTCCCCCCCCCCACCCCCCCATCCGTTCTATCCCATTCTCTCATGCTTTGACTGCTTTCCCCTGGTTCCTGACTACTGGCTATTCTCCTCCTTGTTTGTTGGCCACAAACAAGTCCCGGAACAATCGGGTGAATGGCTCCCACGTTCTGTGGAAGCCGTCGTCTGACCCTCGGATGGCGAATTTGATTTTCTCCATTTTGGAGAGATTCTGAGAGGTCGGACAGCCAGTCTGCAGCTCTGGGTGGTGCTGCTGACCACCAGCCAAACAGGATTCTACAGCGGGCAATCAGGGAGGCAAAAGCAAGGGCGTCCGCCCTCCTCCCCTGGAATAGATCTGGATGGTCCGAGACCCCGAAGACCGCCACTTTCAGGCCTGGCTCCACCCTCACCCCCACCACTTTGGACTTTGCCTCAAAGCAGGCTGTCCAATACCGCGCAAGTCTGGGGCAAGACCAGAACATGTGGGCGTGGTTGGCCGGGCCTCTTTGGCACCGTTCACATCTATCCTCCACCTCCGGTAAGAACCTACTCATATGGGTTCTTGTTAAGTGGGCTCTATGTACCACTTTTAGTTGCGTCAGGCTGAGCCTTGCGCAGGTGGAGGTGAATGTGACCCTATGCAGTGCTTTGCTCCAGAGTCCCCACCCTATCTCAATCCCCAGGTCCTCCTCCCATTTCCTTCTTGTTGCGTCCAGTGCGGTGTCGGCCTCTTCTACCAGTCGGTCATATATGTCGCTCCAGTTTCCTCTCTCTAATATGCTTGCGTCCAGTAACTAGAACATAGAACATAGAACAGTACAGCACAGAACAGGCCCTTCGGCCCTCAATGTTGTGCCGAGCCATGATCACCCTACTCAAACCCACGTATCCACCCTATACCCGTAACCAAACAACACCCCCCCCACTCCCCCTAACCTTACTTTTTTTATTAGGACACTACGGGCAATTTAGCATGGCCAATCCACCTAACCCGCACATCTTTGGACTGTGGGAGGAAACCGGAGCACCCGGAGGAAACCCACGCACACACGGGGAGGACGTGCAGACTCCACACAGACAGTGACCCAGCCGGGAATCGAACCTGGGACCCTGGAGCTGTGAAGCATTTATGCTAACCACCATGCTACCCTGCTGCCCTCTTCCAGTAATGTCTGTCGTGGCAGTTGTGGGTAAGTACTTGTCTCCTTTCGTGGGAAGTTTCTGAGCTGCAGGTACCTTAGCTCGTTCCCCCTGGCTAGCTGGAATTTCTCTGTCATTTTGTCCATTGTTGCGATCCTACCGTCCGTGTATAGGTCCCTGACTGTCAGTGTTCCCCGTCCTGTCTCCACCTTTTGAAGGTGGCGTCAGTCAGTGCTGGTGTGAACCTATGGTTGTTGCAGATGGGAGCCTTGTCCGACATTTTGTTCAGGCCAAATTGCTGCCGCAGTTGGTTCCAGGATTGGAGGGTGGCTGTCACCACCGGGCTGCTGGAGTGTTTTTTGGGTGGGGATGGGAGTGCCGCCGTGGCGAGGACCCGGAGGGAGGTCCCCTTGCAGGAGGCCTCCTCCGCACGCACCCACTCGGCTTCTGGCTCCTGGATCCATCCCCTTACTCGCTCAGCCGTCGCCGCCCAGTGGTAGAATTGTAGGTTTGGGAGGGCTAGCCCCCCCTGGATTTTGTTTTTTGTTAGACCTTCTTTGTGATCCTAGCATTCCTCCTCCCCCCCCCCCCCCCCCCCCCATACGAAAGCCATGATTACTTTGTCTACTGCTTGGAAAAAGGCCTGGGGATGTAGATCGGGATGGATCTGAGTAGGAAATGGTATCTGGGCAGCACATTCATTTTGATCGTCTGTACTCTCCCTGCGAGGGAGAGTGGGAGTGTATTCCATCTTTGCAGGTCCTTTTTACTTCCTCCGTCAGACTGGTGAGGTTCCATTTGTGGATCCCTTTCCAGTCAAGGGCTATGTGGATCCCCAGGTAGCGGAATTTGTGTCGGGTTTGTTTAAACGGCAGCCCCTTTAGTGTTGCCCCACCTACTTGTGGGTGTACCGGGACTCTCCAAATAACTTTGGCTGCTTTAGACCTTTTGCTCAATTTCTAAAGCCCATGAGCAATGTTTTGGACATCCCACTCATGAAAATTGTATCTGTTTGAAGGCAGTGCAGCTGCTTCTGTGAACCATTGACGTGCAAACTACAACCACATGGTGGGTGCCGGGTTCAGGGTGGGACTTACAGAATCAGGGCTCCGGTTCCACTCTGACGAAGGTGTGGAGCCTTTCTGACTCGGCACAAATTTGGGCCTACATGTCAATTTGTTACTATGAGGTCAGTGCCAGTCAACAGGAGCTTACTGCATCAACAAAATACTTTTTGGTGTTTTCCAACATTTGAGGACTCCTTATCGCTTCCTGCCTGAGAGTTGGTTTTGGGGATGATTTACTTCAAGGCGGCTCCTCCAATAACAGGAGGTACAAGAGAAACTCACTGATTGATCCACCTTTTCAAATATACTAGTATCTGCTCTCTCTAAATGGTACAGTGATATCAGGAGGGACTGCCAACATCATTTTTTCTCCTGACTCATGCACTAAAGTACAAAGTGTTGGATCTATTGACTGGGGCAGGGCAATGGTTCCTTGGATGAAGGTGCATCTTGAGCAAACTGAAAGAAATGAGATACAGTGAAGTCACTGCATGTTGAGCAGCTTATTCACTTTTAATGAGACAGCATGCAGCTTCTAAAAGAAGAGCATGAGCGGATTAACAGCATATGTGTGAAGAAGGCTTTTGTACAACAGTGACATGAGCTGAATTCTTCACAGCATCACAGATCTGCAAACGGCTGTGAAACAATGAGTCAGCAAGTAACACACAATACAGCCCTCGGAGTTCAGATGTCACACTTACTCCTCATGACATCAGCATGTAGTTCCGCTGTAATTTCAGACTCTGGATTGCTGATCCTGCCCTGCAGAGTTCCCCACCTGAAGTCTAATAAAGTTATCACTAGATGTTTGCAGTCTGTTGATTTTCAAACAATGGAATTACTATGGTGACCGTGAAACACACAGAGCCGTTTGTTGCTGCTGTAATACTTAAAAGTCAATGCCGAATGGCTGTTTGTGGTGTTTGTAAGATGAATGCTATAGTACGTCTCCAATAGGACGCATAACACTTTCTGAAATTTCATGCGCTGTGAGACTACAAGACCATGCATTTGCATTTAGCACAACACAAGGTTTTGTTGGGAAAAAACTGCTAGGTTTTACAAAACAGACCATTAAGACTTCCCACGTGGAATATTTTATACTTGTTGATTCGATTGCATTGAATTCTCAGTTTATTACCATGTCACTGTGATGTTGCGTTGCCCTTGACAACAGAAACAAGAATATCTGGACGCCTCAAAACTGTGACATTAAATGTAATTTGATAGGTATTAATTCCAGTCACTCAGGACAGCTTAGAACTGAAATGATGCAAGCAATTACAAGGCCGGAGCAGGACTGAATTGCCCCTGGATCTTTTTTTAACATTTTGTGCACCATCATTTATAAATATTCTTTACCAACAAGAAAAGTGAAACCACAGCTTGTCAACTATGTACAGGATGAGTAGAAGGTGTCTCTTTCTGGTACAGTTTGGCACATACCTAAAGCCTCAAAGAAAATAAACGGTAAATTAAAATTGTTTTAAATGTATGTTAACTGTTCAAAAATATTTTGCAGTTTTTTTTTCGAAGTTGAACAATGTTGACTTATCCTGCTCATCAAGAGGAATTTAAACACTGTTCAATTAATGAATGTGCTGCACAGAATCACAGACCTCGGGTTCTTCTCTGGAATTGGCATAAAGATTTCGAAATGCCAATAAAACCAACAACTTTTAATCAGATGTAATTAAAAAATAACATGTCATTACTGTTTCGCTCTATTGACCCTTTTAGACTTTGTTAAAGAAGAGAGTAATTATCCTGAAGCCTGGCTCCTGTCATCATTATCCTATGGCTGCTTGCAGGTTACAACAGGACGTTTCGCTGACACTCCCTCTAACTTTTCTTCCTTCTCTCTACCGTTTACTCAGTACCTCTTCCCAGTTTTGAGATCAGGAAGCAGTGTCCTAATCAATGACACAACACTTCAGAGCATAATTTAATCATATAACTTGTTAGACATTTCATTTTCTGTTTATAATTCCAATATTTGTGGTTCTTTTCTAAATCTTAAGCATTACTGATGTATGGACATTATGGTCACTCATGCAGCACTTTAATACAACAAAGCATTCCATTTAACTTTGATCACAAAAGGAGATTGTAGGATTTAAGGGAGGTGACCAAAGGAATAGTCAAAGAACTACGGGCTGAATTCTTCACCTCGTGACACCAGTAACGCAAATCATCATCGGGCGGAGAATTCGGTGTCTGGCAAAAATCGAGGTTCATGCCTGCCGCCGATTTGGGTGCCATGTCCCGGTCCCTCCTTGGCAGCAAAAACAAGGGGTGGGATTCTCCAATCAGGCGGCTAAGTGCCAACGCCGGCGTAAAAACGGGAGTGTTTTACTCCGCAGTCGGTGCCCGTTCCGAGACCCGATTCTCTGGGTCACAGTGGGGTAGCACACCGCTGGAGCGGCCCTCGCCAGCTTCTGATCCCGGCATGAACCTGGCGCCGCGGGGTCTGCGCATGCGTAGTTGGCCCGGCGCCAACTAACGCATATGTAGTGGCCTCCTTTCCCGTGCCAGCCCCGACGCCAAATGCGCAGGGCTACAGGAGCTGGTGCGGAGGAAAGGAGGACCCCCAATAGAGAGGCCGACCCACCGATCGGTGGGCCCCGATCGCGGGCCAAGCCACTACGGAGGCCCCCCCTGGGGTCTGACCCCCCTCCCCCACAGGCTGCCCCCGCACCCTTCAACGCCGAGGTTGTGGTGGTATGAATGTGAGCACTGCCATTGGTGCAGAGCATGGGTTTCCCATTGGCTCTGGATGGTCATGTGCCTCTCGTCCAATTGGCTGGGACTAATCATGTGACTGCTCACCAATTGGTCGAGAGGCAAGTAGACCCCGCCTCCAAGGCAGGGTATAAGTACCCAGAGTTCCCGGCCTTTCTCTGTAGTCGATCACCGGGCTAACAACTAGCTGATTAAAGCCACAGCTTGGATCTTCATCGTGTCTCAAGTCCAATTGATGGTACATCAATTTAATCAGCTAGAATTTTGGAATGGAGCTACGCATCAAGCCTGACTGCCTCCGCACCAGCCCGCATGCTCCAAATGCGGCTGCAATCTTTAAACACTGGCAGGCGTGTTTTAATAGCTACCTGACGACTGTAGCCGGCAAACCCACCAAGGAGCAGAAACTCCACATCCTCCACTCATGCGTGGGCACAGCGGTCTACTCAATGATTGAGGACAAAATCGATTATGATGTGGCAATGGAGATTCTCAAAGGACACCTTCACCGGTCGTTCAACGAAGTATACACACGGCATCTCCTGATGACTAGACAACAGTTCCCTGGTGAGTCACTCGATCAGTTTTACCAGGCCCTCACAGCTCTAGGGAGAAGGTGCGCATGTCTCCAAGTTTCGGCGACTGAGCACATGGAACTGTTAATCAGAGACGCTTACGTTGCTGGCATGCAGTCTCCTTCTATCTGCCAACGATTGCTAGAGAAGAACACCCTCAGCCTAGCTGAAGCAAGGATTCTGGCAACCTCCCTGGAGGTTGCTGACCTGAACGCCCGTGCATACGCCCCCGGCCGGGCAGCAACCCCCTGGACTTCATGGCACACGCCACCCCCGTCCTCCGTGGACCCCGACGCCCCCCACAAGCCTGCACTGCGGGTCGCTCTGACAAGCTAGCGGGGCCCCGTTGCTATTTTTGTGACCTCTCCAAGCACCCCCGCCCGCGCTGCCTGGCCCGCTCTGCTCTGTGTAAGAGCTGCGGGAAGAAGGGCCACTACGCGGTGGTCTGCCAGACCAAGTCGGTCGCAGCTGTTCTGCGCAGCGACCGCGGATCGCCCCCCCTGCCCCCCCCCCAGGGCCCAGCGCCGCGCACCAACCTCTCTGGCCCGCCTCCCGGCCCTCGTAACGGCCCCACGGTCCTCCCGACCCTCGCTCCCAGCCGCCCCGACCGGCCCGCTGACGCCGCTGACACTGCCCCCAGCCACCACGAGGTTCCCATGGGCGCCGCCATCATGGGGTCCCGGCTCCACGTGCGGGTCCTGGGCGCCGCCATCTTTGGCCAACACGGAAGGCCCTGCCAGCGATTACTCTGCCACCGAAGATGATCTGGAACTCTCACCACGACTTGCTTCAATCAAACTCGACCAGTCGCGACCACGCACGCTCGGCAAGACTACGACAACGATCCAGCTCAACAGACACAAAACGAGATGCCTGCTGGACTCCGGGAGTATGGAAGGTTTCGTCCACCCCGACACGGTAAGACGCTGCGCGCTCCCCATCCATCCAGTTAAGCATAAGATTGAATTGGCCTCGGGTTCGCACTCTTTCCAAATCACCGGGTGCTGCATAGCGGACCTCACGGTACAGGGGAGGGTTTTTGAAAAACTTCAAACTCCTCATCCTCCCCCGTCTATGCGCTCCGGCACTCTTGGGCCTGGATTTCCAGTGCAACCTGCAGAGCTTGACCTTTCAATTCGGCGGCCCTATCCCCCTTCTTACTGTTTGCAGCCTCGCGTCCCTCAAAGTGGACCCCCCTTCCTTGTTTGCTAATCTCACCCCAGATTGTAAACCTGTCGCCACTCGGAGCAGACGATACAGTGCCCAGGACCGGACCTTCATCGGGTCCGAGGTCCAGAGGCTCCTTAAGGAAGGAATTATCGAGGCCAGCAACAGTCCCTGGCGAGCCCAAGTGCTGGTAGTCGGACTGGGGAGAAAAACCGGATGGTCATCGATTACAGTCAGACCACCAACCGGTTTACGCAGCTGGACGCGTATCCTCTCCCCCGTATTTTCGACCTGGTTAACAGGATCGCGAAATACAAAGTCTTCTCCGCGGTGGACCTTAAGTCCGCCTACCACCAGCTCCCTATTCGCGCGAGTGACCGAACGTACACCACGTTTGAGGCAGATGGGCGCCTCTACCACTTCCTCAGGATTCCCTTCGGTGTCACAAATGGAGTCTCAGTCTTCCAACGGGAGCTGGACCGAATGGCCGACAAGCACGGTTTACGGGCCACCTTCCCGTATCTCGATAACGTCACCATCTGCGGCCACGACCAGCAGGACCACGACATCAACCTCCAAAAATTCCTCCGAAACGCAAAACTCCTTAATTTAACTTACAATAAGGATAAGTGCGAGTTTAGCACCGACCGTCTAGCCATCCTTGGCTACGTAGTGCGTAACAGAGTGATAGGCCCCAATCCCGAACGCATGTGCCCCCTGATGGAACTCCCCCTCGCCAACTCCCTCAAATCCCTCAAACGCTGCCTGGGCTTCTTCTCATATTATGCCCAGTGGGTCCCCAACTACGCCGACAAAACCCGCCCCCTCATCCAGTCCACCTCCTTTCCCCTGTCGATGGAGGCCTGCCAGGCCTTTAACCGCATCAAAGTGGATATCGCAAAGGCCACGATGCATGCTATCCCATTCCAGGCTGAGAGCGACGCATCTGACTTAGCTCTGGCGGCCACCCTGAACCAAGCGGGCAGACCCGTGGCCTTCTTTTCACGAACCCTCCACGCTTCCGAAATCCGCCATTCCTAGGTGGAAAAGGAGGCACAGGCCATTGTCGAAGCTGTGCGATATTGGACATGTTCGACAATGCACAGAGGGGCAAGATCAAGAACGACAAGATCTTGCGGTGGCGGATTGAGTTGTCCACGTACAACTACGATATCTTGTATCGTCCTGGGAGGCTCAACGAGCCTTCCGATGCCCTATCCCGCGGTACCTGCACCAGCGCGCAGATCGACCGCCTCCGCTCCCTCCATACGGACCTCTGCCATCCAGGGGTCACCCATTTTTACAGTTTTATTGAGACCTACAACCTGCCCTACTCCGTTGAGGAAGTCAGGACCGTCACCAGGGACTGCCACGTCTGCGCCGAGTGCAAACCGCACTTCTAACGCCCCGAACGAGCGCATCTGATCAAGGCATCCCGCCCCTTTGAACGTCTCAGTATAGACTTCAAGGGCCCCCTCCCCTCCACCAACCGTAACACTTATTTCTTGAGTGTTATCGACGAATACTCCCGCTTCCCTTTCGCCATTCCATGTCCCGCCATGACCACAACAACCATCATAAAGGCCCTCCTATCCATCTTCTCCCTGTTCGGTTACCCCGCGTACATCCGCAGCGACCTGTGGTCCTCCTTTATGAGTGACGAACTGCGTCAGTTCCTGCTCAGCAGGGGCATAGCCTCTAGCAGGATGACCAGCTATAACCAGGATACGGTCTCGCTTCGGGACCTGGCACCCGCCGGCGTGCGGCCTTCTTCCCCTACACCAACACCCCCCCCAACCCCAATTCCCCCCAGCGCCCCCCGCGCCCCCACAACCCAGCGCACATGCCCCCTCTCCCCCGATTACAGCGTCTCCACCACTGGCCCGGGGTACGGAGACACATCTACGACTGATGCTCCCGGAGGCAAGGACGACCATCGGCCCGACGTCACCGGCTCCACTGCGACGGTCCTCTAGAACACCACGGGCACCCAACAGGCTGATCGTGTCCATCTGATGCGACCATGCGACATTTTGGACTTTGTTGTTATTCTGTTGCACCTTAAGTAGTAGTAGTAGTGTTGTTTTTTTTGCCATGAGCCAGTGGGCAGCCCACCTTTCTCGTTTTTCACTGCTCATACCACCAGTCCTCGGACCCCTCCCTCCCCCCTCTCTCTTCCACTTACACCCCCCCCCGCCTTCTTTCTGCACAAGGGGTGAATGTGGTGGTATGAATGTGAGCACTGCCATTGGTGCAGAGCATGGGTTTCCCATTGGCTCTGGTTGATCATGTGCCTCTCGCCCGATTGGCTGGGACTAGTCATGTGACTGCTCACCAATTGGTCGAGAGGCAAGTAGACCCCGCTCCGAGGTGGGGTATAAGTACCCAGAGTTCCCGGCGGTCGGCCTTTCTCTGTAGTCGAACAACGGGCTAACAACTAGCTGATTAAAGCCACAGTTTGGATCTTAATCATGTCTCGAGTCCAATTGATGGTACATCAGAGGTCCTGCCGGCTCAGTGAATGTTAGAACAGTGCCGGCAGGACCTGGCTTTTTGTTGACGGCCGCTCGGCTCAATGGGGCCGGAGAATTGGCACGCCGGCATGCATGTTAATGTGATTAGCGGTTTGGACACAGTATGCTCCGCCCTTCCGCGATGCTTCACTCCTCTCAGGTGGACATTTCGCAGGCGTGAATTACTACAATTACCTACAACGGTGGACTGGATGCCATGGCTGTGGAGGGGAAGTGGGAGGCTAAAGAAACACTGAAAAGCCAATGAAAACTGTCGGACTTGTTTGGGGTGTCTGCCTGGGCCGGGGCAGCAGCGGCTGGAGGGGTTTGGGAGAGATAGGAGCAGAAACAAGTCAGGAAATGTGATTTCAAAAGGAGAAATCCAACTGTGGAGACAAAATATTCCCATGTTGGGCATGAGGATGGCAGGAACAAAGGAGGACAGAGTTTGGGTTTGGCCCCATCCCCCAATAATAATCTGAAAGTAGTGGCAGGTTTGGATGCAGCAAGGGGGGAGGGGGGGGGGGTGGTGATACTGATCACTGTGATCACACCACGTCAGCTGGTGGATGATCAAGGAGGTGTTGAATGATGTGTGCTGTAATTCCTGCTTTCAGATTTGACATTGCAAAGATAGCTGTGCAATCACAGGTGAGGATAAGGATGACAAGCAGGCCATTGCTAATATCAGAGCAGGTAGACAAGAGGACGACGAACTAAAGCGGACACCGGTAACTTGGGTGAGTAAAGGTGGATGATAGGGTTGTAGAAGTTGAAGGCAATATTGATGGGGTGGATGAAGGAGTGAAAGAGTTTGTGGGTGCGATTGAATGGCCTTGTTGCACCCGACTTGGTGTTGGGACGAGACCGTTGAATCTTGTGAGAGGCCTCTGGCGATCCAGGTCAGCATATTTAAATGGTCCATTGGACTCAGTTAAATTTGCATTTGCGGGACTCTCCCAGCGCCTGGGACCTAACGGCTGTACTTGGGAGACCTCGCCAGGATGCCATTTAGTACTGGGCCAGTCTTAATGGCATATGGGGGACTCTCCCAGGCCATTAGAGGCCCCAAGTGATCGGGGAAAGGTTAGGGTGGCACTCCGGCACTCCCTCATGGATCCGGCAACCTTGCCACTACCAGCCTACGTGGGTAACACTGGCTGATGAGGCACTACCAGGGTGCCCAGGTGCCAGATTGGCACTGCTAGGTTCAGGCCTGAGGGACCTTATCAGGCAGAGGGAGAGTGAGGGGGTGTTCCTGTGGCCTCCCCGAGGTTGGAGGGGGGGGGGAAATGGGGAGTGAAAACGAGGGGGGGAGGGGCTGCTGATGGGGGCCCAAAACCGGACATAGATTTTTCCAGTTAAATCGCACCGTTTACTGTCTGTCCATCTCCACAACATTCTGCCCCTATGACAGCTTTATGAAACCCTCATGTATACCTCATCACCATTGGGCTCGAATAGTGCAATGCTTCTCCAAAATGGTTACACTTTACTAAATTTACTAAATTTAGAACTTGTCCAAATACTTCACTGCCTTCATTCTATTCCCCACTAAGTTCTGGACCTCTATTATTCTTGTCCTATAGTGATGGTTAGTGACATTTTTGACAGGCGAGACACATGCTATATGTCTTACAGTGCTGCTATTCCTTTTCCTAATTCTATCCTTCCTTTCAGATTGAAAGAATAAAATCAGTTCATTTTAGATCGCACAAGACATTATCAGTTTCAATCAGTGTTATGTCCCAATTTAACTCCCATGAATGGCCATCTCTTCAGAAACATTTGCACACTTCCTTCTTATACAACCTAAAAGTTTGAGGAACTAAGTATCCTGTTACCATGGCAATGGGCTCTTCTTAGATGCAGTGTTTTTAGTAAATGTAGGACTCCTTATGTAGATACATTACCATGTGATTTAAGCTTTAGTAGCATGAATTAATGTTCTATGATAGAACATTAATTCATGACCAATTAGCCCCACTTCTCTGCTCTTTCCCCAAAGCCCTTCAAAATATTTCCCTCCCGAATCCAATTCTCTTTTGGAAGTTTTATTGAATCTGCTCCCAATATCCTTTCAGGCTATGTATTCCTGATCAGAATTCACTGCGTTAAAGAAACTCTTCATTTCAGCCCTGGTTCCTCTGCCAATTACTTTCAATCTGTTTTATCGTATTATTTTGCCCCTTCTGCCACTTTCTTCTGATTCACTGGAACAAAATCATTTAGAATGTTTTAACTTCTAATCCCGCAATCTCCCTGCTCTCAGGGGAATAACCTCAACTTCTTTAGTTTCTCCAAATAACTGAAGCCTTTTATCCCTGTTACCATTCTAGTAAACCTCGAACGTCTTCATATCCTTCCTAATGTGTGGTTGCCAGATTTGGACAGAATAATGCAGTTCTAACCTGATGAGTGATTTATAAAGTGTTAAGCTTAATTTTATTGCTTTAGTACTCTATTTATAAAACCATGGATTGTGTATGTCTTTTTAAATGTCTTCTCAAATTCATAGAATCCTAGAATGACTACAACACAGAAGGAAGGTGATCAGCCTGTTGTGTCGGTGCAATTTCCCTGCAAAAGTAACTCAGTTAGTCCTACTTTCCACTGTCTCCCCAGAGCCCTGCATTTTCCTGACTTCAGGTGTTCAGTTTGAAAGCCCCCGCCACACTCTCGTGCACTGCATTGCAGATTCGAGCCACTCAACTGCATAAAATAGTTTATCCTCACCTTGGTTCTTTTTGCCTGTCACCTTATATCGATGGCCTCTAGTTCTCAACCCTTCCACCAATGGGAACAATTTCTCTCTATCAACTCTGTCTCGATGCCTCATGATTTTGAATACCTCAAATAAATTGCCTCTTTTCTAAAGAGACCAACTTCAGCTTCTCCAATTTGTCCATCCAACTGAAGTTCCTCACCCCAGAAGCATTTTGGTGAACATTTTCTGTACACTCGCTAAAGCCTTCACATATTTCCTGAAGTAAATGTCTAGCATTAGACACAATACTCCATTGGAGGCTGAACCAGAGTTTTATAAGGTTTATTGCAACTTCCTGTCTTTGTATTCTGTGGCTCAGATTTTCACTTCCAGGTTGTATGTGTAGCAATGGGGGAGTTCCTGGCTCGGCTCTGCAAACCCCACCTTTAGAAATGGTGGCTTGCAGATCCAATTTTCATCCTAAGAGTGGGGGCTGTATTATAAATCAGACCCATTGCCCCTGAATCAAGTGCAGGGGCTGTCAGGTGTGGAGGGGGGGCTTGGGTGGAAGGCCTGCCTCTGTGCTTTGGCACTTTGTTGAATTCAATTTAAAAAAATATTCAAACAAAGATCAGCCCTCCAGCCCTTCACCCCTTCACTCACTCCACCCCACCCGCCATGCCCCTTCAATGACAACCTATGCCACCTCATGGCTCCACATATTGTCATGCCCCATCAATGTGAGCCAATGTCACCTCATGGCCTCACATACCCCCATGCCCAATCAATGCCAACCTACGTCACCTCATGGCCTCACATACCCCCATGCCCAATCAATGCCAACCTACGTCACCTCATGGCTCCACCTACCCGCATGATCCATTATACTCCTCTATGCCGACACATGCCCTTCTACTTACCCACATGGCCCCTCATACCTCGTATGTTAATCTATGCCCATGTACCCACCCTCATGACCCCTCAAGCCCCCACATCCCCATGGCACTTTAAATTCCTGTGCCAACAAAGTGCCAACCCATGTCCCTCACCACCCTTTGCCCTTACCCCCTCCATGCAACTCACCATGTATCCATTACGGACAAATCTCAGGAGCCATGCTGACATAAAATAAAGTTATGTATCTATTGATGACATCACTATTTTAAACAAAAATACTCTCCTTGATTAAATACATGTAAATTTCTTCACTAGCTCTTATGAAAACAAACATCTTTGTTATAACCATCTGGAGCTGTCAATCAAACTACTCACTTAACAAGCATTCACGGTGATAGTTAATTTGTAAAATCAGCCATTGCAGCACAAATCCTAAAATGAGAGCCCTGAGGTTTATGCCACCAGACCGATTGAAGTATCAAGTGACATTTCTTCACCCAAAGAGTGGTGAGCCTGTGGAATTCATTACCACAGGAAGTAGTTGATGCTAAAACATTGAATATATTCAAGACGTGGCTAGATATAGCACTTGGGGAGAATGAGATCAAAGGCTATGGGGAGAAAGCAGGGTTAGGCTATTGAGTTGGATGATCAGCCATGATCGTGATGAATGGCTGAGCAGGCTCAATGGGCCAAAAAGCCTCCTCCTGCTCATTATCTTCTATGTATCTATGTATGCAACCACTGATTTTTGTTGAACTCCAAACTGTTTTTGAATGTTAAGGCCCAGCAGAGTTAAATACAATGACAGCTTTGACAGTTCCAATGAATTTTGACAGTTCCAATTACTTTTCACAGTTCTTCAATAACTTGACAGGCCTTTGACAGCATGACATTTCTTTGACAGTTCTTTGATAGTTCTTTGACAACTTTGACGACTTTGGCAGTTCCAATGAGTTCTGACAGTTCTTCAACAGCTTGAACTAAGGGTGCCATTTCTTTCCCAGAGGTGTCCTTGGACCATACCCTGCCTCCCCAAAGGGCTATCCAAATTAATCTGACAAGTTCAGACCAGCTTTTACCTGGTCTAATCTGGACATGCTGGGTTTCATACGGCTTTCTTTCCAAAATCCCACTTCAGTGGGGCTGCTGATGATTTAAATGCCTAGCTGCCTCTTTAAACTGCACATGCGCGAACCCCTGCCTGACTCCAGTCCCACCCAGCAAAAATAGGAAGTGCCAAGTTCGGGGAGTCAGACTCAGGATTTCCGGACCTCACCTGCCATTTTCATCATGATTATGAGCCTCTCAGTCATGGTGAAAATCTGGGCCTATATCTTTATTTATAAAGTCCAGGATATCATGGCCTGTCTACCACTTTCTCAACCTGCCCTGCCACCTTCAATGATTCATAAACCCTGCTTCCGTACCTGCATCCCCTTTAGAATTGCACCATTTATTTGACATTTCTTCTCCCCGTTTGTCTATCAAAATGAATCACTTCACACTTCTCTGTGTTAAGTTTCATCTGCCACCTCACTGGACATTCTTCTGGCCTGTTTATTTCCTCTATTACTATTATTATCCTCCTCACAGTCCATGATACTTCCAAGTTTTGTGTCAACTGCAAATTTGAAATTGTGCCAGCACACTCTCTAGAAATCCCTTGAAGTGAGGAGGGTGCTTACCACGGAGCCCATAGCATGAACTTGCACTTTGTCTATTAATGTGGGGAGGCTGTTGCATGCAGCTACCACATGCTTCTGACTGATTAGGAAAATTTCCTGCTCTTACCACCTGCCATTGACATATCGGAAGGATTTACTGGTTGACATCAGCCTGCTTGGCCATGCCACAATTGAACCTTCTATATCTACATCATGAATATATATCATGAAAAACTACTGACCCCTGCAGTCCGCATTGTACACCTTCCCTCAGTCTGAAAAACAACCATTAACCACTAATTCTGTTTCCTGTCACTCAACCAATTTAGTATCTATGCTGTCTCTTTTCCTTTTATTTCACTGGTTTCAACTTTTCTGACAATCATACAGTATTATGTAGCACTTTATCAGGTGTCTTTTGGAAGTCCATAAACACACAAAAACCCACATCCCCATTAGCCCTTTTTGTTACCTCATCAAATACCACAATCAATTTAGTAAAATATGATTTGCCTCTAACAAATCCTGCATGCTAGCTTTCCTTAATGAATCCACACATATCCAAGTGACCGGTAATTTTGTTTGAAATCATTGCCTTTAATAGTTTTCCATAACCAAGGTTAAAGTGACTGGCCTGTAGTTGCTGGGTTTATCCTCACCTCCTCCTTTTGAACAAGGGGGTAATTCTCCAGTTCTCTCTGACACCCTCCACCATACATTTCATCTAGTCCTGTTGACTTGTCAATTTTAAGTCCAGGTAGCCTTTCTCATATCTTCGGTTGATTAATTTTTAGCCCATCCAGTATCTCAGCTACCTCCTCTTTTACTATGACTTGGGTAACATCTTCTTCCTTGGTAAAGACAAATGCAAAGTACTTATTTGGTACCTCAGCCATGCCTTCTACCTCCATCCTCTTTTCATTCTCTAATCAGTTCCATCCACTCTTTTACTACTCTTCTACTATTTATACATTCTGAGAAAACCTTTGAATCCCCTTTCATGTTTGCTGCCTGTTGCTTCCCATACTCCCTCTATTATTTCCTTTCTCAGTTTCCCTCTGAACTTTTGATATTCAGCCTGCTTCTCACTTGTATGATATGCTCATTTATCTGCTTCATCTTGCTCTCTATTTCTTTTGCCATCCAGGGAGCTCAGGATTTTCCTGTTGTGGAAATGTACTTCAACTGTACCCGAACCATCTTTTAGAAGCAGCGCATTGACTCCCTCCATTACAATTTTGCCTGGCAATCTATTTACCTGGGATAGGTCCGTTCTCAACCCACTGAAATCGACCCTCCACCAACCTGGCATTTTTACTTTAGATTGCTCCTTGCCCATTTCCATATTTAACCTAAATCTTATCATATTATTCCCTCAAATCTCCCCAATTACACTTGATCCATTTGATGCTGCTCATTCCCCAGATCTAGATCCAGAAATGCCTTCTTCCTCATTGGGCTGGAAATTTACTTAACAAGAAAATTCTTCTGGACACACTTTAGAAATACATTCCCCTCTCTTCCCTTTACACTATTACTATTCCTGTCTGTATCAGGATACCTTCACTACAATCCCAAGATTTGCGACTTCTGCAAACTTTGAAATTAAAGGCATGATTCCCTGGAAAGAGTTTTAAGTGTTGTAGTGAGCGGGGACTGCTGTGAGCTTCCTGGTGCTTGGCCTGGTGAGATCAGCAGCTCAATTCAACTTTAATAGGTCCACGAGGCCCCACGGGCTTCATGCCGCAAATGAAGGCTCATCAGTCTATTCGCCGGGACTGTGCTCGGTGGCTCCTGTTAATTGTATGGAAGTCGGGCTCAAGTGGTGATAATTGGTTTCTCGCCAGGCCACAGCAAGATCCCGATTTCACCTAGGGGAGCGGACTGGTTGCATCGCAAATGCTTTGGCGCTCGGCGGGGTTCCATTTTCGACCTCTCCTGCTATTCACTGGCCTTGTTCTGCTCTCGCTCAAGCGCAACGAAGCCGGAGAATCTTGCCCTATGCCTCCTATACCCAAATTGAATCATGCTTTTCAACAGCAGTACAATATTTAGGCTAGGCGCCATTATGGAAAGTTATCAAATTTGGCTCAAGGCTGTGTTCAACAAGGTTGCCAAAACTGACAATTGAGGAGCGGTAGAATTACCAACAATGAACAAGTACCTACTTACTATGAAACACTGTCATGCCCCAAAAAAGACCTTTGGAATTGAAGATGATTTATCTATTAAAGCTTCAGTTGGGTAGCACTTTTGTCCCTGGATCAGGAAGTTGGATGTTCAACTCCAGTCTAGCATCTTGAACACAAAATGCTGACACTACAGTGCAGTGCCAGTGTTGCACTGTAGGCAGTGCCAATTTAGGGATGGGACTTTAAACCAAGGCCCTGTCTGCCCTTTCTGCTGGATGCAAATAATCCCATGACATTATTTTGAAGAAAGACAAGGGCGTTATCCCAATATTCTGGTCAATATTTACATCGCAATCAACATGACAAAAACAGAAGATCTGGTTGTTACCACATTTGTAGGAGTTTTCCGTGCTCATATTGGTTGCTGCATTTCCTACATTATAATGGTGACTAACCATTAAATGTACTTCGTGACATGTCTAACACTTCGGGACATCCTGAGATTGTGAATTATGCGACCCAGATGTAAATCTTTTTTTCTTAGCAATGTAGAAATGATAAACAGCACTTCTCATGAAAGAGAAAGATGAGGAAATAGTTATTTTTTATGTGCAAATAAAACTTTAAAAAAAAAAAAAATTTTTTATTTAGGTTTTCACAAAATATAAACAACAAAACAATATTAACAAAACAACCATGATTAAAAACCCAAGAACAACAACCACCCAACTACAAAAGCAACTACTAAAACACAAAAAAAAAAGCAAGCAACAAAAAGGAAAGAGATAACACCCGCCACATCCAACAAACCCATGTACACAATTCTCCCTCCCTCCCCCCCCCCCCCCCCCGGTTGCTGCTGCCGCCGGCCTATTTTCCTACCGTTCCGCCAGGAAGTCTAGGAAAGGCTGCCACTGCCTAAAGAACCCCTGTACTGATCCCCTCAGGGCAAATTTCACCTTCTCCAATTTAATGAACCCCGCCATATCATTGATCCAGGCCTCCACGCTTGGGGGCCTCGCATCCTTCCACTGAAGCAAGATCCTCCGCCGGGCTACTAGGGACGCAAAGGCCAGAACACCGGCCTCTATCGCCTCCTGCACTCCCGGCTCTACTGCAACCCCAAAAATTGTGAGTCCCCAGCCTGGCTTGACCCTGGATCCCACCACCCTCGACACCGTCCTTGCTACCCCCTTCCAAAACTCCCCCAGTGCTGGGCATGCCCAAAACATATGGGCGTGGTTCGCTGGGCTCCCCGAGCACCTAGCACACCTGTCCTCTCCCCCGAAGAACCTACTCATCCTCGTCCCAGTCATGTAGGCCCTATGCAGCACCTTGAACTGAATGAGGCTAAGCCTCGCACAGGAAGAGGAGGAATTCACCCTTTCCAGGGCATCCGCCCATGTCCCCTCCTCAATCTCCTCACCTAGCTCCTCTTCCCATTTACCCTTCAGCTCCTCCACCGAGGCCTCGTCTACCTCCTGCATTACGCGGTATAAGTCCAAAATCCTCCCTCCTCCAACCCACACCCCCGAGAGCACCCTGTCCTGTACCCCACGTGGGGGCAGCAGAGGGAACCCCTCCACCTGCCGCCTGGCAAATGCCTTAACCTGCATGTACCTAAACATGTTCCCCGGGGGGAGCCCAAACCTCCCCTCTAACTCCCCCAGGCTCGCGAACGTCCCATCCACAAACAGGTCCCTCAACCTCCTAACCCCTACTCTGTGCCAGCCCAGAGATCCGCCATCGATGCTCCCTGGAACAAACCGGTGGTTCCCCCGTATCGGGGACTCCATCGAGCCCCCCACCACCCCCCTATGCTGTCTCCATTGCCCCCACATTTTGAGGGTAGCCGCCACCACAGGGCTCATGGTATTCCTCATTGGAGGGAGCGGCAACAGCGCCGTTACCAGCGCCTCCAGGCTCGTGTCCACACAGGACGCCATCTCAATCCTCTTCCATGCTGCCCCTTCCCCGTCCATTACCCACTTACGCACCATCGCTGCGTTGGCAGCCCAATAGTACCCACAGAGGTTGGGCAGCGCCAGCCCCCCCCTATCCCTGCCCCACTCCAAGAACACCCTTCTCACCCTCGGAGTCCCATGCGCCCATACAAATCCCGTAATACTCCTGTTAACTCTCCTAAAAAAGGCCTTCGGGATAAGGATGGGAATGCACTGGAACAGGAACAAAAACCTCATGAGCACCGTCATCTTGACGGACTGCACCCTACCCGCCAGTGACAGCGGTAACATATCCCACCTTTTGAACTCCTCCTCCATTTGCTCCACCAACCTTGTGAGGTTGAGCTTATGCAGGGACCCCCAGCTCCTAGCCACCTGGACTCCTAGGTACCTAAATCTCCTCCCTGCCTGCTTCAGTGGGAGCCTACCAATGCCCTCCTCCTGCTCGCTCTTACCCAGGTTGAGCTTATACCCAGAAAAGCCCCAAAATTCGCTGAGAATCCTCATCACCTCCGGCATCCCCCCCACCGGGTCCGCCACATACAGCAACAGGTCGTCTGCATAAAGCGATACTCGATGCTCCTGCCCACCCCGCACCAGACCCCTCCAGTTCCCCGACTCCCTCAACGCCATGGCCAGGGGCTCAATTGCCAACGCAAAGAGCAAGGGGGACAGGGGACACCCCTGTCTCGTCCCCCGGTGCAGCCGAAAGTACTCCGACCTCCTCCTATTCGTGGCTACACTTGCCATCGGGGCCTCATAAAGCAACCTCACCCAACGGACAAAACCCTCCCCAAACCCAAACTTTTCCAACACCTCCCACAGATACACCCACTCAACCCTATCAAAGGCCTTCTCCGCGTCTAATGCCACCACTATCTCCCCCTCCCCTTCCACAGCCGGCATCATAATGACATTGAGAAGTCTTCGTATGTTGGTATTCAACTGCCTTCCCTTTACAAACCCCGTCTGGTCCTCGTGAATGACCCCCGGCACACAATCCTCTATTCTTGTAGCTAAGATCTTTGCCAACAGCTTGGCGTCTACATTTAGCAGCGAGATCGGCCTATATGACCCACACTGCAGAGGGTCCTTGTCCCGCTTAAGGATCAAGGAAATCAGCGCCCGTGTCATAGTTGGGGGCAAAGCCCCCCCTCCCTTGCCTCATTAAAGGTCCGAACCAACAGGGGGCCCAACAGGTCCGCATACATTTTATAAAATTCGGCCGGAAACCCATCCGGCCCTGGCGCCTTCCCCGACTGCATGCTCCCTATCCCTTTAACCAGCTCCTCCAGCTCAATCGGTGCCCCCAGTCCCTTCACCTGCCCCTCCTCCACCTTCGGAAATCGCAGCTTGTCCAAGAAGCGCCCCATCCCCCCCTCTCCACCGGGGGTTCAGACCAGTACAATTCCCCATAAAAGTCCCTAAAGACCCCATTAACGTCTACCCCCCTCCGCACCACCTTCCCATCTCTATCCTTCACTCCCCCAATCTCCCTGGCCACGTCTCGCTTTCGGAGCTGGTGTGCCAGCATCCTACTCGCCTTCTCCCCGTATTCATACACCGCTCCCTATGCTTTCCTCCACTGAGCTTCCGCCATTCTGGTGGTCAGTAGATCGAACCTGGCCTGAAGGCTACGCCGCTCCCCCAGCAATCTCTCCTCCGGAGGCTCCGCATATCTCCTATCCACCCTTACCATCTCCCCCACCAACCTCTCCCTCTCCCTCTGCTCCCCCCTCTCCCTATGGGTTCGGATGGAGATCAATTCCCCCCTCATCACCACCTTCAATGCCTCCCAGACCATCCCCACCCGAACCTCCCCGTTATCATTGGCCTCAAGGTACCTCTCAATACACCCCCGAACCCTCTCGGCCACCTCCTCATCTGCCAGCAGCCCCACCTCCATGCGCCAGAGCGGACGCTGGTCCCTCTCCTCCCCCAGCCCGAGGTCCATCCAGTGCGGGGCATGATCTGAAATGGCAATGGCGGAGTATTCAGCATTCTCCACCCTCGAAACCAGCCCCCTGCTCAGGACAAAAAAAATCAATCCTGGAATAGGCCTTCTGCACGTGGGAGAAAAACAAGTATTCCCTGGCCCTTGGCCTCGCAAACCTCCAGGGATCCACCCCCCCCCCCCCCCCCATCTGATCCATAAACCCCCTCAACACCTTAGCCGCCGCCGGCCTCCTACCCGTCTGGGACCTGGATCGATCCAATGGGGGATGCAGCACCGTGTTGATGTCCCCCCCATGATCAGGCCCCCCGCCTCCAGATCCGGAATGCGGCCCAACATACGGCGCATAAACCCCGCATCGTCCCAATTTGGGGCGTAAACATTCACCAGCACCACCCGCTCCCCCTGCAGCTTACCACTCACCATCACATATCTCCCGCCACTGTCAGCCACCACATTTAACGCCTCAAACGACACCCTCTTTCCCACCAGGATCGCCACCCCCCGATTCTTCTCATCCAGCCCTGAATGAAATACCTGGCCCACCCACCCCTTCCTCAGTCGAACCTGGTCCGCCACCTTCAGGTGTGTCTCTTGGAGCATGGCCACGTCCGCCTTCAGCCCCTTCAAGTGCGTAAACACCCGGGCCCGCTTGACCGGCCCGTTCAGCCCCCTCATATTCCAGGTTATCAGCCGGATCAGAGGGCTCCCTGCCCCCCTCCCCTGCCGACTAGCCATAACCCATCCCCTGCCCGCCACTGGCCAGCGCCCCCCACTCGGTCTGTTCCCCACGGCGGTACCCACACCCCCCAGGCTAGGACTCCTCCTAGCCGCGCCCCCCCCTTCATAGCACTCCCGTGAGCCAGCTAACTTCTGCTGACCCTGGAGACTCCCGCCACACCTCCGACCCCTCCCCACGTGGGGCTACTCCTCCTCCTCCGTGCCCATCAGCAGGCCCTCCCCCCCCCCCCCCGCTCTTGCGCGGGAAAATAACAACCAGCAAAGGCCCGCGCTTCTCAGCCCCGACCCCGCCCCTATCACCCCGCAGCGCGGGAAACCAGAGGAAAGCCCGCGCTTTCGCCCTGCCCAACCCCGCCTCCTCTAGGGCAACTCCCATTGCCGGTCCCCACCACCAGCTCCCCGCACTCCCAGTTTACCTCCCTGCCCGAAACCGTCCACCAGACCCATACAAAAAGACATAAAGACATCGCCCCACCCACCCTAAAGCCAACACACATCCTGCATGAAACAGAGAACCCACCCGCCAAAGAAAAAATTAGACACAGTTGCATTTACAGACAAAACCCCCATCCCTGACCCTCAGTTTGAGTCCAATTTCTCGGCCTGCACAAAGGCCCACGCCTCTTTCGGGGACTCAAAATAATGGTGACGGTCCTTGTAGGTGACCCACAGACGCGCCGGCTGCAACATGCCAAACTTCACACTCCGTCTGCGGAGCACCACCTTCGTCCGGTTGTACCCAGCCCTCCGCTTAGCCACCTCCGCACTCCAGTCCTGGAAGATCCGCACCACCATGTTCTCCCACTTGCTGCTCCGCTCACTCTTGGCCCACGCAAGCACGCACTCCCGGTCAACGAACCGGTGGAACCGCACCAGCACCGCCCGCGGCGGCTCATTCGGCTTGGGCCTCCTGGCCATTATTCTGTGGGCCCCCTCCAGCTCCAGGGGCCCTTGGAAGGACCCAGCTCCCATCAGCGAGTTCAGCAAAACGACCACATAGGCCGCCAGGTCCGACTCCTCCAGCCCCTCCGTGAGGCCCAGGATCCGTAAATATTTCCGCCTCGACCGGTTGTCCAGCTCCTCGAACCGCTCCTGCCACTTTTTATGGAGCGCCTCGTGCATCTCCACCTTCCCCGCGATGGCTGCGGCCTCATCCTCCCTTTCGGAGGCCTGCTGCTGCAGCTCACGGATTGCGGCCCCCTGGGCTGTCTGAGTCTCCAGCAGCTCCCTGGTGGTAGCCTCCAGCAACTCCACCTTCAGCTCCTGGAAGCAGCGCTGAAGGGTCTCCTGCTGCTCCTGCGCCCACTGCCTCCACTCATCGAGGGCTCTGCCGGCCGCCATTTTGTTTCCCTTCCCCCGCTTTTCCAGCCACTGCTTTTCTGCTCATCCCATTCCTGGTCCGGACCATAGAACCCTGGGGATCTACTGCAGACCCCTTCCCACATCGGGGATTGTCGAAAAAGCTCCGTTGGGGGCCCTGAAAAGAGCCCCAAAGTCCGTTTCTAGCGGGAGCTGCCGAACGTGCGGCTTAGCTCCGTATAGCCACAACCGGAAGTCCGCAAATAAAACTTAATGAGCAGGAAAATCTAAGTTTGGTTTCATATCTGTGTCTGGAATTTGCATGGGTCTTTTATCAAACATTCTACTAACTAAAGCCAAGATTTGCACGTTCATAAGTAAGATGTCATGAAATTAGTAAAAAAAAGCCTTTCAGGGCAATCTTAGCCACTCATCACAAAATAGTGGCTTCAAAAATATTGGATTAATAAAAGTGTTGTCTAATTAAATAAATGGTGTCACTTTATTTTTGCAATGGCACCTGAGAGCTGTTCAGGCTGATAACTTAATTAAACTTGAGAGGAAGAGCATGAAGCGGTAGCATTGGACATTTGTGTATTAGTGATTTTTATTTTGTCCCTGACTTGTAACCCATTGGAACACATTACTGACTCGTGATGGAATCCACCCAAATTTCATTCCATTGAAAAATGAGTTCTAGAAAGTGCTAGTGATCTGCTCCACCAGGTTACCATTTGGGCAGTGAAGTGGCAAATTATCCCCATTGAATTTTAAAACAGATTCTCGGAACCAGCACATTTCAATGTCAGCGCTCTGAAGCTTTGCTTCAATTTCCCACATTTTCTCATTAACATTTGAAATGTTTTTCTTTTCAAATTCACTTCCCTTTCAAAAGCTACAATGCATTATTTTTCTACCACTCTTTCTGCTGGGGCATTCTGTACCCTATATAAAAACAATGCTAACCTCTCCCTCCATTTTTCTGTTGATCATCATAAATTCATGCCCTCTATTTACTTACCAACCAGTGGAAATTACTGTTTTCCTATTCCTCTCACCCAAAGCCCCATACTTTTGAGCATCTGTATCAGATCCCCTTTTAACTTTCTTTGTTCTAATGATAAGAGCCCCATTTTCAACTGAACCTCTATAGTGCAGAAGGAGGCCATTCGGCCCATTGAGTCTGCACCAACCCTGTGAAAGAACAGTGGCCTAACTTACCTTTTGATGTACCGTCAATTACCACGAGACGAGAGTGGTGAAACCATTGAGTCTTTGTTGCACAAAATGTTGTGCCTCCTGCAGCTGGAACCAGAATGGGAGCAGCGCAGGAGAGCTTACACTTTTATACGCTGCCTGCTGGGAGGAGCCAGCAGCCTGGGATTTACTGTGGTACCTGTAATACAGTGGCAGCACCGTAATACATGCAATGTGTTACCAGTGGTGTTTACCACATTCACCCCCTGTTTAAAAAGAGTCCGGCGGGGCTGAAGAAAAACATTACAGATTGAGTCTGTCGGGGGCTCTGACCTGCGACTCCGGGAGTGTGTTGCCCTTTTCTTCATCACGCCTTAGTGGATCCCATGAGGGGATGGATCCTGCTGGGGTGGGGGCTGCGGTGAGGTTCACTGGTGGGAGGGTGGGTGGCACAGGGGTGAATGAGGAAAACGGGGGGGAAGGAACGGTATCAGGTCGGGGGTTGTGGGTGGGGACCCAGCGGGTGCCAGGTCCCGGAGGAAGACTGTGTCCTGTCGCCTGTCGGGGTGTGCCATGTAGGCGTACTGCTGGTTTGCATGGAGGAGGTGAACTTTCTTAACCAAGGGATCCGATGTATGGCTCTGCACATGCTTCCGGAGGAGGATGGTTCCGGGAACTGTCAGCCATGTTAGGAGCGAGACCTCGGTGGTGGACTTCCTAGGGAAGGCAAACACACGCTCGTGAGGGGTCTCATTAATAGCGGTACACAGGAGCGACCGGATAGAGTGGAGCACGTCGGGGAGGACCTCCTGCCAGCGGGAGACCAGGAGATTTCTAGACCGAAGGGCCAGCAGGACGGCTTTCCAGACCGTCCCGTTCTCCCTCTCCACCTGCCCGTTTCCCCGGGGGTTGTAGTTGGTTGTCCAGCTCGAGGCGATGCCCTTGCTGAGCAGGAAATGACACAGTTCATCTCTCATGAAGGAGGATCCTCGATCGCTGTGGATGTGTGCTATATATGGCCCCAGTGTGGCGGAGCCAGAGGCGGAGCCATACTGGGGTTACAGTACAGTACCTGGAAGCAGTTCATATCACCACTTCCGGGTCATAGGTCACAGGTTATGTATCATGCATGCATTATGGTGAATACATTCACCACATAGGGTTACTGGGTTACGGGGATGGGGTGAAGGCGTGGGCTCGTTCCAAGGGCCAGTGCAGACTCGATAGGCCGAATGGCCTCCTTCTGCACTGTAAATTCTATTAGTCTATCATAGAATTCTTACAGTACAGAAGGAAGCCATTTCGCCCATCGAGTCTGCACCGAATCTCTGAAAGAGTAGCCCATTTAGGCTCACTCCGCCACCCTATATCTGTAACCCCGTAACCCCAGCTTTGGACATCTTTGGACACCAACTGGTAACTTAGCATGGCCAATCCACCTAACCTACAAATCTTTGCACTGTGGAAGGAAACCAGAGGACCCGGAGGAAACCCAAGCAGAAACAGGGAGAAAGTGCAAACTCCACACAGTCACCCAAAGCCGGAATTGAACCCAGTTTTCTGGTGTTGTGAGGCAGCAGTCCTGACCACTGTGCTACCGTGCCACCCTTAATAGGCTGAATGGAGAAAAGGAATCAATTACTGCTCCTGGCTTTTGTGGAAAACTCAAGGGATATTTTAACACAATGTAATATCACCCTGTAAAATTTATTTGTGTGCTGTATTAACTTTGTAATAAACCAGTTTATCTTGAATGAGTTAATGGATGGCAAAATTGTCTCTGGTACACCTCTGATGGTGCGATGACAGAATGGGAGCAGTTTTGAGGAATTCCCAAAAGACTTTTTATGATGTTTCATAAAGGAATATTTTACAGATAATCCAATCCATTACAAATAGTGCTTTGCAGAAATACAACCTTTTTTGCTTTCAATAATTTATGAATATTCATTGTGTGAATCAATTTACCAGGCATTGTTCTGCCTGAAGTGAAGACACATCAGGCGATGTTTGCATCATTTACCGATTAGAAAGGGCGCAGGGGGTAGCTGATACCTCTTTTTACTTAACACCTTGACAGAGTTGAATTTTAAAAATGGTTCACAAAAGAACAGCACCTATAAGTTGGAACTGTAGAGATGGTTTCCCTAAAACTTGCACTGTGAATGTAACAAAAAGGTAATTGCAGAATAATTACTAAATCCCAACAAATTAAAAGGATTTCAAGTGACAGCAACAACTGATGAAGAGAAATTGAACTTAAAGTTTAAGATAACCGTAGAAAATTAAATTCCAAGGAGCTTCCCTAATATCAGCAGATCTTTTTAGATGTTTGCCGATTTTCATGTCTTTTCATTTCTGGTTCGGGTGAAATGCATTTGTTTGTTGAGTAGAATTCTTTTATTAAACAAGATACAAAAAGAGAAAAGGGTTTCAGAAAATTCAAAAACCAAAAAGACAGAACATTGAAATAACATAGGCGGATAGGAATAACAAGAGGTTATACAGTCCCTCAACCTGTGCTGCCTTTCAATTAGGTCATGGTTGATCGCTATAAATGGCTGGCTGCTATAAATAAGAGTGAAACAGAATACCCGTAGGCCTTGTTCATCGTGGCCAGGGACTTCAACCAGGCCAACCTCAAGAGTGTGCTGCCAAAATTCCACCAACACATCTCTTGTATCACCAGGAGCATCCACAACCTTGACCACTGCTACACAGCCGTCACGGATGCTTACCGATCCATCCCCCAATTACACTTCGGAAAATCGGACCACAGGGCGGTGCACTTTCTCCGGCATATAATCAGAAACTTAAGTGTGAGAATCCGGTTAAGAAGATGGTGCAATGCTGGTCCGAGGCAATGGAAGAGCCCCTATGTGGCTGCTTGGAGTCAGTGGACTGGTCCATATTCAAGAACTCAGCGGCCAACCTAGGCAAGTATTCCATCACCCTTCACAGACTTCATCAGTAAGCTTGTAGAAGACTGTGTGCCAAAGAAGGTAGTACATGTGTTCCCCAACCGGAAACCATGGTTTAGCAGGAGATTGACTCCCTACTGAAGTCCAGGTCTGAGGTGTTCAAGACAGGCGACCCTGACCTATACAGGAAATCTAGGTACTACCTCCGCAAAGCCATAAGGGACACCAAGAGACACCAGACTAAGCTAGAGTCACAGATGATACAGATTCTCATTTGTTGAAGCAAGGCTTAAACAATATAACTGGCTACAAAGCAAATCCAATTAGAATCTCTGGCAACAGCATGCCCCACCCCGATGAACTCAATGCATTCCATGCCCGTTTTGACCATGAAGCCAACAAACTGTTGTCAACTGCCCCAGAGCCTCGGGCACACCCCTACTTCACCATCACAGCTTCAGAAGTCAGATCGACCTTCTTGAAAGTGAACCCATGGAAAGCAGTGGGTCCTAATGGAGTCCCCGGTCATGCACTTGATCTTGGGCGGACCAACTGGCAGGTGCATTCACGGTCACCTTCAACCTCTCCCTACTCAGTTCTGAGATTCCTACCTGCTTCAAGAAGACCACTATCATACCAGTGCCAAAAAAGAACCAGGCAACATGACTCAAAGACTATCAATTGGTGACCTTGACATCAAACTTTATGAAGTGCTTCATGAGATACATCAACTCCATACTCCCAGAAAGCCTTGATCCATTGTAATTCGTATACCGTCACAACTGGTCCACAGCAGATGCCATCTCCCTGGCCCTACACTCAACCCTGGAGCAGTTCAACAACATGGACTCCTACATCAGACTCCTATTCATTGACTACAGCTCCGCCTTCAACACCATAAACCCAGCCAAGCTCATATCCAAAATCCAAAACCTGGCTTCTCCCTCTGCAGCTGGATCCTCGACTTTCTAATCCATAGACCACAATCATTAAGGATAAACAACAACACCTTCTCCACAATAGTCCTCAATACTGGGGCCCCGCAAGGCTGCGTACTTAGCCCCCTATTATACTCCTTATACACACACAACTGTGTGGCAAAATTCGCCTTCAACTCCATCTACAAGTTTGCTGATGACACGATCATAGTGGGTCATATTGCAAACAACGACAAGTCAGAGTAAAGGAGGGAAATAGAGAATCTAGTGGCATGGTGTAACGACAACAACCTCAGCAAAACTAAGGAGCTGGTCATTGACTTCAGGAAGTGAAGTGTCATACACACCCCTGTCTTAATCAATGGTGCTGAGTTGGAGATGGTTGACAGCTTCAAATTCCTAGGGTGCACATCACCAACAATCTGTCCTGGTCCATCTGCGTCGACGCTACGACCAAGATAACACATCAGCACCTATACTTACTCAGGAAACTAAGTAAATTGAGCATGTCCACATTGTCTCTTACCAATTTTTCCAGATGCACCATAGAAAGCATCTTATCTGGCTGCATCACAGCCTGGTATGGCAACTGCTCAGCCCAAGATCGTAAGAGGCTTCAGAGAGTCGTGAACACAGACCAGTCCATCACACAAACCCGCCTCCCATCCATTGACTCTGTCTACACCTCCCACTGCCTGGGGAAAGTGGGCAGCATAATCAAAGACCCTTCCCACCCGGGTTATTCTCTCTTCCAAAATCTTCCATCGGGCAGAAGATACAAAAGTCTGAGAACAAGCACCAACTGCGGAGGCAAGACATTCTGGAGGGGGAGAGTGAACAGCCAGCTGTTGTGGTGCCAAGGGGCACCAACAATATACGTAAAAGGTAGTCATCTCAGAATTGCTACCAGTGCCACATGCTAGTTAGAGTAGGAATGTCAGGATAGGTAAGATGAATATGTGGCTTGAGAGATGGTGCCAGAGGGAGGGATTCAAATTCCTGGGACAGTAGAATCGGTTCTGGGGGAGGTGGGGCCAGTACAAACTAGACAGTCTGCACCTGGGCAGGACTGGAACCAATGTCCAAGGGGGAGTGTTTGCTAGCGCTGTGGGGGAGAGTTTAAACTAATGTGGCAGGGGGATGGGAACCGATGCAGGAAGTTGGAGGGAAGTAAAGTGGGGACAGAAACAAAAGGCAGGAAGGGGAAAAGTGAAAGGCAGAGAAACCAAAGTCAAAAATCAAAAAAAGGCCACAGTGCAGAGTGTGGAGAACTCAGTGAATGGATCCGGTAGGGCTAAGAGAAATAAAACACAGGGAGAGTGTACAAAACATGGCAGACAGATGGCCTGAGGAAGCAGGGCAGAGAGCAAGGGAAGCCTAGATTAAACTGCATTTATTTCAATGCAAGAGGCCTGACAGGAAAGGCAGATGAACTCAGGGCATGGATGGGAACATGGGACTGGGATATTATAGGTATTACTGAAACATGGCTAAGGGAGGGGCAGGACTGGCAGCTCAATGTTCCAGGGTACAGATGCTATGGAAAGATAAAACAGGAGGTAAGAAAGGAGGGGGAGTTACGTTTTTGATTAGAGAGAATGTCATGGCAGTACTGAGGTGGGATACATCCGAGGGTTCGCCCACTGGGTTCATATTGGTAGAACTGAAAAACAAGGAGGGAGAGATGACTTTGATACGATTGTACTACAGGCCCCCAAATAGTCAGCGGGAAATTGAGGAGCAAATATGGAAGGAGATTACAGATAGCTGCAAGAAAGATAGGGTGATAACAGTAGGGGATTTTAACTTTCCCAACATTTACTGGGGCATTAGGGGCTTGGTTGGAGAGAAATTTGTAGAGTGTATTCAGGAGGAATTTCTCACTCAGTATGTGGATGGCCCGTCTGGAGAGGGGGCAAAACCTGACCTCCTCTTGGGAAATAAGGAAAGGCAGGTGACAAAGTGTTAGTGAAGGATCACTTTGGGACCAGTGACCATAATTCCATTTCATTTTAAGATAGCTATGAAGAATGATAGGTCTGGCCCAAAAGAAGGGCAGCATGATGGCACAGTGGCTAGAACTGTTGCCTATGGCACCGAGGTCCCAGGTTCAATTCCATCCCCGGGTCACTGTCCGTGTGGAGTTTACACATTCTTCCCATGTCTGCGTGGGTTTCATCCCCACAACCCAAAGATGTGCAGCTTAGGTGGATTGACCACGCTAAATTGTCCCTTAATTGGAAAAAAAAATAATTGGGTAATCTAATTTTTTTTAAAAGGTCTGGCCCAAACGTTAAAATTCTAAATTAGGGCAAGGCCAATTTTGATGGTGTTAGACAGGAAATTTCAAAAGTTGATTGGGGGAGTCTGTTGGCAGATAAAGGAACGGCTGGTAAGTGAAGGCTTTCAAAAGTGTGTTCACTAGGGTTCAGGGTAAGTACATTCCTTTTAGAGTTAAGGGTAAGGTTGGTAGAAGGAGGGAACCTTGGATGACTCGGGATATTGAGGCCCTGGTCAAAAAGAAGAAGGAGGCAAATGATATGATTCGGCAGCTGGGATCAAGTGGATCCCTTGAAGAGTATAGAGGTAATAGAGAAATCAGGAGGGCAAAGGGGGCATGAGGTTTCTGCTTTGGCACATAAGGCAAAGAAGAATCCAAAGAGCTTTTACAAATATATAAAAGACAAAAGAGTAACTCGGGAGATCCGTCATCTATGTGTGAATCCACAGGAGATGGGTGAAATCCTAAATGAATATTTCTCATTGGTATTTACTGTTGAGAAAGGCATGGATGTTAGGGAACTTGGAGAAATAAATAATGATGCCTTGAGGAGTGTACAGATTACGGAGAAGGAGTTGCTGGAAGTCTTAAAGCGCATCAAGGTAGATAAATCCCCGGGACCTGATGAAAGGTATCCCAGGACGTTGTGGGAGGCTAGAGAGGAAATTGTCAGTCCACTAGCAGAGATATTTGAATCGTCGACAGCCACAATGAAGGGCCTGAAGACTGGAGGGTAGAAAATGTTGCACCTTTGTTTCAGAAGGGCCGCAGGGACAAGCCTGGGAACTACAGACCGGTGAGCCTAACATCTGTGGTGGGTAAGTTGTAAGAAGGCATTCTGAGAGACAGGATCTACGGCATTTAGAGAGGCAAGGGTTAATTAGAAAAGGTCAGCATGACTTTGTGAGTGGCAAATCGTGTGTCACAAATTTGATTGAGTTTTTTGAAGGTCTAGCCCATTAATGGTTATTGAATTGTTCCGGGAGCAGCACCAATTTTGCTGTCGTAGAAAGCTCCTGATTGTGTCCCGCCATCAGCACTTAGGGCGGGATTCCAGCCACAGCGCCCACCCTGCATCCGGAAATTCCTGCCCGATTTCAATGGACCTTTACATGGTCTGCGTCCCGCCCGTGGCGATCTTGTGGCACACGGGGTGGAAGCATCCAGCCCTTAGACTCTGAAACGGAGAATCCCAGGGTTCCATTGTGGGATCTTCCCATCCAGTTATAACATTAACTGGGATCGGAACAAAACCCTGGTACACTCTGTAAATGGTCAGTTTTGTTCTTAATAAAAATACCTTTGGTGGGATTCTCCGTCCCGCCGTACCAGATTTCTGGTGTGGTGCGTCCCCAGGATTCTCCATCTCACTAGCCGATCAATGGGGTTTCCCATTGTGCGCAGCCCCATGCCGTCGGGAAACCCCCGGGCTGCCGGCGCAACGGGGAAACCCGACAGCAGAGAATCCAGCCCATTCTGAGAGTTGTAGACTAGATGCATGCATCGAAATAATGAGTTGGATTCCAGAGGGCTGTTTCTGTTCAGCCCTGCTGTTTCCCCAAAATTCACTGAGGTCACAGAAGTTTACCCCCAAAATCTGTTACCTCATTGTCTCTTCAGCAGACAATGCTCATGATTCAGCGGACAAATGTTAAAGTCTGCTTTTGGGCATGTTTGACGGGGTGTTTCTTGACACCTGCAGTGTGGAGAAACACCCCACTATTCAACGGCACCAAGCCGGTTGTTTTGTCCTGAGTGACTTTCTCTCCGCCAAGGCGATACTTTAGTTTATTTCCTGCTGGCAAGCTGAGCTCATCAGCAGGAACAGCTGCTTGTAGATCTTGTAGATCAGGGTGCCATTTTGACTGGCTGCCCAGATCTCTCCCCCCTGCCCACGCCCCGATGTTCAGGCCCCCCAGCTTTATCGACACCCTCCTTCACCTGCACCTTAACCTTGCTGAGGCTCCTGGGACCCCCTCCTCACCCCCCTCCCAATGGGAAAGGCCTCCCTGCCCCAACCCCTGACAGTGCCAATCTGGCACCCCGGCACTGCAAGCCTTGCAGCCTGGAAGTGCCACTTGGGTGGCTGACTGACAATGCCAAGGTACCCAGTTGCCAAGGGGAGTGCCGGCATACTACCCTGACCTGTCCACGACCACGTCATGGGCTTTAATGGCCTGTGTGACCCCTAGAGTTGTTGTCACGCCTGGTTCACGTTTGTGTGACCCAGTACGAAATGACGCCCTGGCGAGTGTTCACAAGCACCGCCGTTGATTCCAGGGCGCCAAGTGAATCTAGTGATTTTGCCCAGCGAGGGCGAGATCCAGATCGTGCCAGGTGGAGCGAGTTAGGTGACTCGCGATCGGCCTGACATCTGGTGTGGAGCCTGCATTGGGGCTCTTGCGTGAGTCACCCGCACACAGATCCCTGCCGGGCGCAATGGTGCCATCAAATCGCACCCAATGATTACCTGAGGAACCCTAAGACTGACACCTCAGGCTTCTCAGAAAGCTACAGGCAAATGTTAAATATATTTTAATCACATATAATATTGCTGCGTGGGGAGGCTTAATTGCTCTTTTGTAAAAGCAGCAATTTTTCATGTTTTTATTATGTCACAAACCTAATTTTAAGTACAGAGATTTTGCTGAAAAGTTATTTAAAGCACATTTGGGGTAATTTTATACATTTGTTACTGGTACTTCTGCTGACTACTCAATGTTGGTTGGTTATTTTCATATATCCCGAATAGTTGTTTTATTGGACAGTTAAAAAATGGTCTTGGCTGCTTGTGCATTTCTTAACTGGCAGTTGTGATTAGTCACTGGTTTATAAATGCAAGATATAAGCAGACCCTATAGTCAGTCAAGATTGATCCAAAATGTAAAAGGCAGGAAAATGTAACATTCAGGTGACAATGGTGGAATCTTAACATCCCTGTGGTGGTGTCTTTGGAAGCAGGGTAGCATGGCGAGGTAAGGGTTTGTGGAAAATCTGAAAATTTCACATCAGATTGGCTACATAATACAATCGCGCCTCCATGTTCTTTTGCCAGAGGTGGGCGCATAGTGACAGCACTTATCTGCCCTGCAGTAGTGAGTGACAGAGTAAACAGGCTTAAGCATCTGGCATAGGGGAAATGTTCGAAACTATTAATAAAGATGTCTGAGCAGGGCACTGAGAAAAATTCAAGGCAATCAGGCAAAGTCAACATGGCTTTGTGAAAGGGAAATCATGTTTACCCAATTTACTGGAGTTCTTAGAAAGAGTCACATGTGCTGTAGATAAATGGAATGTACTGTACTTAGATTTCCAGAAGGCATTTGACAAGGTGCCACATCAAAGTTTATTGTGTAAAATAAAAGCTCATCATGTAGGGAGTAAATCCCACCCAGAATGTTATCATTTATAGCAAGGGGAGTTGTATACAAAAGTAGGAAGGTTATGCTTCAGTTGTACAGGGCACCGATGAGAACACATCTGGAGTATTGTGTACAGTATTGATCTCCTTATTTAAGTAAATGTTTTAGAAACAACTCAGAGAAAATTTACTAGACTAATATCAGGAAAGGGCAGATTGTCTGATGAGGGAAGTTTGGATAGGCTTGCAGCCACAGAAGAGTAAGAGGTGACTTGATTGAATCCTCTAAGATCCTGAGGGATTCTGACAGGGTGGGAGAGTCTAGAACTAGGGGTCATTGTTTAAAATGAAGGGGTCACTCATTTAAGAAGGACTTTTTCTCTCAGAAGATCTTGAGTCTTTGGAACACTCATCCTCAAAAGGCAGTGGAAGCAGAGTCTTTGAATATTTTTAAAGCCGGGCTAGATATATTCCTGATAAGCAAGGGAGTGAAACGTTATCGGGGCAGGTGGGCATGTGGAGTTAATGTTACAATCAGATCAGCCATGATCTTATTAAATGGCGGAGCAGGCTCGAGGAACAGATTGGCCTACTCTCGCTCCTAATTTGTATGTTCATAAGTAAAACCAATAATGAAGGGAGGGGTTGGCTGAGCCATGCGTAGGACCCCTGTTGTGTCGACATCCCAGCAGAAACAGCCTCACAGTGAGAGGCCATGGTTAACGGTTAGGCTGTGGAGGAGCTTAGTGGCAGCAATGCAAGCTGCTTTCTGCTCATATGCTCTCTGCCTTGCTGTGGAGCTCTGAAATAGTGGACACCTGATGCCCATGTCCATTTACCTTGTCTCCCTGTCTGGCCCCTGCCTGGCCCTCAGCAGTCCTCCCACTGGTCTCACAGTGGGTGCCACTAGACCCCACTGGAGTGGCTGCAATGTCCTGAGCTTCCACCCCAAGGAACCTCCCATCATGCCTAATTGCATGGTGAATCAGAAAGTGGCCTCTTAATTGGCTGCTTCTTGAAAGATTCCCCCTGTCTGTGCACCTCTGACCCATGTGGGGACAAGACCTGGAAATGGGCCCGGTGCCTACATATTTTTTAAGCTGCACCGTTCAATTTACACCCAGTGCTCACTCACCTACATTGACTCCTGACCCACCGATGCCTTGATTTTAAAATTCTTATTCTGTTTTCAACCCTCTCCATGGTTCAGCTCCTCTCTACCTCTATAATATCATTCAGCCGCAGAACCCTACAAAGTATCTCCACTTGATTTGATCAAGGCCTCTTGATCATCTCTGATTTTAATCGCTCTACGATGGTGGCTGTGTCTTCAGTTCTCTAATCCTTAATCTCTGGAATTTCCTCTCTAAACCTTTCCATGTTTCTGCTGCCCTGTCCTCCTCTAGCATGCTCTTTAAAACTTGTCTCTTTGACCAACCTTTGGCCACTTGTCCTGATATCTCTCTGTATGTGCCTTGGTCTCAATGCTTGTTTGGTAATTGCTCCTCTGAAGAAATTTGGGATGCTTTAATATTATCAAAGTCAATTGTTATTGAGCAAATGAAAGAAAAAAATTGTAACTGTTTATACAATTATTAGCAATTAATATTTGAAAACTGAAGCTGGAAAATGGTGGTCAGGCAAGTCCAACGAATGCTGGACTTACTCATATTGTCTACATCCCAGGAAAGAATTTTTTAAAAATCAATTTAATAAAGATAGGTAAATGTGCTTGCTCTCTGCTGTAATTTCCATCCTATTATCATTTGCTCAGGAATCCAATGAGTTCCTGATTGCACAGCGACAGCAGTGATGTTGGGAGCTGGAGGCAGATGTCAGCTCACTCACTGCGCCTGCTGTGAGAGCTGGGAACGCAAGCTATCTGATTCTTTCACTTCCTGTTGGCAAATAAACTATTTCTGACAAAAAGCCTTTTGAAGTAATATTTACTTAGTAGGGAATTGCTCAGCAGGTCATTTAGAATCAACAAGCAGGCGGATTGAATCCATTGCCTGGGTTTAACAGCATGGCGAGATACAGAATATAGCTTGTTGTGCTTATCCGGAGCATTGAAAATTAGCTGCATCCTGAGACAACTACCCTGCTGCAATGGCATGACAGAAATCGATGCCCAATCCCAACTGTCTTCTGACCTCTCTTCAGTGCAATTGCCAATTTATTGCTCAAATAAGGGCAGTTTGTGCTGTCGCAATATGCTCTCTTGTCACTGGCTTGAGATTGCTCACTTCATTCATAGTGTGCTGTACAAGGTCTCTGATGTGACCAGCATGGTGGAGCTTTCAGTGTCAGCTGTTCCAGGTAGTGAGTATTTACTAAAAAACTCTCCCCCAACACAAGCCAATGCTCATTTAATACAAGGCTGTTCCATTTATACATTAGTGAGAAAGGATCTTGGTTCAGAAAATCAGGAAGTAGTGTCAGCATGGATGGAGATTAGTACAAGGGTCAGAAACTGCTGGTAGGAGTAGTTTGTAGGCCCCTTAACAATAGTTATATTGTTGGACAGACCATTAAACAGGCTATTATTGGAACCTGTAACAAAAACAATGCAGTTGTTGAGAGGGACTTTAATTTTCATATAAATAGGGCCGATCAAATTGGAAAATTTAGTCTAGAGGGATATGGGCAAATGCGGGCAATTGGGACTAGCTTTGTGGTAAAACTGGGCGACATGAACAAGTTGGGCCGAAGGGCCTATTTCCACTCTGTAAACCTCTCTGACTCTATTCCTGTACTCCAATCCCCTTGTAATAAAGGTTAACATGCCATTGCTTTCTTAATTGCTTGCTGTACCTGCATGCTGACTTTTGTGTTCTTGTATAAGCACACCCAAGGCTCTATGGACATCAAACTTCACAAGTTTCATGCCTTTCGAAAATATTCTGTTTTCCTGTTCTTATAACCAAAGTGAATATCCTCACAATTTTACTCCTTCTGCCATCTTGTTTCCCACTCATTTAACCTGCCTGTAGCTCTTTGTACCTTCTTTGTCCTCCTCACAGTTTACCATCCCACTAGCTTTGTATCATCACCAAACTTCAATACATTTTTCTCTGTCTCTAAGTTTAAGTCATTGATATAAATTGTAAATAGTGAGGACCCAGCACCGATCCTTGTTGCACTTCACACGTCACAGCCTGCCAACTTGAAGAAGCCTATTTATCCCTTCTCTCTGCTGCCTGTCCATTAACCATACTAATATATCACACCAATCCATGAGCCTGTTTCTTCTGTTCTGACCTTTTGTGCAGCTCCATATTGAATGCCTTTTGGAAATGAACCACAGCAGACCAAATGGTGTAAACCAAATTTCCCATATGTACTGGTTCCCCATGATCTACCCTACTAGCCACAATCTCAAAACATTCGAATAAATTTGTCAAGCAGGGTTTTCTTTTCATAAAACCATGTTGTCTTGTTCTAATCATACTGCAATTTTCTAATTGCATTGTTAAGACTTCCTTAATAATAGATTCCAGCACTTTCCTGATGGCTGATGTCAGGCTAACTGGCCTGTAGTTCCCTGATTTATTTTGCCCTCCTTTCTTGAGTAATGTTGTTACATTCCAATCTGCTGGGATCATTCCTGAATTTTGGAAAATTGTAACCAGCACCTTCATTATCTCTGCAGGCATCTCTTTTAGAACCTTAGGATGAAAGCCTTTAGGTCCTGGGAGTTTGTCAGATCTTAGTCCCTTGAGCGTCTCCACAACATTTTCTCTGCTGATATTAATTACCTTAATTTCCTTGTTCTTATTAGCCCCGTGGTTACCATTTATTTCAGGTATGTAGCTTGTGTCTTCTACTGTGAAATGGTCACAAAATATTTGTTCAATGCCTCCACCATTTTCTCATTTTCCATGATAATTTCTCCTGTGTCTGCTTTATTGTCTTTAGCTACTCTGTTCCTTTTTTATATACTTATAAAAGCTCTTACTGTCTATTTTTATATTTCTGGTCTCTTTTCTCACATATTCTATTTTTAATCACATTTTTGGTGACTCTTTTTGATGTCTAAAGCACGTCTAAATCTTCACACTTGCTATTGTTCTTTGCAACATTATAAGCCTCTTCTTTTAACCTAATACTATCCTTAACCTCCTTTTAATCCATGGAGGATTCTTCTTTGCTGAGTTTTTGTTTTTCAATGGAATGTATCTTTGTTGATCATTTTGAATTGTTTTTCACTGTTCATTTACTGCCATACCATTAGGCTGGAAATTCCAGCCGCACAGCAGCAGATTCCCCCATGGCAGATACAGTGAGCCATTCAGATGTCCAATGACTTGGCCGGACTGGGAGGAGCTGGTAAATTCTGGCCTTAGCCTATTTATCTAATCAACCATAGCCAGCTCTCCCCTCATACTTAATTTTAACATTCTTTGTTAAGTTTAACATTATTCTTTGTGATTGGACCATGCCCTTTCAAAACTTATTGTGGAATTCAGTTATTATGATCACTATTACCCGAAGACCTTTTAATATGACATTACTAATTAGCCCTGTCTCATTCCACAATTGTACAACTCCAGGAAATTATCAAAAGGCATTAACTCATCTTCTAGAGTCTAGACAGATATATGAATGGGCGGGGATCATAGGGAAGTATTTCCTTGGAAAATAGGGGACAGGTTTAGATAAAGGATCTGAATCAGAGCAGGCTGGGAGGGCCGAAGGGCCTGTTGCTGTGCTGTAATTTTCTTTGTTCTTTGTTTTTTTTTATTCCGACCATTGGCTGGGCGGTGGTATTCCCGATCCTGCAGGCGGGCTGTTTCTGTGGGGGCCTTTTTTCCTCTGCACTGGGCCCCTGTAGGGCTCCGCCATATTGCCAAGGGGCCGGCGCGGAGTAGAGATCCCCCGCGCATGCACGGAAATACGCTGGCCGGTCTGCGCATGCGTGGAAATACGCCAGCCGGTCCGCACATGTGCGAGATCACGCCGCTGTTCCGCGCATGCGCAAACTCGTCGTTCTGCGCATGTGCAAAACCGGCTTGAGCAGTGCCAACCACTCCGGCGTCAAACTAGCCCCCGGAAATTTGGAGAATTCCCCAGAGTGGTTGCCGCCGGTTTTCCTGCCGGTGCGGGGACTTAGTCCCCAGAAGGGAGAATCCCGCCCCAGACATCACGCAGCCATGCCACCGCGCAAACCAGCCCCATGTTTCGGTGGTGCCGACCCGGCACGACTCTTGGACAAGGTCCATCTGTATCAGGGGTCCATCCCCCAGTGCCTGGAACATATTGTTGCGGCCCTCAGTCATGGCCGTCACTGACAGAGCAATGCTTTGGGCACTCGACTCATGCTGCTGACGTTGTGCTTTCCACAGCGGTCGCCGACCTTGCAGTGTTGGCCTCGGTGCCATGTATTGCCGGTGTCATCTCCTGCACCCTTAGCCTTTGGGACACTTGCAATCAGCTATGAGCCCACTGGAGTGTTGCTGAATCTCACGGGCACACTGTAGCGCCTGCATCAGCTCCGGGATAACCTAGGGGTGGCAGACGTGATTGATGTCAGAGGCCGGAGTGGTTGGCGCCGCTCTTGCCGGGCTCGCACATGCGTGGAACGGCTGGCCTGATCTCGCGCATGCGTGGACGTGCTGCCGTATTTTCGTGCATGCGGTGGAGTCCTTATGGGATATCCTGGTCCCCCGAGAGTGTCAGCCACAGGGCAACCAGTGCCACCTGGGAGACAGTGGCAGCAGCCGTCAGCATGGGGAGTGTAACCAGGAAGTCCACCACCCAGTGCCGCAAGACACTCAATGACCTCTGACACCAATCACGTCTGCCACCCCCGGCTGCTCCACCCCCCGACACCCCCCCCATCCCCCGCTGACAGCCCTGCTTTTGCACCATACCCACCTCCCCCGCACAATACCACGCCTTATGCGCCAGCACTCCCTGGCACTAACCTGAGCACCCCACCTATGCCCAATGGCAGTGCCTATGCCTGACCCCCATCATAGCCCCCCACCACCCGACCCCGCAATGCATAAAGCGTGCGGCACATGATGACCTCTATGTATCCCTGCAGGAATTGGCCCACAACAGACAGGAAAGCGCCCAGATGGATGGCGGAGTGCCGGACATCAGAGTCCTCACCCCTATGAGGAACGGGCCCTGGAGGTCGAGAGGGTGGCTGTCACATGTGTGTTGTTCATTCCAGAATAATGATCCTCCCCTCCCACTGACCACATGCCCATTCTCCCGCAGGATCTCTATCCGATGATGCCAGCCCATCTGGCCCCTACCTGCCAAGAGGACACCTTGGAGGAGAGCTCCGAAGGTGCCACTGTTGAGGTGTCACAGTTGACATCCTACCTTCCACCTGCATAGAGACACACAGCTCGATGGGAAAAAGTAGCGGACAGGCTTCTGGGGAACAATCTGGTGAGCACCACACAGTTGCTGATGCACATTGGATGGAGGCAGGAATGTTTTCGGGGGGATAGCAGTTGGAAGGCTGCTGGACCCCAGGACCCATCTGGATCCCAGGTTATCCCGGAGCTGATGCAGGCGTTATGGTGTGGCCGTGAGATTCAGGGGGGGTGTCAGTGACACTCCAGTGGGCCCATAGCCGATTGAAAACGTCCCAAAGGCTAAGGGTGCAGGAGATGCACCGGCAATGCATGGCACCGAGGCCAACACTGCAAGGTCGGCGACCGCTGTGGAAAGCACAACGTCAGCAGCGTGAGTGGCGGTGTCCAAAGCATTGCTCTGTCAGTGATGGCCATGGCTGAGGGCCACAACAGCGTGTTCCAGTCACTGGGGGATGGGCCCCTGATGCAGATGGACCTTGCTGAGACACTGTGGAGCATCTCCCAGTCTCAGGTGGGCATTGCTGAGGTGCTCCGGTGCATGCCCTAGTCGCTGAGGACCGTGTCCCAGTATGAGCTGAACCTTGCCTAGGTGCTGCGGAGCATATCCCAGTCTCAGGTGGGTATTGCTGAGGTTCTCCAAAGTATGTCCCAGTCATTGAGGAATGTTTCCCAGATGCAGGTGGACATTGGTGAGGTGCTGCAAAGTGTGGCCTGGTCACAGAGGGGCATCTTTGAGGGCATCAACACAGATGGCGCAACAATGATGAGCTGCGAACTTCAGGTGGCGGCAATGCGGAGCTAAGCCGCACGATCGGCAGCTCCCGCTGAAAACGGACTTTGGGGCTCTTTTCAGGGCCCCCAACGGAGCTGCATCGGCAAATTCCGACGTGGGAAGAGGACAGGAGTCGACCCCTACGGTCCTATGGTCCGGACCAGGAGTGGGGTAAGGAGAAAAACGGAGAAAGCACCCCTGAAAAAGCGGGGGAAGGAAGACAAAATGGCGGCCGGCGGAGGCCTTGAGGAGCTGAGGCAGTGGGCTCAGGAGCAGCAGGCGACTCTGCTGCTCTGCTTCCAGGAGCTTAAGTTGGAGCTGCTGGAGTCGCTGAAGGTAACCAACAGGGAGCTGATGGAGACCCAGACAGCCCAGGGGGCTGCGATCCGGGAGCTGCAGCAGCAGGCCTCCGAAAGGGAGGATGAGGCCGTGGCCGTCGCGAGGAAGGTGGAGATGCACGAGGCGCTCCATAAAAGATGGCAGGAGCGGTTCGAGGAGCTGGACAACCGGTCGAGGAGGAAGAATTTGCGGATCCTGGGCCTCACGGAGGGGCTGGAGGGGTCGGACCTGGCGGCCTATGTGGCGGTTATGTTAAACTCGTTGATGGGAGCTGGGTCCTTTCAGGGGCCCCTGGAGTTAGAGGGGGCCCACAGAATTCTGGCTAGGAGGCCCAAGCCAAACGAGTTGCCGCGGGCGGTGTTGGTGCGGTTTCATCGGTTCGTGGATCGTGAGTGTGTGCTCCGGTGGGCCAGCAGCAAGTGGGAGAACACGGAGGTGCGGATCTTCCAGGACTGGAGTGCGGAGGTGGCGAGGCGGAGGGCCGGGTTTAACCGGACGAAGGCGGTGCTCCATAGACGGAGTGTGAAGTTCGGCATGTTGCTGCCGGTGCGTCTGTGGGTCACCTATAACGATCGGCACCATTATTTTGAGTCCCCGGAGGAGGCGTGGGCCTTTGTGCAGGCCGAGAAATTGGACTCAAACTGAGGGTCTAAGATGGGGGATGCTCTATAATACTGTATTTTTATTTGCTTGGTTTAATGTAAGATGTGGGTTGGCCTTAGGGTGGGTGGGGTGATGTCGATTTATCTTTTCTATATGGGTTTTTCTGTCGGGGTCTGGTGGATGGGTTCGGGCAGGGGGGTAAACGGGGAGTTCGGGAAGCTGGTGGGGGGGACTGACAATGGGAGTAGCCCTGGAGGAGGCGGGGCCGGGTAAGGGCGATAGCACAGGCTTTCTGCGGGTTTCCCGCGCTGGGAGATGGTGGGGGCGGGGTCGGGGCTGAGAAGCGCGGGTCGTTGCTGGCTGTTTTCTTTTCCCGTGCAAGAGTGGGGGGGGGGGGGGGAAGGAGGACCCATTGACGGGCACGATGGAGGAGGGGTAGTCCCGCGTGGGGAGGAGTCGGAGGTCGGGCGGGAGTCGCCGGGGTCAGCAGAAGTTAGCTGGCTCACGGGAGTGCTATGGAGGGAGGGGCGCGGCTAGGAGGGGTCAAAGCCTGGGGGGGGTACCGGGTTGCTGCTGAAACGGTCAGGAAGGAGCTGGAGGATGCAGGGGGTGCTGGAGGGGGGGGAGTTGCCGATGTGGGAAACTGGCAGAGCGGAGGACGCTGGCCGGTGGTGGGCAAGGGATGGGGTATGGCTAATCGGCAGGGAAGGGGGGCAGGGAGCCCTCTGATCCGGCTGATAACCTAGAATGTGAGGGGGCTGAATGGGCCGGTCAAACGGGCCCAGGTATTTGCGCACCTGAAGGGGCTGAAGGCGGATGTGGCCATGCTCCAGGAGACACACCTGAGAGTGGTGGACCAGGTCCGGCTGAGGAAGGGGTGGGTGGGCCAAGTATTTCACTCAGGGCTGGATGAGAAGAGTAGGGGGGTGGCGATCCTGGTGGGGAAGAAGGTGTCGTTTGAGGCGTTAAATGTGGTGGCTGACAGTGGCGGGAGATATGTGATGGTGAGTGGCAAGCTGCAGGGGGAGCGGGTGGTGTTGGTGAATGTTTACGCCCCAAATTGGGACGATGCGAGGTTTATGCGGCGTATGTTGGGCCGCATTCCAGACCTGGAGGTGGGGGGCCTGATCATGGAGGGGGACTTCAACATGGTACTGGATCCCCCATTGGATCGATCCAAATCCCGGACGGGTAGGAGGCCGGCGGCGGCTAAGGTGTTGAGGGGATTTATGGACCAGATTGGGGGGGGGGGGGGGGGGGGGGGGGGGGGTGGATCCCTGGAGGTTTGCGAGGCCAAGGGCCAGGGAATACTCGTTTTTCTCCCATGTACATAAGGCCTACTCGAGGATTGATTTTCTTGTCCTGAGCAGGGGGTTGGTTTAGAGGGTGGAGGATGTGGAATACTCCGCCATTGCCATTTCAGATCATGCCCCGCACTGGGTGGACCTCGGGCTGGGGGAAGAGAGGGACCAACGTCCGCTCTGGCGCTTGGAGGTGGGGCTGCTGGCAGATGAGGAGGTGGCCGAGAGGGTTCGGGGGTGTATCGAGAGGTACCTTGAGGCCAATGACAACGGGGAGGTCCGAGTGGGGACGGTCTGGGAGGCATTGAAGGCGGTGATGAGGGGGGAATTGATCTCCATTCGAACCCATAGGGAGAGGGGGGAACAGAGGGAGAGGGAGAGACTGATAGGGGAGATGGTGCAGGTGGATAGGAGATATGCGGAGGCTCCGGAGGAGGGATTGCTGGGGAAGAGGCGTAGCCTTCAGGCCAGATTCGACCTATTGACTACCAGAAAGGCGGAAGCTCAGTGGAGGAAAGCACAGAGGGCGGTGTATGAGTATGGGGAGAAGGCGATGCTGGCACACCAGCTCCGAAAGCGGGACGCGGCCAGGGAGATTGGGGGAGTGACGGATAAGGCTGGGAAGGTGGTGCGGAGGGGAGTAGATGTTAATGGGGTCTTCAGAGACTTCTATGGGGAACTGTACCGGTCGGAACCCCCAGTGGAGGGGGGTGGAATGGGGAGCTTCTTGGACAAGCTGCGATTCCCGAGGGTGGAGGAGGAGCAGGTGGAGGGACTGGGGGCGCCGATCGAGCTGGAGGAGGTGGTCAAAGGGATAGGGTGCATGCAGTCGGGGAAGGCACCGGGGCTGGATGGGTTTCCGGCGGAATTTTATAAAAGGTATTTGGACCTGTTGGGCCCCCTGTTGGTCCGGACCTTTAACGAGGCAAGGGGGGGGGGGGGGGGGGGGGGGGCTTTGCCCCCAACTATGTCACGGGCGCTGATTTCCTTGATCCTGAAGCGGGACAAGGACCCTCTGCAGTGCGGGTCATATAGGCCGATTTTGCTGCTAAACGCCGACGCTAAGCTGCTGGCAAAGATCCTGGCCTCTAGAATAAAGGATTGCGTGCCCGAGGTCATTCATGAGGACCAGACGGGGTTTGTGAAGGGAAGGCAGTTGAATGCGAACTTGCGAAGGCTCCTCAATATCATTATGATGCCGGCCATGGAAGGGGAGGCGGAGATAGTGGTGGCATTGGATGCGGAGAAGGCCTTTGATAGGGTTGAGTGGGAGTATTTGTGGGAGGTGCTGGAGAGGTTTGGGTTTGGGGAGGGGTTTATCCGGTGGGTGAGGCTGCTCTACGATGCCCCGATGGCGAGTGTAGCCACAAATAGGAGGAGGTCGGAATACTTTCGGCTGTACCGGGGGACGAGACAGGGGTGCCCCCTGTCCCACTTGCTCTTCGCGTTGGCAATTGAGCCCCTGGCCATGGCATTGAGGGAGTCAGGGAACTGGAGGGGCCTGGTGCGGGGTGGGGAGGAGCATCGAGTGTCGCTGTATGCGGACGACCTGTTGCTGTATGTGGCGGACCCGGTGGGGGGGATGCGGGAGGTGATGAGGATTCTTAGTGAATTCGGGGGTTTCTCTGGGTATAAGTTGAACCTGGGCAAGAGTGAGTTGTTTGTGGTGCATCCGGGGGATCAGGAGGAGGGGATTGGTAGGCTCCCACTGAAGCAGGCAGGGAAGAGCTTCAGGTACCTAGGGGCCCAGGTGGCTGGGAGTTGGGGGGCCCTGCACAAGCTCAACCTCACAAGGTTGGTGGAGCAGATGGAGGAGGAGTTTAAGAGGTGGGATATGTTACCGCTGTCATTGGCGGGGAGGGTGCAGTCCGTTAAGATGACGGTGCTCCCGAGGTTTTTGTTCCTGTTCCAGTGCCTCCCGATCCTTATCCCGAAGGTCTTTTTTAGGAGGGTCAACAGGAGTATTACGAGATTTGTGTGGGCGCATGGGACTCCGAGGGTTAGAAGGGTGTTCCTGGAATGGGGCAGGGATAGGGGGGGGCTGGCATTGCCCAACCTCTGTGGGTACTATTGGGCTGCCAATGCAGCGATGGTGCGTAAGTGGGTAATGGACGGGGAAGGGGCAGCATGGAAGAGGATGAAGGTGGCGTCCTGTGTGGACACGAGCCTGGAGGCGCCGGAAACGCTCCCTCCAACGAGGTATACCACGAGCCCGGTGGTGGCGGCTACCCTCAAAATTTGGGGGCAATGGAGACGACATAGGGGAGAAGTCGGGGGCTCGATGGAGTCCCCGATACGGGGGAACCATCGGTTTGTCCCAGGGAGCATTGATGGCGGATTTCTGGGCTGGCACAGGGCAGGTGTTAGGAGGTTGAGGGACCTGTTTGTGGAGGGGAGGTTCGCGAGCTTGGGTGAGTTAGAGGGGAACTTTGGGCTCCCCTCGGGGAACATGTTTAGGTACATGCAGGTGAGGGCGTTTGCCAGGCAGCAGGTGGAGGGGTTCCCCTTGCTGCCCCCACGAGGGGGGAGGGACCGGTTGCTCTCAGGGGTGTGGGTTGGAGGAGGGAGGATTTCGGGCATATACCGGGTAATGCAGGAGGTAGACGAAGCCTCGGTGGAGGAACTGAAGGGTAAATGGGAAGAGGAGCTGGATGAGGAGATTGAGGAGGGGACGTGGGCGGATGCCCTGGAAAGAGTGAATTCCTCCTCTTCCTGTGCGAGGCTTAGCCTCATACAGTTCAGGGTGCTGCATAGGGCCCACATGACTGGGACGAGGATGAGTTGGTTTTTCGGGGGCGAGGACAGGTGTGCTAGGTGCTCGGGGAGCCCAGCGAACCACGCCCATATCGGTGGGAGGGAGAACTGTGTACATGGGTTTGTGGGATGTGGCGGGTGTTATCTCTTTACCTTTTGTTGTTTGGGTGTTCTTTTGTTTTTTTCTTTTGTTTGCAGTTGCTTTTGAAGTTGGGTGGGTATTGTTCTTGGGGTGTTACCGCGGTTGTTTTGTTAATAGAGTTGAGATGTTTATATTTTGTAAAAATTTCAATAAAAATTATTTTTTAAAAAACCAATGATGAGCTGCCTGGGCTGGCAGACCCAGATGGGCCAAATGGCCTACTTCTGTGCTGTAATTTTCCTATAATTATCTGATAACAGGTTGGACAGGGTGTATGGTCCACACCTGCTCCTATTTCTCATGTTCACACACTCTCATTCACGATTTCTCACTATATGTCAATATTCAATATTGGGGGAGGTTTGCCACTTCCTAACGACAAAAAGCTCCTTCATCTGGCAATGCTGGGTTTGGCTGGCTCCTTCCATAGCCAGTGTCCATACCGTTTCCTAAATAGTTGTTGGGAGATGTGCTCCGTGTAGGCTTGGGGGAGGCAATGTCCTGTCAATCCCCCCATCTACATGGTTTGGAGCTAAATACTGTCCCACAACCCTGTGAATCCCAACTCATCCACAACTTGATGAATTGTGGCATTGAGGAAGTTGGAATGTCAGTTCCACAAATCCTGGGGCTGAGTATTTAGTGCTCCAGTCATGGACATGTACAACAGTTGTTCAGCACGACCTCTTAAGGGTTTCTGAAATACACAATTTTGAACAAATGGAGCGATGAAAAACTGTTTCTCAGAAGCAGGGGAAAGAAAAAATGCACCAGTTCTCAAATGGTTAGAGGTTATTTTTGATCAACTGCAAAAGACAGTTTAGGATGGAATTATGAAAAGTGATAACTATCTGTGCAAAAACCTCACTGTGCATGGAACCAGTGATTAATAACTTGCTGTGCCGTCAGTGGCTAGCTCAGCTTGTGACTACAGCAGATGAGCAAATACACAGCAGACAGTATTATTGTCTTTAATGAGCGGAAAGTGATGCCTGAACCATGTGCTACGCTAATGGTATTTTCCGAGTTCATCTCAAACCAAGGAATTGGAACCAGCAGTGACGACTTTAACCTGATGTCATTCTTTAATCTGCCGCTCTGTAAACCACTTCCTCTTCATGTAGGCTGTGGGTCGGATAACAGGCAAACACTGTCCACCAACCAGTGTGATGAGATCAGAGCCCGCACCAGGGCTTTCGGCTCTCAGTGCATTTACTGAATGAGAAAGGGTTGAGCAACTGTGAGAACTAATTTTCATTGAACAAGCTACTGTTCCGTTATGAAAGAGAAAAAAGAATGTGACAAGTAGTTTCAGGCTCGGCGTATTAGAAAGGCTGGCACACACAGAGTTATGAAACTCATTTAGTTTGAGGTTACAGATAAATACAAGTTGTTACAAAATAGAGCAGGGGTTTGTTTTAAATGGGCAGCCAGTGTGAAACATGCTCAGTGACAGGCTGAGTGCTGCCGGGGTGGGTGCGGCCTGGAGCCTCTGCCCTGCTCCCTTGGGGACAGCTACTTCAGAGCTGTCTGAGGGAGCTGCTGACCTGTCCAAATCAACTGTGATGGAAACACGGGGCAAAGAGTGTCCAAGGCGGCACATTCAAACACAAAGCTCAGACCCCAGGTATCGCTTTTAGTTTGATTTCATTCAAGACAGTTCACCCTGTTCTGGATCAAGGTTGAAGACCAAATATGGAGGCCGCCAGGCCTTTCGACCCGCAACAGATAGCCCATGAAAACTTGCAGCCAATTGGCCCATTAATGGACTAAATTGGCATCTTGATTATCAGCGGCCGTGCTGCCAACTCTCACGTGGACCCGCAGACTGAATTATTGCGCGGGTGTGCGATGACGTCGGAGCATATGCCCGATGTCTATTTGTGCGATGTCATGTGCTTCTGGGTCAGGTGTTCACCCGCACAGAGAAGGTAAAATTCTGGCCCCGAGCTTTTATGTTGCTTTTCCAACCTTCAGTTTTCTTTCAGGCACTGACTTTCACTGAGGTCTGACTCCATTGTATCCAGTCCATTGCTCAAGGAAATATTGGTCCTGTTGCCTGGGCTAGGCGCTATTTAACTGTGGAAGTCATCCCACCATCACATCCTCACTCAACTCCCATACACATACACCCAGTGGGGTAATGTTGCCGTTCTATCCGTCGCTGGAATTGTTCTGGGTGGGACGGACAGTTTGATGGACCATTGAAAGGTCCCTTGACCTCGGGCGGGAATTTCCAGTCTTGGGCGGGTGGGACTGGAAAATTCTACCCAGCATCATATAGTAGAAGCTACTGGAGAATAACCAGGAGAGGGTACTCTGGCTGATTTGTTTCACTGTTCCTAATTTATGGTGACTAGCCCAACTATGGCTGAGATCAGTGAATTCTCCCCACTCAGGTTATTTGATGGATTTTGTGCTCTGCATAGTGTAGTTCCACACTGGATAGAGAATCCACTCACTTAATCATTGGAGGAGCTGCTTGATATTGACCAAGACTCCTTAGGCAGCACCTTCCAAAGGACCAGAATCATCTAGAAGGACAAGAGCAGTAGATGCCTGGGAGCCTCACCACCTGGAGGCTCCACTCCAAGTCACTCACTATCCAGACTTGGAAATATATCTCAATTCCTTCACTGTCGCTGGGTCAACATCTAGGACCTCCCTCTTTAACAGCACTGTGGGTGTACCTACACCTCGGGGACTACAGCGGTTCAAAAATGAAGCTCATCACCACCTTCTCGAGGGCAACTGGGAATGGGCAATAAATGCTGGCTGAGCCAGTGATGCCCAAATCCCATAAATTAATTTTTAAAAAAAGATATATGTTCTGTGTGGGACCAATTGAAGATGGAAGCTTTATGTGCTTGTTTTTATTTGTCATGACAGAATATCTCAAGGAAGATTAAGTAGGGATGTAGTAGCGTGGTCTGTTCTCTGCTTTAGTGACCAGCATCTCAGCTCCCGATTGAGGATATCCAGAGATACTGGCATACATTGTACCTGCGTGACTGACAGAACTCATCCACATTGACCAAGAGGGCATGGCAGGAGGTAACCTCCACTGTGCAGTAGTGGACTATGCCTGATCATGGATATACCCTCCACTGTGCAGTAGTGGACTATGCCTGATCATGGATATATCCTCCACTGTGCAGTAGTGGACTATGCCTGATCATGGATATATCCTCCACTGTGCAGTAGCGGACTATGCCTGATCATGGATATATCCTCCACTGTGCAGTAGCGGACTATGCCTGATCATGGATATATCCTCCACTGTGCAGTAGTGGACTATGCCTGATCATGGATATATCCTCCACTGTGCAGTAGTGGACTATGCCTGATCATGGATATATCCTCCACTGTGCAGTAGCGGACTATGCCTGATCATTACCTGCTGCACTCTGGAAAGGAGTACTGTTTGTTGGCACAGGCTTTGAGGGCCAAAGGGCCTGTTCCTGTACTGTACTTTTCTTTATTTTTTTGTTCTTTGTCAGAAGCACACAGAGGTAGAAGTGATGGTTCACATCTACATGCAGTAACTATAGTGGAACATCTCACACATACCTTTCCTATAGTGTGGATGCTGTTGTGGCCAAGCTACATCAATAGGCGCACACAATAGAGATGTCAATGCACATCGTCATGCACGGCCAGATTCGAGAGGTTTGTCCATGATGGCACCAGATATTAGGCTAATATCTCTCTGTATGTTGTATCTGCACTGCAGGATAAGAAGGCCCACAATTACAGGGAGATGGTCCAGACAGGGGGTGGGTCCATGAATCTAAGGTCAATTAGAAACATGGAAGAGACAGCCATGGAAGTAGTCAGGATGCCAGATTGTCTTACTGTTGCAATGAAGAAATGCCTGTAGGAGCTGCTAAAGGCAGTGATAAAGGCACTTTGGCGGGACGGCATGTGGCACAGTGGTTAGCATTGCTGCCTACGGCGCTGAGGACCCGGGTTCGAATCCCAGCCCTGGGTCACTGTCCGTATGGGGTTTGCACATTCTCCCCGTGTCTGTGTGAGTTTCACCCCCACAACCCAAAGATGTGCATGTAAGTGGATTGGCCAGGCTAAATTGCCCCTTAATTGGAAAGAAAAATAATTGGGTACTCTAAATTTATTTTTAAAATATATAAATAAAGGCACTTTGGAACATGATGGTAATGGTGGAGGTGATCCTGTTAGTTCACTAAACTGAAGTATACATTGGAATGAGAGGGAGTGTGAAGGTTGAGTTTCATGATGAGGGCAATTATGGTTTTAAAAAATGGCGTGTATCCGAGCATGCTCTGAAAATGTCAAGGGCTAAATACCATGACCTCCTTTTGTGTCTCACACAGGTCTCAGTGGCACTTCCTCATTCCTTGGCAATCAGGAGAAGGCAATGATGTCTGAGGAAGCAGTATCACATCTGATCAGTCCACAATCCATCAACACACATATCAGAACATTGATGGGATGTAGTGTGCATTTAGAGTTGTGTGGTAGTCACCACTGATGTGTATATTGTATATAGAGGATGTCGATGTAGGTGCTTTATGTAAGGCCCTGTACGACAGATATGGGGGTAGTTCCCTGCCTGCTGGCTCCACCCAGTAGACGGAGTATAAATATGTGTGCTCCCCATACAGCAGCCATTTCGTCAGCTGCTGTAGGAGGCCACACATCTTAGTGTAATAAAGCCTCGGTTGCATCCAACTCTCGTCTTTATGTAATTGATCGTGCAACAATTTATTACACTAAGTTTTCAGAAGATGGACCTCTGCATCAAGCCGGATCGCCCGCAGCTGCAAGCAGACAATGCCAAAAAGGACTTTGAACATTGGCTAGCCTGTTTTGAAACGTTCATCGGGTCTGCGCCGAGCCCAATCGCAGAAGCACAGAAGATCCAGATCCTTTTCACACGGCTGAGCTCCAACGTCTTTCCACTTATCCAGGAAGCGCCGACCTACTCGGAAGCCATGGTGCTACTGAAGGAAAACAACGCTCAGCGGCCTAACACATTCTACGCCAGACACCTCCTCACCACGCGTTGTCAACTTTCTGGTGAGTCAGTGGAAGATTTCTGGCGTGACCTGGTTCCCCTAGTTAGAGACTGTGACTGTCAGGCCATTTCGGCCATGGAACACTCGAATTTGCTCATGAGAGACGCATTTGTTATGGGCATAGGGTCCGATTACACCCGCCAGCACCTCTTAGAAGGGGCCATGCTCGACCTCGTGGAAACCAAAATATTAGCGCTCTCACTTACGGTCGCTTCACGCAACATCCAGGCCTACGCCCCCGACCGCGCGGCTCATCCCCCTGTGCATCGTGGACTCCCCAGACGACCGCCCACCGTGGACCCCATCAGCGACCGCCCTCAGCCAACCCCACGCCTGTGCTGCGCGGCAGCCAACGAACCCCGGGGGACCCAAATGTTACTTCCGTGGGCAGTCCAAACACCCCCGACAGCGCTGCCCAGCCCGGAGCACCCTCTGCAAGGCCTGTGGCAAGAAGGGACACTAAGCTGCAGTGTGCCGGGCCCGCTCAGTCGCCGCTATTGTTCCGGCACCTCCCATGCGCGGCCAGTGGGCGCCGCCATCTTCCCCTCCTCGAACCACGTGCGGCCCGTGGGTGCCTCCATCTTGCTCGACTCGCAATGCGTGTGGCCCGTGGGGGCCGCCAAATTGTTCCCCCCAGGACCAACGGGCGCCGCCACCTTGTTTTCCCCATGACACGTGCGGCCAGTGGGTGCTGCCATCTTACCGGACCCAGGACCCATGCCCCCGGGCACCTCACCTGGCCGCTCGTCACTTGCAACCGCTGATGACCAGCTGCGTCTCGCCTCGGTAATGATTTTTTAAAAAAAATAATTTTTATTGGAATTTTTTACAGACAAACAATAAAAAGCAACAATAAAACACCATAATAACTGTAACACCCCGAAGACTGTATCAACGCATGTATCACACCCCCCCCCTCCACCCCCCCCCCAAACCCAGTAAACAAGAGAACTTTAAAAAAAATTAAACTTAAATAAGCAACCATAGTCAACGTCCCCCCCCACCTTTTCCCCCCTCCCCCCCCGGGTTGCTGCTGCTGCTGACCCAGTACCCTATCGTTGAGCCAGAAAGTCGAGGAAAGGTTGCCACCGCCTAAAGAACCCTTGTACCGATCCTCTCAGGGCGAATTTGACCTTCTCTAGCTTAATATAACCCGCCATGTCATTGATCCAGGTCTCCACGCTTGGGGGCCTCGCATCCTTCCACTGTAGCAAGATCCTCCGCCGGGCTACTAGGGACGCAAAGGCCAGCAAACCAGCCTCTTTCGCCTCCTGCACTGCCGGCTCCACCCCAACCCCAAAAATCGCGAGTCCCCATCCTGGTTTGACCCTGGATCCCACCACCCTCGACACCGTCCTCGCCACCCCCTTCCAGAACTCCTCCAGTGCCGGGCATGCCCAGAACATATGGGCATGGTTCGCTGGACTCCCCGAACACCTGGCACACCTGTCTTCGCCCCCAAAGAACTTACTCATCCTAGACCCGGACATGTGGGCCCGGTGCATCACCTTGAATTGGATGAGGCTAAGCCGCGCACATGAGGAGGAAGAGTTAACCCTCTCCAGGGCATCAGCCCATGTCCCATCTTCGATCTGTTCCCCCAGTTCCCCCTCCCGCTTAGCTTTCAGCTCCTCTACTGACGCCTCCTCCACCTCCTGCATTACCTTGTAGATATCAGATATCTTCCCCTCCCCGACCCAGACCCCTGAAAGCACCCTGTCACTCACCCCCCTCGCGGGAAGCGAAGGGAATCCCTCCACCTGCCGCCTAGCAAATGCCTTTACCTGCAGATACCTGAACATGTTCCCCGGGGGAAGCCCAAATTTCTCCTCCAACTCCCCCAGGCTCGCAAACCTCCCATCAATGAACAGGTCCCTCAGCTGTCTGATGCCCGCTCTGTGCCAACCCTGGAACCCCCCATCAATGTTCCCCGGGACGAACCGATGGTTCCCCCTTAACGGAGCCTCCATCGAGCCCCCCACTTCCCCCCTATGTCGCCTCCACTGCCCCCAAATCTTGAGGGTAGCCGCCACCACCGGACTCGTGGTATACCTTGTAGGAGGGAGTGGCCACGGCGCCGTTACCAAGGCCCCCAGGCTTGTATCTCCACAGGACGCCCTCTCCATCCGTTTCCATGCTGCCCCCTCCCCCTCCATCACCCACCTGCGCACCATCGACACATTGGCTGCCCAATAATACCCCGAGAGATTGGGTAACGCCAGCCCCCCACCATCTCTACCCCGCTCCAAGAAGACCCTCTTCACCCTCGGGGTCCCATGCGCCCAAACAAAGCACATAATGCTGCTAGTCACCCTCCTAAAAAAGGCCCTAGGGATAAAGATGGGCAAACACTGAAAGAGGAACAAGAACCTCGGGAGAACCGTCATTTTGACGGACTGCACTCCACCCGCCAGCGATAGCGGCACCATGTCCCACCTTTTGAATTCCTCCTCCATCTGCTCCACAAGCCTGGTAAAATTAAGCTTATGGAGAGTCCCCCAACTCCTGGCCACCTGCACCCCCAGGTATCTGAAACTCTTCACTGCCCTCTTAAACGGGAGCCTCCCAATTCCCTCCTCCTGATCACCCGGGTGTACTACAAATACCTCACTCTTGCCTAGATTTAACTTATAGCCCGAGAAGCTCCCAAACTCAGCCAACAGCTCCATCACCCCCGCCATTCCCCCTCAGGGTCCGCCACATACAACAGCAGGTCGTCCGCATACAGCGATACCCTATGTTCTTCCCCACCCCGCACCAGGCCCCTCCACCTCCCCGACTCCCTCAGCGCCAAAGCCAAAAGCAAGGGGGACAGGGGGCACCCCTGCCTGGTCCCACGGTAGAGCCTGAAGTACTCTGATCTCCTTCCATTGGTAACTACACTCGCCATCGGGGCCTCATAGAGCAACCTCACCAATTTGATGAACCCCTCCCCGAATCCGAACCGCTCCAGCACCTCCCACAGGTACCCCCACTCAACTCTATCAAACGCCTTCTCTGCATCCAGCGCCACCACTATCTCCACCTCCCCCTCCACCACCGGCATCATAATAACATTTAACAATCTCCGCACATTCGTGTTGAGCTGCCGTCCCTTGACAAATCCTATCTGATCCTCATGTATCACCCCTGGCACACAGTCCTCTATCCTGGTGGCCAGGATCTTCGCCAGCAACTTAGCGTCAACATTGAGGAGCGAGATTGGCCTGTATGATCCACACTGCAAGGGGTCCTTATCCCGTTTCAGGATCAGAGACATCAGCGCCCGTGACATTGTCGGGGGCAAAGCCCCCCCTCCCATGCCTCATTGAAGGCTCGCACCAACAGGGGGCCCACCAGATCCGCATACTTTTTATAAAATTCCACCGGGAACCCATCCGGCCCCGGCGCCTTACCTGACTGCATTTGACCAATCCCCCTGACTAGCTCCTCCAACTCTATTGGCGCACCCAGCCCCTCCACCAGCTCCTCTTGCACCTTTGGGAAACGTAGCTTGTTCATGAAGCTCTCCATCCCCCCCACCCATCGGTGGCTCCGACCGGTAAAGTTCCTCGTAGAAGTCCCTAAAGACCCCGTTCACCTCTGCCCCCTTCTGCACCACATTCCCACCCTTATCCGTCACTCCAGCAATTTCCCTAGCCGCATCTCGCCTACGGAGCTGATGCGCCAACATCCTGCTCGCCTTCTCCCCATACTCATATACCGCGCCTTGCGCCCTCCTCCACTGTGCCTCCGCCTTTCTGGTGGTCAACAAGTCGAACTTGGCCTGCAAACTACGCCGTTCCCCCAACAATCCCTCCTCCGGTGCCTCCGCGTACCTCCTATCCACATCCAGGAGCTCCTCCACCAGTCTCTCCCTCTCCCTCCTTTCCCTATGGGCCCGGATGGAAATCAGCCCCCCCCCGGATCACTGCTTTCAGAGCCTCCCAGACCATCCCCACCCGGACCTCCCCCGTGTCGTTGGTCTCAAGATACCCCTCAATACTTCCCCGGACCCTCCTACACACCTCCTCATCAGCCAGCATCCCCACATCCAGACGCCACAGCGGGCACTGGTCCCGCGCCTCCCCCATCTCCAGATCGACCCAGTGCGGAGCATGGTCTGAAATTGCTATAGCCGAATACTCGGCATCCTCCACCCTCGGGATCAATCCCCTGCTCAGGACGAAAAAATCTATTCGGGAGTAAACCCTATGCACATGGGAAAAAAAGGAATACTCCCTCGGCCTCCCAAACCTCCAGGGATCCACCCCTCCCATCTGGTCCATAAACCCCCTCAGCACCTTGGCCGCCGCCGGTCTCCTACCTGTCCTTGAACTGGACCGGTCCAGTGGGGGATCTAGCACTGTGTTAAAGTCTCCCCCCATGATCAGGCCCCCTGCCTCCAGGTCCGGAATGCGGCCCAACATGCGCCTCATAAAGCCAGCATCATCCCAGTTCAGGGCATATACATTAACCAGCACCACCTTCTCTCCCTGCAGCCTACCCTTCACCATAATATATCTGCCCTCCTTGTCCGCCACCACCTCAGACGCCTCGAACGCCACCCTCTTCCCCACCAGAATCGCCACCCCCCCGGTTCTTCGCGTCTAATCCTGAGTGGAAAACCTGTCCCACCCACCCCTTCCTTAGACGAACCTGGTCCGCCACCTTCAGGTGGGTCTCCTGGAGCATAGCCACGTCCGCCTTCAGCCCCTTCAGATGAGAAAATACCCTAGTTCTCTTAACCGGCCCATTCAGCCCCCTCACGTTCCAGGTGATCAGCCGGATCAGAGGGCACCCCGCCCCCCTCCCCCGCCGACTAGCCATAGCTCATCGACTGCTCGCCCCAGGCCAGCACACCCCGCCCGACCCGTTCCCCATGACCATAACGCCTCTCCTCTACCCCCCCCCCCCCGGCCCACACCAGCTCCTTCCTGGCCATTCCAGCAGCAACCCGGTGCTCACCCCCCCCAGGCTAGGGTCCCTCCTATCCGCGACGCACCCTCCATGGTACTTCCGTGAGTCAGCTGACTTCTGCTGACCCCGGCAACTCCCGCCAAAACCCGCCCCTCCCGACATGGGGTCATCCCCCTTCCTGACACACCTCCTTGGCACCGCTTCAGCGTGGGAAAAAACCAGTAGAGGCCACGCCCCCACCGCCATCTCCACCCCCCCCTGTCCCGCAGCACGGGAAACCAGAGGAAAGCCCGCACTTTCACACTGCCCCACCCCACCCTTCTGACGCAGCTCCCCAAATTCCAGCTCCACCCCATCCCCCAGCCCCGTACAGAAGAGAAAATTAAAAAAAACCCAAACCCCCAACATTCCCCACATATCCCAAAACCATACCCAACAGAACCACCCGGAAACAGAGCAAAAACCAGCATAAAAAACACATGTCAAAGTTACAAAAAACAGCAACAGCAAAAACAGCAACGACCATAGTGCACCGGACCCCGCAGCCCCCAGACCCTAGTTTGAGTCCAGCTTCTCCGCCTGTACAAAGGCCCACGCCTCCTCCGGGGGCGTCACCCACAGACGCGCAGGCTGCATTATTCCAAATCTGACCTGCTTGGCATGCAGCACCGCCTTCGTCCGGTTAAACCCGGCCCGCCGCTTCGCCACCTCCGCACTCCAGTCCTGGTAGATTCGCACTACCGAGTTCTCCCACTTGCTGCTCCTCTCTTTCTTGGCCCAGCGCAGCACACATTCCCGGTCACTGAACTGATGGAACCGCACCAGCACCGCCCGCGGGGGTTCATTTGTCTTGGGCCGCCTGGCCAGCACTCTGTGGGCTCCCTCAAGCTCCAGGGGCAAATGGAAGGACCCCGCTCCCATCAACGAGCTCAGCATCATGGTCACATAAGATGGAAGATCCGACACCTCCAGCCCCTCCGCCAGGCCCAGGATCCTCAAATTCTTTCGCCTCGTGCAAACATCCAGCACCTCCAAGCGGTCTTGCCACTTTTTGTGAAGTGCCTCGTGCATCTCCACTTTCCCCACGAGGACCACGGCCTCATCCTCCCGCTCAGCGGCCTGCTGCTGCAACTCCTGAATGGCCACCCCCTGGGCCGTCTGGGTCTCCAGCAGCTTGTTGGTAGTCGCATTCAGGGAGTCCAGCAACTCAGCCTTCAGCTCCGCAAAACAGTGCAGAAGAGCAGCTTGCTGCTCCTGCGCCCACTTCCACCAGTCCTCGGGTGCTCCGCCGGCCGCCATTTTGTCCTCCTTCCCCCGCTTTTCTTGGGGAGCTGCTGCAGCCTTTTCCTTTGCCCCACTCCGGGTAAGCACCATAAATTTCAGGGAATGTTCTTCCAAACACCTTCCCCCACCGGGAATCATCGAAACAGCGCCGTTTGGGGCCCTAAAATAGGCCCAAAAGTCCTTTAATAGCGGGAGCTGCCGAACGAGCGGCTTAGCTCCGCATCACCGCAACCGGAAGTCCCGCCTCGGTAATGATTGACTAGTCTCGTCCACACAACCTTGCAACTGCTTCAACCAAAGTGAAGGTTGATGGGCACGAGATCTCCTGCCTGCTGGACTCCGGGAGCACCGAGAGCTTCATTCACCCCGATACGGTAAGGCACTGCTCCCTTGGGGTACACTCCGCTAACCAGGGAATCTCCCTGGCCTCCGGGTCCCACTGCGTGGTGATCCGGGAGTATTGCATCACCACTCTCATTGTCCAAGGCGTGGAGTTCAGTGGTTTCTGGCTCTAGGTCCTTCCCAACCTCTGCGCTGCCCTGCTACTTGGCCTGGACTTCCAGTGCAACCTAACACTGAAATTCGGCGGGCCCCTACCACCCCTTACTGTGTGCGGCCTGGCGACCCTAAAGGTCGACCCACCTTCCCTATTTGCAAACCTAACCCCGGATTGCAAACCCATCACCACCAGGAGCAGACGGTACAGTGCCCAGGACAGGACAGTCATCAGGTCCGAAGTCCAGCAACTGCTTCGGGAAGGCATCATCGAGGCCAGCAACAGCCCCTGGAGAGCCCAAGTGGTAGTTGTGAAAACTGGGGAGAAACACAGGATGGTCGTTGACTACAGTCAGACCATCAATCAGTACACGCAGCTCGACGCGTACCCCCTCCCACGTATATCTGATATGGTCAATCAGATTGCACAGTACCGGGTCTTCTCAACTGTGGACCTGAAACCTGCCTACCACCAGCTCCCCATTCACCAGGCGGATCGCCCATACACTGCCTTTGAAGCAGATGGTCGCCTTTACCACTTTCTTAGGGTTCCCTTTGGCGTCACCAACGGGGTCTCGGTCTTCCAACGGGAGATTGACCGAATGGTTGACCGGTACAGATTGCGGGCCACTTTCCCGTACCTAGACAATGACACCATCCATGAGAGACTGGCCTGTCTCAGAATGACACACTCAGAGTGAATGCAAGAACAGCACAATCTCTGCAAAGGGTACAAGGCTGTCTCAGTAGCCTGGAGCGGTCTGCTTGGAGTATGAGTGCTGACATCCATGAGGAGATGTGTAACCTTAACAGGGCACTCATAATGGTGTCGTAACAGATTCTGGAACGGATGCTCCAGAGAAGCATTGCTTGTCTGGCATCACCCTGCACAATATGTATGTTAACACATATAAGCATTTCTGAAGGTCGTGGGCCTAAACCTAAGCTGCCTTTTGGCACTTTTGGCATAATGAGCATGATGTGACTCGGCACAAGATGGTGTTTTCTGTGCCTTATTGGCAACCTCTAACATATATGTCAGCAATATCAGCGAAACTAAGGAGCTGGTCATTGACTTCAGTAAGCAAAGTATCATGCACACCCATGTCTGCATCAATGGTGCCGAGGTGGAGATGGTTGACAGCTTCAAATTCCTAGGTGTGCACATCACCAACAAATTTGTCCTGGTCCACCCACGTCGATGCTATGACCAAAAAGCACAACAGCTTCCTCAGGAAACTAAGGAAATTGAGCATGTCCACATTGGCTCTTACCAATTTTTGTCGATGCACCATAGAAAGCATCCTATCTGGCTGCATCAGAGCCTGGTATGGCAACTGCTCAGCCCAAGACCGTAAGAAACTACAGAGAGTCGTGAATACAGCCCAGTCCATCACGCAAACTAGCCTCCCATCCATTGACTCTGTCTACACCTCCCCCAGCCTGGGGAAAGCGGGCAGCATAATCAAAGATCCCTCCCACCTGGGTTAATCACTCTTCAACTTCTTCCATCAGGCAGGAGATACAAAAGTCAGAGATCACGCACTAACGGATTCAAAAGCAGCTTCTTCCCTGCTGTTACCAGACTCATAAACGACCCTCTTATGGACTGAACTGATCTCTCCACACATCTTCTCTACTGACTAGAACCAATGCCCATGTCTATGTATTTACATTGTGTATTTTATGTTTGTCCTATGTTTTTCACGTATGGAATGATCCGCCTGAATTATATGCAAAACAATACTTTTCAATGTATCTCAGTACACATGACACTAAATATAAATCTATATCTGCACAACCCAGGTTGTGAAGGGCCTCTCAAGGTATATTTGTGCCCTATGTTGAGGCCAAGGATTATGATGGTTATGGCACTGACTCTCAGCTGTCTTGTTGATTTTCTCTCTTATTGGGGATGTGCATTTGCCTGAGGAAATGTGACTTCCATTATGTGGAAGTTGCTCACTGGGACTGGCTGTCATAATTGGCGACATTTCAAGAACCTAGGAGAATTTTCTCTGATTTAGCAAGCTTCTGCCAATGACCCCCCACTCTTGTAAAGAATCTGCCATGGCTACATAGGCTCGCCTCATTTTAAAAAATCTTTTTATTGGCTTTTCTCATATTTATAAACAGTTGTTACTGGCACCGCTCACATTTGTCCTCCACCTCCGGGAAGAACCTGCTCATTCGGGTTCTGGTCAGGTGTGCCCTGTGCACCACTTTGAGCTGCATTAGGCTTAGCCTTGTGCAGGAGGAGGTGGAGCTCACCCTGCTCAGTGCTTCGCTCCAGAGTTCCCATCCTACCTCTGTCCACAGTTCCTCCTCCCATTTTTGTCTGGTCCCGTCCAGTGGTGTTCCGGCTCTGTCCAGTAGCTGTCCGTATATTTTCCCCACATAGCCCCTCCCCTTCTCGCTGCTTGTGCCATTCAGGTCCTCTAGTAGTGTGCTTTCTGGGGCCCCGGAGTACCCTACTGTCTCTTTGCGGAGGAAGTGTTTTATTTGGAGGTGTCTCAATTCCTGTACTATTGCTAGTTTCCACTTCCTCGTCAGTTCGTCCAGTGTCGCCAGTCTGCGCCCTACGTTGAAGTCCCCAACCATCAGTGTGCCCCCGTCCCGCCTCCATCCAGAATGGAGTCCACTAGCTGTTGCCTGGCCACCCTCCCTTCCCTATCCCTACTTGCCTTGTAGGCTATGATCTCTCCTCTGATCACGGCCTTCAGTGCCTCCCAGAACGTGGAGAGTGAGACCTCCCCGTTTTGGTTGTTACTAACGTAATCGCCAATGGCCTGTGATATTTTTTGGCAGAAAGATTTGTCGGCCAGGAGGCCCATGTCCAGCCTCCATCTTTTGAAGGTGGTATCTAGCATGGGTGGGGGGAATCTGTGATTGCCGCAGATGGGGGCCATAAGGAACATTTTGGTTATCCCAAAGTGTTGTCTTAACTGGGTCCACGTTCTCAGCATGGCCGCTACCACTGGGCTCGTTGTGTACCTTGTTGAGGAGGATGGGAGCGTTGCTGTGGCCTGGGCCCGGAGGGTCGTTCCTTTACAGGATGCCTCCTCCATTGTACCCAATCTGTGTCGGGTTCTTGTACCCATCCCCTCACTTTTTCTGCCGTTGCTGCCCAGTGGTAATATTGTAGGTTCGGCAGAGCCAGGCCCCCTCTGACTTTCCCTCTTTGCAGTGTCGGTTTGGGAATTCTCAGGTTCTTGCCCCCCCCCCCCCCCCCCCCCCCCCCCCCCCCACACAAACACCATGATTAGCCTGTCTATGTTTTGGAAAAAGGCCTTGAGGATGAAGATCGCGATGGATCTAAACAGGAAGAGGAACCTTGGCAGTACGTTCATCTTGATTGTCTGCACTCTTCCCGCCAGGGAGAGTGGGAGTGAGCCCCACCTTTGAAGGTCTTTTCTTACTTCCTCCACCAGGCTGGTCAGGTTCCACTTGTGGATCTGTGTCCAGTTTCTGGCTATTTGGATCCCCAGATAACGGAATCTGTTCTGGGCCGTTTTGAACGGAAGCCCCTTCAGCTCTGTCCCTACCCCTTTTGGGTTCACTGGGAATGTCTCGCTTTTGCCCAGGTTACGTTTGTAGCCCGAGAAGGTTCCAAACTCTTTCAGTATTTGCAGTATTGCCTTCAGTTCCTCCTGTGGCTTCGAGACACAGAGGAGCAGGTCATCTGCATGGAGTGAGACTTTGTGGGCTAGATTCTCCGCAAATGCGGAGAATCGTAAAGGCTGCCGTGGTACAGGCCGTGACCCACGGCAGCCTTCACGCCCACTTCCGGGGCCGATTCTCCTCCCCGGGTGGGGCTAGGAGCGCGGCTCCGTGCGTCACGGCGGCGCGGCCTTGACGACGGTTGCGCATGCGCAGGTTGGACAACGCCAACCCGAGCATGCGCAGTTGCCGTCTTTTCCCTGAGCCGCCCCGCAAGACGTGGGGGCTTGATCTTGCGGGGCGGCGGAGTGAAAAGAGTGCGTCCGTTACGGACGCATGGCCCCCTTGGCACGGCCGTGGTACTGCCGTGCCAATCGGGCCCCCAGATGCCCCAAACGGGTATCTGGCGCCCGTTTTACGATGGCAGCGAGCAGATGTGTTTGCTGCCGTGTTGAAACGGGCGTGAAGGCCCGGCCGCTCGGCCCATCGGCCTCGGAGAATCGCCACTCGCTGTAAAAAACGGCGAGTGGTGATTCGTGGCGTGGGTCGGGTGTGGGAGGGTGTGAAAAATGTTGGGAGGCCCTCCTGCTATTCTCCCACCCGGCGTGGGGGGCGGAGAATCGCGCCCTGTGCTCTCTGCCTCCTCTCCGGATTCCCTTCCAGCTTTTCGTGTCCCGCAGGGCTATCGCCAGGGCTTGGATCGCTAGAGCGAACAAGAGTGGGGACATTATCACGTTCAGCAGCCGCCTGACGTTTGCTGTGAGCTTCCTACCCTTGACAAAGCCCGTTTGGACCTCTGCGACCAACTCTGGTGCGCAGCCCTCCAGCCTTTTGGCCGGGACCGTTTTTTTTTTCGCATCCACGTTCAGCAGTGAAATGAGTCTGTATGATCCACATTCCGTCAGGTCTTTATCTTTTTTGGGTATCAGTGAGATTGTGGCCTGCGCTAGCGTTGGGGGCAAGGTGCCCCCTGCCAGTGAATCCGCAAAAATGTCCCTTAGGTGTGGGGCCAGGACTGGTGCGGATTTTTTGTAGAGGTCTGCCGGGAACCCGTCGGGTCCCGTGCCTTCCCCGCCTGCATGGAGCTGATGCTCTCCATGATTTCTCCCAGGTCTATTGATGCTTCCAGCTCCCCGTGTCTGTCTTTCCCCACCAGTGGCAGTTCCAGTCCGTCTAGGAACTGTTTCATCCCCGCACCTCCGTTGGGGGGCTTGGAGGCGTACAGTCCCTGGTAGAAGGTCCCAAATGTCCGATTGAACTCCTTTGGCTCTGTTACCAGTCTGCCTCTGCTATCCTTTACCTGCGCTATTTCCCACGTGGCTGTCTGCTTTTTCAGCTGGTGAGCCAATAGGCGGCCAGCCTTGTCTCCGTGTTAGTAGAAGGTCCCCCGTGTCTGGGGGAGTTGGTACACTGCTTTCCTAATGGATAGCAGGTTAAAGTCCATTTGCAGCTTTTTCCTCTCCGCCAGCAGCTCTATGGTCGGGGCCTCGGAGTACTTTCTATCGACTTCCAGAATGGAGTCCACTAGCTGTTGCCTGGCCACCCTCTCTTCCCACCCTCTCTTCCCTATCTCTACTTGCCTTGTAGGCTATGATCTCTCCTCTGATCACGGCCTTCAGTGCCTCCCAGAACTTGGAGAGTGAGACCTCCCCGTTTTGGTTGTTACTAACGTAATCGCCAATGGCCTGTGATATTTTTTGGCAGAAAGATTTGTCGGCCAGGAGGCCCATGTCCAGCCTCCATGTGGGGCGCTGGGTCCGGCCTGTCTCTAACCTCACATCCATATAATGTGGAGCGTGGTCAGAGATAACGATCGCGGAATAGTCCTTTCCCGTGATCCCTGGAAGCACCGATTTCCCCACTGCAAAGAAGTCGATACGGGTGTATACCTGTGAAAAGAACGAGAACTCCTTTTCTCCCAGGTGCAGGAACCTCCATGGGTCCACCGCCCCCATATGTTCCATGAAGGCCCCTAGCTCCCTAGCCATGCCAGACTTTTTCCCCGTTCTGGGGTTTGATCGGTCGGTCAGTGGGTCCAGCACGCAGTTAAAGTCGCCCCCCATAATCAGCCGGTGTGTGTCAAGGTCAGGGATTTCCGCCATGGTCTTCTTTATGAATTCTGAGTCATCCCAGTTGGGAGCGTACACATTTACCAGTACGACCGGTGCCCCTTCCAGGACACCGCTGACCATGACGTACCTTCCCCCTGGGTCCGTAACTGTCTTGGTTCGCGTAAACATCATCCTTTTGCTGATTAATATTGCTACCCCCGAGCCCTCGACCCGTAGCATGAGTGGTACGCCTGTCCTACCCAGTCCTTCCTTACCAGCAGTCGGTCCTTCTCCCTCAGGTGCGTCTCTTGTAAGTAGATTATGTCTGCTTTTCGGCTTCTTAGGTGGGCGAACACTCTGGATCTTTTCACTTTGCCGTTGAGTCCCCTTACATTGCAGGTAACAATCCTGGTGGGGGGTTGCTGACCTCCCCGGTCCTGTGGGATCACCCATGCTTACCTTGTGGACACGCCCCTGCACCCCGGGGTTTCCCTTTGCTAGGAGGCCGTCCGAAATGGCCAGGGTCACCGCTCTCACCATGGGGTCGGGCCCCATTGCTCAGGGGTTTCCCTTTGCCCAGGGGGCACCCAATGTGGCCACCAGCTGTGTGTACGCCACGTGGGTGCGTCCTTGCGCTCCGGGGTCTCCCTCCGCCCTGATGCCCTCTTGAGTGACTGTTTGCGGCGCCCTCTTGGTTCCTCGCCCTGCTCCATGCCCGCCGAGGCCTATGTTTGTACTGCCTCACTATCTCATCCTTCTCTTTGCTTCTCTTTTGTTCTGCATTCTCCCCCAGACTCCTCTCTCCTCTCCCCCCCCCCCCCCCAGCCCCTGTCCCTTTGTCCCCCCCTGCGTTCTCCCCACCCCTTCCGGCCCCCCCTCCCCTTCTTGTGCCAGACGCTCCCCCTCCCCTGAGAGCGGCGCCGCGGCCCTCCTTCCTGCCCTCCCGTGCTGGCCCTCTGCGCTAGTACGGTGGCCCTCCTCCCAGTTCTGGCCCTGTTTAACCTTTTCTTTTATGGGCTGGCATGGGGTGCCTGTGGGGTGGGGTGGTGAGGGTAAAGCTTAAGAAGGCCTTCAAACAATGTTGGGAATTTGGCTGCTGTGTTGGAGAACTGGGATGGAGCGTCTAACCCACACTCCTCACGCACTCCATTGTGTGAAAAGTCAAAAATGGCACATGAAGTCAAATATGGCATGGATGTGCAATTTGGGAGCCTCAGAAGAGTGCAGGTCCATGGAAGTCAAGTGATATACAATTAGGGTAGAACGGCTGGGCTGTAAACACTGCCCTCTGGCAGTATCCTGGGACTACAATGCTCGGACTCTGACATTCATGGCCATTTTCTTTCTATGTTTCAGATCTGACTCCAATCCCTGGGGAGTTGGGGGAGGTAGTTTCCTATTGGCATTGCTGGGACTCCTTAGTGCAATACTTGGTCAAGTGCCACCTCAGCGTTGAGGATAATTACACTCTCTGCTATTTTTACCCTTTCTGGATCAATACATTTTTTAAAAAATGAAGTCAACATGAAAATCAAATTGCCAACAATTTGTTGGAGTTTTTCACATTTATTTTTTGGCTCTCATGTCTGGTGATATATTTGCCTGGCTTTTGTTATCTACACTTGACATAAAGATTCCAGTCCTCTGGAAATAATTAAGAAGTGGCAATTACGCTTATAAACTATTTCTGAGGAACATTCATATTTTCCTATTTGTTTGTAACTTAAAGCCATTTGGCAGGTGCAGTGGATGAGACTTGAACCTTTCACAGCTGAAAGTCCTGGGTCCTGCACCGCTGGCAATGGAGTGGGTGCTGGTGACCTCAGCCTTTGCCCAGTTTGACATATCAGAAATGAGTGCAGGGTCACAACATTTGCATGCCAGCATTGGGTGCCCGTTCCACTGCAGGCACATCTTGGATACCTGCTGGAGGAGGTGCCTGGGTCGTGTGGTGCTGAATGGGCACCTGGTGAGGCTAGTTGGCATGATGCCATCAATCATATCGGCAGACAGACAGATCAGGCGCCAATCACTCACTAGTAAGGAAGCAGAGTGAAAGAAACCCTCACATGGAAATTTGGATTGCTTGCCTTTCCCCCCATCAGGACCATGTTTAATATGAATGGAAGTCCTCCTTGTCTCAGACCTGTGTGCAAAGTGCAGTCAGGAGGATTCTCAGCTGAAATCTGGGGTGTCTAGTTCCTGCTGGAATTACCCATCTCTGTTAGGCCTCCTGCACCCAGCATCCATGCACTCTAGGGTTGGCGCTGGGGTTCAGAGGTTTTGGGGTTCCAATCCAGTCCAGATTGATGGGATGAGAAATGGCCTGGCTTGTACAGTGTGAGGAGCTAAGATGTTCTGTGGTCATTAATAGGAAGATGTGATGTGGGATTAATAGGAAGAGTTTAGAGGGATTTACTACCAGCTGTGCACCCAAGAGTCATAGAACATAGAACATAGAACACTACAGCGCAGTACGGGCCCTTCGGCCCTCGATGTTGCGCCGACCTGTGAAACCATCTGAAGCCTATCTGACCTACACTATTCCATTTTCATGCATATGTCTATCCAGTGACCACTTAAATGCCCTTAAAGTTGGCGAGTCTACTACTGTTGCAGGCAGGGCGTTCCACACCCCGACTACTCTCTGAGTAAAGAAACTGCCTCTGATATCTGTCCTATATCTATCACCCCTCAATTTAAAGCCATGTCCCCTCATGTTGGTCATCACCATCCGAGGAAAAAGACTCTCACTGTCCACCCTATCTAACCCTCTGACTATCTTATATGTCTCTATTAAGTCACCTCTCAGCCTTCTCCTCTCTAACGAAAACAACCTCAATTCCCTGAGCCTTTCCTCGTAAGACCTTCCCTCCATACCAGGCAACATCCTAGTAAATCTCCTCTGAACCCTTTCCAAAGCTTCCACATCCTTCCTATAATGTGGTGACCAGAACTGCATGCAGTACTCCAGGTGCGGCCGCACCAGAGTTATGTACAGCTGCAGCATGACCTCGTGGTTCCGAAACTCAATCCCCCTGCTTATAAAGGCTAGCACACCATATGCCTTCTTAACAGCCCTATTAACCTGGGTGGCAACTTTCAGGGATTTATGTACCTGGATGCCGAGATCTCTCTGTTCATCTACACTACCAAGAATCTTGCCATTAGCCCAGTACTCTGCATTCCTGTTATTCCTTCCAAAGTGAACCACCTCACACTTTTCCGCATTAAACTCCATCTGCCACCTCTCAGCCCAGCTCTGCAGCTTATCTATGTCCCTCTGTATCCTATAACATCCTTCAGCACTATCCACAACTCCACCGACCTTCGTGTCATCTGCAAATTTACTAACCCATCCTTCTACACCCTCTTCCAGATCATTTATAAAAATGACAAACAGCAGTGGCCCCAAAACAGATCCTTGCGGTACACCACTAGTAACTGAACTCCAGGATGAACATTTGCCATCAACCACCACCCTCTGTCTTCTTTCAGCTAGCCAATTACTGATCCAAACCGCTAAATCACCTTCAATTCCATACTTCCTTATTTTCTGCAATAGCCTACCGTGGGGAACCTTATCAAACGCCTTACTGAAATCCATAAACACCACATCAACTGCTTTACCCTCATCCACCTGTTTGGTCACCTTCTCAAAAAACTCAATAAGGTTTGTGAGGCATGACCTACCCTTCACAAAACCGTGTTGACTATCGCTAATCAACTTGTTCTTTTCAAGATGATTATAAACCCTATCTCTTATAACCTTTTCCAACATTTTACCCACAACCAAAGTAAGGCTCACAGGTCTATAATTACCAGGGTTGTCTCTACTCCCCTTCTTGAACAAGGGGACAACATTTGCTATCCTCCAGTCTTCCGGCACTATTCCTGTCGACAAAGACGACATAAAGATCAAGGACAAAGGCTCTCCTCCCTGGCTTCCCAGAGAATCCTAGGATAAATCCCATCTGGCTCAGGGGACTTATCTATTTTGACAGTTTCCAAAATTGCTAACACCTCCTCCTTTTGAACCTCAATTCCATCTAGCCTGGTCAACTGAAACTGAGTGTTCTCCTCGACAACATTGTCTTTCTCCAGTGTAAACACTGACGAAAAATATCCATTTAACGCTTCCCCTATCTCCTCTGATTCCACACACAACTTTCCACTACTATCCTTGATTGGCCCTAATCTTACTCTAGTCATTCTTTTGTTCCTGATATACCTATAGAAAGCCTTAGGGTTTTCCTTGATCCTATCGGCAACGACTTTTCGTGTCCTCTCGTCGCTCTTCTTAACTCTCCCTTTAGGTCCTTCCTGGCTAACTTGTAACTCTCAAGTGCCCAAACTGAGCTTTCATGTCTCATCCTAACATAAGCCTTCTTCTTCCTCTTGACAAGTGCTTCAACTTCCTTAGTAAACCACGGTTCCCTTGCTCGACAACTTCCTCCCTGCCTGACAGGTACATACTTATCAAGGACACGCAGTAGCTGTTCCTTGAAGAAGCTCCACATTTCGATTGTACCCATCCCCTGCAGTTTCCTTCCCCATCCTATACATTCTAAATCTTGCCGAATAGCATCATAATTGCCTTTCCCCCAGCTATAATTCTTGCCTTGCGGTATATACCTATCCCTGCCCATTGCTAAAGTAAACATAACCGAGTTGTGATCACTATCACCAAAGTGCTCACCTACATCTAAATCTAACACCTGGCCGGGTTCATTACCCAGTACCAAATCCAATGTGGCCTCGCCCCTTGTTGGCCTGTTTACATACTGTGTCAGAAAACCCTCCTGCACACACTGCACAAAAACTGACCCATCTATAGTACTCGAATTATAGTATTTCCAGTCAATATTTGGAAAGTTAAAGTCCCCCATAACAACTACCCTGTTACTCTCGCTCCTGTCGAGAATCATCTTTGCAATCCTTTCCTCTACATCTCTGGAACTATTCGGAGGTCTATAGACAACTCCCAACAGGGTGACCTCTCCTCTACTGTTCCTAACCTCGGCCCATACTACCTCAGTAGACGAGTCCTCAAGCGTCCTTTCTACCGCCGTAATACTTTCCTTGATTAACAATGCCACACCCCCCCCCCATCTTTTACCATCTTCTCTGTTCTTACAGAAACATCTAAATCCTGGAACCTGCAACAACCATTCCTGTCCCTGCTCTACCCATGTCTCCGAAATCGCCACAACATCGAGATCCCAGGTACCAACCCATGCTGCAAGCTCACCCACCTTATTCCGGATGCTCCTGGCGTTGAAGTAGACACACTTCAAACCAGCGTCCTGCTTGCCGGTGCCCTCTTTCGAACTTTTAACCCTATCCCTGACCTCACTACTCTCAACATCCTGTACACTGGGACTACAATTTAGGTTCCCATCCCCCTGCTGAATTAGTTTAAACCCCCCCCCGAAGAGCACTAGCAAATCTCCCCCCCAGGATATTGGTACCCCTCTGGTTCAGGTGAAGACCATCCTGTTTGTAGAGGTCCCACCTACCCCAGAATGAGCCCCAATTATCCAGGAAACCAAAACCCTCCCTCCTGCACCATCCCTGTAGCCACGTGTTCAACTCCTCTCTCTCTTTATTTCTCACTTCACTAGCACGTGGCACGGGTAACAACCCAGAGATAACAACTCTGTTTGTTCTAGCTCTCAGCTTCCACCCTAGCTCCCTGAATTTCTGTCTCAAATCCCCATCTCTCTTCCTCCCTATGTCGTTGGTACCTATGTGGACCACGACTTGGGGCTGCTCCCCCTCCCCCTTAAGGATCCCAAAAACACGATCAGAGACATCACAAACCCTGGCACCTGGGAGGCAACACACCACCCGTGAGTCTCTTTCGTTCCCACAGAACCTCCTGTCTGTTCCTCTAACTATGGAGTTCCCAATGACAAGTGCTCGGTTCCTCTTCTCCCTTCCCTTCTGAGCAACAGGGACAGACTCTGTGCTAGAGACCTGTGCCCTATTGCTTACCCCTGGTAAGTCGTCCCCCGCAACAGTATCCAAAACGGTATACTTGTTATAGAGGGGAACGACCACAGGGGATCCCTGCACTGCCTGCCGGTTCCCTCTCCCTCCCCTGACGGTAACCCATCTACCTTCTTTTACCTGAGGTGTGACTACCTCCCTATAACTCCTCTCAATAATATCCTCCGCCTCCCGAATTATCCGAAGTTCATCCAGCTCCAGCTCCAGGTTCCTAATGCGGCTCTCGAGGAGCTGGAGTTGGGTGCACTTCCCGCAGATGTACTGAGAAGGGACACTAGAGGTGACCCTTTCCTCCCACATTCTGCAGGAGGAACATTCAGGAGGAACAAAGTCTTTGTGCAAATCATTTTAAAATCTTTTCTTAGCATCGTTGGATGCCTGGTCTTTTGTTTTTGTGAAAAATATACAAATTTGCTTTTCATGATTTGAACTTCAGTTGAAGTGAAATATAATTGAAACAGAAGAAGCCTAAATATATCCATCCTCCAGTTTTTCTGATCTGCTTCGTACGGTAGCTCAGTGGTTAGCACCGTTGCTTCACAAAGTCAGGGCCCCGGGTTCGATTCCTGGTTTGAGTCACTGTCTGTGTGGAGTCTGTGCGTTCTCCCCATGTCTGCGTGGGTTTCCTCCGGGTGCTCCCGTTTCCTCTCACAGTCCAAAGATGTCGGGTTAGGTGGATTGGTCACACTTGCCCCGTAGTGTTCAAAGGTTAGGTGAGGTTGCTGGGTTACTGGGATATGGTGGAGGTGTGGATTTAGGTAGGGAGCTCTTTCAGTGGCCGGTGTAGACTCGATGGGCTGAATGGCCTCCTTCTACACTGTAAATTCTATGATTCTATCCTTCTAGGGATGTCTTATATATCATCAGTTCTCTTCTGGGCTGCAACGGTAATGGGAGTTGAATGAGGCTTGCTGCCTGAATATATGGAGTGTGTTTATTAATAAGTAAAATTCCCCCCATTTAACATTGGTGATGTGATCTGAGGGCCAATTCAAAACAACGTGTCTCAGCTCCATGCAAAATCAGTGAGGACATCACAATCCTTTTGGAGTCTTGTTTGAACTCAGAGATATTTCAGGACACTGATGGAAGCTGGTCCAAACCTGCACTGGACCCAGAGCAGACATTAGTTCCTGCAATGAATAGGGACAACGTCACCCTGTAATTAAGTCTAGAATTAAGATGACATAAGGTTGGGTGATTCACTAATGTATTTAACCTTTCAGCAGTGCTTTTCTTAAAGTAAATACAGTGTGGAATTTTTAGGAAATGGGGATAAGCAACATCCTAAATTACCTTTTCATTTGGCATCCATAGGGTTTCAGAAAGAAGCATTTTATAACCCTAAGCCAAGAATGTAACTTTAGAAAGTAACAGCCCAGTGAGTGGTAAACAGGAGAATACAATACTTATCTTTCAACAGTAAATGCAAAGGCTAAAATCAGAAACATGAGTGATCTCCAGAACACATGAATAGGGTAATAGCGGTAATAGAGAAATATGTTTTTGAGAGTTTACAGAACAGGACCCAGAGTGGCCATCTGAAAGAATACCATCAACTGAGCAATGTGAATTGGCTGATGTTAAAGTTCATTTGCCCTTGTTCTATAATTAGAATTTTACTGATCCCCTTTTTGAAAACATAACATAAAGACGATGACGGCAAAACAAGGTGACGTTGTCAACATACTGACTGGAAAAGGGGTTGGAGATTTTGACTGTGTTGCTCTAAGTTCACAGTTGTGTAAAAGTGCTGACATAATCTGTCACATGCTTGGCTTTGCTGTTTATTTAAAAATAATGAATGGGCAGAAAGCCCGTGTTTTAATGAAAAAACAGCCCTTCCTCAACAGAGGTTCTTTAACAGGACATGCAAATTCAGCACTGATACAAAATCAATGGGAAATATCATTGATGATTGATGTCGGACATGTTTTTACATCATTTACTTTACTAATATCCACTGACACATAGTTTATGACAAAGAGATACCTTGTTTCAATTTTTTAAGGAGAGGAGTGGGAGAGGATGCTGATAGCCTGGATCTATAGAAAGCACTCTTCGTACCCTCAGATATAACTCATTTCTCAGCACAGGATGGGATTCAGGAAGAATATTTTGACCTTATTCCGTCTTTCCTCCTCTGCTGCAAGGGCGGTGCACATTGCGTGAGATACTTAAAACAACAAGATGTCAGAACCTTGGAAAAGGTCATTTAAAGATTATGACATGACACAATCTGGGGCAGCACCAGCTCTCCATGCGTAGAGCAGATTTAAAATAAGGTAAAGGTAAAGCTGCCGTATTTCCAGTTTACCATAGGCTGCTTTCTGCTTTGCAGGGGAGTTGATTGGTGATTTAACCAGAGAATCACCACACTTCAGGGGAGGGGCAAGGTTGAAAAGGCAACCATGAATAGCCTCAGCCAGTACGGGAATTGATCCCACATTGCTGACCTCGCTCTACCTCACAAACCAGCTGTCTAGCCAACTGAGCTAAACCAGCCGCAAAATGTAAAGTATAACTGCAGGGGACTGTATTTCTGTAGAGTCAGCAGGTCTCCCTCCACTGGGAACGAAAGCGGGAGGGGTATTCTGCTATGGTGAGCAGCAGGGTCAGGGCCCACATTTTGCTGGCTTCACACAATTAACTATTCAGGATGGTGGCCCGCCCCCAAGAGCTGCCAGTCCAATCAGAGTGCCTGCCGGCAGCTCAGAAGACCCAGGAGCGCCATGGCTAGTGGTGGCCAGTATTGGGGCTGCAGCTGCAAAATGAGGGCACATCGATGACTATGGGCCCTCAAAGTCAGGTAAGGGAGACTGGGGCTTTTGGGCCAGAAAGGCAAGCAGGAGATGATGGGGGTCAGATGGGTGGAGCCGAGGGAAGGCAGCACGTTGCTGTGGGGGCAGCCATTGCCACTGGAGAGCCGCTTTATGTCATTAAGTGCTCGGAAGGTAATCCAACCCCAGGTTTGCTGGGAAGCTGCCAGGGTTCAGCAGGTTGTGTCTCCACACTGTGCGGGCTGACTGCCACTGGAAAAATGCCAACGTAGGCAGGGGAGGTCTATAATTGGCCACTTAGGTGGTTCTATAGGGCTCCCAGTGGGTGGCTCGTCTGCCACCTTTCCTGGGAATGCAAAATGGCATGGCAGCAGGATGTCATCTGATCCACCATGCTTTGCTTGTCCTTCTGGTCCTGACGCCCCCAGATCTAACTTATCTGACTATGAGGGCCATGGTCATCGATGTGCCCACATTCTGCAGCTGCACCAGCCATGATGCTGCTGAGACTTCTGAGGTGCATGCCCTCTGGACTGGCAGCTCTTGGGCATAGGCTACCACCATCCTTAATAATTAATTGGGTGATGCCACCTCACCATTCAGATGCCCCCCCCCCCCCCCAGAAGCCTTCCCACCGTACCAATATATAGCAACATTGGAAGGTTCTGACCACTCTCTAACGTCTAACAGTCTGAAAAATAGAATTTTTGACGAACAATATTATTAGATTTCAACAGAAAATGCGAGAAATGCATTGTGGATCTCAAAGGAAAAAGTAGTTTAATGTTTCAGATGTGAACCTCCATCAAAACTACTGTCAGTGTAAAGCCCCTTTATAAGAAATGTAATTTGGAATGGAGAGTGTGGTGATATGCATCACTGTAAATATACAAGGGGTTAATGTAGATACACTAGGACACTGTAAATACACAAGGGGTTAATGTGAACACACTACACTTAGCTAGACACTAGAGGGAGCACCAGAGACATCATGACACAGGCTTTCAACCAATGGGTCGGTAAGATAGGACACGACCTATGGGCATTCAAGACACACACAGGGGTGACACTACCACAGGAGGATATTACACCAACCCATATATAAGGACACAGCACACATGAAATGAAAAAATGATCTTCCTCTTTCCAGTGGAGACACTTAGTGAGTACACAGGGTTGATTGAAACACATCACACCCACCACGTGGATTGTAGCAGGCTGGTTAGTCAGTCTGAGTAGCTATAGCAGGATTAACAGGAGAGTAGAATCCAAGTAGGAGAATTGTTAACAGTTTAATAAATGTGTTAAAGCGATGATCAGTGCACATGAGCAAATCGGGCACGCATGCGCAGTGCAACCGCTATTTTTTTAAACGGTTGTAGCTTTTTGTTTTACAAGTTCTGAAGTGGGTTTTATTCATTTATTTATTTATTTCATTCATTTAATTTTTATTTTTTTCATTTATTTTATTCATTTTATTTTGTTTACAAGTTTGGGGGGGGTTTATTCATTTTTTTCATTTATTTTATTCATTTTGGTTTTTTTTACAAGTTCGGGGGGGTTTTATTCATTTTTCTCATTTATTATATTCATTTTATTTTTTTTTACAAGTTCGAGGGGTGGATTTATTTGATAAAACTTTACTGGAAAAAAATTCAGAACTTTGGACAGATGGAAACTCCATACTTTCCGACACAGGAAGGCTTCACCTTCATCCAACAGGTTCCATTGGAGGAGCGTGTATGAGGGCCAAAGGAACCCAAAACCATTTCCTCCATTTTTGTCAGTAGCAAACAAGGTAAGAGAAAATGGTGGGTCGCGCAGGTCGGCTGGCGTGGGTCGTGACGGTCGGCCGGGTTGGGTCCCGAAGGTTTGCCAGTTGGTAAAAATGGGTCCCCGGAAAAAACGTTTGAAGAACACTGGCTTATGCTACGTCAAGAGCTTAACAAAACAGAGAGTAAAGACCCTGACACCATTTGCACTTTAATGAGTGAAAAGAGTAGCCTATCACAAGAGCTCCCAAAGTTATTAAGGTAAGTCTCACTGACAGGCATCAACAACTCAAAACAGTGCTCATTTCATCATCCTTAGATGTCGCTTCCTCCTCCGAGCTTCAGGTTTTTAAAGCCCATGTTTGATGTCACTGAATCACTTCATGATTTACTTAATTTCTTCTCAGTTCTGCTGATATCAGATGGTCTTTTTATCTTGGACTCTAGGAGTGGGACTTGGTGCTTTGACAGATTGGGAGAATTCTATGGTATTTGCTTAACATTTGTTTATTAAGTAGGTGACAGAGTAGGCACATTGCTCCTCGGGTTGATTCTGTCATGTGAGTGTACCTTTAAGAAATAGCTGTTTATAAATGGGTGTGTATATGGGTATCTGTGATGAGAGTACATTTAAGAAATTGGTGTTTACTACTGCAGTGATGTCAGAGAGTGGGTGGAGCTTCACTGTCTTATCAGCTTTTTGCTTTCGTTTTTGAACAGGCTGCAGGGTGTGTTTTAGTTTAGTTTTCAGAGCTGGATAGCTGCAGTCACAGCCAGAAGGTATATAAATCTCTCTCTCTAATCTAAAGACTGTAAATCGATCCTTGTGATTTAAAACTAATAACAGTAGTGACTTTAACCTGATGTGCTTCTGGTAAAAGGTGTTTTAAGTCTTATGGATGTTAAAAGGAAAGCTTAAAGGATTACTTAGTGTTGTAGCCTTTGGGGGTTGTATTTGAATTAATGGTTGCTAAGATGTTCACTGTATGTTTTAAAAAGGATAACTTGAGTTCATAGAATAAACATTGTTTTGCTTTTAAAAAATACTTTTCTATTTCTGCTGTACCACACCTGTAGAGTGGGCCTAGTGCTCCCCATACCACAATCTATTAAAAGTTAGTTAAATATCTAAACAGGTGTCAGAGTAAGCACATTGCTCCTAAGGTTCCAATCTCTCAGTCTCCAGAGTCTAACACATGCCTTACTGATGTTAGTGGTACATCAACATCTGCATCATATTTTGGTAAATCCCATTGGTTGACCCCCATACATTACATGCTGCACTGCAGGATCTAACCCTACTTAAGCTTTTTAATATTGAAAATGGTACTTTCAGCAGCTTCACAGCAATACATGAAGTCAGAAAGGAAGTATTTGTATATCTACAATGGATGTTGGACCTTTAGGATCTGTGTGAGACTAGAGTGTGTGAGAGACTAAAACGTGTATGAGATTAGAATGTGTGTGAGACTCGAGTGAGTGAGACTAGAATGTGTGAGAGACTGGAGTGTGTGTGAGACTAGAGTGTGTGTGAGGTTAGAATGTGTGTGAGAGTAGAGCATGTGACAGATTAGACTGTGAGACTAGAAGTGTGTGAGACTAGTGGTGTGTGAGACTAGAGTATGTGAGGTTAGAGTGCGTGTGAGACTAGAATATGTGGGACTAGACTGTGTGTCAGACTAGGGTGTGTGTGAGGCTAGAGAGTGTGTGTGAGATCAGAGTGTGTGGGAGACTCAAATTTGTGAGACGAGAACGTGTGTGAGACGAGAACGTGTGTGAGACGAGAACGTGTGTGAGACTAGAGCGTGTGTGAGACTAGAGCGTGTGTGAGACTGGAATGTGTGTGAGACTAGAGTGTGTGTGAGACGAGAACGTGTGTGAGACTAGAGCGTGTGTGAGACTGGAGTGTGTGTGAGACTGGAATGTGTGTGAGACTAGAGTGTGTGTGAGACGAGAACGTGTGTGAGACTAGAGCGTGTGTGAGACTGGAGTGTGTGTGAGACTGGAATGTGTGTGAGACTGGAATGTGTGTGAGACTAGAGTGTGTGTGAGACGAGAACGTGTGTGAGACTAGAGTGTGTGTGAGACTGGAGTGTGTGTGAGACTGGAATGTGTGTGAGACTGGAATGTGTGTGAGACCAGAGTGTGTGTGAGACTAGAGTGTGTGTGAGACCAGAGTGTGTGTGAGACCAGAGTGTGTGTGAGACCAGAGTGTGTGTGAGACCAGAGTGTGTGTGAGACCAGAGTGTGTGTGAGACCAGAGTGTGTGTGAGACCAGAGTGTGTGTGAGACCAGAGTGTGTGTGAGACCAGAGTGTGTGTGAGACCAGAGTGTGTGTGAGACCAGAGTGTGTGTGAGACCAGAGTGTGTGTGAGACCAGAGTGTGTGTGAGACCAGAGTGTGTGTGAGACTAGAGTGTGTGTGAGACTGGAATGTGTGTGAGACTAGAACGTGTGTGAGACCAGAGTGTGTGTGAGACTAGAACATGTGTGAGACTAGAACGTGTGTGAGACTAGAGTGTGTGTGAGACTAGAACGTGTGTGTGAGACCAGAGTGTGTGTGAGACCGGAGTGTGTGTGAGACCGGAGTGTGTGTGAGACCGGAGTGTGTGTGAGACCGGAGTGTGTGTGAGACCGGAGTGTGTGTGAGACCGGAGCGTGTGTGAGACCGGAGCGTGTGTGAGACTAGAACGTGTGTGAGACTAGAACGTGTGTGAGACTAGAGTGTGTGTGAGACTCAAATGTGTGCCACTGGCGTGTGTTTATATACTAAACCGTGTTAGACTAGCGTGTGTTTACATTGTGCGTTTGACCAAACTGTTTGTTAGACTGGACTGTGTGTTGGATTAGACTGTGTTAGACCAAACTGAGTGTTAGACGAGAGCATATTTTTGGCAAAACTGTGTTAGATTAGAGTCTGTGAAAGACTGGCCTCTGTGTTATACTAGAGTGTTTGTTAGACTAACGTGTCCATTGAACTAAACTGTGTTAAATTAGAGTCTGTGTTGGACTAATGTGTGTTAGATTAGAGAGCTTGTTAGACTAGATTGTGTATTAAATTAGATTGTGTTCGACTAGATTATACTAAATCAGAGTGTGTGTTAGATTAGATTGTGTATTAAATTAGAGTGTGTTTGAACAAACTGTGTGTCAGAATAGAGTATGCGTTAAATTAGACTGTGTTAAATCAGAGTGTGTGTTCAAGTCTATGCTGGTTCTTGAACCCACAATCTTTGATCTGGGTGATAGCCTAGCAAATAAAGCTAACTATCACTAAATAGAGAGCCAGTCTTGGATCTACCATGCAGCAGATACTGCGCTGCCTACGAGTGTTACGTCTTTTCTAGTTGTAAAAGATCATAAATTAAATGTGTTTGAGAGTTTTAATCATAACCGAGAGCAGCCTAGTCCAGAGCAAATTGGCATTAGATAAACAATCACACTCAGAAAAATATGAAAATCTACTATCTGTGTCAAATGGAGAAAAGGGATTCATTCTCCAGCACTACTATCTCACCTAAATGAAACAAAGAAAAGGAAAACAATGAATAAATGTGTTTGTCTTCATTTATTATTTTAAGAACATTTTGCTCCTTTTATTTTCAGTTATTATGAATCCTGGCCACTATTTCGGCCTCAAGGGTTGCTAGGTAACCTGTCAGCATCAGTTTGTATTTGCTGCTGTGAGACTCATAAAGGAAGCTTTGGGTGAGGTGACCTGTCTTCTGCCTTTATCTTTTCCCTTTGGGGAAACATCTGACTTTGCTTCAACATCTACACCCTCTAATGGAAAGAGTCAAGTCTCCGGGACTAGTAAACAGGAAATGGTCAGTATTTAATGCATGCATGAACCAATGTTATATTCAGTGCATTCACTGCATGCTCCAATTTCCATTTGAACACACAGCCCCATTGCATATGCATAAGAAACATGAGACATTACGCATAAACCTATAGAGTGAGGCTAAAAAGGTTAAGTGTTGAGGTCAGGGTGCATGGGCGAGGTATATGTTCTCTTGAGTATGAAAGATTAAGGGTTAATCCAATTGAGTTGTTCATGCAATAACCTGCTCACTAATGTTCAGCTTGCGTACCGCGAGTGGCACTCAGCTCCTGGCCGCATTATAGCCTTGATGCAAATATGGACAAAAGAGCTAAACTCAAGAAGTGAACTGCGAGTGACTGCCCTTGACATCAAGGCAGCATTTCACCAAGTGTGCATCAAGGAGTCCAGCAAAACTGGAGTCAATGGGAATCAGGGAGAAAACCTTCCATTGGTTGGAGTCATTCCTAGCACAAAGGAGGATGGTTGCGGGTTGCTGAAGGTCAATCATCTTCGCCCCAGGAATCACTGTCAGAGTTCCTCAGGTTGATGTCCTAGGCCGAACCATCTTCTGCTGATTCATAGAAACAGAAAAAGGTGGGGGATAGAAACAGAAAACAACAGCATTATACAATCTGACGCATGCAGCTCAGGGGGTGGGTAGCTGGTGGCCTCAGAGCCAGGGAACACAGCCATGTCAACCGCTGGGGGTTTGGCCCCCTCCTGGTGTGGGGTGGGGATCATGGGTGTGTGGGATGTGGTGATTGTAGATCTGACTAGATGCAATACAACTGAGCAAGCACTAGAGGGAGCACGGGAGAGCTAGATATACACAGGGACAGGAAGTGACGACACACTTCACGGAAGGCAGAACTCGTAGCAGGACACAGACACACAGGCAGGCAGCATTTGAGGTAGCCGTAAATTAAGCTCTGAAGAGAGAACAAATTCACAATACAGCATCTTCTCCACATTTGCGACTACGAGCTTTATTAAGGCACGAGGAACAAGACATAGGGCGGGGGTTGATGCCAGGGGCACAGTGTTATCTACTCACCCTGGCTGTCCTGAGGAGATCGTGCAGTTTTTTCTGCACTGCAGGCTGGTCCAGGTGGCATTACTGGTGGCATTGACCACCTTTGCCACCTGCACTCAGGCACGGTGAACAGCATCGGCTTGCAGCCTCCTTCCCGGGCAGAGCACAGGGTGGCCCGCCTCTCCTCCACGGTGTCCAAGGGGGTCTCCAGCTTGGCATCCATGAAACGTGGGGCCGTTTGTCTTACTGCCATCTTGTTAGCTGGTATGGTGTGTGTGGGGAGTGCAGTGTGTATATGCGGCTGCAGCTTGTCAGCCTCCTGAGTGCCAATTGCAAATCCGGTGAATCCGGCACCGTTTCTCATTGGAATCAATTGTGTTCCACATGGCGCCGGTGCTAGCCCCTCAACAGTTACTGGATCGGCCCAGGTGCGGCACCAGTTTTGCTGTCATGGAAGTCCACGAATCCTGCCCCGGCGTCAACACTTCTCTGTTCTCAGGAACAGAGAATCCAGCCGGACTATTTCTCCTTGTGGGAGACCCCAGAACAAAAGGATTATGTTAAAGTTAGAGCTGAGCTGTTTGTTTTAATTCTTTCAGGTCTAATAGAATGCTGGGTTAAATGGTCTGCCACTACCTTCCTTCCGATGTTCATAGATGGAGGAAAACAAGCCATATAGAGTATTTAGTACAGTTGGTCAGTGTTGGAATGCCATATTATGAATTCATCTATGTAACATAAGAGCATCACCAACAACAAAAACAACAACCAGTATTTACACAGCACCTTTAATGTAAAAAACACCCAAGGAATGCTGTGCATGCACAATGAAATCGCATCTTCTCGGCGGTTGACCGGGAAGTGCATGCCACCATCCTGTGGACCTCCAGCCATTTTGAATGGACGTCAATTGGAGGAATGGAGGAACAATGATCGCTGAAATGGACCGGCAAAATCAGCATGCAATTGTGCCCATGGCCGTCCTAGCCATTCCAGGGTACAGCCGGTGGGAGCTTCTGGTGCTCCTGACAGACGGAGCATTGCTGGGTCATCATAGAATCCCAACTGTACAGAAGGAGGCCATTCGGCCCATTGCTGACGGCCCATTGAACCTGCACTGACCCACTCCACCTGCAATCCTTAGTGTCCAGGGATGTAGTCCAAGAGGAAAAAGCAATCGGCCATCACGCCATTCTCCATCCAGTGTGACCGGATGGCCCAATACCATAAGGCAGGGGTGGGCAAACTACGGCCCGCGGGCCGTATGCGGCCCGACAAAGGTTTTTATGCGGCCCGTCAATGAGGTGCCCGGAATCATAACCGGCATTTTTGAAAAGCCGCCGGGGAAAAGCCGCTGAAGTAAATGCGCTTATTGAATAAGCGCATTTACTTCAGCGGCTTTTCCCCGGCGGCTTTTCAAAAATGCCGGTTATGATTCTGGGCACCTCATTGGCGGGCCGCATAAAAACGCGCGTAGTGGGGTGGATGAGTGGGGCTGTCTCATTGGTCGGTTTAGTTGGGTGTGCGACCAATAGGAGTCCAGGTTACAAACAATAAGCCTTATTATTGTTTGTAACCTGGACTCCTATTGGTCGCACACCCAACTAAACCGACCAATAAGGCAGCCCCACTCATCCACCCCACTACGCGCGTTTTTATCGTTGACTCGGCTAGGCTGTGCTTCTGTCAGTGTTAAGGATCAGCACAAGCAACTTGACACCTGATTTCAACAAACTGGTAAATGACTGCAGTCAGATGCATCATTCTCATTGACATTGTTCTGTTGCTTACTGAGTTACTTTGTTTTTCAAATAAATGTGCTTTTTTTTCTTTAAAGACCTTTTATTTTGGCTATTTAAAATATTAATTATTTTACTTAATATACTATGCGGCCCTTTAAAATTGTGAATTTCTGAATGTGGCCCTTGCACGGAAAAGTTTGCCCACCCCTGCCGTAAGGTGATGCATCGCACGTGACGGTTAAGGGTTTGGCAGAATTGTAGTGGGTCAATAACCCAGAAGACGATAGCTGCCTCTTCACCTGCAGAGAAGCTGTTCCCTGAGGCTTCCTCCACGCCCAGACCTGATTCTTCTTCAAAAGGAGATATAACAGTATTACTAGGTTCAGGTTAAACTTGCTGGAATAGTTATCAAGTCCTAAAGTTGAATGATGTTCCGAGGTGTCTGTCAGGGTGGGGGCACTTCAGTTAGGGGGTCTCGGGGAGATTCCTTTAGTTAGGATCTCTTTGTGGGGGCCTCTGGGGATGGTCCACCTCTCCAGGGGATCTCTGGGGCACCCCATTTTCAGGGGGTCGCAGGAGGTTGCGTTATCTTGGGGCTCTCTGCAGGGGTCCTCCTAATCAGGGAGTCTCGGCGTGCATAAATTTACATGCCGAGGGATACTGAATCGCTGGGAGCGCAAATCAGTTCCAGTTCAGCTCAGGCAGAACAGATCTTCCAAACGGGAATCCTGGGCCGGGATTCTCCAATCCGGCGGCCGCAGGATTGCCGACACGCCGGTCAGGGGCCTTTGACAGTGGCCCCCCCCGGCGATTCTCCAGGCCCCGATGGGCCGAGTGGCCAACGAGTTTGGCCGAGTCCCGCCGGCTTGGGTTACTCAGGTCCCACACGGCGGGATCAGGAAGGTGAGTCTGCGGGGGGCCATCCTGGAGGGGGGGCAGGGGGTCCGACCCGGGGGGGGTCCCCCACTGTGGCCTGGCCTGCGATCGGGGTCTACCGGGCAGACGGGCTGGTTCTGTGGAGGCCTATATCACTCCGCGCCGGGCCCCGTTGGGCTCCACCACATTGTCTGGAGGCCGACGGGGAGAAGGGAACCCCCACGCATGTGCGGAAATACGCCGGCCGTTCTGCGCATACGGCTGGAGCTGCGGGGACCACTCTGACGCCAACCTAGCTCCCTAGGAAGAGGAGCATTCCTCATTATCGGGGAGCGTTGATGCCGGAGTGGTTGACGCCGCTTTTCACGCCGGCGTGGGGTCATGGCCCCATTATTGGAGAATCCCACCCCTGGCCTCAGTTTTTTCCCGTTAAATCGCACCTGTTATTTATGATACTGAAGCTTAGTCTCTTGCAAGGAACCTAATACCTGTTCTGAACTCATCCAAAATTCTGCTGTCCATACCCCAAATCACATAAAATCCCCACTCACATTTCAGCCCTGTTGTTGCTCATTGGCTTACAGTACAAGAATATCATCATTTTAACATTCTCACCCTGGTTTTCAAATCCCTCCAAGGTGTCATCCACCCAATTTCTGCAATCTGTTCCACGCCTGTTAATCTCCGATATCACTGTGTTCCACCAATTCTGACCTCTCGCACACCCCCAATTTTACCATTGATGTCCATGCCTTCTGTTGCCTGGGTCCGAAGGCTGGAATTCTCTCCTTACATCTTTCTACTTCTCTACTCTCTCTTCCTTTCTCGTATTCCTTAAAAACTATTTCTATGACCAAACTTGTTGGTCATGTGACCTAATGCCGCCCTTATGTAGCTCAGTGTCAAATTCTTTTTTTAACAAACATTTTATTAAGGCATTTATGGTTTTATAACAACAAAAGATACAAACACAAATGTAAACATAATTCAGTGCGTAACACACCCCTAACCAACAACCATACCCCGCCAACATAGCTTATCCACAAACTCCTCTACAAGTTACTCCATTTCCTCTTGCTGATCTCACCTAAACTGGACTGAACTAAACTCAACTAACTTCCCCTGACCCCCTTATTCCCCCCCCCCTTTATTGTACCTGCTAACAGTTTCGTTTTCCCTGAAGAGGTGGATAAACGGTTGCCACCTCCGAACGAACCCTAACACTGATCCTCTCAGGCGAACTTGATTTTCTCAAGCCTGAGGAACCCAGCCATGTCGCTAACCCATACCCCTGATTTTGGGGGTTATGAGCCTCTCCACGCCAATAAGATCCGTCTCCGGGCTACCAAGGAGGCAAAGGCCAAAACGTCAGCCTCTCTTGGCCCCTGGATTCCAGGATCTACCGACACTCCAAAGATCGCCACCTCTGGACTCGGCGCCACCCTCGTTTTTAGCACCGTGGATGTGACATCGGCAAATCCCTGCCAGAATCCCCTAAGCTTCGGACATGCCCAAAACATGTGGACATGATTTGCGGGCCTCCTGTACAACTCACACACCTGTCCTCTAACCCAAAAAACCTGCTCATCCTGGCCACCGTCATGTGTGCCAGGTGAACCACCTTAGATTATATAAGGCTGAGCCTGGTGCATGATGAGGATGTATTGACTCTGCCCAGGGCATCCTCTCACAGACCCGCCTCTAACTCCTTTCTGAACTCATCCTCCCATTTACGCTTTAACTCCCCTCTCTGGGTTTCCACCCACTCCATAAGTACTTAATAGATTTCCGATACCTTCCCAACCCCACAAACGTTCTAGAAACTACCTTATCCTGTATCCCCTGTGGCGGTAGAAGCAGAAAGATCAAAATCTGCCTTCGCACAAAGTCCCTCAGCTGCAGATAGCGACACCCATTCCCTCCCGGCAATTCAAACTCCTCTTCAAGATCCTCCAAACAAGGAAAGCTCCCATCGATAAACAGGTTCCCCCAGCCTCTCAATCCCTGCTGTCTGCCACCTCCGAAACCCCCCATCCAACCTACCCGGGACAAACCAGTGAAACCACAAATTGGAGTCCACACTGACGCTCCTTCCACTCCCATGTACTTCCACCACTGTCCCCAAACTCTCAGAGCCGCCACTACCATTGGGCTTGTGGAGTACCGGGCCAGTGAGAACGACAGCGTTCCTGAACTTGTGCCCCTACATGATGCAGCCTCTACCCACTCCCATACCGACCCCTCCCCCACTACCCACTTCCTGATCATGGCTATATTTGGCTCCCAGTAGTATTCCTAAAGTTCGGTAGGGCCAACTCTCCCCCCTCGGCTCTGCTCCAACAGCACTTTCCTTACTTGCGGGGTATTACCCGCCCACACAAACCCAGAGATCACCGCATTCACTCGCTTAAAAAAGGCCTTTGGGATAAAAATAAGGAGACACTGGAAAACAAACAAAAGTCTCGGGAGAAATATTATCTTTATAGTCGGTATCCTCCCCACCAGTGACAACGGGAGCAGGTCCCACCTCCGAAAGTCCTCCTTCATTTGCTCAACTAACTGGGCCAGATTTAATTAATTAATTAATTAAAAAATACATTTAGAGTATCCAATTATTTTTTTTCCAATTAAGGGGCAATTTAGCATGGCCAATCCACCTAACCAGCACATAGAACATAGAACATAGAAAAATACAGCACAGAACTGGCCATTCAGCCCACGATGTTGTGCCGAACTTTTGTCCTAGATTAAGAACAAATTAATCTACACCCCATCATTCTACCGTAATCATTGTACCTATCCAATAGCCGCTTAAAGGTCCCTAATGTTTCCGACTCAACTATCATAGAATTACAGTGCAGAAGGAGGCCATTCAGCCCATCGAGTCTGCACCGGCTCTTGGAAAGAGCACCCTACACAAGGTCTACACCTTCACCCTGTCCCCATAGCCCAGTAACCCCACCCAACACTAAGGGCAATTTAGGACACTAAGGGCAATTTAGCATGGCCAATCCACCTAACCTGCACATCTTTGGACTGTGGGAGAAAACCGGAGCACCCGGAGGAAACCCACGCACACACAGGGAGAATGTGCAGACTCCGCACAGTGACCCAAGCCGGGAATCGAACCTGGGACCCTGGAGCTGTGAAGCAATTGTGCTAACCACAATGCTATCGTGCTGCCCTAAGGCAGTGCATTCCATGCCTCCACTACTCTCTGGGTAAAGAACCTACCTCTAACATCCCCCCTATATCTTCCACCATTCACCTTACATTTATGTCCCCTTGTAATGGTTTGTTCCACCCGGGGGAAATGTCTCTGACTGTCTACTCTATCTATTCTCCTGATCATCTTATAAACCTCTATCAAGTCGCCCCTCATCTTTCTCCGTACTAATGAGAAAAGGTCGAGCACCCTCAACCTTTCCTCGTAAGACCTACTCTCCATTCCAGGCAACATCCTGGTAAATCTCCTTTGCACCTTTTCCAAACTTCCACATCCTTCCTAAAATGAGGCGACCAGAACTGCACACAGTACTCCAAATGTGGTCTTACCAAGGTTTTGTACAGCTGTATCATCACCTCACGGCTCTTAAATTCAATCCCTCTGCTAATGAACGCTAGCACACTGTAGGCCTTCTTCACAGCTCTATCCACTTGAGTGGCAGCTTTCAAAGATCTATGAACATAGACCCAGGGTCTCTCTGCTCCTCCACATTGCCAAGAACCCTACCATTAACACTGTATTCCGCATTTATATTTGTCCTTCAAAAATGGACAACCTCACATTTTTCAGGGTTAAACTCCATCTGCCACTTCTCAGCCCAGCTCTGCATCCTATCTATGTCTCTTTGCAGCCAACAGCAGCCCTCCTCACTATCCACAACTCCACCAATCTTCGTATCGTCTGCAAATTTACTGACCCACCCTTCAACTCCCTCATCCAAGTCATTGATGAAAATCACAAACAGCAGAGGACCCAGAACTGATCCCTGTGGTATGCCACTGGTAACTGGGCTCCAGGCTGAATATTTGCCATCCACCATCACTCTGACTTCTATCGGTTAGCAGTTCATTATCCAACTGGCCAAATGTCCCACTATCCCATGCTTCCTTACTTTCTGCATAAGCCTACCATGGGGAACCTTATCAAATGCCTTCCTAAAATCCATGTACACCACATCCACTGCTTTACCTTCATCCACATGCTTGGTCACCTCCTCAAAGAATTCAATAAGACTTATGAGGCAAGACCTACCCCTCACAAATCCGTGCTGACTATCCCTAATCAAGCAGTGTCTTTCCAGATGCTCAGAAATCCTATCCCTCAGTACCCTTTCCATTACTTTGCCTACCACCGATGTAAGACTAACTGGCCTGTAATTCCCTGGGTTATCCCTATTCCCTTTTTTGAACAGGGGCACGACATTCGCCACTCTCCAATCCCCTGGTACCACCCCTGTTGACATTGAGGACGAAAAGATCATTGCCAACGGCTCTGCAATTTCATTTCTTGCTTCCCGTAGAATCCTTGGGTATATCCCATCAGGCCCAGGGGACTTGTCTATCCTCAAGTTTTTCAAAATGTCCAACACATCTTCATAGAACATAGAACAGTACAGCACAGAACAGGCCCTTCGGCCCTCAATGTTGTGCCGAGCCATGATCACCCTACTCAAACCCACGTATCCACCCTATACCCGTAACCCAACAACCCCCCCTTAACCTTACTTTTATTAGGACACTACGGGCAATTTAGCATGGCCAATCCACCTAACCCGCACATCTTTGGACTGTGGGAGGAAACCGGAGCACCCGGAGGAAACCCACGCACACAGGGGGAGGACGTGCAGACTCCACACAGACAGTGACCCAGCCGGGAATCGAACCTGGGACCCTGGAGCTGTGAAGCATTTATGCTAACCACCATGCTACCCTGCTGCCCCTGCCCCTGCTTCCTTCCTAACAAGTATCTCCTCGAGCATACCAGTCTGTTTCACACTGTCCTCTCCAACAATATGGCCCCTCTCATTCGTAAATACTGAAGAAAAGTACTCGTTCAGGACCTCCTATCTCTTCAGACTCAATACACAATCTCCCGCTACTGTCCTTGATTGGGCCCACCCTCGCTCTAGTCATTCTCATTTTTCTCACATATATGTAAAAGGCCTTGGGGTTTTCCTTGATTCTACCCGCCAAAGATGTTTCATGCCCTCTCTTAGTTCTCCTAATCCCTTTCTTCAGTTCCCTCTTGGCTATTTTGTATCCCTCAAGCACCCTGTCTGAACCTTGTTTCCTCAGCCTTACCGATGTATCCTTCTTCCTCTTAACAAGACATTCAACCCCTCTTGTCAACAATGGTTCCCTCACTCGACCATCTCTTCCCTGCCTGACGGACATACATATCAAGGACATGTAGTATCTGTTCCTTGAACAAGTTCCACATTTCAATTGTGTCCTTCCCCTACAGCCTATGTTCCCAACTTATGCACTTCAGTTCTTGTCTGACAGCATCGTATTTACCCTTCCCCCAATTTTAAACCTTGCCCTGTTGCACGCACCTATCCCTCTCCATTACTAAAATGAAAGTCACAGAATTGTGGCCACTATCTCCAAAATGCTCCCCCACTAACAAATCTATCACTTGCCCTGGTTCATTACCAAGTACCAAATCCAATATGGTCTCCCCTCTGGTCAGACAATCTACATACTGTGTTAGAAAAGCTTCCTGGACACACTGCACAAACACTACCCCATCCAAACTATTTGATCTAAAGAGTTTCCACTCAATATTTTGGAAGTTGAAGTCACCCATGACTACTACCCTGTGACCTCTGCATCTTTCCAAAATCTGTTTCCCAATCTGTTCCTCCACATCTCTGCTGCTATTGGGGGGCCTATAGAAAACTCCGAACAATGTGACCGCTCCTTTCCTATTTCTGACTTCAACCCATACTACCTCAGTAGGCAGATCCTCCTCGAACTGCCTTTCTGCAGCTGTTATACTACCTCTAATTAACAATGCCACCCCCCCCCCCCCCCCACCTCTTTTACCACCCTCCCTAATCTTATTGAAACATCTATAACCAGGAACCTCCAACAACCATTTCTGCCCCTCTGCTATCCAAGTTCCCGTGATGGCCACCACATCGTAGTCCCAAGTACCGATCCATGCCTTAAGTTCACCCACCTTATTCCTGATGCTTCTTGCGTTGAAGTATACACACTTCAATCCACCTCCGTGCCTGCAAGTACTCTCCTTTGTCAGTGTTACCTTCCCCACTGCCTCACTACACACTTTGACGTCCTGAACATCGGCTACCTTAGTTGCTGGACTACACGTCCGTTTCCCATTCCCCTGCAAAATTAGTTTAAACCCTCCCAAAGAATACCAGTAAACCTCCCTCCCAGGATATTGGTGCCCCTCTGGTTCGGATTCAACCCGTCCTGCTTGTACAGGTCCCACCTTCCACAGAATGCGCTCCAATTATCCAAATACCTGAAGCCTCCCTCCTACACCATCCCTGCAGCCACATGTTCAACTGCACTCTCTCCCTATTCCTAGCCTCGCTATCACGTGGCACCGGCAACAAACCAGAGATGACAACTCAGTCTGTCCTGGCTTTTAACTTCCAGCCTAACTCCCTAAACTCGTTTATTACATCCACACCCCTTTTCCTACCTACATCGTTGGTACCAATGTGCACCACGACTTCTGGCTGCTCACCTTCCCCCTTAAGGATCCTGAAGACACGATCCGAGATATCCCTGGCCCTGGCACCCGGGAGGCAACGTACCTTCCGGAGTCTTGCTTGTGACCACAGAATCTCCTATCTATTCCCCTAACCATTGAGTCTCCTATCATTATTGCTTTTCTATTCTCCCCCCTTCCCTTCTGAGCCCAGAGCCAGACTTAGTGCCATAGACCTGGCCACCAGGGCCTTCCCCCGGTCGGTCATCCCCCCCAACAGCATCCAAAATGGTATCCTTGTTTTGAAGGGGAACGGCCACGAGGGATCCCTGCAGTGTCTGCCCGTTCATTTTCTTTCCCCTGACTGTAACCCAGCTACTCTTGTCCTGTACCTTGGGTGTGGCTACCTCCCTGTAACTCTTCTTTATTACCCCCTCTGCCTCCCGGATGATCCGAACTTCATCCAGCTCCAGTTCCCTAACACGGTCTCTGAGGAGCTGGAGTTGGGTGCACTTCCCGCAGGTATAGTCAGTGGGGACACCGGTGGTATCCCTCACCACCCACATCCTACAGGACGAGCATGCAACTGCCCTAGTCTCCATCCCCTCTTACCTTACAGAATACAGCTGCACTATGGACCAACTGGAACTCCGCCCTCCGACTCTTCTCCCAGTCAGCTGTACTCTAAACTCCCGGCTCCCTTCACGTTCTTTCAGGAAATGTAGGAAATGAAATGAGCGCCTTGCTCCCTCCTCACCTAACTCCCTCAGTCACCAAACTCTCACTATAGCACTCAAATGCACCCAAATTCAGCACCCCCTCAGTCACCAAACTCTCACTATAGCACTGAAATGCACCCAAATTCAGCACTCAGTGCAAACAAAGTCTGCACTGTAACTAGCTCAGATTTATACTGTGACTCTAGCCTCTGAAAACTGGCCTAATCCAATTAACTAATTAACAAGTTCTAGCTGCAAGTAGTTACAAGTAGAATCTTTCATTAAAGCTGATTGAAAATTCACCTTCTTCTCAACCAAACAGCAACTTTTAAGTTAATTAACTAAATAAAAGAAAGACTAGACTTTAGATATAAATAAAAAATAAACCCTTAATATCCCTCAGTCACCAAACTCACTATAGCACTCAAATGCACCCAAATTCAGCACTCAGTGCAAACAGAAACATCTTTGGGTTGCGGGGGTGAAACCCACGTAGACACAGGGACAATGTGGAAACTCCACACGCACTGTGACGAAGGGCCGGGATTCGAACCCGGGTCCTCAGCGCCGTAGTCGCAGTGCTAAGCACTACATCAACGTAGCTGCTCCCATCCCCATGCCACCTGTATTCCCAAGTACCGAAAACTCCCTCCCATCTCTTTGAACGGCAACTCCCCCAGTCTCCTCTCTTGTCCCCTTGCCTGGATCACAAAAGCTCACTCCTACTCATGTTCAATTTATACCCTGAGAACCGGCCAAATTTCCCTAAGGTCTGCATAATCTCTCCCATCCCATCTAGTGGGTCAGAAATATACAGGAGTAGGTCGTCCGCATACAACAAAACCCTGTGCTCCAGCCCCCCCCCCCCCCCCCCTCCGCCGGACTACATCCTTCCAGTCCTTTGATGCTCTCAGCGCCATCGCCAATGGTTCTATGGCCAAGGCAAACAACAGTGGGGAGAGTGGACATTCCTGCCTTGTCCCCCGGCTCAGCCTAAAGTAGTCCAAACTCACTCGGTTCATCTGCACACTCACTACCGGCGCCTGGTACAGCTACCGGGCCCAGTCTACAAAACCCTGGCCAAACCCAAACCGCCCCAGGACCTCCCACAAATACCTTCAGTCCACCTGGTCGAAGGCCTTCTCCGCGTCCATCGCAACCATCACCTTCACCTCCCTCTCCTCAGAGAGCATCATGATTACATTCAAGAGCCTCCTAACATTGGCTATTAACTGCCTATCTTTGACAAATCCCGTCTGGTCCTCCCCTGTCACTCCTGGTACACAATCCTCTATTCTCGATGCCAAAATCTGGGCCAGCAATTTGGCATCAACATTTAGTAGGGAGATTGGCTTATATGACCCGCATTGTTCTGGGTCCTTCTCCTGCTTCAGGATCAATGAGATCGAAGCCTGTGACACTGTTGGGGAAGAATATCCCACTCCCTTGCCTCATTAAATGCCCTTTCCAGCAGCGGACCCAGCATCCCAGAAAACTTCTCATAAAATTCCATTGGGTAACTGTCCGGTCCCGGGGCCTTGCCCGACTGCATGGCCTCCAATCCCTCTACTACTTCCACAATCCCTATCGGGGCTCCCAGCCCCTCCACCAATCCTTCCTCCATCTTTGGAAACTCCAAACCCTCCAAGAATTACCTCATCCCCTCCACCCCAGCTGGGGGTCCCCGACTCATAAAGCCAACTGTGAAATTCCTTGAAAACCCCGTTCACCCCTGCTGGGTCCAAAATCGGATCCCGCCCTCTATCCTTCACTCTTCCTATCTCCCTGGCCGCCTCTGTTTTCCTGAGATGGTGTGCTAGCATCCTACTGGCCTCCCCAAACTCAGTGATGCACGATCAATTGCACGAAAGACTCAGATTGGTACAACTGTGGCTTTATTACAGTCAGATGCATGGCCTCCTGCTGCAGCTGGCGAAATGGCTGATCAGGAGGAGGTCATGCATATTTATACGGCTCCTTGTAGGCGGAGCTAGCTGGCAGGGGCTACCGGCGAACCTGTAGTGCAGGTCCTACCTTACATCCCCTAATACAGGTGCACACAGTGGATCACCACACTCAGTATGGGTACCTTCTGAGTACCTTCTATTCTATCTACCTGGAGTATCTCACTAACTGGCCTAGCCATCTCTGCCCGCTCCACCTTCTCCCTATGAGCACGTACCAAAATCAGCTCCCCACTAACTACTGTTTTCAGTGCCTCACATACTGTTGCTGCTGAAACCTCCCCTGAGTCATTTATCTCCAAATAATTCTGGATGGCTTGCCTCACCCGCCCGCACACCTCCTCATCCACTAACAGTGCTACATCCAATCTCCATTGCGGGTGCTGGCCCCCCTCCTTGCTCTCCCGTAAATCCACACAGTGTGGAGGAGCATGGTCCGACACAGCAATCACCGAATACCCGACATCAACCAACGCCCCCAGCAAAGCCCTGTTCAAAACAAAAAAATCAATCTTGGAGTATACTTTGTGTACATGGGAGAAAAAAAGAAAACTCCTTTGCTCTTGTCGACCGAACCGCCACGGATCCGCTCCCTAACCATCTGTTCCATAAACCCCTCTAGTTCCTTCGCCGTGGCTGGCACCCTCCCTGTCCTCGAACTCGATCGATCCAACCACGGATCTATAACCATATTAAAGTTGTCCCCCCTATGATCACTCTATGTGAGTCCAGGTCCAGAATCTTCCCCAACACCCGCCTCATAAACTCCACATTGCCCAGTTGGGTGCATAGACATTCACTAATACCACCGGCATCCCCTCCAGTTTCCCACTCACCATAACATACCTACCCACTGAGTCCGCCACTTTGCCTCCTACCTCAAATGACAGCCGCTTAGTGATCACAATTGCAAACACCCTAGTTTTAGAAAATTGAATACCTGCCCAACCCACCCCTTCCTCAGCCTAGTCTGATCCACTACCCTCAGGTGCGTCTCCTGTAGCATTGCCACGTCTGCCTTCAAATTCTTCAAATGCCCGAACATGCGAGCCCTCTTAAACAGTCAATTCAGCCCTCTCACGTTCCATGTGATCAGACTGGCCATCACATATTGATATCAGCCCTGATATTTAGCAGCATATCAAGAACACAACTACCCGCCCCAAGTTCAATGTCCTCCATCACCTGCCAGTCCCCTGTCCTTAACAAAGTTCATTGCCTCATCTGGCGATCTGAAATAAAGTTCCTGGCCCTCATAAGTGACCCACAAACGCGCTGGGCACAGGATGTCGAACATCACACCCTTCTTAAAGAGGGCCGATTTCACCTCATTGAAACTGCCAGTTCCACACACAAGTCCTGGTAAATATGCAGCTCGTTATCTTCCCGTTTACAGCTCCTCGTCTGCCTGGCCCGCCTCAAGATTTGTTCCTCATCCAGGAACCGGTCTATTCATCCCAATATCGCCCTCGGCGGCTCATTCTTCAGCGGCTTCCTCATCAGCGCTTTGTACGACCTGTCCACCTCCAAGGGCTGAATAAACGCACCTTCCCCCAGCAGCTTCTCGATCATACACACCACATATGCGCCCGCGTCCGATCCCTCGGTGCCCTCCGGGAAGACAACAATCCTCAGGTTCTACCTGCGTGACCTGTGCTCCAGATCCTCCACTTTCTCTTGCAGCCTCTTCTGGTAGTCCTTCAAGAGCTCCATCTCTGCCGCCATCGTGGTTAGCTGGTCATCGTGCTCAGCCACCACCTCTTCCACCTTCTGGATCGCCTGGTCCTGGGCTTCAAACCTCTGCTCCACGCGGTCCATCCCCGTCTTAATCAGATCCAGGTATTAATTTCTTTGCTGAGCAAAACTCTCCTGGAGAAAATCCACCAGCTGCTCTGTTGACCACTGGGCTGGCAATTTCGGTCGCTGACCCTCTGCCATATTCTCTTGTGCTGCAGACTCCACTCCCTTCTTTGACCAACGATCTCTCCTTTTCAGACCACTTCAGATCCACAAATCCATACACTGGCGGGGAATCCTTTACCTCGCCAATCTCCTGTTTTGTCGATCAAATCCACAATAAATCGGGGAAAAAGGTCCCAAATGTCCACCACGAACTGGAGCTACCAAATAAGCGACCACTCACTCCATGGCCGCCACCGGAAGCCTCAGTGTCAAATTCTGTCCGATAACTCTCCTGGGAAGTATTTTGGCTCATTTTGCTCATTTAAGAGTAAGCAAAATGGCGTCGGAGCTCTCTCACACTGATCCTCTTCCTACATCTCTTATAACCGTACTAACCTTTCAAAATTTAATTTTAACACTGATACTATCTTTAAATTTTCTCTTTTATGTTCTCTTGCAGGTTTGAAGATCCTCTGACGTCCGTGGACCAGTCCACATGACCCGACCCGACCCGGCAGGACTGATGTGATCTCTCCACACATCTGATTAGCACAGTGGACTAAACAGCTGGCTTGTAATGCAGAACAAGACAGCAGTGCGGGTTCAATTCCTGTACCGGCCACCCTGAACAGGCGCCGGAATGTGGCGACTAGGGGCTTTTCACAGTAACTTAATTGAAGCCTACTTGTGACAATAAGCAATTATTATTATTATTCTCTGCTGAGTAGTACTGCACTCCATAAGCTTCACCCGATGCCTGTGTCTATGTATTTACATTGTGTATTTATGTATGTCCTATGTCTTTCTTTTCACTGTACTTCGGTACGCGTGACAATAAAATAAATCCAATCCAAACTAAAGGTTCAATAACTGCTTGTTATTCTTGTTCTTAAGTGGCCTCCTGGGTCACCTGAAAAAATGCCCACATCCAATATTGAATTTGATGTCTTACTTGGATCCTTTGGCCCCCAGAATTGGCCTTTATTACTCTCATTTTATACCCAAGAAACTGCCACAACAAGGTCCATTTCTACCCTGTTATGTCATATCAACTGCTGCAAACTGTGTTCCTTCATTTGCAACACCACCCCATGATGATCTTCTGGACATTTGAAAGTTAAACCTTTAAGTTATAATTTAACTCACAGGTCTATTGCTTAGGATTGTCAATGGGAATGATTTTATTTTGTTAGCCTTGGCACAGTGCTCCCACTCTTGCTCCTGAGTTAGAATGTTGTGGATTCAGGTTTTACTCCATGGACAAGCTCACAATCTAAGCTGATGAAGTACTAAACTCACAGAAGTCCCACCTTTTGAATGAGACATTAAAACAAGGCCCACTCTACCCTCCCATTGATGTAAAAGATGCTTCAATATTTTTAAAAGAGGAGCAGAGAAATTCTCCCTGATGTTCAGACCAATATTTATCATTTAAACCAGTGTTTTTCAAACATTTTTTCCTGGGTTCCACTTTTACCATCAGCCGACCTTCGCAATCCATGCCGGTCAATCTTCGTGACACACGCCAGCCGATGTTCGTGACCGACCATTTTTGCTTACCTTTAATGGAACAGATGAGCCTGTTTGATCCTCAAGTTCTCACTTATTTCGTCATTCCATGTTACATTTCTGCTAAGGACTTCAGCTGCTGATTTAAGTTCTTGTTGTATCCTTTTGAGGTTTGTCCTTGAACACGCCATGTATCTTTGAAGTTTGCAGGTTTAAAGTCTTGTTTGCCGGTACTTCCCTGCATATAACATACATGGGCTTTGCATCCTGATTTGCATTAGCACAATTAACAAAGCCATATCTCAAGAAATCATCTTTGTACTGCTTTGTTCCCAATTTCAGTTTATTCTGAGTAGGTTGTTCACCAGAGGCCCTGGAGCTCTGTATACAGCTCAGACCAGCACTGCTTTGTCCTGCCGTGGACTCTTCTGTGCAGCTCTCTCCAGCGGATTCAGTTGTGAGATTCTGGCCTGTTTGTGTCTCTGCCTCTCTGTTCCTTAAAACAAAACAATTCATCTTCAGTTCTTTACCGTTCTGTTTCCTTGTTTGCTGACAGCTACAAAATGGAAGAACCTCTCCTCTGTGATTTTGTGCCAAAAGTAAGGACGTACAGAGCGCGTGGCATCAGTGCACATGTTGAGTGCGTGACCTGTTCTCTGCATTACTTCTGGCGGGAAGACTGCATAGTTCGTGTTCAAAACCCGGTCGCGGCCGGCATACTCAAATTAAAAGATGGTCGCGACTGATTGCTCCACAACCATCCAAACCCCCCCCCCCCCCCCACGACGCACAGTTTGAAAAATTCTCATTTAAACAGCATCACTGTAATAGATTATCATTGCTGTTTGTGAAACATTGTTGCACAAACTGGCTGCCACGTATCCTACATCAGTGTTCTTCAAACGTTTTTTCCGGGGACTCATTTTTACCAACCGGCCAACCTTCGGGACCCAACCCGGCCGACCTTCATGACCTATGCCGGCCGACCTTCGCGACCCACGCCGGCCGCCCTTTGCGACCTACGCCGGCCGACCTTCGCGACCGACACCAGCCGACCTGCGCGACCCACCATTTTCTCTTACCTTGTTTGCTACTGACAAAAATGGAGGAAATGGTTTCGGGTCCCTTTGGTTCTCGTACATGCTCCTCCAATGGAACCTGTTGGATGAAGGTGAAGCTTTCCGGTGTCGGAAAGTATGGAGTCTCCATCTGTCCAAAGTTCTGAAATTTTTCCTGTAAAATTTTATCAAATAAACCCTCCCCGAACTTGCAAAGAAAAATAAATAAATAAAATGAGTAAAATAAATGAAAAAAATGAATAAACCCCCCCCAAACTTGTAAAAGAAATAAAATAAATAAAATAAATGAAAAAAAACTAAAAATTAAATGAATAAAATAAATGAATAAAAACCACTACAGGACTTGTAAAACAAAAAGCTGCAACCGTTAAAAAAATAGCAGCTGCACTGTGCATACAAGCCCGATTTGCGCACGCGCACCGATCATCGTGCGCACATGCACAATGCGGCCGAATTTTTTTTTTAACATGTTCGCGGCCGCTTGCAGCCGGCATTATGAAAAGCCGGCTGCTGTGCGGGGATTTGCGCGTTCGGGAGCGCCGCGGACAACGGCTCCGCGGCCCTCCCGACACCCGCCAGCGACCCACCCGCGGGTCGCACCCCCGACTTTGAAGAACACTGTCCTACATTACAACAATGACTAATTTGAAAAGTGCTTCATTGGCTGTGAATGCTTTGGATGTCCTGAAGTTATAAAGAACATTATATAAATGTGGGTGTTTCCAACCATTACTATAAATAGATGGGGCAGATCATGCAGTCCTGTCACTAATGTTTTTTGAGTGCAGCTTAGCATACACCTCACTGAGCTACCATTGTTTGATAACATGAGCTTAAATACTTTTATAACACTTAGTACGTTGCGTGTTGAGACCAGCGTGGAAGCTACGAGCTGGAATTTTGGGCAACAGCCAGCAATGGTTTTCTTTAAACTACTGCTATTCTTTTGTGAAATAATGTATAGGACTCAATGACAACTCTGAACTATTGCCCAAAGCTGAAGACAGAGGTTTGAGAATGAACTGCATTCATTTTGATAGAAGAGAATACACTAGGGGAACATCATTTCACACTATTTCTATATCCATTGGGAGAATCAAAATCAGCCTTCCATTAAAGTGCATTTGATTTGATGGTTGAGATGGGTGCTGGGGTGGTGGGGGCGAGGCCGGGGGTTGTAGCAGGGAACTTCTAGTCTTTGCTGTTCCAGTAGTTGATACACATCCTTTAGATGAGCACTTGAAATGCTATGGCATCCAAGTGCTGAAAAATGGGATTAGAATAGATAGGTGCTTGATGTAGGCACAGACACAATGACTCATTTTCCTTAGAGGTCTAACAAAGTTGGCGCATGTACTTTATTGGTGGACTTGGGGAGTGGGCAGGGTGTTGGGGGGTGTCGTTGGCATGTAGTATAATGGTGTCATTCAATCCTTACTGGCATGCCATTTAACACATCTTTATTGCTTTGGCTATGCAAACACCAACATTTTCAGGTTCTGAGAAGAAGGCCAAATGCTTAAAATGAGAGTGCTCTCTCCACCAGGAGTAGTTCAGGCTTTTTTCTAATAGCCGCATGCCTCAATGACATTGCCTAGCAGCAGTGGAAATGAGAGCATTCAGCCAGCAGCTCTAAACCACTTTGGACACTCAAACATGACGGATATTTGGAACCCAGTGCAACAGCCGGTATCTTTCAGCAGGACTCTTTCACAATCAGCTCATATTATACTCATGACAGAGGCCTCTAATAGAACTTGTACGACTGTTGCATCCTCTGCAAATTTTCTAACATTCAGACCTTTGAATCATTTCCCCTGACATGATGACATTGTATCTTCATAGATGGCATCATCATATCACACTGATTACTTTCTCTATTTGCTTGCAAGCAAGAAAATAGATGACACAGCGCCTTTAGAAAACATTACAATTAAGTCAGCATTTGTTATACAGCCTTAGTGTTGATGTGAGGAGGTTTCCAGGTCTGAGTATCTATCAATAGCTATCAAAATCTTCAACTCTGTCTACATCTGACTTCAGATTTGGGAGCCATTTACCATGACATATTTCATATGGTGTCTGTCTGAAGTAATCACTTCATTGCCTCAGTCTTGCTCCTTCCTGTGCCACTGGTGTGTAAATATTTGACAGCTCCCTTTCTAACCCATCAAACAGTAACCACAAGTGGAAAAGCACAGGAGCTCAGGGTTCTAATAGGATCATACATACAGTTTAAAGTATCTCTTAATAGTTTCATCATAGTGTGTGCATTCCACACAAGCCAAGGACTGAAAGGGCTTTAATTGGCAATCCGTTTGATACAAAACAATAGTATTTTCACTTCCTGAAGAATGACAGGCCATGTACAGTTACAAGAAAACAGATCTGGTGTTTTTTTTTTAATAATCCCCACTTTCACAAGTCTAACAATTGCCCCTTCCCTAAAATGCTTTAGAGATAATTTTGTGCTCATAAAGGGGGCGTTGTTGTTTCAAGGAACATTTGCCAGGTTTATACATGGGGTCAAAGACTCATAGGTTAGGATTAACACATACATTCTTCAATAAAGAGTAAACATCCAGTGAACAGATCACATTGCTTCACTGGAGTGAAGCTTCAATTTAAAATGTAAAAGCACGGTGTACGTGTTTGGATGGTAAAAATGTTACTGTCTCTAAAGCGAGGCAGATATGTCATGTTGTCTTATGTGTTAGATGTTTTAAAAATGATGTTATTGTGTAATGTTTAGCACGGAGGTGTAAGCTTTGTTTACTGCCTTTAGTAAACTGTTGATGTAACGTCACTCCTGTTTATACTATAGTAACATCCATCCATTTCCCACCTCCAGTGATGTACTAAGAATCCAGTATTTCAGGGCAAACTTTGTTTTGCAGTGACGAATAGGGCCAAAATTAATTGAACAGTTTCCTTTGGGAGATTTTTGATGGAGCAAGTGTCATCTGGGATAATGAATTTGGCTCCCAAACCACAGTGGAGTCCATCACTTGTGGTATCTTTCTGAGGTGTGACTCCTCAGCCTAGCTTCAGACCCCCGCATGACCAATTATTTGCATGACTCCATCTTTCTCTCCATCACATCAGTGGACTTCTCCACTAACAATGTCATTCCACCCACCAATCCATCTCAATTGTCTAAAAAGATGTGTGCCTTTCACAACCTCAGGATGTCTGAAATGCTTTACAGCCAATGAAACACTTTTGAAGCATAGTTACTTGTAATATTGAGAACAGAGCAGTCAAATTGTGCACAGAATCTTCTACTAATGCAAGGTGATAATGACCTGATATCTGTCTTAATGAAGTCGATTGAGGGATAAGGACACCAGGGATAATTTCCTTTCTCATCTACAAAGTAGTGCCAGGGATCTTATATATCCAGCTGGGATGGCAGGCAGAACATTATGGGTGGGATTCTCTGATCGCTGACGCCAAAATAGCATTCAGCAATTGACTGGAGAATCCCTTTTGACGCCTGTTTTCGGATGCTCCGCCCCCTCCACCACGGTGTCATCGCTGAGTACGCCGCATGCCATTGGGACGGCCTCAGGATCTCGCCCGATGCTCAGCCCCCGATGGGTTGAATTTCTGACGGTGTGGATCACTTGTGGTCTGAGGTTTTGTCAACCTTGCGTGGCGGCTGCGGACTGTGTCCATCGCCGTCACAGTCGGGGGGGGGGGGGGGGGGGGGGGGGTGTTGGGGGAGAGCCGCTCCGCTGGCCAGGGGGGCTTCAGCGGGGGCTGGGGGGACTGGTGGGGGGTGGTCCCGGGGTGGCGAGGGGGGGTTTACAGAGAGGTACTATCTGGCAGACCGGGTCCGCACGCGGCCGGAGCCATGTTGTACGGCGTGACCGCTGCAGGTCGCCACCATGCGCATGCACAGCTACGGACCCGGCAATTCTCCATCCGTATATGCAGGGAAAGCCGGCGGTTTTACGTGGCGCGGCTGCTAGCCACCCACTGAGCTGAGCAGCGCTGACCTTTTGGTCGTAATACTAGACACATACTTCGAACATAACCTCAGAATCGGAGAATCCAGCCCTATGCCTCTTGCAAAGACAGCTTCAGTGCAGCACTCCCTCCATACTGTACTGGCGTGGCAGCTTGATCTTTGTGCTCACTAACAGAATGGAACTAGAGAAAAGCAAAGAAGAGCAGGAGTAGGCCATTTGGCCCTTTGAGCCTGCACCCCCTTTAATGTGATCATGGCTGAATTTCTGTCTCAACACCATACTTCCAAACTCTCCTCATACTCCTTGACTTTTAGTATCTAGAAATCTCCTCATGGCGCCGTGGACCTGGGCTCAATCTCAGTCCCGGTCACTGTCCGTGTGGAGTTTGCACATTCTCCTTGTGTCTGCTTGGGTCTCACCCCCACAACTCAAAGATGTGCAAGGTAGGTGGCTTGCCATGCTAAATTGTCCCTTAATTGGAATTTAAAAAGAACTAAATGGTCAACCCCATTATCTGAGATTGTAACCTTTTGGTCTATACTACCCCACCCCATCCCGCTCCTCACCATCCCGCATTCCCCCAGACCCATCTCTCCATTCCCCCCCCCCCCAGCCAGAGGAAACAACATCCCTGCATTCAGTTTTTCCAGCTCTGTCATTTTATTCTTTTCAATTTGATTCCCTCTCATTCTTCTAAATTCCAGTGTAAACAGGCCCAGTCAACCCAACCTCTCCTCATGCGACAATCCAGCCATCCCAGAAATCAGTCTGGTGAACCTTCACTGCAGGGGGAGCCCGATGGGGAGATAAATTGGGGAGTGTGGAATGAGGCATTACACAGGGTAAATGCGGCCTCCTCATGTGCGAGGCTGGGTCTGATACAATTTAAGGTGGCACACAGGGTGCCTATGACTCGGGCAAGGATGAGTGGGTTCTTCCAGGGAGTGGTAGACGAGTGTGAGAAGTGTGGGCAGGGATCAGCAAACCACATACATATGTTCTGGGGCTGTGAGAAGTTGGAGAGATTCTGGGTAGGGGTTTTCGCGACACTAATGAAGATTGTGGGGGAGGAGGTCAGGCCAGACCCTATGGTAATGATATTTGGGATATCGGAGAAGCCAGAGCTGATGAAGGGAAGGAAGGCCGATGTCGTGCCCTTCGCCTCTCTGGTTGCCCGGCGAAGAATTTTATTGGAGTATCGGTCGGCAACACCACCCGGGGTAGCAGTCTGGCTGGGGATTTATATGACTTTCTCCATTTGGAAAAGATCAAGTATGAACTGAGGGGTTCAGCGGAGAGCTTTGAGGCAAGGTGGGGGCTGTTTGTGGCTATGTTTGAGGAGCTGTTTGTTGGGGGCGGGGGGTGAAAAAGGGGAAAAACCTGTACAAACTGTAGAATTATGGGATGAGGAGCATGTTTCCCGGATTGTTTAAGTGTTGTAACAGTTTGAATAAATTTGGAATAAGATACATTTTTAAAACAGTTTGACCCATGGGTTTTCACTCCAACACCAAAATCACTTCAGCCTGAGTCAAAGAGCTTCACTATACAGATCAAGCTTGTTTGTGTGAGCTCACGCAAAAACTCACTCAAAAACTGAGCTCTGGGTTATTGTCGACTCTTTCTCTGAAGCATCGGGCGAAATGGCCCTTTCACTAAATATCTGGAAAACCAAGACCCTTTTCCAACCAGTTTCTACAAAACAACAATTAAAGGCTTCCAATGGCAGCCATGAGCTGAGCAGTTGCATAGACATAGAATTTACAGTGCAGAAGGAGGCCATTTAGCCCATTGAGTCTCCACCGGCTCTTTGAAAAAGCACTCTACCCAAGCCCATACCCCCACCCTATCCCCATAACCCAGTCACCCCACCCAACATTAAGGGCGATTTTGAACACTAAGGACAATTTAGCATAGCCAGTCCACCTAACCTGCACATCTTTGGACTGTGGAAGGAAATCGGAGCACCCGGAGGAAACCCACGCACACACGGGGAGAACGTGCAGACTCCACACAGACAGTGAACCAAGCCGGGAATCGAACCTGAGACCCTGGAGCTGTGAAGCAATTGTGCTAACCACCATGCTACCGTGCTGCCCTATCACTTATTGTCACAAGTAGGCTTCAAATGAAGTTACTGTGAAAAGCCCCTAGTTGCCACATTCCGGCATAAAAGGTAGCTCCTGTCTAGAAACTCTTTTCTGGACCTTTTTGACTCGATGAACAGACACCAAACCTGGGAAGAATGCTCTAATCTGACCCTCATCTATAACTCGAGCCAGTTTGTGATACCAGCGAACCACCAGACAGGATGCTAGGGAGCAAAAACAGGCAGAGTAAAACCACGGCATCGGAGCCAGTGGACCGTGTGGTAACACAAATTCGAACATGGTGGACCAGCATCCCAGTCTTCGATAGAGGTTGTTGGAGTTCAATAGAACGGGATGGGGTGGGGTGGTATAGACCAAAAGGTTACAATCTCAGGATATGGGGTTGACCATTTAGTTCTCAAAAGCATAGGGAGGCAGTAAAGGAGGACTTAATGTTGGTGATGGAGACAGAAATCGAGGCAGTGCTGGCCCCCATAGGTGGGTCGATGGACAGGTCGCGACGACGGCTGGAGGCCCAAGGAGCGACGATCCGTTAAGTGGAAAAGGAGGTCAGCAAAAGTGACAAACAAATCGCCTCCCTTGAAGCCAAAATACTTCAAAAGATTCTGTAAGCCAGGATAGATGACCAGGAGAACTGTTCTCGGCGCCAGAACCTCCAGAGCATCGAGCCACCAGAGGACACGGAAGGTAGGAGCCCAACTGAGTACAAATCAAAGATGCTTTGGAATCTGGTCAGGGAGGAGGGCTTCACTAAGCTCCAGAGTTTGACTGGGTCCACAGGTCGCTCCACCAGAAGCCATGATCCGAGGAAACAACACCGGTGGTAATCATCAGGCTCCATAGGTACCAGGACACGGATTTGTGGTGATATGCCTGTAGATAATGTTACAATTACTCAGCTATGTGTCCTCCCACCAGCAGGTGGTGTAAGACATCAGCCAGGTGACATCCGGTTACCAGGAGAAGGTTGTAAGGCATACACGAGAACAGTTGCACATAAGGGTAGATGCAGGAGTCTGATGTAACTCTGGAATAACTTGGTCTGTATAAGATTCCAACCGTTACCTCATCACGTGTACATTAATAAATAATTCTGGCTAAGTCACCAGCAGCTCTGTAGAATCATTGCTAGGCAAGATTACAGAACACTTCAGGAATGTATCCGGAGTTGGGCGAAGAACATGCGGACTTGCAACTGGCAAGGACACGCCATCTGTGTCTCCAAGGACATTGGGGTCGACCTGACGCAATACCGAGCGGAATTCAATAGGGCCAAGGCCGCACTTTTCAAAAGCTAAGTGTGATTCGGCATGCTGTACCTGGCAAAATTCTGGGTCATGTACAAGGACAGGGACCACCTTTTTAACATGCTGGAGGAGGCAAACAAATTTGCGCAAAGGAACGGACTGGACAAGAATTGAATAGGATGGCACCAAGTCATGGGCAGTTATGAACAGTTGGGGTGCATGCATATTTGTCTGTTTTTTTTTTCTTTTCTTGTTTGCTTTTGTGGACTTTGTCTCTTTTTGTGGTTATTCCTATTGTGCTTCTTTCTGAAGATGTCTGGTGGGGAATTACCAATGTATTTGCACTGCCAGTTATCTTATAGATCGCATGGGATCTTGTGGGTTGTGGTTACAGTGCAGGACACTACAAGTATCTGAATCATGCTAAACAGGGCAAGGAGGAGTCTGGTACTCCTTGGGCTTCAATCCTGATCCTCCGTTAACTTTAAACAAGTCAACAGTAAATAGGTAAGGTAAAGATTCGGAGCTGCGGGTGATCGGACGGATCGAGTTATGGGGCTCAGTTTCCAGGGTGGGGCCACCATGCTAGCAAACATGCTGGTAACCGGGAACAATGTGAGGGGCGGGGTAGCATGGTGGGCCTCCCGAGAGGAAGGGGATATTTGGCAGGCCTGGGGGTAAATCAGTGGCCTGGGATGCCTGTAGAGGATGGGGTAGACTGTTCGTTAAAGCTTAAGGGGGGGGGGGGGGGGGGGGCAGAGGGCAGAATGCTGGTCACACAGGTTACACAATGATATGGGCAGGAGGAAGAAGATGCTGGCAGCCATCTTGGACAGACCAAGGACAAAGGCAATCCTTGGCATGCCGGAACATGGCGGACCGCGAGTCCTTCCCAGTTGCAAGTCCACCATCTTTCTGAATATAAACAAAGATCTGAGCCAAGGTTCTGGAGAGTTGCTTGCCTGAAGTGATCGTGGAAGATCAAACCGGGTTTGTCAAAGGCAGAAAGTTGACAGCGAACATCAGGAGCGAGATTCTCTGTTTGCTGACGCTGAAATCGCGAAACACGGCGAAGAATAGTTTCTGATGCCAAAATCGTGGCGGGGGCTGATTTGAAGCCAAATCACAATTCTCTGTCACCTCGACAGTGGCGTCCGTTTGCATATCATTAGCGGGCCGACCCAGTATTCTCCGGGGCCTCCGTGATTCTCCTCCTCCGATGGGCTGAGTTCCCGACAGCGTGGCTGATTTGTGCTTTTAAAAATCGTGAAGCCGGCGCCGTGGCTGATGAGGGAGAGACAGGAGGTAGGACACAGAGAGGAGTGACCGCAGGCTGCTGGGCCGGACACTGGCCAGGTTGGCTGGGGTGGGGGCTCAGCCAGGGAGGGGGGGAATGAGGGGAATGGGGGGAGCAGGCCAGGTGGTCGGGCTAAACCCCCCCCCCCTCCCCCCCATGGGACTGGGGCAATACCCAGGCACGGACCGTCATTACCATGGTCGGCAAGGCAGCCATCTTGCTGTGCACCCCACTTATCACCCACCTTGGCCTCTGGTTCTGCAGAGTAACACCAGCCGTATGGGTACACTCAAACCCCACCCCCACACCCCGCCCTCTGCTTACCTCCACAACCCGGTTGCCACCCTCCGGTAGCCCACCCAGGCCAACACCCACAGAAGCCCCTATGCGGGCTGCGGTGCATACCCCTGTGAGGGTAGTGTCAGCTAGCTGATGGCACCCCGGCATCATGGATGGGAACCAGGGCCAGAGGCCCCCACGATGCTAACCACTGACGGGGCCAGGGGTGCGGGGATGGGGGGGAGGGACAAGTAGGGCAGAGTCTGCAGTGCCACCATGTAGCCAGGTGGACCTGGTTGGGAACGGTGGTATACAACATGCTACCGTGTCAGCCTTGCATCACCTGCAGACAACGGATATCGGAATTCAACCAGCAATGTTGGCCTTCTTGCTGGCCGCTGCAGCCCTGGGGGAGCTCTCCGACTATACGAGCTGGCGCTGCTCGAGGAGGAGGACTAGCAGAGTGTGCGGCAGAGGAATAGGTGTCAGCCACCCAGGTTGGATAGCCGGGTGCACAACAGGCCTTGGAGGAGGAGGTGCCAAGGAGGAGCCACATGAGGCCTTGTGTGCACCGGCACTGCCTGTCATTCAAGGACCTGTCAGACTGGGCATACCGTTGAAGACTCCAGCTGAGCAGGGAGACAGTGCGATATATCTGTCAGATGATGGCACACCTGGCACCGCAAGGGTATGGAGGAGGACATCCACTCCCTGTGGCTGTCAAGGTTACAGTCGCCCTGAACCTTTATGCGATGGGGTCCTTCCAGGCGCCAAGTGGAGTCCTGTCTGGGATTTCACAGACCTCAGTGCACAGGTGCATCCGCGCTGTCATGGCGACCCTATATTCATGCGGCTCAATGCATCCACTTCAATATGGGCTGAGCCCACCAGGATGCCCAGGCAGCAGGGTTCACCGCCATCAATGCCCTGGGTGCAGGGGGCGACAGACGGGATGCATGTCCCCATACGCGCCCCGGCAGATGACAGACCAATCTACATAAACCAAAAGAGGTTTCACTCGATGAACGTACAGCTCATATGTGACCATCAGCTGCGCACCATACATGTCTGCACCCCCGACAATTTCTGACATGTTTGAAATACCCCCTCTGCTGGGGGTTTGGCTCCTGGGTTACAGGGGTTATCCATGGCGATCGAGGCTGATGCCACAGATGGACGCGGAAACCGCTACAATGGCACCCATAAAGCAACCAGGAGCATGATTGAGCGCTGCGTCGACCTCCTGGAGATGCGATTCAAGTGCCTGAACCGCTCAGGAGGGACCCTCCAGTATGATGCTGGGAGTTTCGCCCCCATTGTGCTGCCCTGCTGCATCCTCCACAACATCGGGGAACAGAGGGGCGATGTGCTGGAGGACGAATGCCAGGCCTCGTCCGACGAGGAGGATGCGGAGGAAGGTGAGGGTGGGCAGGACATGTGGCCAAGGCAGGCATGGGAGACCCCGGCCACCCCATCCGCCTGCAACTCCCTCCGTGATACATACTTGTCGCACTACGGGGTAGGGGCTCTGGGTCAGCGTTAACAGCAGGTCTGGTCCATGGAATGGAGGATGAGACAACCTACTATGCGATGAGCTCTGGTGCTCCACATTGTTTGGCAATGTCTGATTCCTGCCGATAGTCGCACTTTCCACCATCCACCTGGGTAATCTCTGCACGCGAGCTGGCCATTCCATCACACGGTCCCATCAAATCCCTGGGGTGGCGGTGGTGGGAATGGTCAGTGGGGTTGGGTGGAGTGCAGACCACCCACAGGGTCCGACCATTTCCCCCCCAATGTCCACCCTCCCCCCCCCCCCCCCCCCCCCCCCCCCCCCACCTCCCGGCCAGCCCGGACAAGCCCATACCTCACATCAGTCAGTGCACTGAGACAGGTTGTAACCGTGGTAACAGGTGTTTAATGCAAACCAATATATACAGATTTGTGCCCTCGCCCCTATAACTGAACTGTGCCCTGCACTTGTGCCAACTTAACTGGTGTGTAACATTCTGGCCTTATGGGCCCTAACGCTACATCTAGGTGGTTCCCCAGATGGCACAGCAGGAGAGGAGGCGGCCTGCTGTGATTCCTGCACTGTGACCTGGGTCCCTGTTGGCGGGATTTTTCTGGGGTGACCGGGCCTGGATGGGCCCGGCTGCTGTTCAAGTGTCCCGGGTGGCATGGTGCCGCTCTATTCTACCCGCTGCCAACCAGATGCACCAGGGACAGGAGGGACGGGGGGAAGGGTAGTCCAAGTCTGTGGTGTTCCGGCACCTTCCTTGCGGGAGTCACCGGCAAGGGCCCCATCACCTCCTCCTCCCTTGGGTGCCCAATGGCTCCTGGGCTATTCCATGGGACGGGGGTGTGAGTGGAGCTGTCCCCTGAGATTCCCCCATCACCTGGTGCTGCCAGTCTTGGAGACCCACTCTGGTCTTGGCCAGGATCAGCATGCGCACAGCGATGGAGCACAGGGAGTGGACCATCACCGTCTGTGACTGCGCCAGATCATGCTGTGACTGTGCCACCATCTTCTGGGTTTGTGTCACATCAGCCAGTGACTGCGTAATCTCCCTCTGGAACTGCGCCACCTCTGTGTCTGCGCCACATCGGCCAGCGCCAAGGCAATGCTGCCAATGTTCTCAGCCATGGCCCACTATGACTGGGCCACACTCAGAAACGCCACTGCAATTTCTAGGTGGCTCTGGCACATGGTTGCCTGTGAGGCGACAACCCTGTCTAGGGCCTTGGCCACCGCCTGCAGAGAATGCCTGAGGTATTACGGTAACTAGCAATGCTGAGAGACCATTGGTGGAGAAGGCTCGCTGCTCATTGGCCCAATGGTATGTAACACTAGTCACCCATTGGTTAGAGCTGTAAGGTAGCTCCGCCCTGTAAGGCGGGGTATAAGAGCCCGTGTGTTCCCCACAGCTTTGTTTCTGTACCTGAGCTGCTGGGGAAACATCTTGTCTATTAAAGCCTTCAGTTTCGGACTACAACTTCGCTTCTGTGGTCAATTGATAGTGCATCAATGCCCCAGGCCTAGGACATGCTGATCCATAGCTGAAACTGTCGTCCCCAATGCCTCACCCGCGGACGCCACCCGTGCGGTGTTCGACTGGGTGGCACGCATGTTTGGCACCACCTCCTGCTCCTGCACGCGGTTGGACACCTCCAACTGCACCTGCAGGTACTGGATGCTCGCCTACAACCCGTCATGCAGTCCCTGGCTCTGTGACTGTAGCTCCATTACAGATTGGACTGCCTGTTCCAGATGCCCGAGACCCGTCTGGACGGCAGCTAACCCCTGGGGTCGGCCTGCCCTGCGGCTGTCTTCCCCCTCGGGTATTCCTTTCTCCACCCACTCTACCGGATCAATTGTGTGGAGCACACTCCACACGGACAGTGACCCGGGGCCGGGATCGAGTGTGGCAGGAGCCTCTTCACTAACGTACCCAGCCGTGGTGAGTGTCTCTGGGATGGTGGAGGGTGTTGGAGACAGCTGTGTCGGAAAAATACTGTTATCCCTCGACCCAGCTCCAGGGTCTCCCAAGTCTCTGATGTCCGAGCTTCTTTCAGCGTCACTGCGCGGCTCACGGGGGGGCTCCGGCTGTTCCAGTGGCTGGGGGCGGGGGACACCTGATACATCCAACTCATCTCCAGCAGGTCCTGTAAGGATGGTGTTGGGGTGAGGGTGGTGTTGGGGTGAGGGTGGTGTTGGGGTGAGGGTGGTGTTGGGGTGAGGGTGGTGTTGGGGAGAGGGTGTTGTGGGGGTGAGGGTGGTGTTGGGGTGAGGGTGTTGTGGGGGTGAGGGTGGTGTTCAGGTGAGGGTGCTGTGGGGGTGAGGGTGGTGTTGGGGAGAGGGTGTTGGGGGGGTGAGGGTGGTGTGGGGTGAGGGTGGTGTTGGGGAGAGGGTGTTGGGGGGGTGAGGGTGGTGTTGGGGAGAGGGTGTTGGGGGGGTGAGGGTGGTGTTGGAAGTGGGTGTTGGGGGGGGTGAGGGTGGTGTTGGGGAGAGGGTGGTGTTGGGGAGAGGGTGTTGGGGGGAGAGGGTGGTGTTGGGGAGAGGGTGTTGGGGGGGTGAGGGTGGTGTTGAGTTGAGGGTGTTGGGGGGTGAGGGTGGTATTGGAGTGAGGGTGTTGGGGGGGTGAGGGTGGTGTTGGGGAGAGGGTGTTGTGGGGGTGAGGGTGATGTTGGGATTGAGGGTGGTGTTGGGGAGATGGTGTTGGGGTTAAGGGTGTTGGGGGTGAGGGTGGTGTTGAAGAGAGGGTGTTGTAGGGGTGAGGGTGGTATTGAGTTGAGGGTGTTGTGGGGTGAGGGTGGTATTGGGGTGAGGGTGTTGGGATTGAGGGTGATGTTGGGGAGAGGGTGGTGTTGGGGAGAGGGTGGTGTTGGGGAGAGGGTGGTGTTGGGGAGAGGGTGTTGGGGGGGTGAGGGTGGTATTGGAGTGAGGGTGTTGGGGGGTGAGGGTGGTGTAGGGGAGAGGGTGTTGTGGGGGTGAGGGTGGTGTTGGGGTGAGGGTGGTGTTGGGGTGAGGGTGGTGTTGAGTTGAGGGTGTTGGGGGGGGTGAGGGTGGTGTTGGGGTGAGGGTGGTGTTGAGGTGAGGGTGTTGTGGGGGTGAGGGTGGTGTTGGGGAGAGGGTGGTGTTGAGTTGAGGGTGTTGGGGGGGTGAGGGTGGTGTTGGGGAGAGGGTGTTGTGGGGTGAGGGTGATGTTGGGGAGAGGGTGTTGTGGGGGTGAGGGTGGTATTGGGGTGAGGGTGTTGGGGGGGTGAGGGTGGTATTGGGGTGAGGGTGTTGGGGGGGTGAGGGTGGTATTTGGGTGAGGGTGTTGGGGAGAGGGTGTTGGGGGTTGAGGGTGATGTTGGGGAGAGGGTGTTGGGGGTTGAGGGTGATGTTGGGGAGAGGGTGTTGTGGGGTGAGGGTGGTATTGGGGTGAGGGTGTTGTGGGGTGAGGGTGATGTTGGGGAGAGGGTGTTGGGGGTTGAGGGTGGTGTTGGTGTCATGTAGTGTTGGGGTGAAGGGGTTGAAACACGTGGCATGGGAAACTGCAACTAAGCGGGGTTTCACTTCCTCGCCCTTGGCCGAGCATCACCTCGCGACCTCCCTTTCCTCTGGGCTGCCGACCATGTCCAGGGCCCTCTGCTTCACCATGGTGAGGGGCCACAGGTCCAGTGGTCCTGCTCCTGACTTCTCCCGCTCCGGATTGGGGTGGGTGGAGTAACAGTTGTGTGGGACGCGGGTTAGTGCCAGGGGCACAGTGCTGCCTACTCACCCTGGCCACCGTGAGGATATTGTGCAGTTTCTCCCGGCACTGCTGGTCGGTCCGAACGGTGTTACCCACGGTGCTCACCACCTCTGCCACCTGCGGCCAGGCATGACGAATGGTGGCAGCTGGCAGCCTCCTTCCTGGGTCAGGGTTACAGGGTCAAGCACCTCTCTTCCACAGCGTCCAGGAGTGTCTCCAGCTCCGTGTCCGTGAAACGAGGTGCCGCTCTCCTCGCATCCGTTTTGTTGGCTGGGATGGTGTGTGTGGGGAGTGGTGTGTGTATATTTGAAAGCAGCATGTCAGCCTCCTGAGTGACAATCGCGGAACCGGCGATTCCCGCACCATTTCTCATGAGAATCGATTCTGTTCCACGTGGTGCCAGTGCTAGCCCCTTAACAGGAGTGGAATCAATCCAGGTGTGGCGGCAGTTTTGCTGTTGTGAAAGTCCACAAATTCTACGTTGGCATCAACATTTAGTCCCAGAAATGGAGAATCCCGTCTCAGAGGCCTGCCAAATGTAGTCATGCCCCCACACATGGAGGAGACACCAGAAGTGATCATCTCCCTGGACCCAAAAACTGGTTGGATTCTAGACAACTTTCTTTAAAGCCATGTCGGAGGTCATGGGGTCAAGATGGAGCCATGCCCATTGGTGGCGACTTTCAGGGTGTCAGACCTGCCAGAACACTTCGAGGAGAAGGGGGCCGACGTCTTGGCCTTCACCTCCCCCTGATAGCTAGGTGACGCCTCTGACTTGGGGGAAGATCAACATTTTCCATATCTTGGGAACCTCCCCTCGATGGAGGCAGAATGGCCAACTTCTGTCCTAAAAGGTTCTGAAATCAAATACATTTGTGTGACCAAAATTTAATAAAGACTCTTGGACCTCCACAAATATTCATGATGTTAATATTTAAAATCTTGTTTTGAATACAATCATTATTTAACTCCAATTTGCTTCCTACTTTAACCTTGAATTCGGGAGTTACCTTGATCTGCTGTGGTAACTTAGGTGGGATATTGTTGGAGTGATGGAGCCGCTTTATAGTGAGTCATATCGTTTTCCCGAAAGTTTTTTCAAAGTTATAAAGCCATTTGTACCGTGAACTCTCTCACTCTGCCCCCACAAAATCTCCCACTTTGTCCCGCGCCAAAGCTCATACTCCGCACCCTCAACTCTCATTCGGCACCCTGAACTCTCTCACTCTGCACCCTGAACTCTCTCACTCTGCACCCTGAACTCTCTCACTCTGCACTCTGAACTCTCTCACTCTGCACCCTCAACTCTCTCACTCTGCACCCTCAACTCAACTCTCTCACTCTGCACCCTGAACTCTCTCACTCTGCACCCTCAACTCAACTCTCTCACTCTGCACCCTCAACTCTCTCACTCTGCACCCTGAACTCTCGCACTCTGCACCCTGAACTCTCGCACTCTGCACCCTGAACTCTCTCACTCTGCACCCTGAACTCTCTCACTCTGCACCCTGAACTCTCTCACTCTGCACCCTGACCTCTCTCACTCTGCACCCTGAACTCTCTCACTCTGCACCCTGAACTCTCTCACTCTGCACCCTGACCTCTCTCACTCTGCACCCTGAACTCCCTCACTCTGCACCCTGACCTCTCTCACTCTGCACCCTGAACTCTCTCACTCTGCACCCTGAACTCTCTCAGTCTGCACCCTGAACTCTCTCACTCTGCACCCTGAACTCCCTCACTCTGCACCCTCTACTCTCTCACTCTGCACCCTGAACTCTCTCACTCTGCACCCTGAACTCTCTCATTCTGCACCCTGAACTCTCTCACTCTGCACCCTGAACTCTCTCACTCTGCACCCTGAACTCTCTCACTCTGCACCCTGACCTTTCTGACTCTGCACCCTGAACTCTCTCACTCTGCACCCTCAACTCAACTCTCTCACTCTGCACCCTCAACTCTCTCACTCTGCACCCTGAACTCTCGCACTCTGCACCCTGAACTCTCGCACTCTGCACCCTGAACTCTCTCACTCTGCACCCTGAACTCTCTCACTCTGCACCCTGACCTCTCTCACTCTGCACCCTGAACTCTCTCACTCTGCACCCTGAACTCTCTCACTCTGCACCCTGACCTCTCTCACTCTGCACCCTGAACTCCCTCACTCTGCACCCTGACCTCTCTCACTCTGCACCCTGAACTCTCTCACTCTGCACCCTCAACTCTCTCACTCTGCACCCTCAACTCAACTCTCTCACCCTGCACCCTGAACTCTCTCACTCTGCACCCTGAACTCTCTCACTCTGCGCCCTCAACTCTCACTCTGCACCCTGAACTCTCTCACTCTGCACCCTCAACTCTCTCACTCTGCACCCTGAACTCTCTCACTCTGCACCCTGAACTCTCTCACTCTGCACCCTGACCTCTCTCACTCTGCACCCTCAACTCAACTCTCTCACTCTGCACCCTCAACTCTCTCACCCTGCACCCTGAACTCTCTCACTCTGCATCATGAACTCTCTCACTCTGCACCCTGACCTGTCTCACTCTGCGCCCTCAACTCTCACTCTGCACTCTGAACTCTCTCACTCTGCATCATGAACTCTCTCACTCTGCACCCTGACCTGTCTCACTCTGCACCCTGAACTCTCTCACTCTGTACCCTGACCTCTCTCACTCTGCACACTGAACTCTCTCACTCTGCACCCTGACCTGTCTCACTCTGCACCCTGAACTCTCTCACTCTGCACCCTGACCTGTCTCACTCTGCACCCTGAACTCTCCCACTCTGCATCATGAACTCTCTCACTCTGCACCCTGAACTCTCTCACTCTGCACCCTGACCTGTCTCACTCTGCGCCCTCAACTCTCACTCTGCACTCTGAACTCTCTCACTGTGCACCCTCAACTCTCTCACTCTGCACCCTGACCTCTCAGTCTGCACCCTGAACTCTCTCACTCTGCATCATGAACTCTCTCACTCTGCACCATGAACTCTCTCACTCTGCACCCTCAACTCTCTCACTCTGCACCCTTAACTCAACTCTCTCACTCTGCACCCTCAACTCTCTCACTCTGCACCCTCAACTCTCTCACCCTGCACCCTAAACTCTCTCACTCTGTACCCTGACCTCTCTCACTCTGCACCCTGAACTCTCTCACTCTGCACCCTGACCTGTCTCACTCTGCACCCTGAACTCTCTCACTCTGCACCCTGACCTGTCTCACTCTGCACCCTGAACTCTCTCACTCTGCACCCTGAACTCTCTCACTCTGCACCCTGAACTCTCTCACTCTGCATCATGAACTCTCTCACTCTGCATCATGAACTCTCTCACTCTGCACCCTGACCTGTCTCACTCTGCGCCCTCAACTCTCACTCTGCACTCTGAACTCTCTCACTGTGCACCCTCAACTCTCTCACTCTGCACCCTGACCTCTCAGTCTGCACCCTGAACTCTCTCACTCTGCATCATGAACTCTCTCACTCTGCACCATGAACTCTCTCACTCTGCACCCTCAACTCTCTCACTCTGCACCCTCAACTCAACTCTCTCACTCTGCACCCTCAACTCTCTCACTCTGCACCCTCAACTCTCTCACCCTGCACCCTAAACTCTCTCACTCTGTACCCTGACCTCTCTCACTCTGCACCCTGAACTCTCTCACTCTGCACCCTGAACTCTCTCACTCTGCACCCTCAACTCTCTCACTCTGCACCCTCAACTCTCTCACCCTGCACCCTGAACTCTCTCACTCTGTACCCTGACCTCTCTCACTCTGCACCCTGAACTCTCTCAGTCTGCACCCTGAACTCTCGCACTCTGCACCCTGAACTCTCTCACTCTGCACCCTGAACTCTCTCACTCTGCACCCTGAACTCTCTCACTCTGCACCCTGAACTCTGCCACTCTGCACCCTGAACTCTCTCACTCTGCACCCTGAACTCTCTCACTCTGCACCCTGAACTCTCTCACTCTGCACCCTGAACTCTCTCACTCTGCACCCTGAACTCTGCCACTCTGCACCCTGAACTCTCTCACTCTGCACCCAGAATTCCCTCACTCTGCACCCTGAACTCTCGCACTCTGCACCCTGACCTCTCTCACTCTGCACCCTGAACTCTCTCACTCTGCACCCTGAACTCTCTCACTCTGCACCCTGAACTCTCTCACTCTGCACCCTGAACTCTCTCACTCTGCACCCTGAACTCTCTCACTGTGCACCCTGACCTCTCTCACTCTGCACCCTCTACTCTCTCACTCTGCATCATGAACTCTCTCAGTCTGCACCCTGAACTCTCTCACTCTGCACCCTGACCTGTCTCACTCTGCACCCTGACCTCTCTCACTCTGCACTCTGAACTCTCTCACTCTGCTCCCTGACCTCTCTCACTGTGCACCCTGACCTTTCTCACTCTGCACCCTGACCTCTCTCACTCTGCACCCTCAACTCTCACTCTGCACTCTGAATTCTCTCACTCTGCACCCTGAACTCTCTCACTCTACGCCCTCAACTCTCACTCTGCACTCTGAACTCTCTCACTCTGCACCCTCAACTCTCTCACTCTGCATCATGAACTCTCTCACTCTGCACCATGAACTCTCTCACTCTGCACCCTCAACTCTCTCACTCTGCACCCTCAACTCAACTCTCTCACTCTGCACCCTCAACTCTCTCACTCTGCACCCTCAACTCAACTCTCTCACTCTGCACCCTCAACTCTCTCACTCTGCACCCTCAACTCTCTCACTCTGCACCCTGACCTGTCTCACTCTGCACCCTGAACTCTCTCACTCTGCACCCTCAACTCAACTTTCTCACTCTGCACCCTGAACTCTCTCACTCTGCATCATGAACTCTCTCACTCTGCACCCTGAACTCTCTCACTCTGCACCCTCAACTCTCTCACTCTGCACCCTGACCTGTCTCACTCTGCGCCCTCAACTCTCACTCTGCACCTTGAACTCTCTCACTCTGCATCCTGAACTCTCTCACTCTGCACCCTGAACTCTCTCACTCTGCACTCTGAACTCTCTCACTCTGCACCCTCAACTCTCTCACTCTGCATCATGAACTCTCTCACCCTGCACCCTGAACTCTCTCACTCTGCACCCTCATCTCAACTCTCTCACTCTGCACCCTCAACTCTCTCACTCTGCATCATGAACTCTCTCACTCTGCACCCTCAACTCTCTCACTCTGCACCCTCAACTCTCTCACTCTGCACCCTGACCTGTCTCACTCTGCGCCCTCAACTCTCACTCTGCACTCTGAACTCTCTCACTGTGCACCCTCAACTCTCTCACTCTGCACCCTGACCTCCCAGTCTGCACCCTGAACTCTCTCACCCTGCATCATGAACTCTCTCACCCTGCACCCTGAACTCTCTCACTCTGCATCATGAACTCTCTCACTCTGCACCCTCAACTCTCTCACTCTGCACCCTCAACTCTCTCACTCTGCACCCTGACCTGTCTCACTCTGCGCCCTCAACTCTCACTCTGCACTCTGAACTCTCTCACTGTGCACCCTCAACTCTCTCACTCTGCACCCTGACCTCTCAGTCTGCACCCTGAACTCTCTCACTCTGCATCATGAACTCTCTCACTCTGCACCCTCAACTCTCTCACTCTGCACCCTCAACTCAACTCTCTCACTCTGCACCCTCAACTCTCTCACTCTGCACCCTCAACTCTCTCACCCTGCACCCTGACCTCTCTCACTCTGCACCCTGAACTCTGCCAGTCTGCACCCTGAACTCTCTCACTCTGCACCCTCAACTCTCTCACTCTGCACCCTGACCTCTCTCACTCTGCACCCTGAACTCCCTCACTCTGCACCCTCTACTCTCTCACTCTGCACCCTGAACTCTCTCACTCTGCACCCTGAACTCTCTCACTCTGCACCCTGAACTCTCTCACTCTGCACCCTCAACTCTCACTCTGCACTCTGAACTCTCTCACTCTGCATCATGAACTCTCTCACTCTGTACCATGAATTATTTCACTCTGCACCCTGAACTCTCTCACTCTGCACCCTCAACTCTCACTCTGCACCCTGAACTCTCTCACTCTGCTCCCTGACCTCTCTCACTGTGCACCCTGACCTTTCTCACTGTGCACCCTGAACTCTCTCACTCTGCGCCCTGAACTCTCTCACTCTGCACCCTGACCTCTCTCACTCTGCACCCTGAACTCTCTCACTCTGCACCCTGACCTCTCTCACTCTGCACCCTGACCTCTCTCACTCTGCACCCTGACCTCTCTCACTCTGCACCCTGAACTCTCTCACTCTGCACCCTGACCTCTCTCACTCTGCACCATGAACTCTTCCCATCTGGCTGGTTGCTAATGCTGAGACCTGCACTTGCCCACTTCAGGTCTTGTGGAAGACAGTCCAGATATGTGAAAATTGATAATTTCACTTATTTTGGCTGTGTTCAGTGCACCATCTGAGAAAATACAGAATATCTTCAATGTCAGATATTACCTGACGTTTTGAAGACAATGCTAAGGTATTGGGGAATGAGGAGAGAACCATACAATGGTAAAGCTTGCTCATCATAATAGGTGGTCCAATGTTTATAGTGTGTTTAAGTAACTTCAGCTATATTTTATTTGCAAACAGGGTGTGGTGAGATAACCACTGTAGTTAGGTGAGTCATGTGTACTGCAGTAGGGGGATGTATGCCTGTACCTGTAATACAGGTTCCTCCGGTCAGCCCCTGCCGGCTAGCTCCGCCCACAGGGAGCTTGTGTATAAATGTATGAGAGCTGCTCAGTCCCTCAGTCTACAGTTGCTGATGGAGGGACAACATCGTACAGCAATAAAGCCTCTATTGTACCAGTCTCTCGGCTTTATGTATAATTGTTAGCGCCACAATTTATTGCTGTACGATGTTGTCCCTCCATCAGCAACTGTAGACTGAGGGACTCTTTATTTACACAGGGTCATGCTGCCAATGCCACATCATGATTCTTATTTGTATCTTTCACTATTCCTATTCTCAGATGGAGTGTCTCAAATTCTAAAATCAGAAATCTTTTTGGACATGTCCCTTTCAGTGAAATGGAGCTGCTGGATAGAATCCAACATTGGAATGAAGTTTTCTCGAGGATACCAGTCAGCAGTACAGGGGATGTCTGAGATTGCTCAAGTAGACGGGCTCGCACACAGCGACCAAACACATCTGCTAAACAAGTCATCTCGAAGTCTGCTCTCTTCCCTGCAAATGTTTCTGCTGAATTAACACAGAACCTGTAACTGAACAGCTCAGAGAAATCCAGTGAATGATCATTGACAGTTTTAACAAGATTATAACTGCTAAATCGTCTCTCTCAAATGTACCTTAATAAAGACTGAAGGTTTATATAGGCTTTTCGTGTCCCCACGGCAACATCTTTTCTATCATGTTACCATAGGGACAGTAAAGGCCTTAATAACCCTCCGGTGTTAAAACTCATACTCTCCCCTGAAGCAGAAATGGTGATCTACCTCCCCCAAGTATATTAATTAAGACATAGTCTTAAATAAATTAAAATTTAAATCTGTCGTATGATTGTAGCGTATTTGCTTTCAGGCTGCTGGCAGCTTTAAAGACTGAATTGCACATTATCTACTCTAGCAAGCGGGATGGAGGTGACCAGGACTTCCTTGCTGACAATTCCTCTGGTGGGTAAGATTAGTTCAGCCTATTTTACCTTTCGTTCTGCTGCAAAAGTCAGGCGTTTATATCAGGCAAACTGTTTTACTTTACAGAACGGATGAGGAATCGCAAAACATATCTGATGCTTTTAATTTGTTAATTTTTAATTATTAAATGTAATTCAGCTTCTTAACAGTATTTTCCTCAGTAGGCGCCTAGCAACACGGCACACTCTGAGAAATGACCTGACTGCATGATTATTGATCCTATTTGTTTGTCCTTCTCACATGAACAGCATTTTCATTCTCAAGGAACCCCCTTTGGGAATGTGCTTTTGGAATTTGTTAATAATTAACTATTTGTTGAACTTTGCCTGTAAGAGTAAGGGTGCAGAAACTTCCCAATAATTAGGGCTCTGCTCATTTGCTGTCAGCTCAAATGACTCCCAAATCCAGACCCATCTTTGCTGCACCCCCATGTTTGAAACTCTCCGGGTTTTGTGGTCAATGACGAAGAAACGGCATCGATCAGTCACCACGCTGATAACTGCCCACAAACCTTTGTACGGCTCAGAGTACAAACATGCTCCAATCAGGCCTCTGATCCAGTGTGGTGCCCTCTACAGGACATCTGTGGTGTCCCTGAGAAGGACAAGAAGCACCTGGGGCTAGATTCACCGCGTCTCTTCGCCGAAATCGCTTTCGACGGGGGGGGGGGGGGGGAATGGCCATTTACCCGGAAATCGGGACCGGCGCTGCTGAAGCGATTCTTCGGGGACCGCTCGGGAATCACTCGCGTACAATCTACGTGGCACGGGTAGGGGGCCATTGACAGAGGACCCCCGCAATTCTCCGCACAATACTGGTTCTAACCACGTATCGGCTGTCGGGAACCTTGGGTGGTGGCTGCGGACTCAGTCCGCGGCTGCCCAGATGGGAGGGCAGGGGAATCGATCACCGGGGTGGGGGGGGGGGGGGCTCATGGACGGATAGTGGAGTGATCAGGCGGCGCGGATCCGTGGGCGCGCGTAATCTCAGGGGGCCTACATTTTTGATGACGGTCTGCGGTGCGAGTCCGCCATCGCGCACGACACAGCCACCGCAGGCCGTCGCCGTGCGCATGCGCGGACTCCTGACCGGATGAGCGGAACCCCATATCCGCAGCCAGAGCTGTGAGAAGCACTCCGGGGCCCTGCCAGCCCACTGCAGGTAGGAGAATTGCTCAGGACTTTCTTAAGGAAAGTCCAGACTGAAACACCAGCGTTTTACGCTGGCCTGGGGACATAGCCCCATTTTTGGAGAATCCAGCCCAAGGTTCTTCATCCATCCAGATTGAAGAATACTCACTGAGACATACTCGATTAATCATCGTCTGCGCTGATGGTGGGGGGAGGGGGGGGAGATGTTGTGATTCACCGTCCTTGCAAGTTCTGTTGGAGGTGAGAGGCATGCAAATTTGGTGCTCAGGTCTCCTTTCCATGTGTACAGGAGGGTTTCCTGACACAGTATGTAGATAGGCCAACGAGAGGCGAGGCCGTATTGGATTTGGTACTGGGTAATGAACCAGGACAGGTGTTAGATTTGGAGGTAGGTGAACACTTTGGTAATAGTGACCATAATTTGATTCCGTTTACTTTAGTGATTGAAAGGGATAGGTATATACTGCAAGGCAAGAGTTATATCTGGGGGAAAGGCAATTATGATGCGATGAGGCAAGACTTAGGAAGCATAGGATGGAGAGGAAAACTGCAGAGGATGGGCACAATGGAAATGTGGAGCATGTTCAAGGAACAGCTACTGCGTGTCCTTGATAAGTATGTACCTGATAGGCAGGGAGGAAGTGGTCGAGCGAGGGAACCGTGGTTTACTAAAGCAGTTGAAACACTTGTCAAGAGGAAGAAGGAGGCTTATGTAAAGATGAGACGTGAAGGTTCAGTTAGGGCGCTCGAGAGTTACAAGTTAGCTCGGAAGGACCTAAAGAGAGAGCTAAGAAGAGCCAGGAGGGGACATGAGAAGTCTTTGGCAGGTAGGATCAAGGATAACCCTAAAGCTTTCTATAGATATGTCAGGAGTAAAAGAATGACTAGGGTAAGAGTAGGGCCAGTCAAGGACAGTAGTGGGAAGTTGTGCTTGGAGTCCAAGGAGATAGGAGAGGTGCTAAATGAATATTTTTCGTCAGTATTCACACAGGAAAAAGACAATGTTGTCAAGGAGAATACTGAGATTCAGGATACTAGACTAGAAGGGCTTGAGGTTCATAAGGAGGAAGTGTTAGCGATTCTGGAAAGTGTGAAAATAGATAGGTCCCCTGGGCTGGATGGGATTTATCCTAGGATTCTCTGGGAAGCCAGGGAGGAGATTGCAGAGCCTTTGGCTTTGATCTTTAAGTCATCTTTGTCTACAGGAATAGTGCCAGAAGACTGGAGGATAGCAAATGTTGTCCCCTTGTTCAAGAAGGGGAGTAGAGACAACCCCGGTAACTATAGACCAGTGAGCCTTACTTCAGTTGTGGGCAAAGTCTTGGAAAGGTTTATAAGAGATAGGATGTACAATCATCTGGAAAGGAATAATTTGATTAGAGATAGTCAACACGGTTTTGTGAAGGGTATGTCGTGCCTCACAAACCTTATTGAGTTCTTTGAGAAGGTGACCAAACAGGTGCATGAGGGTGAAGCAGTTGATGTGGTGTATATGGATTTCAGTAAAGCATTTGATAAGGTTCCCCACGGTAGGCTATTGCAGAAAATACAGAGGCATGGGAGTCCGGTTGATTTAGCAGTTTGGATCAGAAATTGGCTAGCTGGAAGAAGACAAAGGGTGGTGGTTCATGGGAAATGTTCAGACTGCTGTCCAGTTACTAGTGGTGTACCACAAGGATCTGTTTTGGGGCCACTGCTGTTTGTCATTTTTATAAATGACTTGGAGGAGGGCGTAGAAGGATGGGTGAGTAAATTTGCAGATGACACTAAAGTCGGTGGAGTTGTGGACAGTGCGGAAGGATGTTACAAGTTACAGAGGGATATAGATAAGCTGCAGTGCTGGGCTGAGAGGTGGCAAATGGAGTTTAATGCAGAAAAGTGTGAGGTGATTCATTTTGGAAGGAATAACAGGAAGACAGAGTACTGGGCTAATGGGAAGATTCTTGGTAGTGTGGATGAGCAGAGGGATCTCGGTGTCCATGTACATAGATCCCTGAAAGTTGCCACCCAGGTTGAGAGGGTTGTTAAGAAGGCGTACGGTGTGTTAGCTTTTATTGGTAGAGGGATTGAGTTTCGGAGCCATGAGGTCATGTTGCAGCTGTACAAAACTCTTGTGCGGCCGCATTTGGAGTATTGTGTGCAATTCTGGTCGCCGCATTATAGGAAGGATGTGGAAGCATTGGAAAGGGTGCAGGGGGGATTTACCAGGATGTTGCCTGGTATGGAGGGAAGATCTTATGAGGGAAGGCTGAGGGACTTGAGGCTGTTTTTGTTAGAGAGAAGAAGGTTAAGAGGTGACTTAATTGAGGTATACAAGATGATCAGAGGATTAGATAGGGTGGACAGTGAGAGCCTTTTTCCTCGGATGGTGATGTCTAGCATGAGGGGACATAGCTTTAAATTGAGGGGAGATAGATATAGGACAGATGCCAGAGGTAGGTTCTTTACTCAGAGAGTAGTAAGGGCATGGAATGCCCTGCCTGCAACAGTAGTGGACTCGCCAACACCAAGGGCATTCAAATGGTCATTGGATAGACATTTGGACGATAAGGGAATAGTGTAGATGGGCTTTAGAGTGGTTTCACAGGTCGGCGCAACATTGAGGGCCGAAGGGCCTGTACTGCGCTGTAATGTTCTATGTTCTATGTAGCTTGGGGCCGCATGGTCCCCACACTCATGGCCAGCGCCGGCTCTAGGGTTGCTGGCGCCCCGGGCAAGCTGAACTTCGGCGCCCTTGGGGGGGGGGGGGGGGGGCCGGGGGGGGGAGGGGGGGGGGGCGGGGCCGGGGGGGGGGGCCTGGGGGGGGTGGGGGGCCGAGGGGGGCGGGGCCGAGGAGGGGGGGGCCGAGGAGGGGGGGGGCGGGGTGGCGGGGCTGAGGAGGGGCGGACCCGAGGGGGGGGCGGGGCCGAGGAGGGGCGGACCCGAGGGGGGGGGGCGGGGGGGGCGGACACGCGGGGGGGCGGACACGCGGGGGGGCAGACGCGGGCGGACCCGGGGGCGGGGCGGGGGCGGGGGGGGGGGGCGGGGGCGGGGCCGGGGGGGCCGAGGGGCCGAGGGGGGCGGGGCTGAGGAGGGGGGGCGGGGTGGCGGGGCCGAGGAGGGGCGGACCCGAGGGGGGGGCGGGGCCGAGGAGGGGCGGACCCGAGGGGGGGGCGGGGGGGGCGGACACGCGGGGGGGGCGGACACGGGCGGACCCGGGGGCGGGGCGGGGGGGCGGACCCGAGGGGGGCGGACCCGAGGGGGGCGGGGGGGGACCGAGGGGGGGGCGGACCGAGCCGGGGGGCCGCCCTGGGGGCGGGCAGCCACCGCGCATGCGCTGGTTGGCACCGGCCCAACTGCGCATGCGTGGGACCCGAGTCTCTGGCGCCCCCGAGCACATAGCGCCCCGGGCGACAGCCCGAGTTGCCGGTGCCTTGAGCCGGCCCTGCTCATGGCTGCCAGTGTTCAATAGGGATCATACTGGCATTGTGCTGATAGCATGTCGTGCAGCAAGCATCCTTTCCTTCAAAGTAGTCTGTCCCTCTTAAAGAGAAACTACATTGATTTAGAGGAGTTTGCTGCTGAACACTATTGAAAAATGAAATGAAAAAATGAAATGAAAATCGCTTATTGTCACAAGTAGGCTTCAAATGAAGTTACTGTGAAAAGCCCCTAGTCGCCACATTCCAGCGCCTGTCCGGGGAGGCTGGTACAGGAATTGAACCGTGCTGCTGGTCTGCTTGGTCTGCTTTAAAAGCCAGCAATTTAGCCAAGTGAGCTAAACCAGTGAGCTGGTTTAATATGTGAGCTGCAATTCTAAACAAGGAAATAGAACAGCAAGGCACAGAAGGGGCAGTAGAGTCAGGATTGTGGCTCGAGAGGAATTTGTGGTGGAGATAAAATGGTGGGGAAACATCATGATTCCATTGGGGAGCCAAGAGCCCCTCAGGGAGCAGTCTCAGAGGATTGTGGGGTGGGTGCAGAAATATCAATTCCTGATGTCTGGTGATGAGACCAGTGCCTGAGGAATCTAATGATCTCATGCTGGTGTCCCAGGTCAGTGAATGCACCTTTAGATGACATCTCCCCCAGCCTCTCACCCTGCTCAATGTATGACATCCCCATCACTCACCCAGCAGCACTCACTGGACCCATGTCTACAAGTCAGGTACTCCCTTTTAAAGGGAAAGGCCCCACCCCCATGCCCCTCCACCCTCACAAAGTTGCTGGGAGGCTGCCTTGATGTAGTTGGTAGATGACAGCCATCCCCAAAGAGCTGTTACAATTCCAGCCAGGATGCCAATTTCTATGTGTACCTGATGATAGCCAGTTCCACCAAAGCACAACCACTCTCGACCCCTCCACTGCTTCTGTATTGTCTGACTGCTGGTCCAACGTGCAGTCCTGGAGGAGTGGAAATTTCCTCCAATTAAATATTGAGTCGATACATATTTATCTCATCATAGCCCGTTTGCTGCAACGGACTCATTACTAGATCGATGCAAATGTATATGTATGTTCTAAAGATTCACTCTTAAATGTAAGGGGGATGGTCACAGATGTAAGGGCCCATTTGGCCCATCGTAACTGCACCGTCTCTCCTGACGAGCATCAGGACTTAGTGCCATTCCCCTGCCTGTTTCCCGTACCCCTGTACATTATTTCCATTCAAATAATCATCTAATACCCTCTGGAATGCCTTGATTGAATCTGCCTCCACCACACTTCCAGGCAGTGTGTTCCAGATTGAAATACTCGTGTGAAAAAGCTTTTCCTCACATCACATTGGCTTCTTCGGGCAACTGCCCTAAAATGGGAGGGGTCTGAACCTACAATATAAATCACAAATTAGGGATGGTTGCAACTGTCTTACATCAATAGTTACCCAGAAAAAGTTGGTGGAATTAAAACCACGTCTAGCTTCTTTGTAATTACAGTCCTCAACTACTGCGTGACCCACGGACTGAGCCCACCACCAAGGGACCCTCCAACCACCACCCCCCCCCCCCCCCCCCCCCCCCCCCCTCCCGACTACCCCCATGATCCAATGGGACCCAAGTGCCCCGGCTACCTCCTGTTTGCCCTCGCCCACAAACTGCCTTCCCCCTCCTTACACCCCCTGCCCCCCAGCTACACCCTTTCTCAATGCCCTTCCCCCCCCTTGCTACCTTCCCCCCCAATTCTACACTGCCTTTCAATTATCCTCCTCCCTGCCAGCTACCCTCCCTAATCGCTTCCCTCCCCAACTGACTGCCTGATACCTCCCTGATCACCCAATGCCACTGACCACCACCCCCACTGATCACCCAATCCTTGACCATTCACTGATCACTCCCAGCCACCTGATTCCCCTGGGTGGGGTCTGAAATGCATGCATAAGTGGGCGTCAAAGGCAGAAACCATCATTGTTTTAAAAAAGTTCTTCGATATGCACTTGCAAGTGCTGTATCCCATAGGAGCACAAGACAAGAGCAGAAAGTAAGATTAGGCTGGAAGCTCCTTTCCGGCCGGTAGAGACATGATGGGCTGAATGGCCTCCTTCTGTGCAGTCAAGCTGTCTATGTTTCTTTATTACTATTAGTTTTAGTAAAACCACTTTAGAAGAGTGTACTGCTGCAGATTTAAGAGGTCGGTTTTGAGTTGAATCTTCATTATAGGGGGTTTCTTATTTGGAAACGCCCATGGATTGTGACAGTCTAGCATGACTAAAATAGTTTTCAGTTATCTTATCTTCTGATGGGTGTGTGCTGGGCTAACTGAATTCAGTTGCATCATCAGTTGTGATGCAATAATTCCGCTCAATCCCTGAATTGTTTGGGGATAATCAATTAGAATTTATGCCCTCCCCTGGGCTGGTTTGGGGACAGGGTGGGGACTCGGTCACCTTGCTACCTCTACCCCAATTACCGGGGAGGGGGAAGAAAAGGCTCATGGTCGGCCTTACTGCCCTGACACCAATTGAGGCCCTTAAGTGGGAAACTAAGTTGGTATTCAACCAACAACGGGCAGCACGGTCACCATGTGGGAAGCCCAGAAAGCAAACGCCGTCTCGGTCGCTTGTGGGCTCCTGGGGTGGGTCCTCATTCAAAGGCACTCATGCTAATCAGTGGTCCCGGTCTTGGGAAGGGGTGGTGGGTGGGGGGAGGGGGGGGGGGGAACACCCAAATCACTTTCTGTTTGGTACTGGTGCCCACCTCTCTCCCTCTACAACTCCCATCCTACCCTCACTCATCTTGGTGGTCCGAGGCCTTTCCCTGGGTGCATGCCAGCTGTTACCACAGCGCTACCTCCAATGGACAGATGCCAGCTTCCTATTGGCCTTCATCCCCAGGGGCCTTTATCCTGGGGAAGGCTCATCACTGACTGTGTAAGTGTTCAGTACCTAAATACTTATAGGAAGTGGAGAGGGGACCTTGCAGGCTTTATAGATGGTGGCCGAGTCCTCCATCACCTGGATTAGATTCTGCTCCTGACCTCTAGGATGAAAGTGTGTGGAGTCGATGTTATGTGAGGGTGGCACAGTGGTTAGCACTGCTGCCTCACTGCTCCAGGGACAAGGTTTCTTGTCCGACCTCGGGTGAGTGTCTGCGCAGTGTTTGCACATTCTCCCCGTGTCTGTGTGGGTTTCCTCTGGGCTCCCAGGTTTCCTTCCACAGTCCAAAGATGTGTATGTTAGGTGGATTGGCCATGATAAATTGCCCTTGGTAGGGGGTTGCAGGAATAGGACGAGGGATTTGGCCTGGGCAGGGTAGTCGTTCGAAGGCCGAATGGCCTCCTTCTGTACTGTCGGGATTCTATGATTGGGTTACACTGAATTTACTGACACTCTGGGGGTGATTCTCCAAAATGGAGACTAAGTGTTTGTGGCGTTTCACGACGACGCAAAACAGGCGTGGGGATGACCAATTCTGTCCCCCATAAGGGGCCAGCATGGCACTGGAGCAGTTCACGCCGCTCCAGCCTCCATTCCCGGCACCAAATAGGCACCACGCCAACCCGCGCATGTGCAGTTGGGCCGCACCAACTTCTTCAGCGTGCGGCCCCTACGCAACATGACGTGGGGATTTAGGGGTCGGCCGCACAACAAAGTAGGCCCGGTGGCCGGTGGGGGGGGGGGGGGGGGGGGGGGGGGGAGAGAGGCCGGCCCTGCCGATCGCTGGGCTCCGATTGCGGGACAGACCCCATCGGAGCGCCCCCCCCCCCCCCAGTGAAGAAGCGCTTTTCCTCACCCCAGAGGCTGCCCCCCAACCCTTCGCGCAGAGTTCCCGCCGGCAGCGACCAGGGGTGAACAGCGCCAGCAGGACTCTGCTTTATCCGCGCGGCCGCTCGGCCCATCCGGACTGGAGAATTGGTGGCCCCGCCGATTCCAGCGGCCCGCAGCCGGCGCCGCATCAAATGCGCCAGCGCAAATGGCGCTGATTCTCCGCTCCTCGGAGAATCGCCCGCCAGCATCGTGGCACGGTTGCGGTGATCCTCTGGTCCGGCGCAGGGCTCGGAGAATTGCGCCCTCAATCTGGGATATTTAACTTCAGCAGAAACCTGGGGCAGCCACTGGGTGACTGGTTTGGATATCACCGTCTTTGTTGGATTTTCTGAGGTCACTTTAATCTGGATAAATTTGGCAAACTGCTGGAAGGTTTCCTAGCTGAACGCCCCGAGTATGTGCATGAGCCAAATGGAGCTTGATGCATTCAGGCCGATCGAAGAGCAAATGAACTATTTTCTAAATTTACTAACTCTGCCCCAAATCAATTGTATTCCTCAATTAAGTCACTTAAAATATAAATCCTTTGCCGCTCCATAGCAATGCTGTATCCCAGGAACATACTGGCACTCCTTGTATTCAACACTGCCATGATGGAAATATGGACAATATCTGGCATTGTTACTTCATCAAGTTGAATATGTATACCCACATCTGGGGTGGTATATTGAATGGTTGCTGTGATCTGTGTCAGAATTTCCTGAAATGTCAGTGATTGCTGGACACCAGACAGAATGGATCTGATGCTGATTCACTCGCTCTACACAAATCTGGCTCGGAGCAAGTGGAAAACCAATCCTTCATTATCATGAAGAATGGTTACTTGAAGAATAGTCTCTGGGGCAAACTACTGGAAATGTACCCAACCAGACATCAGTGCTTGAGGAAAGGAGGACATTGCAGAAAACCTGCAAAAAGAAAGAGGAAACACAAGGCTCAGAAGCTGGGAGTAAGGATGGAGAGCTAGGCAAATACTTTCACAGAATCTGAAACAAAGATTTCTCCAGTTTAGTGGTATTGAATGAATCCTTTATAGGGTTTTCAAGAAGCCATAAATAAGGACCAGTGAATAGTGAGTCGAGCGGTTATCCGGCGTCTACATTACATAAAAGCTTCCAAATCCGTCAGGGAATTCCCACAAGGATCATCACAGATGACAAACGTTTTGCAATTCCAAGCTCCATGACTGGATGCATGCCAATATAAAAAATCTATTTAGTGGCAATCAGGAATACCATTTGAGCAGAGGGTCAAAGGTCTGTTGGCATTAACGATGGAGAGCAATGTGAGTTCCAGTTTCTGCTTCTTGATCCTGGATGATCCCAGGGCTTTCTTCTGACAAAAGTATTTCAATGCTGTCACCAAGTTTAGGCTGTTGGTGCACTTTTGACAGAGATTATTTGTGGATATCTTTGCCCATAGGACTGGCAGTTGAGTACAACACAGATATCCATTTTCCACACTTACCTGGCCTCTGGCTAACTCCTGATATGCTTTCCCTCTGTAAAACATTCAGGTATGTTTAACATGTTCCTCTATTTTCTGTATCACTCTCCTTACTTACAAGTCACTGGGCGCGATTCTCCGGCCTCGTTGTGCTCTCGCTCAAGCGAAACGAGGTCGGTCAATAGCGGGAGAGGTCGAAAACGGGAACCGTACCAGGCGCCAAACAGTTAGCAATGCAACCGGCCCGCTCCGGTAAGTGAAATCGGGATCCTGCCGTAGCATGGCGAGAAACCAATTATCACCATTTAAGCCCTATTTCCATATAGTTAACGGGAGCCACCACATATCCAACGGCCTCTCGTCATTCAGCAGCCTCCCCAGTACTCCTTTTTAAAAACGTGAACCTGGTGGAAGGGTTTCTTTGTGGAGCCGAGGAGGTGAATAGGCATCTTCCATCACAGGCAAAGAGACTGGGGGTGCTGGGCATGCCATCCCAGTGCTCGGTAGGGGGAACCTTGGTTGGGGTGGGGGGGAGGCGTTGGGAGGCAACCGGGGGGCAAGCAGGCACGGCAACACCATGCTATCTCCTGGATCATGTGTAGCCATTCCTGGGGCAACATTTGTCTCTGCCCGTATGCCCCACCGACCACCCATAAGCCAAATCAAATTCCAAAGTCTCTGGCCGTTTGGCTGAAGGCTATTGCTACTGAGGAATTGGCGAGCACTTCACACAACCCAACTGGATTCCATGTGGGTGGGTGTGCCATGTAGAATATGGGAGTCATTGCCTAGCATCCCAATCACACGTTGATGCATGGACACGGTGCCTGAACACTGCGGGAGGCAACACCACACACATAGCAGCCAACATCCCAACACCCAGGGGATGGGACACAGTTCAGGGGACATGTCCATGGCCGGAGGGTGGGTGAGTGCCACAGGGAGGGGGAGATGCCTGGAGAGATGGGCCAAGAGTTCGGAGGTCAGCCCGCATTGCAGAAGAAGGTCACAGAGGCATCATAATGGTTATGCACAAAGGTGTTGATTGTGTTTGACAATCCCCCACCCTCCCAATGGTGCTGCCCCTTCTCCCAGCCTCAGCCCCCTCACCCTATACCTACGCCCTCACTCCCTCCCCTTCTCCCGATGTGCTTGGCCCTCCTAGCTCTACCAATGTATCACGGTGCATCATCAGTATGCACATCTGAGGTGGAGGCAGCCAGCTGCTTACCACATCCTATGGCCTTCGATGCCGCTGGCGGGCATCTACTGGGGCCTCTGGAGCTGGAGGGCCCCGGCTCACTTGTCGGCAGCATAGCCGTGCCGCCCTGTCCCGTGTGCTGGCTGTGAGACTCGGCCTCATCAGAGAGGTGGAACTTGGGGGAGCTGGTGGCCACCATCCCCACTCCATGGAGCGGGACCGGTTTGGCACCCAGCTCGCCCTCCTCCTGGTAGGTGCCCTTGGTGCCCTGGGGTTCACCTTGGGATGGAGGAGCGGGTGGTTCAAGCCTCGGCTGTCCCTACATCATCTGGCTCTGCCAGCCCCGGTGACTCCCCGATGTCTGCACCGTGGGGTCAACGCCCTCGGCGATGCTCCTCAGTGACTTGGCCTTGCTCTGCAGCCACCTCGGTAATGCCCACCTTCAACTGGGATAAGCTCCACAGCCTCTCGGCCGTTCCCGTCTGAGAGCGGGACATGTCCACGGAACCTCATCAAGGTCCGCCTGGTATTGGGTGACATCCACCAGTGAGGCGGATATTCTGCTGACTCCCTCAGCCATGGCGGCAACCGACTGCGCGATAACTTGGGCACCTTCCCTAACTGTGCCAACATCCTGCACCAGGCTCTCCAACGTGGTCACCATCCTAGAAGTGTTGGCCTCCGTGGAGAGTAGTCCATGGTGAGTCTGATGGTGGGATGGATCCAGACCTTGGATCCAGAACTTCAGAGCACCCTACGTGCTCTCATCCCACGTACTCCCGGCATTGGAGATCTCTACTGCCTCCCGGAAATACACAAGACCAACACACCAGGCCGTCCAATCGTTTCAGGCAATGCGACCCTGTGTGAGAACCTCTCTGGCTACATCGAGGGCATCTTGAAACCCATCGTACAAGGTACGCCCAGCTTCTGTCGCGACACGACGGACTTCCTACAGAAACCCATGGACCAGTTGAACCAGGAACATTCCTCGTCACAATGGATGTCTCGGCACTCTACACCAGCATCCCCCACGACGACGGCATTGCTGCAACAGCCTCAATACTGTACACCGACAACTGCCAATCTCCAGACGTAATTCTTCAACTCATCCGCTTAATTCTGGATCACAACGTCTTCACCTTCGACAACAAGTTCTTCAGCCAGACGCACGGAACAGCCATGGGGACCAAATTCGCACCTCAATATGCCAACATCTTCATACACAAGTTTTATCAAGACCTCCTCACCGCACAGGACCTTCAACCGACGTTATACACCAGATACATCGATGACATTTTTTTCCTTTGGACCCTTGGCGAAGAATCACTGAAACGACTACACAAGACATCAATAAGTTCCATCCCTCCATCAGACTCACCGTGGACTACTCTCCAAAATCAGATCCATTCTTGGACACTCTCTTCTCCATCAAGGACGGTCACCTCAGCACTTCGCTTTACCGCAAGCCCACGGATAACCTCACGATGCTCCACTTCTCCAGCTTCCACCCTAAAGAAGCCATCCCCTATGGACAAGCCCTCCGCATACACAGGATCTGCTCAGATGAGGAGGAGCGTAACAGACATCTACAGACGCTGAAAGATGCCCTCGTACGAATGGGATATGGCGCTCGACTCATCGATCGACAGTTCCAACGCGCCACAGCAAAAAACGTTACCGGCCTCCTCAGAAGACAAACACGGGACACAACCGACAGAGTACCCTTCGTCGTCCAGTACTTTCCCGGAGCGGAGAAACTACGAAATCTTCTTCGCAGCCTTCAACACGTCATGGATGAAGATGAACATCTTGCCAAGGTCATTCCCACACCCCCACTACTTGCCTTCAAACAACCGCGCAACCTCAAACAAACCATTGTTTGCAGCAAACTACCCAGCCTTCAGAACAGCGACCACGACACCACAGAACCCTGCCATGGCAATCTCTGCAAGACGTGCCAGATCATCGACATGGATACCACCATTACACGTGAGAACACCACCCACCAGGTACGCGGTACATACTCGTGCGACTCGGCCAACGTTGTCTACCTCATACGCTGCAGGTAAGGATGTCCCGAAGCGTGGTACATTGGCGAGACCATGCAGACGCTGCGACAACGAATGAATGGACATCGCGCAACAATCACCAGGCAGAAAGTTTCCCTTCCAGTCGGGGAACACTTCAGCAGTCAAGGGCATTCAGCCTCTGATCTCCGGGTAAGCATTCTACAAGGCGGCCTTCAGGATGCGCGACAACGCAGAATCGCCGAGCAGAAACTTATAGCCAAGTTCCGCACACATGAGTGTGGCCTCAACCGGGACCTGGGATTCATATCGCATTACATTCACCCCCCACCATCTGGCCTGGGCTTGCAAAATCCTACCAACTGTCCTGGCTTGAGACAATTCACCTCTCTTTAACCTGGGGTTACCCCTATCTCTGGATCTGTAAAGATTTAATGACCTGCAAATGCTCGCATTCTAAGCATTGTCTGGCATCTTTGAATTTGTCGAAATATATGTTTCTGGAACCTACCTCTTCATTCAGCTGAGGAAGGAGCAGTGCTCCGAAAGCTAGTATTTGAAACAAACATGTTGGACTTTAACCTGGTGTAAGACTTCTTACTGTGCTCACCCCAGTCCAACGCTGGCATCTCCACATCATGACTTCCTTTAAGATCCTAGGATGTAGGCCATCAGGTCCTGGGCTTGTCTGCCTTCAATCCCAATAGTTTGTTGAGTACTGTTTCCCTATTTATGCTTATTGTTCTAAGTTCCACCCTTTCAAATACCTCCGAATTAGCCGTTCCTATAGCGATGGTACTAGTGTCCTCCACTGTGAAAACTGAGGCAAAATATTTATTTAGCATTTCTTCCATTTCTGTGTTACCCACTATTAACTCTCTGGCTTCATCTTTCAAGGGACCAACATTCACTTTAGCGAATCTCTTCACTTTTATGCACTTATTGAAGCTTTTGCTTTCCTTTTTGATATTTTGCACTAGCTTTCTTTCATAATTTACCTGGACAGGTTCGAGATGGTGCCGGAGCGTGGTGACTCTCTGCGAGCTCTCCCAAACAGATTCTCTTTTTACATCTTGTATAATCGTACTAATCTTTTAAAATTTAATTCTGACACTAACATTATCACTAACCTTTCTCTTTTATCTATGTATTTACATTGTGGACCTTGTGTTGCCCTATTATGTATTTTCTTTTTCTTTTCTTTTCACGTACTAAATGATCTGTTTGAGCTGCTCGCAGAAAAATATTTTTCACTGTACCACAAATCCATCCATCCGGGGGCAAGGTTGAGAAGGTGGAGCCTTCACGAATAACCTCAGTCAGTACTGGAATTAACCCTGCACTGTTGGCCTCACTCTGCATCATGAACCAGGGGCGGGATTCTCCGACCTCGCTCCGGGTCGGAGAATCGGCGGGGGCGGGGGGGGGGGGGGGGGGGGGGGGGGGGCGCGAATCATGCGACGCCGCTCTGACGCCGGCCTGCGATTCTCCGGCAACCAGAGAATCGGCGCCAATCGTGCCGGTGTAGTCGCCGCAGTGCTGGTCGAGCCCCCCCACGGTGATTCTATGTGCTCCACGGCTGAGTGCCCACCGAGTTTGGCCGAGTCCCGCTGGCGTCGTTCGCATGTGGTCCTACCCGGCGAGACCTCGGCCTTCATGCTGCGGGGGATGTCCTGGTGTGGGGGAGGGAGATCCGACTCCGGGACGGGGCCTTCACGGTTTCCAGGCCCGCGATCGGCGCCTACCGATCGGCAGACGGGCTAACTGTGGGGGGGGGGGGGGGGGGGGGTGTATATTGTTCCGCGCCGGGCCCCTGTAGAGCTCCTCCATGTTGCCTGGGTGCCGGCGCGGAGAAGGCAAGCCACGAGCATGCGCGGACCCGCGGCAGCTGTGCCGCCGCCCGTATCGGCAGCTGGAGCTACATGAAGCGCTCCAGTGCCGTGCTGGCCCCTTGTGCGGTGCACAATCGCTGCTCCTAGGGCCCAGATGACGCCGTCGTAAAATGCTCTGGCATTTACGATGACGTCAATACTTAGCCCCAGGATCGGAGAATCCCGTCCCAGATGTCCAGCCAACTGAGCTTGTGAAAACTGAAGCCATTTCTTAAGTACCTACCATGAAATCCATACCCCCATTATTGATTCAATCCCTTTACCTGGCAAATGTCTGACGCTGAACCAGACTCTGTACAACCGTGGCATAATACTTCAATCTGAGATGAGCTTCTGAGATGCCTATTTCCACCTCTATAACTTCACCCCCTACCTCAGCTCATCTGCTGTTTGTGATGATATGATTTGCATACCTGTCTGCCATTGGGGCAGAGCACCGGCTTACCATTGGCCCTGGTCGGTCATGTGCCTCTCGACCGATTGGCCGAGAGGCTGAGTTAACCACGCCTCCATTACCGAGGTATAAATAGACAAACGCCCGGCGATCGTCCATTCCATTGTAGACGATCGCAGAGCTGTGTTCTAGTTTATTAAAGCCTGACTTTTGTAAAGCACTCGTCTCTCGTACAATTGATGGCATATCACTGTTGAAACCTCATTGAGGCCGTTGGGCCGTAACTTCCTTGCGGGTTCGCGTCTCTAAGTCACTGGTGTGCCGCACAGGAGTGGCGTGGCGACCCGGAAGTGCGGGCGCTAAAAGCACGCGGCGTCCAAACTCGTGGCTGTTTTTTTGTCTGCTTGGAGCTCTGCGCTGCTGAAGAAAACATCGCCACTTACCCAGATATTTGGTGAGTTTTTACACCTTTTTATTTTCACGGAAATCTTTCAGTCCAGCAGAAGCTGGAGACATCGGGAGACAGACTTTGGTCGGTTAAAGTTTTATATTATTAGTGTTTACCGTTTATAACTATGTTTAAAATCAATTAAAATGAAAGGAGGATATATATATTTTTTACGTCTGTCAATTCCATTAAAATGGTACTTTACACAGAAGGTGAAAGAATGATTTTTATTTAAACTTTGGTTTGCCACCAGGATGTTAATTCCATTAAAGGAACTATAATGTATATAACGCCGTGGCCACTTGCTAATGGGTATGATTGTCTACCTAAGATACTCGGTGTTACTGGCCATGGGTTCTGTGGGTCCTTGCAGAGCTGTTGAGTCCGATCCTAGGACCACATCTTCAATCCTTCACTTGCCAGCTGTTTCCAAAAGGTGGGATCAGTCATTGGATGCTAAGTGGTGGTTATTCCTTTCTCAGGCTCCTTTTCTGGGTCTCCTCTTGCCATTGGTTGTTCTCGAAGAATTGTAGCCCTCCAATCAGGAGGTGACTCCAACCACGTCTCTTCTGAGCAAAGGTCTCCCAGGCATTGACGTCTATGTTCTATTTCTTGAGGTAAGCCTACAAGGTGTCTTCGAAGAGCTTTCTTTGTCCTCTTGTCGGGATCCTTCCTTGAGCTGGATGAAGAAAATATAAACTCCACACAGACAGTCACCCAAAGCTGGAATTGAACCTGGGTCTCTGGTGCTGTGAGACAGTAGTGCTAACAACTATGCCATGATGCCACCCCCATTTCCTCCAGAAGCTTCGGTTTCCTCCCACAGCCCAAAGATGTGCAGGTTAGGTGGATTAGCCATGCTAAATTGCCCCTCAGTGTCCAAAGATTAGGTGGGGTAATAGAGATATTGCGGGAGCATGGGTCAAAGTAGAATACTCTTTTGGAGTGTCAGTGCAGACTTTATGGGCCGAATGGCTTTCTTCTGCACTGCAATGATTCTATAAACACTGATTTTAAAAAGTCAGATGTTACAGGGACTTTTAAAATCTTATGATCCTAATCTCAATTAAAACATAAAAACAAGTTTAAGCAAGCCACACGTAATATTAGATAATATAGTGCAGATTTAAATAGTTTCACAGATTTAAAACAAACCTATGTTCACTTACAAATAATCACCTTTCACCATAAAAAAATTAATTGAAAATTACTTTAAAATTATCAACAACAATAGCAATGCCTGTTTAAAGGAAAGAGCTAAAAAAAACTCTTAAAAATATCTACATGATGTGCCATCAATTAATCACAAGACGAGGAGTGAACGAAACTGAGGCTTTAATAAACAGAAAGCCTCCTGACCTCTGATCCCGAACTGGGGCAGGGCCGGAGGTCAGCCATCTTTATACCGAGCCCGAGGGGAGACGGAGCCATCAGGCAGTAGTTTACCACAATACATGTAGTACAGTAACAGTTTACAAAAATACATATAATATACTAACAGTGGTTTACCACATTCACCCTCTGTTAAGAAAAAGAGTCCAGCGGGGGTGAAATGGACTTAAAGGTCAAGTCTGTCGGGGACCTTGACCTTCCGCCATGATTGCCTCAGTCCCGGCTGCTGTGTAGGCACTGGTGTTGAGACCTGCGTGTCCGGGAGCGTGTTGTCCTCTTCTTCACCCAGTGGGCCTGCGGGTGCCAAATCTTGAAGTAGCCGGGTAGTGGTGGAGGGAGATGGTGTAGGGTCAGGGGTGGTGGTGATGATCGCTGGGGAACCTGCAGGTGCCAAATCCCAGAGGGAGACTGTCCTGCCACCCGTCATGATGTGCCACGTAGGCATATTGTGCGTTGGCATGGACGAGCAGGACCTTCTCGACAAGGGGATCCAATTTATGACTCCTGGCATGCTTCCGGATGAGGACGGGCCCTGGGACTGTCAGCCAGGATGGGAGCGAGACCCGGGAGATACATTCGTGAGGGGTCTCATTAGTGGCAGTGCACAAGAGCGACCAGATGGAGTGGAGCGCATTGGGAAGGACCTCCTGCCAGCGGGAGACTGGGAGACTTCTAGACCGTAGGGCCAGAAGGACGGCCTTCCAGACCGTCGCGTTCTCCCTCTCCACCTGTCCGTTGCCCCGGGGGTTGTAGCTGGTCGTCCTGCTGGAGGCGATGCCCTTGCTAAGCAGGAACTGACGCACTAGTCGCTCATGAAGGAGGAACCCCGATTGCTATGGATGTAGGTGGGGAAGACTGAAGGTGAAGAGACTGTGAAGGGCCTTGATGACGGTGGCAGAGGTCATGTCAGGGCATGGGATGGCAAAGGGGAATCGTGAGTATTCGCCAACAATGTTGAGGAAGTACACGTTATGGTCAGTGGAGGGGAGGGGCCCTGTGAAGTCGATGCTGAGGCACTCAAAGGGGCAGGAGGCCTTTACCAGGTGCGTTCTGTCTGGCTGATAGAAGTGCGGTTTGCACTCCGTGCGGACCTGGCAGTCCCTGGTCATGGTCCTGACCTCGACAGCGTAAGGCAGGTTGCGAGCCTTGATGAAATGAAAAAAACTGGTGACCACCAGGTGACAGATGTCATTGCGGAGGGCCCAAAGTGGGTCTGCTTGTGCGTTGGCACATGTATCGCGGGATAGGGTATCTGGGGGCTCATTGAGCTTCCCAGGTCGGTACAAGATATCGTAGTTGTAGGGTTGGAGAGTTCGATCCTCCACCTCAGAATCTTGCCGTTCTTGATCTTGCCTCGCTGTGTATTGTTAAACATGAAGGCAACTGACTGTTGGTCAGTGAGGAGAGTGAATCGCCTGCCGGCCAGGTAATGCCTCCAATGTCGCTCAGTTTCTATAATGGCTTGGGCTTCCTATTCGACGGAGGAGTGTCGAATTTTGGAGGCATGGAGGGTACGGGAGAAGAAAGCCACGGGCCTGCCCGCCTGGTTGAGGGTAGCCGCCAGGGCAAAGTCCGACGCATCGCTTTCCACCTGGAACGGAATGGACTCATCCACAGCGTGCATCCTGGCTTTGGCAATATCTGCCTTGATGAGGTTGAAGGCCAGGCGGGCTTCAGCCGTCAAGGGAAAAATGGTGGATTTAATGAGTGGACGGGCTTTGTCCGCATAATTGGGGACCCACTGAGCATAGTAAGAGAAGAACCCCAGGCATCTCTTCAGGGTCTTGGGATATTGGGGGAGGGGAAGTTTCAGGAGGGGGTGCTTGCGGTCGGGGTCAAGCCCTAGGACTCCGTTTTCCACAACGTAGCCAAGGATGGCTAGGTTGGTTGTGCAGAAAACACATTTGTCCTTATTGTGTGTGAGGTTGAGGAGCTTAGCGGTGTGGAGAAAATGCCGTAGGTTTTTGTCATGGTCCTGCTGATCATGGCCGCAGATGGTGACATTATCTAGGTACGGGAACGTGGCCCGCAGCCCGTACTGGTCAACCATTCGGTCCATTTCCCGTTGGAAGACCGAGAGCCCATTGGTGACACCGAAGGGAACCCTGAGGAAGTGATAGAGGCGGCCATCTGCCTCGAAGGCAGTGTATTGGCGGTCCTCTGGGCGGATAGGGATCTGGTGGTACGCAGACATCAAGTCAACTGTGGAGAAGACTCGATACTGCGCAATCTGATTGACCATGTCAGATATGCGGGGGAGGGGGTACGCAACGAGCTGCGTGTACCAGTTGATCGTCTGACTGTAGTCGATGACCATCCGGTGCTTCTCCCCAGTCTTGACGACCACCACTTGGGCTCTGCAGGGGCTGGTACTAGCCTCAATGATCCCCTCTCGTAGGAGTAGCTGGACCTCCGACCTGATAAAGGCCCTGTCCCGGGCACTGCATCGTCTGCTGCTAGTAGCGACGGGCTTACAGTCTGGGGTGAGGTTCACAAAGAGCGAGGGTGGAGGGATCTTAAGTGTCGCGAGTCTACAACCAGTGAGGGGGGGGGGGGGGGGGGGGGGCGGGGTCCACCCAACTTTAAAATAAGGCTTTGAAGGTGGCACTGGAAGTCGAGCCCCAGTAATAGGGCAGGGCACAGATGGGGGAGGATGTAGAGCTTAAAGTTAGTGTACTCCCTGTACCGAAAGGGTCGTGACACAGTACCCCCGGATTTCTACGGAATGTGATCCGGAAGCCAGGGAGATTTTCTGGGTCGCGGGTAAAATTGGGAGGGAGCAGCGCCTTACCGTATCTGGGTGGATAAAGCTCTCTGTGCTCCCGGAGTCGAAGAGGCAGGCCGTCTTGTGCTCGTTGTTCCGGACGGTCATCGTGGATTTCGTGAGATGATGAGATCCAGACTGATCGAGTGTGATGGAGGAGAGCTTCGGAAGGTGGTGGGTGGGTTGGTCCGAGGTAGCGGTGGCCAGCATACGGCTGGGTGAGTAGGGGTCCTGGGAGGCTGTGGAGGTGTCCCAAGGTGGCGGCCCCCATGGGTGCACGTGGCGGGTGGCATCGAAGGCGGCGTCAAAGATGGCGGCCCCCATGGGTCACGCGTGGCAGGTGAAATCAAAGATGGCGACGAAGAATGCGGCCCCCACGGGTCGCACATAGCGGGTGGCAGCGAAGATGGCGGCGCCCACGGGTCGTGGGTGGCGCGGCAGCTGTGTCCGGCCCCAACAGGCAACAGGCAGCGCTGCTAGGCCTAGGAACTTTAGGGACAGGTCGGGCCTGGCAGACTTTGGCAAAGTGGCCCTTCCTCCCACACCTGTTGCAATTCGCATTCCGTGCAGGGCAGCGTTGTCTGGGATGCTTACCCTGGCCGCAAAAATAGCATTTCGGGCTTCTGGCATTGGCGGGCTGCACAGGTTTGCGCCGGACTCGTGTCGGATGATGGCAGCGCCCACGAGGTCCACGAGGGTGCCGCGTGGTCGGAGGTGTAGGCCTCCATGTTCTGAAAAGCCATTTCCAGCGAGTTTGAGAGCTGCACTGTCTCTGGGAGGCGAAGTGTTCCCCCTTCTAGCAAGCGCTGGCGGATGTAATTGGATTTAATGCCCACGACATAGGCGTCCCTGATCAGCAGCTACATGTGTTGGACATCCGATACCGCCTGGCAAGCACGGTTCCGGCCAAGTATCCGCAAGGCACGCAGGAATTCGGCTTATGATTCTCCGGGGCGTTGTCGCCTCGTGGCAAGGAGGTGCCTAGCGTACACCTCGTTTACTGCCTTTACACTGTCCTTTTAGCAGCATTATCGCCTCTGTATACAAGGGGGCGTCTCTGATAAGAGGAAAAACTTGCGGGCTCACCTGTGCGTTGAGTATTTGAAGCTTTTGTAGGTCAGTGACATCGTCGGTGGAGGATCCGAGGTAAGCTTCCAAGCAGCTTAGCCAGTGCTCGAATGGCAGTGGCACAGCTGCTTGTGGGTCCAGCTCCAGGTGATCAGGCTTGAGTGATGAATTCATCTTAAAAGTTTAGCTTCTTAAATTGAAGTACCATCAATTAATCACAAGACGAGTAATGAACGAATCTGAGGCTTCAATAAGCTAAACAGAAAGCCTCCTGGCCTCTGATCCCGAACTGGGGCAGGGCCGGAGGTCAGCCACCTTTGTACCGAGCCCGAGGGGAGGCGGAGCCATCAGGCAGTGGTTTACCACAATACATGTAGTACAGTAACAGTTTACCACAATATATATAATATACTAACAGTGGTTTACCACACTACATATATTTAAAACACCTGTTAAAAGAGTTGCATGTTGTTTTCGATCTAAATGTGCTATTTAAAGAGAACATTTGGATAGAAAACAACAGGCAACTATTTAAATAACCTGCCCTCAATGAGCGTTTCCAAACTGGTCATGTCATAAGGGTGAGGGGCTGCACTACTCCTGTGCCCTGCTGGAGCCTGCGCAGAACAGGGCGCAGGAGGCTCCAGGCTGCCGAAAAGAAAGGAAAGTTCCTCGCAACATCGGAGCGCAGGTAAGTGTGAGGATTTCTCTTTCAAAATCGGCAGCCTGTGGAATCCCACTGCAAGCAGGAAATTATGGGCCTTTGTTTCCTCTGGACTTGACTATTCCAATGCACTCCTGGTTGGCCTCCCACTTCTAACATTGTAAACTTGAGATCATCCAAAACCCTGCTTCCCATGCGCATTCCTATCAAGGCTCATTCACCCACCCTCCCTGCGCATGTCGTATGCTAAAGGCATTGACTCCTGGCTAAGCGGTGCCTCGATTTAAAACCTGCATGGCCTCACCCCTCCTTATCTCTGTAATCTCCTCAAGGCCCAAACCTCTCAGGTTTCTGCTCTCCTCTAATTCTGGCTTCTTGTGCACCCCTGATTTTAATTACTCCTCCATGTGACTCTGAGGCTCCAAGCTCTGGAATTCCCTCCCACTTCACTTTCCTCCTTTAAGATGCTTCTTAAAACAGACCTCTACAGAAAATATCTTATCATAGAATTTACAGTGCAGAAGGAGGCCATTCAGCCCATCGAGTCTGCACCGGCTGTTGGAAAGAGCACCCTACCCAAGGTCAACAACTCCACCCCATCCCCACAACCCAGTAACCCCACCCAACACTAAGGGCAATTTTGGACACTAAGGGCAATTTATCATGGCCAATCCACCTAACCTGCGCTTCTTTGGACTGTGGGAGGAAACCGGAGCACCCGGAGAAACCCACACACACACGGGGAGGATGTGCAGACTCTGCACAAACAGTGACCCAAGCCGGAATCGAACCTGGGACCCTGGAGCTGTGAAGCGATTGTGCTATCCACAATGCTACCGTGCTGCCCTTGGTTCGTATTGGATGGACCGAATGTATGCAACACAATTGTAGTTGTGATAACCCTCACGGGGGCCACGGGGAATCACTCATCAATCTTCCCGTGGGTCTCATAGCGTACGAGTATCCATGGTAACGGGAGGAGGCCCGCCCAGCTGGGACTCGTTACTGAGTCCTTTAAATACCGTCCCAGACCTGGCCTGGGAGTTCCATTAGTCCCGGGCTGCGACACTTGTGTTGTGTGCCACAGGTGCGGATTTACTTTTGAGTTTAGAATAAATCTGTTTAAACCTCCCTATACATGTTTCCTGGATTACTACAGTAGTATTCCATGATTTTGCTTCATCTTGCCGGTTGCAAAAACTGCCCAATCAGAACTCACCTGCAATAATGCTCTTTTCATTCTTCTCAAGTGGTTTACCAGCCACTTAACTGGTGAAGTAACATCTGAGTGCATTAACCCAGCTCTGGAGAGTGGCAAACTACACAGAATTAATCAGAGCAACAAATTGTATCGACTGATTCATTGGCGCAATTCATTGTAAATTTTTTAGATTGATTTATAGCTCAATTGCTTTGGAACCACAATATGTGCTCCTTGGTTTGAAGTCAACCTCTGATTTTTCAAATCAGGCATAAAGATTAATGAGTCGTGCTACAGAAATTGTGTGCTCCCCGTGCTGAAAATTATATTCAAATGATTGTTCTGTTTTTACTGTCCTGCTTTCGGAGTATAGAGGTTCTTGTGTTTTATTTAAATTGACCAGATTGGAATCTTTATTCAGCCAGGAGAATGAAATGTATCATTGAATAGCTCATGGGGAATTATTCATGGCTCTGTTCCCAGGAGTACTGAGAAAAATCAGGCAGGCACAAAGTGTCCATACTACGAGGAACCCGACTGACTTGGGAGTGGAACAGAAGAGAAATCAGATGATACAACCCGATTGTATCACGGTACGGTACGGCACGGTACGGCAGCTCGGTAGCATTGTGGATAGCACAATCGCTTCACAGCTCCAGGGTCCCAGGTTCGATTCCAGCTTGGGTCACTGTCTGTGCGGAGTCTGCACATCCTCCCCGTGTGTGCGTGGGTTTCCTCCGAGTGCTCCGGTTTCCAAAGATGTGCAAGTTAGGTGGATTGGACATGATAAATTGCCCTAAGTGTCCAAAATTGCCCTTAGTGTTGGGTGGTGTTACTGGGTTATGGGGATAGGGTGGAGGTGTTAACCTTGGGTAGGGTGCTCTTTCCAGGAGCCAGTGCAGACTCGATGGGCCGAATGGCCTCCTTCTGCACTGTAAATTCTATGATCTATGATCTATGATCTATGATTGCCCAGGATCATGAAAAACAGGTCATCTGGTGAGTCTGGACAGAGACCCAGGAAAGACTGAATTTACTGCTCACCCTGCATGAACTGCTCCTGAATCCATCCCTGTTCAAACTGCTCCTGAATCCAGCCCTGTTCAAACTGCTCCTGAATCCATCCCTGTTCAAATTGCTCCTGAATCCAGCCCTGTTCAAACTGCTCCTGAATCCAGCTCTGTTCAAACTGCTCCTGAATCCAGCCCTGTTCAAACTGCTCCTGAATCCAGTGTGGTGATATAATCACTGTAGTGATGTGTACTTGCAGTAAGGGGATGTATGGCTGTACCTGTAATACAGGTTCCTCCGGTAAGCCCCTGCCGGCTAGCTCCGCCCACAGGGAGCTTGTGTATAAATATAGTAAGAAGTCTTACAACACCAGGTTAAAGTCCAACAGGTTTGTTTCAAACACGAGCTTTCGGAGCACGGCTCCTTCTTCAGGTGAATCCGTGCTCCGAAAGCTCGTGTTTGAAACAAACCTGTTGGACTTTAACCTGGTGTTGTAAGACTTCTTACTGTGCTCACCCCAGTCCAACGCCGGCATCTCCACATCGTGTATAAATATGCGTGTGAGTCACTCAGACCCTAGTCTACAGTTGCAGATGGGGGAATAGCATCGCACAGCAATAAAGCCTCTATTGTACTACTGTCTCGTCTTTGAGTATAATTGTTAGCGCTACATCCAGCCCTGTTCAAACTGCTCCTGAATCCAGCCCTGTTCAAACTGCTCCTGAATCCAGCCCTGTTCAAACTGCTCCTGAATCCAGCCCCGTTCAAACTGCTCCTGAATCTATCCCTGTTCAAACTGCTCCTGAATCCAGCCCTGTTCAAACTGCTCCTGAATCCAGCCCTGTTCAAACTGCTCCTGAATCTAGCCCTGTTCAAACTGATCCTGAATCTAGCCCTTTTCAAACTGCTCCTGAATCTAGCCCTGTTCAAACCGCTCTTGAATCCATCCCTTTTCAAACTGCTCCTGAATCCAGCCCTGTTCAAACTGCTCCTGAATCCAGCTCTGTTCAAACTGCTCCTGAATCCAGCCCTGTTCAAACTGCTCCTGAATCCAGCCCCGTTCAAACTGCTCCTGAATCCAGCCCTGTTCAAACTGCTCCTGAATCTATCCCTGTTCAAACTGCTCCTGAATCCAGCCCTGTTCAAACTGCTCCTGAATCCAGCCCTGTTCAAACCGCTCCTGAATCCAGCCCCGTTCAAACTGCTCCTGAGTCCAGCCCTGTTCAAACTGCTCCTGAATACAGCCCTGTTCAAACTGCTCCTGAATCCAGCCCTGTTCAAACTGCTCCTGAATCCAGCCCCGTTCAAACTGCTCCTGAATCCAGCTCTGTTCAAACTGCTCCTGAATCCAGCCCTGTTCAAACTGCTCCTGAATCCAGCCCTGTTCAAACTGCTCCTGAATCCAGCCCTGTTCAAACTGCTCCTGAATCCAGCCCTGTTCAAACTGCTCCTGAATCCAGCCCCGTTCAAACTGCTCCTGAGTTCAGCCCTGTTCAAACTGCTCCTGAATCCAGCCCTGTTCAAACTGCTCCTGAATCCAGCCCCGTTCAAACTGCTCCTGAGTTCAGCCCTGTTCAAACTGCTCCTGAATCCAGCCCCGTTCAAACTGCTCCTGAATCCAGCCCTGTTCAAACTGCTCCTGAATCCAGCCCTGTTCAAACTGCTCCTGAATCCAGCCCTTTTCAAACTGCTCCTGAATCCAGCCCTGTTCAAACTGCTCCTGAATCCAGCCCTTTTCAAACTGCTCCTGAATCTAGCCCTGTTCAAACTGCTCCTGAATCCAGCCCTGTTCAAACTGCTCCTGAATCTAGCCCTGTTCAAACTGCTCCTGAATCCAGCCCTGTTCAAACTGCTCCTGAATCTAGCCCTGTTCAAACTGATCCTGAATCTAGCCCTGTTCAAACTGATCCTGAGTCCAGCCCTGTTCAAACCGCTCTTGAATCCATCCCTGTTCAAACTGCTCTTGAATCCATCCCTGTTCAAACTGCTCCTGAATCCAGCCCTTTTCAAACTGCTCCTGAATCCAGCCCTGTTCAAACTGCTCCTGAATCCATCCCTGTTCAAACTGCTCCTGAATCCATCCCTGTTCAAACTGCTCCTGAATCCAGCCCTGTTCAAACTGCTCCTGAATCCAGCCCTGTTCAAACTGCTCCTGAATCCAGCCCTGTTCAAACTGCTCCTGAGTCCAGCCCTGTTCAAACTGCTCCTGATTCCAGCCCTGTTCAAACTGCTCCTGATTCCAGCCTGTTCAAACTGCTCCTGAATCCAGCCCTGTTCAAACTGCTCCTGAATCCATCCCTGTTCAAACTGCTCCTGATTCCAGCCCTGTTCAAACCGCTCCTGAATCCATCCCTGTGCAAACTGCTCCTGATTTCAGCCCTGTTCAAACTGCTCCTGAATCCAGCCCTGTTCAAACTGCTCCTGAGTCCAGCCCTGTTCAAACTGCTCCTGAATCCAGCCCTGTTCAAACTGCTCCTGAATCCAGCCCTGTTCAAACCTTGCCTGAATCCAGCCCTGTTCAAACTGCTCCTGAATCCAGCCCTGTTCAAACTGCTCCTGAATCCAGCCCTGTTCAAACTGCTCCTGAATCTATCCCTGTTCAAACTGCTCCTGAATCCAGCCCTGTTCAAACCTCGCCTGAATCCAGCCCTGTTCAAACTGCTCCTGAATCCATCCCTGTTCAAACTGCTCCTGAATCCAGCCCTGTTCAAACTGCTCCTGAATCCAGCCCCGTTCAAACTGCTCCTGAATCCAGCCCATTTCAAACTGCTCCTGAATCCAGCCCTGTTCAAACTGCTCCTGAATCCAGCCCTGTTCAAACTGCTCCTGAATCTATCCCTGTTCAAACTGCTCCTGAATCCAGCCCTGTTCAAACTGCTCCTGAATCCAGCCCTGTTCAAACTGCTCCTGAATCCACCCCTGTTCAAACTGCTCCTTAATCCAGCCCTGTTCAAACTGCTCCTGAATCCAGCCCTGTTCAAACTGCTCCTGAATCCAGCCCCGTTCAAACTGCTCCTGAATCCAGCCCTGTTCAAACTGCTCCTGAATCCAGCCCTGTTCAAACTGATCCTGAATCCAGCCCTGTTCAAACTGCTCCTGAATCCAGCCCCGTTCAAACTGCTCCTGAATCCAGCCCTGTTCAAACTGCTCCTGAATCCAGCCCTGTTCAAACTGCTCCTGAATCCAGCCCTGTTCAAACCTTGCCTGAATCCAGCCCTGTTCAAACTGCTCCTGAATCCAGCCCTGTTCAAACTGCTCCTGAATCCAGCCCTGTTCAAACTGCTCCTGAATCCAGCCCTGTTCAAACTGCTCCTGAATCCAGCCCTGTTCAAACTGCTCCTGATTCCATCCCTGTGCAAACTGCTCCTGGATCTATCCCTGTTCAAACTGCTCCTGAATCCAGCCCTGTTCAAACCTCGCCTGAATCCAGCCCTGTTCAAACTGCTCCTGAATCCATCCCTGTTCAAACTGCTCCTGAATCCAGCCCTGTTCAAACTGCTCCTGAATCCAGCCCCGTTCAAACTGCTCCTGAATCCAGCCCAGTTCAAACTGCTCCTGAATCCAGCCCTGTTCAAACTGCTCCTGAATCTATCCCTGTTCAAACTGCTCCTGAATCCAGCCCTGTTTAAACCTTGCCTGAATCCAGCCCTGTTCAAACTGCTCCTGAATCCAGCCCTGTTCAAACTGCTCCTGAATCCAGCCCTGTTCAAACTGCTCCTGAATCTATCCCTGTTCAAACTGCTCCTGAATCCAGCCCTGTTCAAACCTTGCCTGAATCCAGCCCTGTTCAAACCTCGCCTGAATCCAGCCCTGTTCAAACTGCTCCTGAATCCATCCCTGTTCAAACTGCTCCTGAATCCAGCCCCGTTCAAACTGCTCCTGAATCCAGCCCTGTTCAAACTGCTCCTGAATCCAGCCCTGTTCAAACTGCTCCTGAATCCAGCCCTGTTCAAACTGCTCCTGAATCCAGCCCTGTTCAAACTGCTCCTGAGTCCAGCCCTGTTCAAACTGCTCCTGAATCCAGCCCTGTTCAAACTGCTCCTGAATCCAGCCCTGTTCAAACCTTGCCTGAATCCAGCCCTGTTCAAACTGCTCCTGAATCCAGCCCTGTTCAAACTGCTCCTGAATCCAGCCCTGTTCAAACTGCTCCTGAATCTATCACTGTTCAAACTGCTCCTGAATCCAGCCCTGTTCAAACCTCGCCTGAATCCAGCCCTGTTCAAACTGCTCCTGAATCCATCCCTGTTCAAACTGCTCCTGAATCCAGCCCTGTTCAAACTGCTCCTGAATCCAGCCCCGTTCAAACTGCTCCTGAATCCAGCCCAGTTCAAACTGCTCCTGAATCCAGCCCTGTTCAAACTGCTCCTGAATCTATCCCTGTTCAAACTGCTCCTGAATCCAGCCCTGTTCAAACCTCGCCTGAATCCAGCCCTGTTCAAACTGCTCCTGAATCCATCCCTGTTCAAACTGCTCCTGAATCCAGCCCTGTTCAAACTGCTCCTGAATCTATCCCTGTTCAAACTGCTCCTGAATCCAGCCCTGTTCAAACTGCTCCTGAATCCAGCCCTGTTCAAACTGCTCCTGAATCCAGCCCTGTTCAAACTGCTCCTGAATCCAGCCCTGTTCAAACTGCTCCTGAATCCAGCCCTGTTCAAACTGCTCCTGAATCCAGCCCCGTTCAAACTGCTCCTGAATCCAGCCCTGTTCAAACTGCTCCTGAATCCAGCCCTGTTCAAACTGCTCCTGAATCCAGCCCTGTTCAAACTGCTCCTGAATCCAGCCCTGTTCAAACTGCTCCTGGGTCCAGCCCTGTTCAAACTGCTCCTGAACCGAGACACCCAGAAGCATCCTGAGTTTCATTGAAAAGCAAGAGGAAAAAAGGAGAGAGTAAATTAAAACTATCACGATCATCGTAGAAAAAGTTTTTTGAACCTGCTGAGATTAAATGCTGATTGCCTTTATACTAGGTTATTAAAATAAGTGAAAATGATTATAGTTGATACAGTGGTTGTACCATCTTCTGAAGTTCACTAGACTCTTGAGGCCAGATTGGGAAGCAGGCCTTGTGTCACTGTCTGTGTGGAGTTTGCACTTCCTCCCCAGTGTCAGTGTGGGTTTCCTCCGGGTGCTCCAGTTTCCTCTCACAGTCCAAAGATGTGCGGGTTAGGTGGCGTGACCATGATAAATTGCTCTTAGTGTCCAAAAGGTTAGGTTGGGATATGGGAACATGATGGAGGCTTCATTCACCATGCTGGCCCCGGCCAGGCCACATCGGAGTCCCCTCCCGGGGTCAGACCCCCCTCACCCCCACAGACCTCCCCGACCCTTCCACGCCAAGTTCCTGCTGGCTGAGAGCAGGTGTGGACGGCGCCGGCAGGACTCAGCTTTTTTACCCGGCTGCTTGGCCGGGGCGGCGTGGCGTGATTCACGCTGGTCGCGGGGATTCTCCGGCCTGATCCCAGGCTGGGAGATTCCCGTCCACGGTGCTCTTTCCAAGGGCCGGTGCAGACTCGATTGGCTGAATGGCCTCCTTCTGCACTGTAAATTCTATGTCTAAATATACCTCTACAATGTAGCCAAGCAGGTTGATTATTGGCCTGGCCAATCTTTCTAATATGCTTGATGGCAGACAGTAAGAGTGGGAGAGTTTCCTGGTCAGCAATACTGCAGAACGCAACAACAAAGCATTGCAGTGCTTTGCTAAGCTTAATCATGGGCAAATGCAATGGAAACCCATGGCTTCCTGGGGCATGGTACCGAAGGAGGAGGAAGTGAATGGGTAAACATTTGGCACTTGGAGTATAATAATGGAAAACATTATGAGTGAGATTCTTCCTTCTGGGGACTAAGTTCCCACGCCGGCAGGAGAACCGGCGCCAACCACTCCAGCGATAACAGCCCCCAAAAGTGTGGAATTCTCTGCATTTTCAGGGGCTAGGTGGACGTCGGAGGGGTTGCCAAGGCTCCAGCCAGTGCCAAAGGCATGCGCGGAACAGCCCGCATGATACCGTGCATGCACAGACCGGCCAGCGTATTTTTGCGCATGCGCGGGGGATTCATTTCTCTGCGCCAGCCCCTGGGCAATATGGCGGAGCCCTACAGGGGCCCGGCACGGAAGAAAGAATTCCCCCCACGGAATAAACACGGCCGCAGATCAGTAGGCCCTGATCACGGGCCAGGCCACCATGGGGCCCCCCCCGGGGGCGGATTCCCCCCCGCACCCCCTGAGGACCGCCCCCGCATACTCACCTGTCAGGTTCCGCCGTGCATGAGGTCACTAATTCACGCCGGCGGGACTGGCCAAAAATGGACGGCCACTCGGCCCATCGGCGCCTGGAGGATTGCCGGAGGGGCCGCTGTCAATGGGCCCCGACCGGCGTGGTGGGAATCCCGCCGCCACCCGAAAAATGGCACCAGAGAACAGGGCAGCCAGCATGGGGCGGTGCGGCGGGCCAACGTTTCCCATTGACAACAAGATTACAGCAATATGGGCAGCACGGTAGCACATTGGTTAGCACTGTTGTTTCACCATGGTCCCAGGTTCGATTCCCAGTTGGGTCAGTGTCTGTGCAGCGCCTGCACATTCTCCCTGTGCCCCGGCTTCCTCCCACAAGTCCCGAAAGACGTGCTGTTAGGTCATTTGGATATTCTGAGTTCTCCCTCCATCTCCCCGAACAGGTGCCGGAATGTGGCGACTAGGAGCTTTTCACAGTAACTTAATTGCGGTGTTAACGTAAACCTACTTGCGGCAATAACGATTGTATTGACCCCCATTATAGAATCTTTTAATTTAAAACATTTCATTCTTGTTTCCAAATCCCTCCACAGCCTCACCCCTCCCTCCCTCTCTCTAATCTCCTGCAGCTCTACAACCCGCCAACTATGTCAGGCCTCTTGAGCATTCCCAATTTGAATTGCTGCACCATTGCTGGCCGTGCTTTCAGCTAGATGGGTCCTAAATTCTGGAATTGTCTCTGTAAACCATTCTTTCCTCCTTTAGGATGTTCCTTTAAACCTATCTCTTTGAGCAAACTTTGATAATCTGCCCTCATATCTCCTTGGTTGGCTGATTTATTAATAACACTTTGTGAAGCCCCTCAGTACATTTTATCCTGATAACGGAGCTTCATGAATGTTCTTGTTGCTTTTTGTGAGTTGGGTTTTTGCCTTCAATGGAACATGCAACTCCAACAGCCCTCCCTCACCCACAACACAAAACCCACTCATTCAAAACCCAGTCCCAATTTATCCTGACCCAAATTGAATCTAAATCAGGATTCTGAAAGTTGAATTAAGGAAGCATTATGGATCCGGGCGGCACGGTGATGCAATGATTAACACTGCCGCCTCATGGTGCTGAGGACCCGGGTTTAATCCCGGCCCCAGGTCACTGCCCGTGTGGAATTTGCATATTCTCCCCGTGTCTCACCCCCACAACCCAAAGATGTGCAGGCTCGGTGGATTGGCCAGGCTAAATTGCCCCTTAATTGGAGAAAAAGAATTGGGTACTCTAAATTTATTTTAAGAAAGGAAATATTCTGGACACTGGTCTGAAATCTGACTCCTGAAGAAGATGTAGAAGAAGGCATTCAAGATGGTGCCGAAAATATTCACGAGAATGAGGAACTTGATTTATGGAGATAGATTGGAGAATTTGGAACTGTTTTCTTTGGCGTAGAGAAGGCTGAGAGGAGATTTGGTGGCGCTATTCCAAATCATGAGATTTCTGGATAGAGTAGAAAGTGAGAAACTTTTCCCACTCATGAAGGGATGGGAATGAAAGGGCTCAGCCATAAAGTGATTAGTGATATGAGGAAAATCCTTTTCATGCAGAGGGTCATTGGGATTTGGAGTGTGGTGGAGGCAGGTCCAACTGAAGGATTCAAAAGGTATCTGAAAAGGATGAGAATGTTACAGGGGGAAGGCACTTGGTGAATTGCTCATTCGGAGAGCTAGTGCAGACATGATGGGCCAAATGTCCTCCTGCGTTATAACAATTCTGTGGTGTCAGTCAGCATCTGAAAAAAGAAAGCAGGGTAACACTTCTGGTGGAACCTAGATCAAAACACAAACATCTTCTATCTGTTTTTTTATGTAACTGAAGATTGGTTATCAAGAGGAACTGGAACAAAGTGAGCAGTATTGTCACATAGTGGAGGCAATCTTTTTACAAAAATAAATATGTTCATGTTGAGTTAGATTTCAGGAGAAGACTGGACATTTGTTCTCCTTTTCTCTATCCCACTATTGGCTGAAACTGAATCGACACTTCATTTTTCCACCATTTAAAGTTATAAAGCTACCCATATATACGTTCCATACCACACTTCAACACTACCCCCCGTCATCGTCTATTTAAAGCGACTTTAACCTTACAGCGATGCTGGGCTGAATTTTCCATCTCCTGATGCCGGCAGCTAGAATTGCAAACAGGTGGAAAATAGTGGGTAATGGAAAGATCCCGATTTGTGTGTGGTGCCAATTCCAATGCTATGCTCCGGTCCCCCACTGGCGGCATTAATAAAGACGTGCTCCGTGCTGACGGGCCCATGTAAAACCATCATTTGCATGGATTTAAATCACATTGGTAGTGTGGTGGTATGAATGTGAGCACTGCCATTGGTGCAGAGCATTGGTTTCCCATTGGCTCTGGCTGGTCATGTGCCTCTCGTCCGATTGGCTGGGACTAGTCATGTGACTGCTCACCGATTGGTCGAGAGGCAAGTAGACCCCACCTCCGAGGCGGGATATAAGTGCCCAGAGTTCCCGGCGGTTGGCCTTTCTCTGTAGTCGACCACCAGGCTAACAACTAGCTGATTAAAGCCACAGTTTGGATCTTCATCGTGTTTCGCGTCCAATTGATGGTACATCAGGTAGATTGCACGCAAGTGTGCTCCACTCTTCCGCGATGCTCCATCCCTCTGAGGCAGACGTCACATGGGTGAAAATTGGTGCAAGCATTTACAAGCGGAGCCTCGGCTCCATGGCCATTGAGGGGGAGTCAGAGGGTAAAATATCCTTCAAAAAGTCTCAAAACATGTTAGGCTTGCATGGGGAGGGGGGGAGGGGGGGGGGGGCTGCCTGGACCAAGGGGATATAGTGGCGAACAACTTGGTGCCAAGTCCTTGCACCCAGGGTGTCCCCCTCGACGTGGGGGTGGCCTGGCTCAGACGGCTATTGCTGCAGCACATGATTTAAACGCACCCCTTTGGTGCCACTTATAGGCTCCTGGCTGTTCACTCTGCTGACTGCTCACTGTGTCCTCTAAATGCTCAGAGAACCTCTGGTCATGTGGGAGCCCACCCAGGCCACCCCTTTGGAAACCCTCATATCCCAGCATTATTATTGGGCGTGGCCATGCTCAGTTGCTGGTGTTGGCACTCCTCAGAAGTGCAGCCCCACTGCAGGGGAATAGCAGAGCTCACCTGCACTGTAGCCTTTGGAACCCTCCCTGGCACATGGCCCCTCTCAGGGCAGAGGCCTCACCAGTGACATTATCCCACCCCTCTGGATCATGAGCTGTCTCCTCTCGGTGAGGCTGGCAGCACTGACTGCCTCTGCCACCTCCACTCAGGTGCTGTTCAGCAGGGCGGGCTTGAGTCTGTGGCCTTCCCTGGGGAAGAGGGTGTCTCTCCTCTCCTCATTTACATTGTGCAGCGGGTCTATTTCACACTCCCAAAATGGTTGGGGGGGGGAGTAGGCGCTCACTGAGCCATCTTTGTGGGTGCAATGAGTGTGTGGTGAGTGGAGCGTTTGTAAGCAGCTTCAGTTGTCAGACTCTTTACTGCGAATTCTGCCCCAGCAGAATCACCGCTTCCAATTCCCACCGGCAGAGCGCTGTCCCATTTCCACGTCCAGAATCTCAGAACAAACCACGCCCCCAACAGGAATGCGAATTGTAAGCTATTGAATTTAGCAGGAGTGCGATTCAGCGGGTTGAAGTTAAAGTCTGCTGAACGTCATGTTTAATGGGATGTTTCCCAGCGGTTGCAGTGCTGAGAAACATTCCGCTACCCAATGCACTTTGCTGTTTGTTTTGGCCTCGGGGAGTTTCTCCCCAGTGAGGCAGTGCTTATGCTCGCCAGCAGGAAAGGTAGATCAGGGTGCCATTTCGTCCGGCAGCCCCAATCTTTCCCCCCCGCTCCTTTCAGGCCCCTGTGCTTTTTTGACCCCCCACTCCCCAACCTTAGGGACGGCCCGGGAATCTCCATTCATCTCCCCTAGGCTGCACGGTAGCCCAGTGGTTAGCACTGTGGCTTCACAGCTCCAGGGTCCCAGTTTAGATTCCCGACTTGGGTCACTGTCTGTGTGGAGTCTGCACATTCTCCCCGTGTGTGCGTGGGCTTCCTCCAGGAGCTCCGGTTTCCTCCCACAAGTCCCGGAAGGCATGCTGTTAGATAATTTGGACATTCTGAATTTGTAATGACTTAGGCCAGGCCTTTGAGATTGGACAATTCGAATACGAGTTCCCTGATTAGTGGCCCAATCAGGGAACCCCTTTCTGTGTATATAACAGGGAGTGTCAGATCCTTTGCACTCCCGGTGTAGACAGCAGACGGAATGGTCATGGTTGTTCAGCTGTTGGGTTTGTAAATAAAAGGAATTCTGGTGACGGGACTTCTGCCACTGTGGACTTATTACAGAATTCTCCCTCTGTGTACCCGAATAGGTGCCGGAGTATGGCGACTAGGGGCTTTTCACAGTAATATCATTGCAGTGTAAATGTAAGTCTACTTGTGACAATAAAGATTATTATACTTGGCAAGAACTCACCAGACCCAACTCTGGCAGTGCCAACCTGGACACCATGGCAGTACCAAGGTGCGTGGATGCTAGGGGGAGTGCCAGGGTGAAACTCTGCCCTGCCCCAACCACCTGGGAGTCTCCAATGGCCTGGGGCCCTCCCCCCTCTTCCAGGTGCTGATACACCTGGTCCTTGTTTGTCTGGACCAGGACTAAACGGTGCCCATGTGAAGTCTTCCAGGCATGGCCGGTGAGTACTGGGCGCCGGTTGAGGCGTTAGGTTCATTTAAATATTCAAATCTGGACCTTACCCAGCAAGGGTGAGATTCAGATCACGCCTCGCGGAGTTATTTGTTGTTTACAGCACAGAAGGAGGCCATTCAGTTCATGGTGTCCACACCGGCTCGCAAAAGAGCTACTCGGCTAGTCCCATTCTCCAGCCCTATCTCCCTCTAAATTAATCGCTTTCAAATATGTATCCAGATCTCTTTTGAAACCTTCTATGGAATCTATGACCCCTAGTCACTGACATACCAACTAGAGGAAACAAAATATCCTTCTTTACCCTGACAAAATTGTTCTGAATTTTCAACACCTCAATAAGGTCACCTCTTAATCTTATCTGCTCCAAGGAGAACAAGCCTAATTTTTTCACTCTTTCCTTGTATCTAAAATTCCTCAATCCTGCTGCCATTCTAATAAATCTCCTCTGCACTATCTCAACAGCCTTCCTTAAATAAGGTGCCCAGAACTGAACACAATACTGAAAATGTGGTCTGACCACCAATGGTTTGTAGAGGTGTAGTTACGTGCTTTTATACTCTATGCCTCTCTTTATAAACCCAAGGATCCTGTAAGCCTCCTTAACAACTGTTTAACTTGCCTGGCCACCTTCAGAGAATTATGCACTTGAACCCCCAGGTCCCTCTGCTCCTGTACTCCCCTCAAAGTTGTACCATTGGGCCTATATTGTCTCCTCATGTTTCTTCTACCAAAATGTATTGCCTCACATTTTGCAGCATTGAAGTTAATCTGCCAGGTGTCTGCCCATTTGGCCAACTTGTCAATGTCCCTCTGAGTCGCTCAGCATCATCTTCACAGTTTACTATTCTCCCAAACTCAGTATCATCTGCAAATTTCAAGATTTTGCCCACAATCCCCACCTCTAAACCATTTATATAAATCAGAAAAAGCAAGGGTCCCAACACAGCCCTGAGGAACACCACTTTCAACTCGTCTCCAGTCTGAGAAATGCCCATCTGCACCTACCCTCTGTTTCCTATCTCTTGGCAAACTTCTAATCCATGCTGCCAAGGACCCATCAGTCCCAAACATTTTTAATTTGCTAACCAACCTGCCATGTAACTCGTTATCAACCTGGTGCCTGGCGTGAAGGCCAATTTGGGGCTCGCGTGCAATTTACCCGTTGTGCCCGGATCTGTGCCGGGCGTAACGGGGTCACTGAATTGCGTTCTTAGTCTCCCAAATGGAGAATCCAACCCACTGTTGGATTTACCTCTTCTGCTTCCAGTCTGCTGTTCCTCCCCCACAACTGTCAGACTCCCCTCTGCCATTCCCCCCTCCACCTCTATGTTTACCTCTAATTTCTCTCCGGTCAAAGTATAGGTTGTCAACATGGATCAGGAAGAACAAAGGTTTGAATACTTGGGGAACGCCACCGCAAACCTTCCTCCAGCCAGAAAAATATCCTGTAATATCCCGCAAGGGACCAATGGGATGGGAATGCTGGTCTTCCCCATGCTCCTTGCAGAATATGAACTCCCCTGCTAGAATATATATATATTGTAGATAAAGCATCATTCTTATTTTTACTCAGTATGGACACCCCATGTCCTTATTAAACATCCATTAACCACTACGCTCTAGACTCTAGAGTCTAGAGTATGAACTCCCCTGCTAGGGATGGATATATTTCAATTACCCAGGGTATATAAGGTCGGCCAGTAAGGCATCACTAGAGAAGAACCCGGTAGGGGTCTACTGGCTAGAATATATACATTGTTTGTAGATAAAGCATCATTCTTATTTTTACTCAGTATGGACACCCCATGTCCTTATTAAACATCCATTAACCACTACGCTCTGTCTCCTGTCACTCTACCAATTTAGTATCCATGTTGCAACTACTGTCCCTTTTATTCCATGAGCTATAACATTGCTCACAGGTCTGTTGTATTGACTTATACAAATGCCTTTTTGAAGTCCATGCACACCATGGGCGAAATTCTCCGACCCCCAGCAGGGTCGGAGAATCGCCCGGGGCTGCCGATAATCCCACCCCCGCCGTGGCAGAAATTCTCCGCCACCCGGGAATTGGCGGGGGCGGGAATCGCGCCACGTCGAGCGGCGAGCCCCCTCCGGCGATTCTCCGGCCCATGATGGGCCAAAGTCCCGTCGCTGGGAGGCCTCTCCCGCCGCCGAGGTTTGAACCACCTCTGGTGGCGGCGGGATCGGTGGCGCGAGCAGGCCCCCGGGGTCCTGGGGGGGGGGGGGGGGGCGCGGGGCGATTGGACCCCGGGTGTTGCCCCCACGGTAGCTAGGCCTGCGATCGGGGCCCACCGATCGGCGGGCGGGCCAGTGCCGTGGGGGCACTCTTTCTCTTCCGCCGCCGCCAAGGCCTCCGCCATGGCGGAGACAGAAGAGAATCCCCCAGCATGCATGCGCCGGTGGTGACGTCAGTGGCAGCTGCCGCTGATGTCACCACCGGCGCATGCGCGAACCGGCGAAGGCCTTTTGGCCAGCCCCGGTGCTGAGCGGCGGGCCTGAAAGGCCGCTGGTGCCGGTTTTGCCGCCAGTTGGCGTGGTGCCAGCTGCTCCGGCGCGGGCTTAGCCCCCAAAGGTGCGGAGAATTCCGCACTTTTGGGGAGGGCCAACGCCGGAGTGGTTGGCGCCACTCCGCTACACCGGGACCCCCCGCCCCGCCGGGTAGGGGAGAATCCCGGCCCATATCAACAGAAGTTTCCTCATCAACCCCCTCTGTTACGTCTTCAAAAAACTCCAGCAAGTCAGGGAAACACAATTTTCCCTTAAAAAAACCATGCTGGCTTTCCTTAATTAACCTGCATTTGTCTATGTGACCATTATTTTTGTTCCGATTTATTGTTTCTAGAAGTTTCCCACCAAAGTGAAACTGTGTGTCTGTAGTCGTGCGGTTTATCTTTACACCCTTTTTTGAACTAAGGTGTAACATTTGCAATTTTCCGGTCCTCTGGCACCACCCCTGAGCCTAAGGCAGATTAGAAAATTATGGCCAGTACCTCTACAGTTTTCATTCTCAATTCCCACAGTATCCTTGGATGGAGCTCATCCATCCCTGGCACCATATCAAATTTAAGTACAGACAACCGGTCCAATACCTTCTCAATTTTACATCTTTCTACTGTATTAATTACATATTTCCTGGGGAGCATCTTCTTCCTTGATAAAGAAAAATGCAAAATATTCATTTAATAGTTCAGCTACCACCCTGCCTTTTGACGTAAATCCACCTTTTGGTCTCTATCAACACGATTGTCCTTTCTCTCTTTAAATGTATATAGAATACTTTGAAATTCACTTCTACATTCGCTGCCAGGTTCTTTTCATGTTCTCTCTTTGTTTCTCTCAATTGGTTTTTCACTTCCCCTCTGAACCTTCTATACTCTGCCTGGCTCTCCATTATATTATCCATTTGACATCTATCATAAGCACATTTCTTTCTTCTTCATCTCAAGCCCCATCTCTTTAGTCACCCAGGGAGGTCTGACTTTGTTTGCCCTACCTACCCCCTTGGAGGGAACTTATCTTGACTGTACCCAGGTTCTCTATTCTTTGAAGATTGTTTAATGCCATTGTTCAACTCCGGTTTATCCTGCCTACCACTGACTTCAATTTATTCCACCCAAATCTATTCTTACCCCATTGAAGTTGGCTTTTCCCAGTTAATTATTCTTACTCTAGATTGTTCTTTGTCCTTTTCCATACACAACCCAAACCGTATAATGTTCTTCTACTGACATCTGATCTATTTGGCCCACCGCATTCCCAAGAACCAGGTCTAGTGGTGCCTCCTTTCACATTGGACTGGAAACATACTTCCAACCCCCACGCTGGGTGGGAGAATCGCTGGAGTGCCGGCCAATGCCCGCCACGTCGCCCTGGCACCGGCACGCAATTCTCCAACACCCTCAAACCGGCGTGCCGCGTTTTACGACAGGCCGATCGGAGAATCGCAGCTCGCCATTTCTAACAGGCGAGGGGCGATTCTCCGGCCCGGACGGGCCGAGTGGCCTGCCCAATTCGACGGGGTCACGCCGGCGCCAACCACACCTGGTCGCTGCCGGCGTAATCAGCGCGCAAACGCTGTGTGTGCGGCCTGTGGGGGGGGGGGGGGGGAGGGGGGGGAGGATCGAGCTCAGTAGGGGTCTGGCCTGCGATCGGTGCCCACCGATCGGCGGGTCGGCGTCTCTAAAGGACGCACTCTTTTTCCTCCGCCGCCCCACAAGATCAATCCTCCATGTCTTGCCCGCAGGGAGGACGGCAACCGCGCATGCGCGGGTTGCCGCCGGCCGCGTCATTTACGCAGCGAAGGCCCGACGCGCAAAATTGACACGCCGCCGCTCCTAGCCCCCTGGGGGTGGGAGAATAGGGGGCGAGGAGCTGCCTCCGACACCGGAGTGAAACACTCCGGTTTTCACTCCAGCGTCGACACTTTGTCTCCCGTTGGGTGAATTTCGCCCAATGTTTTGACACCAGAGCAATTTGTGGTGAAGATTATGCTTTCCTCATGTGCATGACTAATCATCCAGTTTGGAAGTCCTCTATACTTATACCAGGGAAGAAAGAACATTGGGATAAGCTGAGCCATTCCCCGATGAAAAGCAAGGGAGATTTTGAACATCTTGTTTGAACTCTCTTTGTCCCTCCACAGATGGAGAATGGAGCCAGGAACTGGGAAGGGCCCCAGATGAAGACAGCACCAAAATCTGACAATGACTGCTTGTGAGATCTCCTCCAGGCTGTAAAGTGATAGGCGAGAGGTCCTCACATTCGCTGATGGGTAGAGGAGACCTTCCAGCCAGACATGAGAAACATGGACCAAGGTCACAGTGGAGGTCAGCAGCCTTGAGGTAATCCAACAAATTAGCTGAAATGCCAGAAAAGGTGAATTAACCTTCTGAGATCTGAAAGGTTGAAAATGGACATGTATCGAGTGATGTGATGTGGGTCCATTATGGGATTGTGTTGTGTGCAATTGCCCAAGTGTGAAAGGTGCCATGATGCTGACATGCCACCCTGCATTAAAAAGGCAGCTGAGGACTCCCACACCTCTTAGCTGCCAAGGAGCACAGAACAAATTATGCTGCTAACAAAGTACACAATGGCCACACTTTTGACGCCCTGCGTGAAGCACAGCATCATCATTACAATCTCTCTTTTTAATTGCAGGTAAAGTGCACAATGTCAAAGAAAGGAGCAGGGTGGGAGGTGGTGTTCTCAACATTGCCATCCTGACACCCATTGAGGAGGAGGTCCTGCCAACCAATGCAGCCGGGCCATAGGGTCAAGGCAAGTTAGGAGGAAGGCCTGGGGGAGGTGAGAATCCCAGGGTGCTTTTTCATAATTCCAGCAAACACTGCTGAAGGACTGGGGAGAGAAGAGTGCTTGAAGTGGGTACTTGGAACTGGCAGAAAGTAGCATTGAGGATTTGTGACATTGAGGAGAAAGTTATTCCTTTGTGTTGAATGTTATGTAAAGTTCCGACAATGAATCACATTTCCCAATGGCTCACATGTTTGCAAGGATAAAAGTGTGTCTCACCAAGCTCTCCTGAAAGCTTGAAGATATCCCTAAATTTACTTTGGTTTAGCACACAGATGCAACAGCAGCAGCTGCAGGTGGTATCTGCAAGGGGCCAACATTGACCGCCAAGGTGCAAGATGATGTCTCAGAGAAGGGCAGCATCACATCCTTGCTTCACACTGAGTACCAGTGCAAATACTTGAGCGACTCAGCTATAATGGATGGACGCACTGGTGAGAGCACATCACAGTCTCACAACCAACTGTTGGAGACTGAGATGGAACAGGACAGGAGGTGACCTAGATGCTTTGTCCCAAGCTGATTATGAGCCTCCGGAGTCATCCATCCAGGCAGCAGATGCTGGACATGCAGTGTGAGGGTTGTGTAGATGTGGCAGAAATTCCATAGGAGGTGTAAATACTGATATGCACACTGGAGGAGTCTATCAATGCCAGGAGCGCTGCAATAACATGCTGAACAGAATATATGGCTTCTTCCACTGACAGACTGTTGACTGGCACGTAGGACCAAACCCACCAGCAGATCACAGATGGCATACTGGGGAGGCGTGTTGACCTGCATACCATCGCTTTGTCTCTGAGCCCCAAGGCCCAGAGACAGAGCGAGAAGGAGGGTGAGGAGCGTGAAGTCACATCCAGTTATGGACCCTATGAGGAAGTCAGGGAGGGCCAAATGGACCGCATGGCAGTGGAGGAGCAGCTGCTGACACCATCGGGAGGTACCTCTCTGGCTACTCTTTGCCATTCTACCATTGACACAGATGCTTATGTGCAGGGCCCTGATTCTTTTCTTGTTTCCGGGTCCTCAGGTGTCTCTGTGCAATATAACTTTTAAGATGCCAGAGGACAAGGACTGAACTGTTCATAATTGTATCCGTTTATTGATCAGCAAGTCTGAAGATTGCTGATTGCTACTTCTCGCTACAATATATTTTCCATATCGACTATACAACACTACTTTATTACAATATTTCAGTACCTCAAAACGCTCATAAAAAGCAGCTAGATGGAGTGGGATGATAGGTAAGTGAGTGGAATAGACCCATGCGAATTATGTGCAGTATAAAACAGATTACTCATTCACTTGGAATCCATTATGCACTCCTGTCCTGGCAATTTCACCCCACAAAACCTGTTCACAGAAAGTTTTAATGAGCAACAAAATAAACAGAACTCCAGCCATGATTCCAGCCGCTGTGCACAAAACAATTATGAATGATAAAGGCCAGCCAACCCCAGTTCATCTCATCCGTCCCAGAATGACATACAAACATATGTATCATGAGCAGGACTAGGCCATTCGGCCCTTCGAGCCTGCTCTATCATTTGATAACATTGCCGACATTATACCAGTGACTGTGGGCGCGGTTTACTGGCCGCGTCGTGCTTGAGTGAGAACACGATGTGGGCGTTAGATCGCGGGATACACCAAAATCGAGAACTAGGCCGGTCACCAATCGGCTTGTGTCCTATCAAGCCCGCTCCCAATGGTGAAATCAGGATTCCCGTCATGGCGTGGCGAGAAAACAATAATCACCACTTACAGCCAATCTCCATTCAATCAACAAATACCCACTATCTAATGGCCTCTCGTGATCTAAATGTTATGATATGCACTCATGCACATAATGAGATACAGACAGGCAGTGACAGACACCCAGTTCAGCCAATCAACACACAGGACAGAACACAACCAATCACCAGGCAGAACACTAGAAGGTGGTCACCCACTATAAAACACATGAGGCATCAACACTCTGCCACTTTCCACTGGTGACAACTGCAGTGACAGTCAGGGTGTATATATCAGTTAGCACCTTCTACACATGGCTCAGAGCTAGTCTGGTCTAGTTAGTTATAACAAGCACGCTTAGATTAATAGAGTGTCAAACCCACAGCGAACTGTGTGCACTGCTTAACAAGTTCAATAAAGCGTATTGAACTAACATCACAGTTTGGAGTCTACTTTCAAGTACAACTGCATCCAGTTGCAGTCCGTGTTACCCCAGGGTGATTAACACGACATGGTGCCAGTAGTCTACTATCTCTAAGTGGTTTACCGCGAGTAATTCTGTGATGACCAGCAAGTGCCTTCCACAGCATGGAGAAGATCCAGGCCCCTCACCAGCTACAGATCTCCGGCAATCTCGGCGCCAACAGGCGGGTCTTCAAGCAAAGGTTCCTTCTCTACACTGAGGCCTCAGACCTCGAGGATGCGTCCGATGCCAGAGAAATTGCACTGCTCCTATCAACTGCGGAGGACCAAGCCATCCAGATTTGCAACTCGCTTAATTTCACCGACGGCCAGGACAAGACCAAATTCAAAACTGTTTTGGAGAAGTTCAACAGTCACTGTGAAGTCGAAACAAACAAGAGCTTTGAGCGCTATATCTTCCAGCAACGCCTTCAGGGTAAGGATGAACCTTTCCAATCCTTTCTAACCCATCTCCGTATATTAGCGCAGTCCTGCAATTATGGTGAAACCGCTGATTCCATCACAGGGATCAGATCGTGTTTGGGGCAGCACGGTAGCATTGTGGATAGCACAATCGCTTCACAGCTCCAGAGCCCCAGGTTCGATTCCGGCTTGGGTCAATGTCTGTGCGGAGTCTGCACATCCTCCCCGTATCTGCGTGGGTTTCCTCCGGGTGCTCCGGTTTCCTCCCACAGTCTAAAGATGTGCAGGTTAGGTGGATTGGCCATGATAAATTGCCCGTAGTGTCCAAAATTACCCTTAGTGTTGGGTGGGGTTACTGGGTTATGGGGATAGGGTGGAGGTGTTGACCTTGGGTAGGCTGCTCTTTGCAAGAGCCGGTGCAGACTCGATGGGCCGAATGGCCTCCTTCTGCACTGTAAATTCTATGAAAAATTCTATGATTCCTTTCGGGAGCAACTCCTCAAAATTAAGCACATGACCCTACCAGTCGCAATCGAGACGTGTATAGTGCATGAGCATGCGAGAAATCGGTACTCCCGTTTCAAATCAGCAGAATACGAAAAACTTGTCTCCCACGAGGCAGAGAGTGTACAGACCATCGCCCGGTTGCAGCGCCTCAGTATTGATGAAAGCGGCCATTTTGCACACTTTTCCCAGGGCCCCACACATGCGCAACACGAATGGGAGAACGGAGCGGCCGAAAACCAAACTGCGCAGGTGCGAACATTGGCTGACCGCACTGCGCATGTGCGACGACGCACGGAGCATAACAACGTCAATGTCATGACATGCCTGAACTGTGGCACCGCTCACTTAAAGCGGCAACGCCCTGCAAAAGGCAGGCGATGTTTAAATTGCGGGAAGCCTGGACATTATGCAGCCTTGTGCAGGTCTGCACCACCAATTAAGGGCCAGCGATCCCAATTCCAACACAAGCGCGTTCGATGTGTACAGCAAGGTATACTGGATTCTGATCCTGGTAGCATTACGGATCCAGAGGACGACTGCCTGGAGTCCCCCTATCATGTGTGCATCATCACTACATGTGAGAATGCCTCCTCAAATTCAGCAAGATGCCTATCTATCCTCAATGTGGATTCCGCGGACGAATGGCGTGCTGTCATACACGTAAATCAATGCAGCATCCAGTTCAAGCTGGACACTGGTGCTTCTGCCAATCTCATCTCTCAAGCTGATTTTGACCACATTAAAAAGCAACCCAAAATTCTTCCGCCAGCCTGCGAGCTCCTTGATAGTAATGGCAATGCCATAACTGCACTAGGTTCTTGTCATCTACTCGTCTCCAACAAGACCATCAATGTCAAACTGCGATTCGAAATCGTCCAGCCTGATAAGGCATCCCTGCTCGTACAGCGAGTCCATGCCATGTCTTCTTCCAATGTGGATCTTCAGGCTGATATTGATGACATCCTTAGAGCATAGAACATAGAACATTACAGCGCAGTACAGGCCCTTCGGCCCTCGATGTTGCGCCGACCTGTAAAACCACTCTAAAGCCCATCTACACTATTCCCTTATCGTCCATATGCCTATCCAATGACCATTTGAATGCGTTTAGTGTTGGCGAGTCCACTACTGTTGCAGGCAGGGCATTCTACGCCCTTACTACTCTCTGAGTAAAGAACCTACCTCTGACATCTGTCCTATATCTATCTCCCCTCAATTTAAAGCTATGTATCCTCGTGCCGGACATCACCATCTGAGGTAAAAGGCTCTCAATGTCCACCCTATCTAATCCTCTGATCATCTTGTATGCCTCAATTAAGTCACCTCTTAACCTTCTTCTCTCTAACGAAAACAGCCTCAAGTCCTTCAGCCTTTCCTCGTAAGACCTTCCCTCCATACCAGGCAACATCCTGGTAAATCTCTTCTGTACCCTTTCCAATGCTTCCACATCCTTCCTATAATGCAGCGACCAGAACTGCACGCAATACTCGAAATGTGGCCGCACCAGAGTTTTGTACAACTGCAACACGACCTCATGACTCCGAAAATCAATTCCTCTACCAATAAAAGTAAACACACCATACGCCTTCTTAACAACCCTCTCAACCTGGGTGGCAACTTTCAGGGATCTATGGACATGGACACTGAGATCTCTCTGCTCGTCCACACTACCAAGAATCTTACCATTTGCCCAGTATTCTGTCTTCCTGTTATTCCTTCCAAAATGATTCACCTCACACTTTTCTGCATTAAACTCCATTTGCCACCTGTCAGCCCAGCTCTGCAGCTTATCTCGACCACTTCCTCCCTGCCTATCAGGTACATACTTATCAAGGACACGCAGTAGCTGTTCCTTGAACATGCTCCACATTTCCATTGTGCCCATCCTCTGCAGTTGTCCTCTCCAGCCGATGCATCCTAAGTCTTGCCTCTTGCATCATAATTGCCTTTCCCCCAGATATGACTCTTGCCTTGCGGTATATACCTATCCCTTTCCATCACTAAAGTAAACGCCTTTACTAAAGTAAAATCCTTGCTCAATATCCAGATGTGTTTGATGGAATGGGTACTCTGCCATACTGCTACAAGATCCTACTCAGGCCTGATGCCACGCCTGTAATCCATGCACCACGCCAGGTGCCAGCTCCTCTGAAGGAACGTTTAAAGGCACAGCTACAGGAGCTCCAAGACCAGGGCATCATCTCCAAAGTGAGGGAACCGACTGACTGGGTCAGCTCGATGGTCTGTGTGAAGAAGCCCTCAGGAGAGTTGCGGATATGCATAGATCCCAAAGATCTTAACCAGGACATAATACGGGAACACCATCCAATCCCGAAGCGGGAGGAACTGGCCAGTCAGATGGCTCACGCCAAATTCTTCACTAAGCTAGATGCATCGCGTGTTTCTGGCAGACACAACTGGATGAGTCCAGCAGGAAGCTTTGCACGTTCATCACATCTTTTGGCAGGTACTGTTATAACCATATGCCGTTCGGCATTGTCTCAGCCTCTGAAATCTTCCACAGGATCATAGAGCAGATGATGGAGGGCATTGAGGGTGTGCGTGTCTACGTAGATGATGTAATCATATGGTCCACGACCCCCGAGGAACACATATCTCGTCTCAAACAAGTCTTTCGACGTGTTCATACAAACGGCCTCAAGCTGAACAAGGCCAAGTGCTCCTTTGGCATGTCAACCATCAAGTTCTTGGGTGACCAGATATCCCAGCAGGGTGTGCGACCAGATTCGGACAAGGTCAAGGCCATTAACGCCATGAAGACCCCGGAAGACAAGAAGGCGGTACTATGCTTCCTCGGAATGGTGAACTTCTTGGGAAAATTCATTCCCAACATGGCCTCACACACCACAGCTCTCAGGCATCTGGTGATTCCAGTGGCTACCCACACATCAACAGAATGGCTCGAGCTCAAAGCAAAGCTCACCACTGCTCCGGTACTAGCATTTTTTGACCCGAACAGGAAAACAAAAATCTCCACGGCTCAAGCCAGGACGGCATTGGTGCGGTGCTCCTCCAGAGGGATGAGTCCTCGTCCTGGGCTCCAGTTGCTTATGTGTCAAGGGCCATGACTCCTGCTGAACAGAGATACGCCCAAATAGAAAAAGAGTACCTGGGCCTCCTAACCGGCATTGTAAAGTTCCTTGACTATGTCTACGGTCTACCAACATTCACAGTGGAGACTGATCACAGACCCTTGGTCCATATCATTCATAAGGACTTGAATGACATGACGCCCAGGCTTCAGCACATTCTTCTTCCACTTCGAAGGTACAATTTTGAGTTAGTATACACACCAGGCAAGGAGCTGATAATTGCGAATGCCCTGTATTGCTCCATCACCCCGCCCTGTGAACAGGTTGACTTAATCCGCCAGATTGAGGCACAGGTGCAGCCGTGTGCCGGCAAACTCCCGGCCTCAGATGAAAGAGTGATCAGCATCCGTGAAGAGACTGCCAAAGGCCCTCTTCTGCAGCGTGTAATGCACCACCTTGCGAATGGCTGGAAAAAAGGGCAATGCCCTCAGTTCTTTAATGTGAAGGACGACGGTCGTCGAGGGGATCCTCCTCAAGCTAGATCGTATCGTTATTCCTTACAGTCTGCAGAGCTTAGTGCTCAAACAAATCCACGAGGGACATCGAGGGTGTCGAAAAGTGTTAGCACAGGGCCCGGCAGGCTGTCTATTGGCCTGGAATCAGCCAGGACATATCCAACATGGTCCTCAATTGTGCGACCTCAAGCGTTTCCAGTCTGCTCAAACAAAAGAAACGCTCCAGCAACACGAGATCGTGACCTCTCCGTCACGAAGGTGGGAAGCGACCATTTTTACGCCAATGGGCGTGACTATGTGCTCATCATAGTTTACTTCTCAAATTACCCAGATGGTGTGAAACTGTCAGACATCACATCAAGGACAGTCATCAAGGCCTGCAAGGAGACATTTGCCAGGCATGGTATTCCACTCACTGTCATGAGTGAAAATGGTTCCTGATTCCACAGCCAAGAGTGGTCCAATTTCGCCAAGTCGTACCAATTCAACCACATTACCTCAAGCCAGTCCAATGTGAAGGTTGAGAAAGGGGTCCATATAGTGAAGCAACTGCTCTGCAAAGCTACGGACTCTGCTTCTGACTTCAACCTTGCGCTGTTGGCGTACAGGGCAACCCCTCTGTCCACCGGTATGTCCCCGGCTCAACTCCTCATGAATAGGGACCTGCGGACGACGTTCCGGCCATACACTTACCAGACCTGGATCACCTCCCAGTGCTGCAAAAGGTGCAGCAACTCAGGAACCAGCTGATGTACGATGCTCATGCTACCGATTTACCTGTGCTATATCCGGATGGTGCTGTTCGGATCAAGCTACCTGATGGAGGCTGGTCAGCTCCAGCTGTTGTTGTTCAACAAGCTGCTCCCAGATCGTTTGTAGTTAACATGGCTGATGGTTCCATTGTCAGGCGCAGCAGAAAGGTACTGCGCAAAGTTGCCTGCCCACCACCAGATCCTACTTTTCCATATGTTGTTCTGCCTCCTCCAGACACCTCGCACCACAAGGCCACCAATCTGGCAGCAATCCTGCCTGTCAAGGCGCCGTCGTCCCCACCTCCACCTCTCAGGCGGCCGATAAGGATCCGATGCAAGCCCCAAAGATTGGACTTATGGACATTTATCTTGGAAATTTTGTTCTGTATCTGCACGCTGGACACCTCATATGTATATATTCATCCACTCGCTTTCATCCACTCGCCATTTAATGTAACTAGTTCTTCATGTAAATACAGTCACATATGCTCCAAGCAACCAACATTTTTTTTAAAAAGGGAGATGTCATGATATGCACTCATGCACATAATGAGATTCAGACAGGCAGTGACAGACATTCAGTACAGCCAATCAACACACAGGACAGAACATAACCAATCACCAGGTTATGGTTCTGCCTCTTTCCACTTGTGTCAACTGTAGTGACAGTCAGGTGTATATATCAGTTAGCACCTTCTACACGTGGCTCAGAGCTAGTCAGGTCTAGTTAGTTATAGTAAGCATGCTTAGACTAGTAGAGAATCAAACCCACAGTGAACTGTGAGCACTGCTTAACAAATTCAATAACGCGTAGTGAACTAACATCAAAGTTTGGAGTCTACTTTCCAGTACAACTGCATCCAGTTGCAGTCCGTGTTACCCCAGGGTGACTAACACGACACTAACGTCCTCCCCAGCAAGTGGTCACGTGGGCACTGATTAGTACACCTTTATAAAAACGTGAACCTGGCAGAATGACTGCTGTGGGAACCCGAGGTGGTGAGTATCTTCGTTCCCAGGCAATGAGCCCGGAGTCACTGGGGTTGCTGCTCCGGTGCTCGGGGGAATGGGGGGGGTGATTTTCCTCGCCGTCCAATTAAAGATAGTTGTGAACTCTTGAAGCTGGAGGGACAACCAGATGCCTTAAAGCTTGCAAAAAAAACAGCAGCAGGTACAATGGAAAGTATGTATGGAAGAGGCTGCTTCAAAATGGAGGAACCCTCTATCCAACTGTTTGAAATTTAAAATGAAAAATAGCTTTTGCAGAAAGGCCATGACTCAAAGGGTAGCTGCTGCTGCACTCAAGTGGACGGGGAGCACCTCTAGGCCTGCCTGGAGAAGGGGCACCCTGGCATTCTTCTGGGAGACCACCTCCAGGCAGCTAAGCAGGCCATCACCTGCACTAACCTCAATCGGCTACCCACCATATGTATACGGGTGTGTAGCCCTGCACTCTTCCCCCGATCCGGTCTCTGTGAAAATGGCCTGGGCGCTGGATCTGGGGAACCAGCATGCAGGTCAGCAGCACTAGCTTTTCCCGCCTCTGATCCTGGCCCCGGCAAAGCCGAAAAATCAAATCTGCTGTCTCCAGCCATCATCGCCCTTCTGCTTAACAATCTACAATACCGAGAGGTTGCATTTTTCCACCGAGGAGGCAACAATTTAATCACCAGCAGGTGCGTACACACTTCCAACTTACTGTATTAACTGGTTAGGGGATGTTAGCAGAAAACCAGCAGGAAACGAGCATGTCCCTAAAGAAGCTAATGAGATGAATGTGAAAAAGATATCAGCTCTGAACTCAGATACTGTATTATCATTAAGATTTGCCTTGATACATTAGCGCATAACGTCCCAAGGTCCCAGCTTTGTCATGGAAGAGCAGGTGGCAGTGGGTGTGATTTCATTAAATAAATATAAACACTAGAAAGTTGTTCCAAGGTTGTATTTGAAACTGAATTGCAATGCAGTTGAAAATTTACTGAACATATATTGCCTGATTAGCTCCATCAACTTTTTTGAGGAGGTATCATTTTAAGTGGATTGTGAAAGTGTCATTTTGTAACTAGATTCCCCAAAGCCTCTGGCAAAGTTCCACATGAACTTGGGGCAGCAGGGTAGCATAGTGGTTAGCATTTTGGCTTCACAGCACCAGGGTCTCGGGTTTGATTCCCGCTTGGGTCACTGTCTGTGTGGAGTCTGCACGTTCTCCCCGTGTCTGCGTGGGCTTCCTCCAGGTACTCCGGTTTTTTCCCACAGTCCAAAGATATGCAGGCTAGATGGATTGGCCATGCTAAATTGCCCTTGGTTTGGATGGGGTTGCTGGGTTACGGGGATAGGGTGCAGGTGTGGGCTTGGGTAGGGTGCTCTTTCCAAATGATGGTGCAGACTCGATGGGCCGAATGGCCTCTTTCTGCACTGTAAATTCTATGATGAATGTCTTCTATGATGAATATACCGAAGGACCGATTCTTGGTATGAGAAACTTATGTAACGGGCTAGGATCCTTAATGTGAAGATGAGGCACACAAGGAAATAGGAATTAAGTGTTATTTTGGCTATGATTCAGTGAGTTTGTGTTTCTCTCCTATCTGACATTCCTCATTTGCATGTCAGAAGGAACTTTAGCATTATTTGATTTTCTGAAAAGAAGAAACTCGAGGTCAAAGGCTGTTTCTGTGAGACGATTAACGAAAATCACGACCATCCATAACATTCTAGACACTTTCAGCAGTTTCATTAGAAATTCAGACTCAGGGGGCAGGAATGGAGACAGAGTGTTTGCGCCGGCGTGAATGCCGCCGCGTTTCACGACGGCGCGAAACGGGGATGGGGACTACTGATTCTGGCTCCCACAGGGGGCCAGCACAGCGCTGGAGCGGTTCATGCCGCTCCAGCCTCCCTTCCCGGCACCGCGCCAGCCCATGCGTGCACAGTTGGGCCGCGCCAACCCGCGAATGCACGGTGGACTTCCTCAGCATGCCGGCCCAGACCCAACGTGGTGTGGGGGTACAGGGGCCTGCCGTGTAATAATATAGGGCCGGGGCTGGAGAGGCCGGCCCGCCGATTGGTGGGCCCTGATCGCGGGCCAGGCTTCATCGGAGGCATACCGCCCCCCCCCCCCCCCCCCCCCCGGTGAAGGAGCGCTTTTGCTCACAGGCCGCCCCCTACGCGCAGAGTTCCCGCCGGCAGCGACCGGGTGTGAATGGCGGCGGCGGGTCTCTGCTTTTTCCGCGTGGCCGCTCGGCTCATCAGGGCCGGAGAATTGGCAGCCCGGCCACAGACAGCGGAAAAGGCGCCGATTCTCCGCTCCTCGGAGAATCGCCTGCCGGCGTCGGACCGGAACAGCGGGAAAAAGTGGCGCGAACGGCGATTCTCCCATACGGCGTGGCATGGGAGAATCACGCCCAGGGGGTTACATGATGTGAGCGTGGGAGTGGCTGCGTTTTTGCAAACTCTGGTTCTGCTCATCTTGCAATCCTTTATTTTATCCTGGTGCACATTTCATTTTTTTTTTTGCGGGATAAATGTCCTGTGTTATGTCCGTGATTGGTATTTTGTGATGAGATAAATTTTAGAAAACCCTCATTTGACCATAGCAGTCGGAGTGGGCTGCGGTTTGCAGTGGCGTAGTTGCTGGTGAGTGGTGTTTTCACCTAAGCAGTGCTGTGTGCATCCGAATGATGGCTGACTGCCATTCAGAATGTTGTTCTGGATGAAGGTCTCGGTTATGTGGTGCCAGTTTTAGAGCTCACTTTGAAGATTTATAAAGTATCCTTGGGAGAATAGTGGAGGCACATGAGAGTGTTCTTGCATTCATAAGAGTATTTTACCTGGAAAGGGCCCACCTTCAAGACGTTGAGATCCTGCTGCATGGTCTGTTGTTTATCCTGTCAGGTTTGGGAGGTAGGTACGTGGAAAGTGTCATGATATGCAAACATGCAGCTAACGAACACATAGAATAGGGCACGGCCAATGAGCAGTCAGGACACTCAGGGGTGGTATTTCACTATAAAAGGGATGAGGCACTCACACCCCGCCTCTTTCCACAGACCAACATCTACCGAGTGAGACAGGGTGTATCCTCAGCATCACACCCCACCACGTGGCTTAGAGCAAGGCTGGTTCAGTTAGACTGAGTTACTACATTTAGATTAGCAGAGAGTCGAACACATTGAGAACTGTGCTAATAGTTCAATAAAACACACTGAACTCACTTCAAAGTCTGGAGCATCTTGTACTCAAAACTGCATCAAGTGGCAGCTCGTGTTATTCCAAATTACATAACACAACAGAAAGGTCTGTTCCTGAGCCCAGTCCCTGGCGAGAAGTGGGAGGCGAATTCCTGATGGAGGTTGAAAGTTGACTGCCATGCTTTAGTAATTCTGAGTTGGAGGCTGGGTGCATCAGAGTATTCGATCTTTGAGGCAAGGGGTCAGTTGGACCCCTTGATCACTGGCCCTATATTATCCTATCCTCAATGCGCACCACGAGGGGTTAGAGGTGGTCGAGCAGGTTGAGTCAACTCCTCCATCAGGGTGGCAACATGGTAGAAATTAAGATGTTTTGTTCATTGGAATCTTTCAGAGGCTGAGGAGCGTTCCTTGATCCCGTCTTGGTGTCGCCTTTCTTGAGCAATATAGCGATGGTGTCATTATCCTACAATTGTTCTGTAATCCTGGACGTTATTCCTTTGTGATCATGTTGTTGATTATTTATTCTTGTCTTTTCTCCTGCAAGGCTGTGTGAGAGTGTCGCCTGTCATCCCGTTCTAGCAAAAATCATACTGAGTTGCTAATGTGAAATGGGGTCCATGCAGTTTCACTCCTTTTTGTCGTTGTGTTATAATCCTCCTGGTTGTGGGTGAGGAGTGCATATTTGACAGCCCTGGGGCGGCTTTCTCCCCTACCCGGCGTGACGGAGGGTCCCGGAGTAGGGGAGTGGCGCCAACCACTCAGGGGTCGCGCCTCCCCAAAGATGGGGAATTCTCCCCACCTTTGGGGGCCAGCCCCGCGCCGGAGCGGTTGCCACCAGAAGACCGGCGCAAAAAACCGGCGCCCCCGGCAGCAGGGCTGGCCAAAAGGCTTTCGCCGGTCCACGCATGCGCCGGCAGTGACGTCAGCGGCGCCGCTGACGTCACTGCCGGCGCATGCGCGATGTGGGGTTCTCTTCCGCTTCCGCCATGGTGGAGGCCGTGGCGGATGCAGAAGAAACTAGTGCAGCCAGGGCACTGGCCCGGACTCTGAGGGGGGGCCCCGATCGCGGGCCAGGCCACCGTGGGGGCACCCCCCGGGGTTCAATCGCCCCCCGCCCCCCCCCCAGGACCCCGGGGCCCGCTCGCGCCGCTGATCCCGCCGTTCCAGAGGTGGTTCAAACCTCGGCGGTGGGAGAGGCCTCCCAGTGGCGGGACTTCGGCCCATCCGGGCCGGAGAATCGCCGCAGGGGCCTCTCCGATCAGAGTGGCGAGATTCCTACCCCCGCCACTTCCCGGGTGGCGGAGAATCTCTGCCACGACGGGGGCGGGATTTTAGGCGCCCCCAGGCGATTCTCCGACCCTGCTGGGGGTCGGAGAATTTCACCCCTTATCTCGTTTATATTGGAGATGAGTGGAGCCAGGATAGGGTGGTGGTTGGATGTTGGGGATGGATTGTATGATAGGGTTAGTTAAGTCCTCACTGCGATTGAGGATAGCCTACCAGTTGGAGCTAACCATATCGGGATTTTATTTTGATTTTTGTTATTTTCAAGTTAAGAATTTGTTCCTATCTCCATTGGTTATGGACAGATTATGTGCCCTGGGGAGGACTGGGTTCCTTCTGACTTTTCCTTGAGGTCGATGTTCTTAACAAATGTGTGGTGGTGCATGCCGAGGTGGGCTCGGGTGTTTTTCCTTAAGCATTTTTTTTTCTTCTTCTTTTCACCTGGGTGAGCAGTGTGCTGTTCAGTGGGGGAGGTGCACTGCTCTGGATGTGGCTGTGAAGGTGCAGGGCTGGCTGGGTTATAGGTTTTCGGTTGTGCTGGGGGTTCTGGGTGTTAGAGGGTGTCTCGTTGTGTGGGTTAATATCCTGTTGCCCCCTGAAGCTTGGGATGTCCCTTCCCAAAAAGCACTTATTATGGACGTCTTGAAAGGACCCTTCTGTGCATGGGGGCCTGGAGTGGAGTTGGATCCTGCACTCTGGTTGCTAGCCTGTTGCCCCCCTTGCAGTCGGAACATTTTTTTATTTGACTGAGAAGTTTTTTTTCTCATTGGGGCGGTTTTCCCTTCAGGGGTTTTTTCTCCTTTTCTTCATGTGGGTGAGCTGTGTGCTGTTATAAATCCTAGTTGGGTTCAGTAGCCACAGGGACAGGGTAGAATGGAGTCAGCCCCCCCCCCCCCCCCCCCCCCCCACCCCTCCCAGGCACCCAATTGTTGAAAGTCCTGATGATTCTTCTTCTCTTCAGTGATGGGGTCTCCCTGGATGAGGTTGGCATAATCATTTTTAGTAGCAATGGGGGGAAGGTGCATTGTCCTTGGTCTGGTTGAGGAGGTGCAGGACTGGCTGGGGCATAGGTTTTGGCCTGTGCTGGAGGTCCTAGGATGTGGATTTGTGTGTATCAGAGTGTGCTGAGCTATGCTAGGCTCATTGCTGTGATTGGTATCCTGTTGCCCTCCGGAGCTGGAATGTCCCTTCTCAAAGGCACTTATTAGGGGCATTCTAAGAGGACATATCTGTGCACCGGGGCATGGGGTTGAGTTGAGTTCTGAACTTTAGTTGACATCCTGTTATCCCCTTTGTGGTTGGAATGCTTCTTATTTGATTGAACAGTTTTTTTTCTCTTTTTGATCAATGATGGTGAGCGTGCGCTAGTGGAATATGGATCCACAGTTGTTATCCTGTGATCCACACCTGGTCATTCTCCATCCCTTTTGTCAGGAGGCTTTGACGGCATTGATCATAATCTGAATATATAGCTGCGGGTCCTCTCTGTATACTTGTATAGAATGATGTTGATTCTATACTGTACTGGGCCTGGGGCAATCTTGCATTGTGTGGTACATCTGTAACATCCCGTTAGAACTGGAGTTCTCACAAATATTCTTTGTTTTTTTTATGCGTGGGGATAATGAATCCGTGATTGAATTGTGCGGGGGTACAGATGGGTTTGGTATCCGAGGGAAGGAGATGGCAGTGTGACATTGGTGCCTTGCCTCTGCTGGAGTTGAGGAAGAGGCATATTGGTGCATGTCTGAACATGGCATACAATGACTTACCCTGCACTCTCGGGGTAATTGTGAGCAATCGCCGTTTGGGAAGGTGTGCATCAGTTTAACCATGTTTTCGTGGCTTTATCCTGTGTTTCCTTCTTCTGTCTTGGGCCTTTTAGAGGTATCAAGTTATGCGTAATGATTGTATTGACCCAGTTGTACTGCTGTTCCCCTGCTCCCCTCATGTATGTTGAGCCTTTACTTTTCCATTACTGCAGCATTACTGTGAATTTGTGGCATTGTTTGTTAAAATGTAAAATTTAGTAAATATCATTTTGAAAAAAGAAATCCGGATTCCAGCCTGGCCTACCTACCACAACTCTCCACCTGAATACTCTGTGCACTTGGAAAGAGAAATGTAGCACTTCCAGCTGCCCCACTTCCCAAACGATTCTTTGAACAAAAAGCTGGAGGTTTAAGACTTTATTGCACTGTGGCAATCCCAGTGAATGAGGGAAACCTGGGCGTGAATGAAGAGGGTGCAGTTTGAACTTTGGTTTCCTGGCTAACAATGCACAGTACCAAAGTATTGCTAAATTAGCTGCATCACCTGATCACTAATATACCATGAGCAAGAAAACTTGCAAGTTGATGTGTTGTGTTATCAAATTGAACTGGTGCATAGGAGATTACTCAGTGACACATTAACATGCCAAGTAACCTGGCTGCCATAAATTTGAGGCGGCTTTTACACAAGTCTAGCCATTTACTGAACTTCATCTTCAGAGCTAATACAAGAGCACTGTGAGTTATAATACAGGGGGGTGGGCCCTGACAGTACTTTTGAAAAATATGCAGAAGAATCATTTATCTTGTGCGTAACAGAAGCTCTTTTTGATCACATATTAATGAGGCCAGTAAATTATAAAGATCTACGTTGATGTATTTGAAATGTAATGGGAGTTCCCCTGATAGCTCAGTCAGTTTACCCAAGGATAGATGAGCCAGACAGATCAGAAAAACTCTCATTCAACTTCCTATCAGTACTGGAGTAGCATTTGAGCCTTAAATGGATGGGATAGAGAAGGTGAGGTGGAAAGTGGGGCTGGTTTAGCTCACCAGGCTAAATCGCTGGCTTTTAAAGCAGACCAAGCAGGCCAGCAGCACGGTTCGATTCCCGTACCAGCCTCCCCGGACAGGCGCCGGAATGTGGCGACTAGGGGCTTTTCACAGTAACTTCATTGAAGCCGACTCGTGACAATAAGCGATTTTCATTTCATTTCATATCATAATTGGTAAATGTCCATGGGTTTGGGAGAGAAAAATTACACAATGTTCTATGTCATTTTCACAATCTGATAACTCCCATTGGATGTGAACATGTGATGCGAGGTGTATCCAGCTTGAATCAGTGCTCCCTCTTACAGACACGGTCTTCTCATATTACATAGATACATAGAAGATAAGAGCAGGAGGAGCCTTTTGGCCCTTCGAGCCTGACCCATCATTATCACGATCATGGCTGATCATCCAACTCAATAGCCTAATCCTACTTTCTCCTCATAACCTTTGATCCCATTCGCCCCACATTCATGGTCAAATACACAAATAAAATGTTAATGATCAATTCAGAGTTGCTGTCGATGCTTTCTTGGGTTCAGTAGCATCAGGTATCTGTGAGAAAACCTGAGGAGCTCCTGAGAGTCCTACTTTTGTGAGAGTTGACTCTCACTATCCTCTGCTTCCCATGCAATAGGGTGACCCAGGAATGTGACCATATCTCCCACTTGGGTACAGAGTCCGATATTCATGTATATTCCTGTGAAGATGTACCGAGGAAACACTTGATGAGACAAGGTCAGGTGTGCAACTATAATTGTAGAAAGAGAGATTAGGAGATGTGACCAAAAGCTCGGGTAAAAAGGGCGACATGGATTTACATAGGATATATAGGATAAGTCTTTGGATACGTTTGAGGGGAATGACTTCTCAGGGAAAGCAGCAACAGCCAAATTCTTTGCACCATGGTTGGTTCTGCTGCAGAGGGGAGGAGTAAAAAGTATGGGAATGTAATAGTTACAAAGGATTCAATTGTAAGGGAAATAGACAGGCATTTCTGAGGCCGCAAACGAGACTCCAGGATTGTATGCTGTCCCCCTCGTGCTAGGGTCAAGAATGTATTGGACGGTTACAGAACATTCTGGAGGCAGAGAGTGAACTGCCAGTGATCACATTGGTACAAACAACATTCCTAGAAGTAAAATATAGCAAAGTTAGGAAGAAAGTTGGGAAGTTGGACCACAAAGGTAATGATCTCAGGATTACTTACAGTGCCGCGTACTAGTCAGAGTAAAGATAGCTGGATATTTCAGTTGAATGCATGGCTGAAGAGATGGTGTGAGGAGGAAGGTTTCAGATGCCTGGGGCATTGGGGCCAGAACTGGGGGAGGTGGGATCAGTACAAATTGGATGAGTTACACCTGGACAGGACTAGGACTGATGTCCTCAGGGGAGTATTTGCTGGAGTGGCTGGGGAGAGTTTAAATTAAAATGGCAGAGGAATGGGGACCGAGGAAAGGAGTCAGAGGAGGGGGAAATCAAGGGCAAAAACAAAGGACAGAAAGGGTAATAAGAAAAGTGATAGGCAAAGAAACCAAGGTCCAGATTCAGATGGGGCCACAGTGAAAATTATTGGGAGTGAGACAAGTAATGTTAAAAAGATAAGCCTAAAGGCTTTGTGCCTTAATGTGCAGAGCATCGCAATAAAGCAGATGAACTAATTACGCAAATAAATGTAAACGGGTTAGGATATAATCGGGATTACGGAGACGTAGCTGCAGGTTGACTAGGGATGGGAACTGAACATCCAGGAGTATTCAGTATTTAGGAAGGACAGATAAAAATTAAAAGGAGTGACAGTGCTGGTTAAAGAGGAAATTAACGCAATAGCGAGGAAGCATATTAGCTCTGACAATGTGGAATCTGTATGGGTAGAGCTGAGAACCATTGAGGGGCAAAAAACATTAGTTCTATATAGACTCCCAAATTGTAGTGGTGATGTTGGAAATGGCATTAAACAGGAAATTAGAGATGCGTGCGATAAAGGAACATCTGTAATTGTGGGTGATTTTAATCTGTATACAGATTATACTGGTTTGTATACGGGACAGTTTTCTGGGCCAATACCTTCAGGAACCAACTAGAGAACAGGCCATCCTAGACTGGGTATTGTGTAATGATAACAGAATCATTGGCAATCTAGTTGTGCAAGACTCCTTGGGGATGAGTGACCATAATATGCTTGAATTTTTCATCAAGATGGAGAGTGAAGTAATTTATTTTGAGACTAGGGTCCTGAATCTTAATAAAGGAACCAATGATGATATAAGGTGTGAGTTGGCTATGATCGATTGGGAAACATTATTTAAAGGGATGACAGTGGATGGGCAATGGAAAACATTCAAGCGGCACATGGGGGAACTACAACAATTGTTTTTACCTGTCTGGCACAGAAGGAAAATGGGTAAGGTGGCCAAACCATGGCTTACAAGGAAAATTAAAGATAGTATTCAATCCAAGGAAGAAGCATACACATTGGCCAAGAAAGACAACAGGTCTGAGGATTAGAAGCAGCAAAGGAGGACCAAGGGATTGATTAAGAAGGAGGAAATAGAGTACGAGAGTAAACTTGCAGGGAACATAAAAACTGATTGTAGAGGTTTCCATAGGTACGTGAAGAGAAAAAGATTGGTGAATACAAATGTAGGTTCCTTATAGTCAGAAGCAGGGAAATGTATAACGGAGGGACAAAGAAATGGCTGAGCAACTAACTACATACTTTGCTTCTGTCTTCACAAATGAGGACACAAATCAGATACCAGAAATGTTGAGGAATGCAGGGTTTAGTGAGAGGGAGGAACTGAATGAGATCAATATTAGTAGAGAAATGTGTTGGGGAAATTGATGGGGTTGAAGGTCGATATGTGCCAGGGCCTGATAATCTACATCCCAGAGTACTTAAGGAAGTGGCCCTGGAAATACTGGATGCATTGATGGCCATCTTTCAATATTCTATAGATTCTGGAACAGTTCCTACAAATTGGAGGGTAGCTAATGTAATCCCACTATCTAAAAAGGGAGGATAGAGAGAAAACAGAGAATTATAAGACCAGTAAGCATGACATCAGTATTGGGGAAAATCCTAGAAACCATTGTCAAAGATGTTATAGCAGAGCACTCAGAAAACAGTGGCAGGATCAGACAGAGTCGGCATGGATTTATGAAAGGGAAATCATGCTTGACAAATCTACTGGAATTCTTTGAATATATAAGTAGTAGAATTGATGAGGGGGAGCCAGTGGATGTGGTTTACTTGTACTTTCAGAAGGCTTTCGACGAAGTCCCACAAAAGAGATTAGAGTATAAAATTAAAGCGCATAGGATTCAGTGTAGTGTATTGGCATGGAAACTGGTTGGTAGACAGAAAACAAGGAGTAGGAATCAACCGGTGTTTGGAGGGAAGCGAGAGAGACTCTGCGCAGCAGTGTGTAAGGTCAAAAGGATTGAATTAGAATTTTTTGATGAGCAGGTCGTTGAAGGCAATTTCAAAGGAAGATGGCTACCCTGATGAGTGATGGCTATTTATCATGACAACGAGGAAGGAGGGCAAAAAGACAAAAGCAAAATACTGCAAATGTGAAATATAAACAGAAAATGCTGGAAATACTAAGCAGGATTGATAGCAATTGTGGAAAGAGAAACAAAGTAAATCCTTTGGGTTGATGGACTGTCAACAAGAGGCAAGTTGAGTGGTCAGGAGTTCAAATGGATGAAACCAAAGGGAGCATAAGATGGATCCCATGGACAGAATTGACAGGGGGTGAGGGAAGATAAATAGAGACTAAGAGATGGCCTGGGAGCAAATGAAATGCAGAAAAATAGAGAAGCTAAGATAGGAGTGTAATGTTTTTTTAATGTACATTTGTTCATTATATAGCACAGACTGAAAAAGAATCACCCAAATGTATCAATTAGTAAGTAATCAAGAAAATGATCAGCCTTTTCTTATCTATTTTTAATAGCTACATTCAACTTGTTCCTTGTTAAAGAGAAACATCAAGAGGTGCAAACATTCATTTTTTAAAAACTGGCGAATGCTAAAAAAGCAGTTTCTTTCCTGAAATTCCTCAGGAATAAAAGAGGACTCCAGAGGCTGTGTTTTCCAGATGTGTGTTGCCAATAATGAGGTTGGCATAATTTTGAAGTAGTTTCAGAATGCAATTTTCCATTTATAATTTTAGCCTAATTGTAATAATCTGCCATTGAGGAACAAAAAAAAACTTCAAAAATACCTGAGCAATTCATGCACAATCATTGGAATGCTAATCATAATTATTCTTTCTTACAGAAATGATACCTAATATTGTGTTAATGGAGTCATTCAACACGAGTGACTGTGATAGCTTTATTTGTACTCCTAGATACAAAGCAAAACACCTGTCCTATATTCTGGAATCATCTCCTGCTATATCTTGGTCGCAGTTATATGAACAACAGGCCACAGCTAAAGGTAAAGAACTTCTATAACCTGTGCTACTTCTTTTTTCTGAAACATTTTTCCGGAGTAAGTTGGGCTTTAATCCGTGACTGTTGCAGTCAGCAGCTTACAGCAACTCAGCTCTTAAGACAATGATGCTAATTAAAGATGGTGAGCGAGATTCCCTAGCCTCCCTATGGCGTGTTTCTTGGTGGCAGGAGGTGGCCTGCTGTTGGCCGGTGGCGGGATCTCCTCATCCCGCCGCTGTCAATGGGATCTCCCATTGAATCTACCTCACACCGCCGGGAAACCCGCGGCCGGGGCGCGTGCACATTTCTCAAACTATCAAGTACTATACCCCATTGTTCTCTCGCTCCTCTTTGCCAATTTCTCCTGCCCCCAGGCTTCCTCGCCACTCTTCTTCCCTCCATAGAGTCAAGTTCTAAATGTTTCCAAGATGACAATTGAAATGAAAACCAGGAGGAAAACGGGTGGAAAAACTTGTCACCAAGAAATCCAATAAAGAATTCAGAATAAACTTCTTTACCTGAAAAGTGGTGAGAATATGGTACTCGACACCACGGGGGGCAATTGGAGAGAATTACATCGATGCATTTAAGAGTAAACTGGACAACGATACGAAGGAGAATGGAATAGATGGTTACAATGGTAGATTTAGATGAGGAAAGATGAAAGGAGGCTTGAGAGGAGCATAAATGGTGACATAAGGCTGGAAACTTCAGCCATGCCTGCTGCAAGATCGTCACGGATGGGACGTGGACCATGTAAAGGTCCATTGACCGCGTGCAGGAATTTCCGGTCGCCAGGCAATCGCGGCTAAAGAATCCCGCCCATAGAGTTGTTGGGCTGAATTGCCTATTCTTATTCAGCACATCCTATATAGCCAACGGGTTGGATTTTCATGGGCCAGAAATTTATGTTATTTGGGAGGTGCCTGCCTGACCCAAAAGCGTGGGAAATGACGCTGAAATGAAAAAATGAATGAAAATCGCTTATTGTCACGAGTAGGCTTCAATGAAGTTACTGTGAAAAGCCCCTAGTCGCCACATTCCGGAGCCTCTCTGGGGAGGCTGGTACGGGAATCGAACCGTGCTGCTGGCCTGCTTGGTCTGCTTTAAAAGCCAGTGATTTAGCCCAGTAAGCTAAACCAGCATGCCAGAAAAGAGAAAAAATCTCCCCTTCCCCTTCTCTAGACCAGGCAACAGGTCATCTGACCTTGCTCCCTTTTCTTCCACGCTGGGTGTGCATTCTGACATCATCGCGTACTCACGCGCTATTTCAGTCGGCTTGTGTGGGTGTGAGTTGGAAGTGCGTCTGCCGAAAATCAACCAAACAATACAGCCTATTAAGGGACTAATTGAATGTAATTTTAGGTGGCTGGTCTGCTTTTATGGTTGGTAGATGGGCCAATTGGCCAGGCGGCCTTTATATTTTCACTGCAACCTCAATCCAGGGCATGAGGAAATGTCAGGGTAAAAGCAGCTATAATTGGACACAGCTATAATTTTCTTTTCAGTTTCTAAGTCAAGGGGTCTATGATCAGCCAACGGAGGGGAAACCTGAAAGAGGTTAACTTGACAGATAGACCAAAGGTTAGGAACCCCCCTGGTGAGCAGAGTTTGGAGTGGTGCACGATGTGGAAAGGGGGCTCTTGAGTGAGGCACACCCACTTCCTACCTGAGACCAGAGCAGGGTTGCCTGCCAGTTCTCCTGCTCCTGAAACCTCCAACAAGCCTCAAATTGAGACTGGGCAAGAAGCGGTCCTCCACTAGCCAATAGCCAAAATTGGTCGTTAAAGTCAAAATTCGGTGAGGGCAGGCCTTGGGCCTCACCCGTCCGATATAAACTGTGAACAGATCGAGGAGGGAGTGTGGTAAACACCACTGGTAACACATTGCATGTATTACGGTACTGCCATTGTATTACAGGTACCACAGTAAATCCCAGGCTGCTGGCTCCTCCCAGCAGGCGGCGTATAAAAGTGTAAGCTCTCCTGCGCTGCTCCCATTCTGGTTTCAGCTGCAGGAGGCACAACATCTTGTGCAATAAAGCCTCGACTGTTTCACCACTCTCGTCCTGTGATAATTGACGGTACATCAGGGAGAGTGGAAGGAAGTTCACCTGGATAGTTTTACAGCCCCTTCTCACCTGTAAACTCACTGCAGGGCAACTGTGACATTCTGTCTCATAATCTTAAACTTCAGATCGATAAATTTGAAACCTATTTTCTTCCTCTAAAGAAAGCAAACCATGAGTCATATTTCAAGATCAATGTTTCTGATACTCTCAAAAATGTTTAATTCTCCCTTTCTTGGGTGGCACAATAGCACAGTGGTTAGCACTGTTGCTTCACAGCTTCAGGGTCCCATGTTCTATTCCCAGCTTGGGTCTGTCTGTGCGGAGTCTGCACGTTCTCCCTGTGTCTGCATAGGTTTCCTCCGGGTGCTCCGATTTCCTCCCACAGTCCAAATATGTGCAGGTTAGGTGGATTGGCCAAGATAAATTGCCCTTAATGTCCAAAAAGGTTAGGTGGGGTTACTGGGTTACAGGGATAGGGAAGAAGTGTGGGCTTAGGTAGGGAGGTCTTTCCAAGGGCCGGTGCAGTCTCGATGGGCTGAATGGCCTCCTTCTGCACTGTAGATTCTATGATTCCTATCCTTCTGATGATTATATGGACAGAAATGCACAGAGTATTCAAATGGCTCTGACCAGTCCAACCTCCTAGATTCTGCTAATGAAGCCCGCTTCCTTTTCTATTTATTTACTTAGTAGAGCTGACTGCACCACATTATTTTTCAAATTGAGATAAATTAAAGTATATTGCATTAAATTCATTGAAATTACTGAGTCATACTCCAAATGCACAAACACTAATAGTCTGTTTTTCTTCCCATCCCCACTCTTGGCCTCTCTGTGTGATGGATTTTCCATCAATATTATGAGGCCGGACTAATAAAGGAGCAAAAGCCCCCCCACCGCCCTTCCTTGGGTTCCCCATCAGCGGAAAGTGAAAACAAGGGGGAACCCCGTGGACAGCGTCAGGACCAGAAGGCCCTGCAACTAGTCAATGGCAGGCCTTGTCTGCTGCCATAGTGGGGAGGGGGGCGTGGATCTTTGTAACTGAATTTAAAAGTTTTTATTATTAAATTACAATTATATTGGAGCAAATTCCACTGTCTGGTTATCTAACAAATGTACTATAAAATGCCTCAAGTGTTAACTGACAAGTTGCATATTGTATTAAGATCTGTTATAATAGGTCACCCTCATTGCCTGTATATATGGAAAGTACAAATATTAGAAATAAAGGGAAAAAATAATTTGATTCATACGTCAAGTGATGTGTTTGTAAATAAATGTAACTCTTAATATTGAATTCTGCTGTCACTACCACAACAACATGTACCTTTTAATTTACCCTACATTTCCATTGCTTGTAGATCTATTTCACTTCTACATTTTGCAGGGACTAAAACATCTAATGGAAATTTCTTTGTGTAATAGAAACACAAATGTTGTCAAAAAAAAATCACCTGTCATAATTCATTTATTTTGCAGAAAAATATTGGCTCCTCTATCACCAGAACTGCTTCCTGCAAAATTAATGCCCTCTTAATATAGTTTGTGTGATGTGCCCTCAGCATGGATTGTTAATTAAATTATTGGTGAGGATAAAGAAAGGTTCTGATTAGCTGAAAACTGTTCTTATAACCCTCAATGAACTCCCGCTTCGATTCCCCCTCAGGAACTCCCATTGTTCTGCTTCAAAGCTGTTGTGACTGTGGATTGAAGAGAATCCCAGGGAGCAGCTGAAAATAAACTCAAAAATGTCATTAAAAATAAATGGAAATATGTGCACTGTATCTATAGTCAACTGGCAGCCTTACAAACCCTGCCTTTGTTTACCTTGGTTTTAGCACACCAGGGGGGTTTAGCACACCAGGATCTGCATAACTGTTCAGTCTTTCCTTGGGGGGGGGGGGGGGGGGGGGGGGGAGGAGAAAAAATTCTCTCAGCTACTAACAAACATGATAAACACACCTTTGAGTTCATTATTGTCTAATTATCAATCTGTTACCTAATCATGATTCGATGTCCCCACTAACCTCCCTCCCCTCTACCTTCAGCCACTAATGATAAGTCCCAAGACTGATCATTCATTTAAACCAATTATCCAACTGAGCACCTTGTTGGCATCAGGTGATTCATTGCTGTGGAGACGATTCAATCAATCACCAGAGATAAAGACCAAGTAATACAGCTCCAGGCCAACAGCATAATAACGGCTAAATGCCATTTATTATGAATTCATTTCCTTTGCATGTTCTACTTTTGCACCACCTCTCTTGACCCCTTAGCTGCCTCTGTGCTCTCCAAGTATCTGCCCAACTGTCAATCCTGGATGAACCAGATTCTCCTCCGTTTAGATACTAAGAGGATTGATGCCATTGGTCCAGATTTTCTTTCCCTGGTTTGGGTCCACAGAGACAGGAGAATTCATGGCCCTGCAGTCTCAACCCTTAAAAATGGCTACCTGAACTTTTAATTTTTCGTCTTGGAGGGGTGGATAAAAATAGGAGTCTGGACAGGTGAGCCCAGAAGAAGTCAGGGATCAGGGGCAGGTTGGGTGATTCAGGTACAGATTTTAAAAAGCGGGCCTTCAGAAAGGCCCATTTGAGAGTTTGGTCAACAACACTCATAGAATCATACAGCACAGAAAAGGCCCATCGTGTCTGCACCGGTCAAAAACAATTACCTAACTATTCTCATCCCATTTTCCAGCACTTGGCCCATAGCCTTGTGTGCCTTGGGATCGCAACTGCACATCTAAATGTGCCTCACGGCCTTAGGGGCCTCACGGTAGCATGGTGGTTAGCATCAATGCTTCACAGCTCCAGGGTCCCAGGTTCGATTCCCGGCTGGGTCACTGTCTGTGTGGAGTCTGCACGTCCTCCCTGTGTGTGCGTGGGTTTTCTCCGGGTGCTCCGGTTTCCTCCCACAGTCCAAAGATGTGCGGGTTAGGTGGATTGGCCATGCTAAATTGCCCGTAGTGTAAGGTTAATGGGGCGATTGTTGGGTTACGGGTATACGGGTTACGTGGGTTTAAGTAGGGTGATCATTGCTCGGCACAACATCGAGGGCCGAAGGGCCTGTTCTGTGCTGTACTGTTCTATGTTCTATGTTCTAAATACTTCTTCAATGTTATGAGGGTCTCTGCCTCCACCACCCATTTTTAAATGGCGTCCTGAAATCCAAGGCCCCCAAAAGAATTCCTTCCCCCCCCAAACACAATATGGGAGGGTTCTCCAGCCCCTCCCCACACCTGCACTAGGCAACCCCAGCCGAATCATGCACACACAAAAATTGGCAGTGCCCCCCCAGCACCACCTGGGCACCTTGGCAGTGCAAGGCTGACACCCAGGTGACACTATCCATGTAGCAGCCTGGCACTACCAGGGTATCCAGGTGGCACCAGCAGTGCCAGAAGGGCATGCAACTGGGGGGACTCCAATCTCCTTGGACCCGCCACAGCTACCATTCTAACTGGTCTCCATTGGTGGGGACCAGTACCAAACAACACTCGCCTGAGGCCCCCAAGGCAAAGGAATTGAATCCCAAAGCCTTGGGTAGCTTGGGAATCTGCACATTAGAGTAAGGCTCACTGCCTCACTCTAATATGGAGATTTGTCAAAAAGTGATCCCGCCCATTGTGGTCGGAATTCGCCTCGCAACATCTCGCAAGATTGCGTTGAATCTTGCAAGGCATTGCGAGCCCGGTAGATCCTGGGAAAGGGGCCTCCCCGCTTTCAACGGCCATGTTGCGCCACGGCGAGCTGCTTTTCTGGCACAGCTGTGGCCAGAGGATCGCGCCCATAATTTTATATATCTAACTCATGTACCCCCCCCGCCCCCCGTTTCCTCTGCTCCAAGGAAAACAACCCCAGTCTATCCAATTTCTCTTCATAACTAAATCACTCCAGCCCAGGCAACATCCTGGTAAATCTCCTCTGCACCCTTTCCAGTGCTATCACATCCCTCTTGTAATGTGGATTCCCGAACTGCACACAATGCACCAGCTGTGGCCTAGCCAACGTTTTATCCAGTTCCAGACTCTCTGCTCTTAAACTCTGTGCCTCGGCTAATAGAGGCAAGTACATCATATGTCTTCTTAACTACTGTATCCTGCTCTACTACCTTAAGAGGCCGGTGTACATGCATACCAAGATCCCTTTGATTCTTGTGCTTCCCGTTCCCTTGCCTTGTTTGTCCTTTCCAAAAATCATTATCTCACATAGAAACATTGAAACATAGAATATAGGAGCAGGAGGAGGCCATTCGGCCCTTCGAGTCTGATTCTCCGTTCATTTTCAGAACATAAGAACTAGGAGCAGGAGTCGGCCATCTGGCCCCTCGAGTCTGCTCCACCATTCAATGAGATCATGGCTGATCTTTTGTGGACTCAGCTCCACTTTCCGGCCCGAACAACATAACCCTTAATCCCTTTATTCTTCAAAAAACTATCTATATTTATCTTAAAAACATTCAAAGAAGGAGCCTCTACTGCTTCACTGGGCAAGAAAATCCACAGATTCACAAACCTTTGGGTGAAGAAGTTCCTCCTAAACTCAGTCCTAAATCTATTTCCCCTTATTTTGAGGCTATGCCTCCTAGTTCTGCTTTCACCCGCCAGTGGAATCAACCTGCCCGCATCTATCCTATCTATTCCCTTCATAATTTTATATCTTTCTATAAGTTCCCCCCTCATCCTTCTAAATTCCAACGAGTACAGTCCCAGTCTACTCAACCTCTCCTCATAATCCAATCCCTTCAGCTCTGGGATTAATCTAGTGAATCTCCTCTGCACACCCTCCAGTGCCAGTGCGTCCTTTCTCAGGTAAGGAGACCAAAACTGAACACAATACTCCAGATGAGGCCTCACTAACGCCTTATACAATTGCAGCATAACCTCCCTAGTCTTAAACTCCATCCCTCTAGCAATGAAGGACAAAATTCCATTCGCTTTCTCAATCACCTAATGATCTTGACCTATGATCATGACTGATCATCCAACACAATAGCATAATCCCGCTTTTCCCCCATATCCTTTGATCCCCTTCACCCCAAGTGTTATATCTAACTGCTTCTTGAAAACATACAATGTTTTGGCATCAACTACTTCCTCTGGTAATGAATTCCACAGGTTCACTACTCTCTGGGTGAAGAAATTTCTCCTCATCTCTGTTCTAAATGATCTACCCCATATCCTCAGACTGTGGCCCCTGGTTCTGGACACACCCACCATGACTTCTCCAGATTGAATTCCATTTGTCACTGATCAGCTCATCTGACCAGCCTGTCTATATCCTCCTGTAATTGAAGGCTATCCTCCTCACTATTCATCACCCCACCAATTGAAACCACTGAAAGCATGGAATGGATTCTCAAGGCGCAGCCATGGAGATGACATTGTCTTGCCACCACTATCTGGTACATGTGGTCTTGTAATTAGCTGACAAAACAAAGTGCGTTGATGAATGATGAACAGTGCTATTCTCGTTATACCATCCACTTGCCCTCTTGCCATTCATCACCCAGGATGCACCCACACAGGTAACCTTTGGCCTGGTCCCTCACTGCTGCACACTGTCATGGCAAACAGTGTGACTAAGAGGGAGTAAACCAATGGGGCTGTCAATGGGCCTGGAACACAACGTGCTACCTTAAAATGTCACCGCCACAGCATTTTTTTAAAAATGGCATCAAACATTTCCGCCGAGCCACTTTCTCCATTACAGCTTACCAGTAATCATTGATGATGTGGTGAAAATGGTTAGTGCATGTATGCTTACAAAAATAAATGAATGGATTGTAATCCGATTGCTCAGGACCTTCTCCGCCTTACATTTTTATTTCTAGAATGTCACATGCAGGGGAAGAGATGGGTACAGCTGCCCCATTCTTTTCTGACCTGGATCTTCATGTTTTGGTGAAAGAGGTTCAGAAGAGGAGACCAGTCTGGTCATTGCAGTGCCCCTGCAGCAACCAACAAGGCCCGGATTCAAATAGCGGCTGCAGTGAGTGCAGCAGAAGACGATCAGTGCTCATGGGTTCAGTACTTGAAAAGGTTTAATGACCTGCTGCACTTTGACAAGGTGCATAGCTTGTCTCATCCACACACATCTCCATTTATATCTGCAAGCTTCAGCTAAGATGCAAGACCTGACATGTACCTATGCTTCAGCATCATGGCTTGTATGTGTGAGTTGCTCATGTAGTTACTTGCAGAACTCCTATGAATGAGCACTGTGACACACAAATGCAGTGGCACAATATCCCCCATGTTCTATATGTCAGGCTAATATGAATTTGTGTTATCATTCCAGTTGAAAACGGTGAAGAACACCACAGAGATGGCCCAGACTGGGCAGGGTCAGCCTGACTGAGGTGCATCTGTTCCATGGAAAAGATAGCCATGGGAGAGCTTGAGAGTTTTCTGTTGGTGATGGTGAATCACTGTTAGCAAATATTAAAGGCAGTGTTGAAATCACCTTAGCACATGGTGGTAATGGTCATGATGTCAGTTCACTGAGCACAATGCGACCTTACTATGAGAGTGAGTGCAATGATGGTGTTGTGCTACATAAGCTGTGTGAGCATGGTTAAAGCAATGGCATCCATCAGAGTGAATTTTCACAATGAAAAGGGCTATACCCAAACAACTCCTTTTGTTTCTCACATAGGTCCCAGCTCTGCTCCCTCAATGCACCCAGTTCACATCATCCCTCAGGCATCAAGAGATGTCTGAGGAGGCAGAATCACATCTGACTAGCCCATACTCTGCAATCTTAGATACAAGCACTTTGAAGGGAATTATTGCATGTGTAGAGTTGGAGGCACAGGGTGAAAGTCACCACACCAGAATGCAGGAGAAGGGGTGTCAGAGTCATCTCTTCACAGACCCCCCTCAGAGGAGGGAGGAAAGTCAGGATGATGCTCCAGTAGGTAGGAATGTGTAGCCACAGGAGTCACCTTCTGGGGAACAATATTTACATAAACAGGATCAAGACTGTTGGCTGATTTGTGATTCTTTCAGGGGCTTCTTCCTTCTCTATCACATAGATTTCCGTATTCAAAATCTGAAGCACTGAGCTGTCCTTTTATTTTTCATTGTCTATCCAACTTGACTTTAAGGGAAACTCAATGACCAGACTCCACAAACAAATGCTGGGCAACATGTGCATCTAAAGTATAAGTGCTGTGTGCAAGGCAGTAATCCACACGTCAGTGTAGGCATCGCATCTTGTGAGGCTATGTATTGTGCAGGTAACACTGATCGCCTGCTGTGCCCTCTACTTAGGCTGCATTTGCATTCCGAGTGTCACAGGAGGTACTTTGCATGGTAAGCAGAAGCATATAGAACTAAGGAATGTTGCATGTGGATCCCACGTCAGGAATTGGACCATTGACTGGACTAGATGGTGCACAAGTTCTTTCAAAGTGCTGATGTTGCACAGTTCTGGGCTCTCATGCGTGAGGTGCCTTATTTATACGTATGCTATAACATACACTCCTATCAGCATGTTTAGGGTTTGAAGTCTGGTGTCCTGTCACTCTCAGCATTGTGGTTTGATTATAGACAAATTGCTGGCATGGGCCCCTCATTTACAGTGATTGGCATTTATGTGAGGCGGCCAGGTGTGAATGACTTATTACCATGTGCGTTTGCAATATGATGGGGCCCATGGTTATGATGGGTGAGTGTTTCAACCATATGAATGTGATGGAATCAAACTCATTGCTGTTTATCATCTCCTTTGTGGAGGATAGACAATCCCGTGTATAACTGTGGAGTCGATGTACAAGGTACTTTAGGTGAAGGTATGTCACCAGGAACTGGCTGATGGCAATTGTGATATTGGAGAACCTTATGAGAATTTGTTTTGCCCAAGGATCTGTCTGGCAATGATCCCCTCCCACACGAGTCAGCCCTAATGGGTAGTCCTTAACCCCTAGAACCACGGTCTGTGCAGGTTCTTAGTACAAAGGCATTATGGCAGCTTCCTGAGAATCTAGCACAAACATGAGGAAGATCTTGTTGCTGTCACAAACATTGAGTGCAAGGACTTCCATTTGACAAAGTGTCCATATGTTGAGTTGGGGGTCTTAATGACAACATGGGTGCCTTCAATAATGTATCCCAGGGATGCCTGCTAAATGGGCAAAAGCCATGGCTCTCTGCGTCTGAGACGTCTGAACTATAAGGAAATAAATGTGATCCCACACACGAGTAAACAGGATATTAGTTACAGTCTTAATGTGAATGTGAGCTACTTACTGTGATATACCAGACACTGTTGGATCATTAGATAGATCCTGAGGGGTAGAGCGACGGTTATCTTCACAGCAACCGGAGGGCATGGAGTCAATGGACTGTGACTCGAGTTGCTGCTGGACCATGTGACATAAGTCTGTCACCATCTCATGGCTTAGCCTCAGTCTCCTTCAGCACTTATTCTCTGTCCAATTGAGGAAGTATGTCCTAGGTTTGTACACCCTTCCCACAGGGTCATACCTGGTTGTCCTGTCTCTTCAACTCCTCCTTCCTGGTGCATGGACAGAAGTCTTTTCCTTCTGACTTTCCACCCTCCCTCTGACCTCAAGCTGCTCATGGTGACTGAGCTTCATGGCGTCTATGTGCGTGGATGTCATGCCCAGCTTCTATGTTTATTCGCACAAAGCGCTATGTTCCTCTTTCCTGCACAAAGTTCTTCCTGGCACCTGGGTGCATGAGTCAGAAGGGGCAAAATGAATTTCCCTGAGACATTAGAAGCCACCCTTGTACTTTCCTGGCAGAGGGAAGAAAATTAGAATTTGTTTTTGCTACTTCGGGACCTAACTATAACATTTTAAAGCAAAATCAACAGGGTTACCCTACCTCTCCAAATGGGGTTCCCTTGCCGTACGAAGAAAAACATCAAGTTCAGACCTGCTCTTACCAGTTCTACTTCACACATTGACATCCATACTCCGAGCCTATTAAAATCTCACTTGGACTTGAGGCCGCTTTTGAGTTAAAAGGACAGCTGCTTCCATAAAACGCACATGCACCTAACGCACACCACCTACGAAAATGGGAAGTGCAATATTCATAGGCAGGAGCTAAAATATTTTGGGTAGTTCTGCTATTTTTACCATGACCGAGAGGCTCTCCACCGTGGCGAAAATCTGGACCATCGCCTTCAACCCTTGTCACAGAGTCTAAACCCCTCGCCATTGATTCCACCCTATCACAGAAAGCTGAATATGTTGGAACCAGATTATTTGTGAAGGGCCTTAGGATGTTTTTCTACATCAGGGACAATGCATAAGCACAGCTTCTTTTGTAATGGAGAAATATCTGCCAGAAAGTTAGGTGTCAGAAACTATTGTAGCCTTGCTTCATTTATTGACCAAGGTGTGGTCAGCTTGCAGATATTCATTGCTCCTTTTGGGTTCTAATATTTCCTATCAAGCTTGAAATGTCTCTTACTTAAGGCCTCGTTCATACTGCACTCAGGTGAGTGTAAATGCGCAGGTACAGAACGCCAAATCATTCACTGTTTATGCACTGCCACCCACCTTTAACCTCTTCTGATGTCCAAGTATTCAGTTGCTACCTCAGTATTAAAATTAGTGCTTGGATTGGATTTGTTTATTGTCGTGTGTGCTGAGGTACAGTGAAAAGTATTTTTCTGAGTGCAGCTCAAACAGATTATTTAGTACATGAAAAGAAAATACATAATAGGGCAACACAAGGTACACAACGTAAATACACAGACACAAGCATCAGGTGAAGCATACAGGAGTGTAGTATTAATCAGATCAGTTCATAAGAGGGTTGTTTAGGAGTCTGGTAACAGCGGGAAAGAAGCTGTTTTTGAGTCTATTCGTACGTGTTCTCAGACTTCTGTATCTCCTGCCCAATGGAAGTAGTTGGACACGTGAATAACCCTGGTGGGAGGGGTCTTTAATTATGCTGCCCGCTTTCTCAAGGCAGTAGGAAATGTAGACAGAGTCAATGGATGGGAGGTGGGTTTGCATGATGGACTGGGTTGTGTTCATGGCTCTGTAGTTTCTGACTGTCTTGGGCCAAGCAGTTGCCATACCAGACTGTAATGCAGCCAGATAGGATGCTTTCTATGGTGCATCTGTAAAAATTGGTGAGAGTCGATGGGGACATGCCGAATTTCCTTATTTTCCTGAGGACGTATAGACATTTCATAGAATTTACAGAGCAGAAGGAGGCCATTCGGCCCATCGAGTCTGCACCGGCTCTTGGAAAGAGCACCCAACCCCCCACCTCCTCCCGATCCCCACGACCCAGCAACCCCACCCAACACTAAAAGCAATTTTTGACACTAACGGCAATTTAGCATGGCCAATCCACCCAACCCGCACATCCCTGGACCGTGGGAGGAAACCAGAACACCCGGAGGAAACCCACACACACACGGGGAGAACGCGCAGACTCCACACAGACAGCGACCCAAGCCGGGAATTTTTTAAAAACTGGTAATTTGAAAGTCAATGCAAAGAATGCAGAAATTTACAATTCTTGGATTGCAGAAATAAGGGATTGATGAAGTCATGCCATCCAACCGTGAATGTGCATATTCCTGATCTAGCCATTCAAGAAACAAACTTCACTTCCAGTATCCCAGCTTGTTAGTATCTGTTTTTAACAACATAGCTGAACATTTATGACCTGTTTTTAGTCCTCCCACAGCTAGATTGATTGGCCAAGCTAAATTGCCCCTTAATTGGACAAAAATGAATTGGGTTCTCCAAATTTCTTTTTAAAAAGCACTGCTGCCTCACAGTGCCAAGGACCCAATTCCATCCTTGGGTCACTGCCTGTGTGGAGCCCGCACACTCTCCACCCGCCTGCGCGGGCCTCCCCCGGACGCCCCGCCCCCCCCCCCCCCCCCCCCGACAATCCAAAGACATACGGGGTAGATAGATTGGCCACGATAAATTGCCTCTTAATGTCCAGGAATGTGAAGGTTAGATTATGGGATTGCAGGAATAGGGTGGGATATGGAACGATGCAGGCTGGATGGGCCGAATGGTCTCCTTCTGCACTGTAGGGAATCTATGAACAAATCTTTTCTATTTTGTTTAGAAATGTACCCGGTCCAGATCGCAACAAAGGTTCTGTGCTGTTGTTTCAACTGTTTTCTATGGGAAATTTAGGAGGACAAGTACATACATTGTTCATTCTATGTCACTGTCTTTTTTTATTACTTTATCAGAGTTACAAAGCCAGAGTTCAGAGTGTGGACAGGGCGAACCCCTAATCCAGCTCCTTGCCTGATCCAAAATCCAATTCAAATTGAATCCAATTCATGGTCCCCACAAGAGAGACATACCAGATCCAGGCATTACACCTGATCCCACGCTCAAAGTAGAAGGAACACTCCAGCTTTCGAATAATGGGTTATACTTTGATGTATCTGTGCAATTCGGACACTTCAACCAGCTCTTTAATTAAAGTTTATCCATGTGTTTTTATTTATGAGGAGAACAAAGTAGAACACAGATATAATGCAACACACTTTATTAAATATAGTTAACCCATAAATTACCCACTATACTTACAAGAAACACCCAGGATTCGACTATACTTCCCGTAAAGGTGATTTGGTAAACTGCAGATCAAATCCCGAGTCCCTCTGGTTCCACTTTGTAAAGATGATTCTCGCTGGCTGTTCCTTGCTTGCTTCCTTCCTTCTGGTCTGGTCAAGGTCACTTCACACAACAAGCTTCGAGTCTTTTGCTTTGAGGGTTCTGCTTTCTTGGCCGTAGCGTCGAAGTGGGTGGACGTGGACAGATTTTTAGTGATGTGCACACCTAGAAATTTGAAGCTGTCAACTATCTCCACCTCAGCCCTGTTGATGCAAACAAGGGTGTGCACAATACTTTGCTTCCTGAAGTCGATGACCAGCTCTTTAGTTTTGCTGGCATTGAGGGAGAGATTGCTGTCATTACACTACTCCACTAGGTTCTCCATCTCCCTCCTGTATTCTGACTTGTTGTTCGAGATATGACCCACTACGGTGGTATCATCAGCAAACTTGTAGATGGAGTTGGAGCCAAATTTTGCGAGGATCAAATTGCAGAGGGAGGAGCCATGTCCTAGGTTTTGAAGCTTTGATATGAGCTTGGCTTGGATTATGGTATTGAAGGCGGAGCTGTAGTCAATAATATAGAGGAATAGGAATGTAGAGGGACAGGAATGTAGAGGGACAGGAATGTAGAGGGACAGGAACATCCACCACACAACACAAGACCTAACACGGTCAATTCCTGTTAAATGAATTTATAAACTAAAATAAAAATTCCTTTGCACAGCCATTGCCATTTTTTCCAATTGTAGTGAGAATAGTTCAGTACAAGGTTTATTTTGAGTTTGCAGTCGTACAGTAGATGTATTCATTTTCTAGCCATTTCACAGTGCATAATTTAGCTTGTTAATATTAGTGATCATTTCATCAGGGCCTAGTGGCTATTATCACCCTGTGGGTCTCGATATTCTGCTTCGTTTGCTTGGTCTACTAATGAGCAACTTAGGGTTGGTTTTGACCATGATGCCCACCCAAATAACATGTGATTAATGCATTAGATGAAGCAATTAATCTATTTATTCTATGTCAGTGAATAAATTTTACAGTCCAGACAAGTGATCATTCTCTGGAGTGCAAAGTAAAAAGAAAATGATAACACACTTGAGGGAATTATCACTTACTGGTCCGCACCAAGCAACACATTGCAGAACGTCTTTAAGCCTGACTCAAACAATGCCCCATAGAATAAACGGACCAGCGCACCAGTGTTAACATTACGGGTGTTCTTTCACTTGTGACCACAAGTCACTCATCCGTATTCTATTTCAGCATTTCCAGTTTTCAACTCCTATGCTTTAGTCATCCACTTTATCAAAGGAATATTTAATCCTGGTTTCAGAGGACCAAAGGAAAAGTTTTTAAAAATGCAACTGGGTAGATCCCAGGGCCTGCTCGGATCACTGTCTATGCTTACACTTTTATATGGGAATGCAGTTATTGCAGGCATCCAGCACCCTTGGGAACTGTATTCAAGCACCATTGAAAGGTTATAAAATGGTCATCGCGTCTAATTCCGAGAAGGAAAAGGAGACAAAATAACAAATTTGCAGGGTTATGGAGCTGTGCCCCATCTAACTTGGCTTTAGATTCTTGTCAGCCATTTGGAGGATAACCATTAGGCCCTTTTCATATATGAGAGACTTAACAACTATGTTAGATCATCTACCTGATATTGGACAACATTTTTTTTAAATTGTTCACGGGATGTGGGAATTTCTGGCACGGCCAGCATTTCTTGGCCATCCCTGAGAACATTTAAGAGTCAATCACATTTCTGTTGACCTGGAGTCACATATAGGCCAGACCAGGTAATGGCGGCAAATGTCCTTCCCCAAAGGACGTTATGAACAGGTTGGGCATTTTTAAGAATTAATTTTTCTGGGATGGGGGCTTCACTGGCTAGACCAGCATTCGTTGCCCATCCCCAATTGTCCTTAAGAAGGTGGTGGTGAGCTAACTTCTTTAACCGTTGCAGTCCATGTGGTGTCGGTACTACCACTGTGCTGTTAGGTAGGGAGTTTCAGGATGTTTCTCTAAAATATATTTTATCCCAAGAACACTCAAACACGTTATCATAGCACAAAATAAATATAGCACATACAGTTTGTTCAGTTTTTCCCCTTGTAAACCCCAGCCCCCACCACTGTCTTCCCCGCTCCCCCCCCCCCCTCCAAACCCGCGACAAACAATTCCTCAAACATGGATAGAAATGGCCTCCACCATAAGTAAAACCCCTCCTCCGACACCCTGAGGGTGAACCTTATCTTCTCCAGCCTAAGAAACTTGTACAAACCCCCAACCAAGCTGTGACCCCCAGCGGCGCTGCTGACCTCCAATTCAATAGTATTCGTCGCTGGGCAAGCAGACAGGCAATGGCCACGACATTGGTGCCCTTCCCCTCCTGCAGCCCTGGCATCTCCAACACCCTAAAGATCGCCACCATAGGGTCCAGCATCATCTGGACCCCCACAACTTCTCAAATACTTCCTCCCAAAAGCTACCCAAATTTGCACACCCCGAAAACAAACAAAAACATGGTGAGCTAGAACCCTCCCCCACCTTTCACACACATCTTCTACTCCCCGGAAGAACCCACATAGCCAGGTCTTCTAAGTTATATGGACCTATGTACCACCTTAAACTGCATAAGGCTTTTCCTCGCACAGGAGGATGTTGTGTTGATTCAGGTCATTATCTCCCACCCCATCTTGATCCGAAACTCTTCCTCCCACCTCCGCTTGATCCCTTCCACAAGGGCCTAGCCCATCCATAAATATCCCCAATACTCCCTCAAACTCGTCCCCCTACAGGAGTCCTCCTCCAGCTGTGCCCAATACAACACCCCTTCCCCACCTCCCCACCACCGTCTCACTTTCTCTGCATTCACTGTTCAGTAATAATGCAAGAGGTTTGGGAATGCATATCCCCCATCTCCTGCCTCCTTCTCTGCAATAGAGCCCTACTAACCCTCAGTGTCTTGCTGGCCAAACAAACTCCAAGATCAGTTTGTCCACCCTTTGGAAAACAGCCTTGGGAAGGAAAATTGGGAGGGATTGAAATATAAACAAGAACCTTGGCAACAAATTCATCTTTACCACCTGTACCCTCCCCACCAATGTCAAACGCAGGGAGTCCCATCTTTTGAAATCCCCTCTAACTCCCTCTACCAGACCCATCAAGTTCCACTTATGCATGATAGCCTAGTCATGCGCCACCTGAATCCCTAGATATCGAAATCTAACCCTAGCCACCTTAAAAAACCTGGCCCGCAAGTTCGCACTCCACCCCAGAGTGTTCTCTGGGAAGACCTCACTTTCCCAACATTCAATTTATACCTGTAGAAGGTCCCAAATTTCCCCAACATGTCCAGAATTCTTCCCATACTTTCCGATAGTTTCGCCACAAACAACAATGAATCATCGGTGTATAAAGACACCCTTTGCTCTCTACCACCCCTCATAACCCCCGCCACTCATTTGAAGCTCGGAGTGCAATCGCCAAGGGATCAATCGTCAATGCAAACAACAATGGTGACAATGGGCATCTCTGCCTTTTCCCCTATACAGCCCAAAATACCCAAATTTGAATCGTTTATTCTCACACTCGCCATAGGGGATGGGTATAGTAGCCGTACCCAAGCCATGAACGTCAGCTGAAACCCAAAAGTTCCAAGAGTCTTGAATGAGTACCTCCACTCCACCTGGTCAAAGGCCTTCTCCGTGTCCATAGACACAATTACCTCAAGCAATCTCCCCACCCCACCTTATTAAACATACTCAAAAGGTGGGGGGCCAACTCTGCCGAGAACTGTTTATAAAATGTCGCTGTACAGACCTCGATGAAAGGCCTCAATTACTTCATTTTTCTCTGGCTCCATCACCACCACCTCCCGCACCCCCCCCCCCCCCCCCCCCCCCCCCCCCGCTACCCTCACCTGTACAATTTCCCTTACCGCTGCCTGCCTTCGCAGCTGATGGGCAAACAGGTGACTTGCCTTCTCCCCATACTCATACTGCAACCCCCGAAGCCAGTGTAACTGACCCACCACCTTCCCCATTGTCAATCGATCAAACTGCCGTTGCAGCTTCTTCCTTTCTGCCAACAACTCCCTCGTCAGGGCTATCGAGGACCTCTGATCCACATCTACAATACCCCACAGCAACTTCAGCCACTCCACCCTCTCAACCCTATCTCTGTGGGCTTTAAACAAAATAATTTCCCTGGCTTCAATGCCTCCCAGAACATGGCTGCAGATTGAAATCAACGTAGTTCTTAATCACCATTGCCACCTTATCACAGAACTCCTTAACTGCCAAAAGCAGCGAATCCAACATCCCCAGTCTCTGTGCTCGCCCAACCTAAAGCTAACATCCAAACAGGCACGTGGTCCGAGATCACTATTCCTACATATTCCGCCCTCACAGCTTCCGTCAAAGAGTTCCAGGATGTTGACCCAGTGAATGAACGGCGATATATTTCCCAATCAGGATGGTGAGTGACTTGGAGGGGAACTTGCAGGTGATGGTGTTCCCATGTGTCTGATGCCCTTTTACTTCTAGATGGTAGTGGTCGAGGGTTTTAAAGGTACTGCATAAGGAGCCTTGGTGAGTTCCTACAGTGCATCTTGTAGATGATATACACTGCTGTTTTTGTGCGTCAATGGTGGAGGGAGTGAATGTTTGTGGAAGGGGTGCCAATCAAGCGGTTGCTTTGTCCTGGATGGGTTCGAGCTTCTTGAGTGTTGTTGGAGCTGTATTCAGTCAGGCAATTGGGGAATATTCCATCACACTCCTGACTTGTGCCTTGTCGTGGTTGACAGGCCTTAAGGAGTCAGGAGGACAACTGTAATGTGGTCAAACTCTAAAAAGCTTCAAGTGGATAGACATATCCAGACATGTGAAGACATTTGAAATTCAATTCGTATTTCCACAAGGGTAAACAGAAACTGATTTGGCTTCCCAGGAGGTGTGAATAGTTCTTTCCTATTTCCTCAAACCTGGGAAAATGGGAACCATTCAAGTTAATGGTTGACATTTAAAAGGTTAATTATCTCCTCAGGAGGCCAGCGAAAGGCCCTCAGGCACCTTTAGGTAGGAGAATCAGCAGGTAGGTGCACAACCTGGGACTGTCTACCCAGGTGATTCTAGCAGGGCCCATCCAATCCCAATCCCCTCTTCCTGGGCCCACATTAGTTCCAGCTCCACAGATTGAGAAGGGTGAACCTGACCTCCGGCAGGACATCCAAAGCAGGCAAGGGCTTTCCAAACCTTGGGCTCCCCAGAGGACACTCGCCAAAGTCTTCAGAGACAACAGGGCGTAGCAGTCAGCAGGCTGCCTCCACCTCCACCGTGAATGTTGGGAAACACCAAGATGCAGTAGGGTTAGGAAATCTGAGAAATATTAGGAACACATCTTTGGCATGGTTGTTAACCACAAACTTATAATGTTCACCAATGTAAATACGATGTACACATTGCACACCTGCTTTTGTGTATGTACTGTGTCGCTGTCAAAAAGGTGTGCCACCATAGTCCCTCCCTGTGTGAGTTTGGAAATCCCTCCCAACATCCTGGTGGAGCATGATGTTGAGGTTTCCTTCACTCCAAGATTTCTCAATCCTTGCAGTCTAACCCTTCACCCTATTGTGATTGTGGATGTGCTAATGGCGCAGGTGGACCTTGCCCCTCTTGAGGTCTCCACTACAGCGTGATTTATAAACCCTCACACCACTTCCCTTCCTCCCAACATGAGAGCTTTGAGTACCTATCTTTGGGCTGCAGGTGCCTTCGTTGATTATACCACCTTCAGCCCATTATCATACTTGAGACTCCCCCCCCCCCCCCCCCCCCCCCCCCCCCCCCGCTCCCCAGACATACGTGTGTAATGTTCTGTCCACACCCTGCAAACAACATTCTGGACATGTCTGAGATTTGAGTGCCATCCTTTCCCCCTCCCTGAACTAGGACAAGGAGAGTCTTGACAAGGTTAGCAATGTAGAGTGAAGCACTTCTTCAGTTCGCCAGCCTCCCATTCTGGCCCTAAGTCACAGATGGTATTCCGTTAGAGATTCTCTCCGTTCAAGTGTAGAGGACCCTTCCATCCCCCCTCCACCCATCCCCCGCCCCACCTCCATCCTCCCCCTTCCCCCCCAGTACAGCCTTTGCCCTGCAGCCTATTCACATGTCTTTGGCCATTTACCCCTGTTCCCGAGTGGAGGCCTCGCCCTGTAGCAGACTCAGGCACCCCTACCTTACCACTGGTGTGTTAGGTGGAGCCTTGCCCATTAACGCCTCTGAAAGGAACATCATTCTGGCAGTGAAGCCTGGCACTGAATTCAAGGTTCTGTGAGCACTTCATGATGCAAGGTGGATGAACAAACCTTGAACTCTTGAGTGAAGTGCAGGTCAGCAGCTCATATCACCTGATTGCATGCTGACGTGCCCTATTGATCCAGTCTGAGGGAGTGATTCCAGTGAGCACCTCTTTTAATGAGTATCAACATGATTCCAGGCCAAACCCCAACAGTGGCTAGGATACTGGACCAAAACCCCAATATTTTAGTTTATTTGAAAGACAGCAGAAAGAATGATTCGCTCCAGGAGTAGTTGCAAAAAGAAGTAGGGCTTGGTTATTTCTAAAACAAAACTTTATTGTGACTACATTATTAAAATGTATTAACTTCACAGGTGAAAAGAACAGCTTACAATTTACACCTTAAACACTACTACTCAATTTCCCATTAAACAACAAGTAAAGAAACATACAGCTCTCAATCTATCTTACTGTGGGAGAATTTTGGATTTTGCGTCAGGCAGATCAGAATTCAACTCCAACATTCCACCAAAAACTCCACAGCTTTCTCCAAAAACTGCCACTCTCCACAGCTTCTCAAAATGTCTCTATGCATTCCTTGGCTCCACACAGCAATGACCTCATCTTCCCAAGCTGAAAAACAAATTGGATTCTCCGATTTTCAGGCTATGTCCTGACGTCAGCATGGGAACGGTGCCGTTTTATGGCACAAAATTCAGCACAAAATGGGCACCGAACCTCCATCGGGTGGGGGGCCAGCAGGCAGGCAGCATAGAGCACCCGGCTCTAGCTGTCGATACGGCCGTAGAATTGCCTGGTCCGTGGCTGCGCATGCGCACGGCGGCGGCCATGCAACATGGCGCCAGCCACGTGCAGAGCCGGTCTGCCAAATTGTACCCCCCCTTTTGGCCGGCTTGCAACCCCCGGACCACCCCCCAGCAGTTCCCCCTGCCCCTGACAATGTCCCTCCTGCCCGCAGGTGGGCTGTCCCCTGTCTGTGGCGGCGCTGGGACTGAGTCCGCAGCCACCATGCTGAGTTCCCGATAAATAATAGCAAGAGAGACCCATGCCGTCGGGAACTCGGCCGGTCGGGGGCGGAGCATCGGGGAGGGCCTCAGACAACATCCTGAGGCCAGCGATACAGCAGGCGGCCTACTCCTAGAGTACACCGCTTTGGAGGGGACGGAGCATCACATAAATGGCGGTGCCACCGATTTTGGCACGAAAGTTCATTCTCCAGCCAATTGTCGAACATGATTTCAGCATCAGCAACCGCAGCATCCCGCCCATTCTAAGTGTCCAATACTTAGAATCTAATATTCCTAAAGTCTTCCAGTCATTGCAGCATTGATGATATTAAAACTTACATTAAATACTTTCCCAATGTTGCGTGGCAGGAAACACGGCCCACTATTACAGGTTTGATGGCACTTTCCCAAACTGGTTTTATGATGTATTAAAAATGCAATAACGCATTATGATGTTTTATGATGTATTAAAATGCATTATCCATGATGCCCACCGTGGATGGGAGTGGAAAATCACAGCGTGAGATCAGGAGGAATTTCTTCACTCAGAGGGTGATGAATCTTTGGCATCTCTACCCCAGAGGGCTGTGGAAGCTCAATCATTGAGCATGTTCAAAACAGAAATCAAGAGATTTGTAGTTACTAATGACATCAAGCAATATTGGAGTAGTGGGGGGGAAAATGGTCTGTAGGTAAATCATCAGCGACGGTCCAATCATATGGTGGAGAAGGCTGATGGGCTGAATGGCTTACTCTTGCTGCTATGTTCCTTTGTTTTTCAAAGTAGAGGAAGCAGTAATGTTCCAGATCATGGTAAAGTCCGAGATCACAACTGTGCACCAGGCTGAGGTAAAGGTATCTCTAAAGCTAGTTCGGGGATCTGAAAATCCTTGAATCCACATAAGATGGATGTGAAAACAAGTTGATGTTATCAAGCAGAAAGATAAAGAGTTGTACTCAGTCAGAGAGTAAGAATTCATGGAAGATGAGAGTTATAGGATTGAAGATAAAGCTCCAAGGCCCACAGAAGAAATGGAAGTTGAGGATTCACACTTAGTTGTGGTGAATCCCAAAATGATATTTACCCCAGCAGGATTTCCCTGCTCGATTTTCTCCAAAGGTTGGGATGCCCATTTGTCTCTGTTTGATTATTCAGGTCAGATTTCCCCCCTCCTCGCCTATGTTGCATTGTCCATTCATGTTGGTGTGAGGGGATGTCGATGTGAATTACAGGTCACCCACAATATGCACCTTGCGAAATGGACCACGTCGGGAACACACAGGTGAGTATAGCCTCTCGGGGAGGCAGTGCTGGGGTTGGGGGGGAGGATTCCTTGGAGGAGGTGCCAGCACGTTCCATGGGAGAGGTGACAGGGTCTTTGTTGTTGGAGTGGAGGAGCTGGAGTCTATGTTCATGGGGGAGGGGGGATTCCATGGTGCTTGGGGACATTGCATGGTGGAGATAGCCTTCTATCTAATTTTTATCTTTTGTCACATCGGGGCACCCTTTTCCGATCTGTCAAGAGCTGAGGTTGCTGGCAGGGCAGGCTCATTCAGCATCTGAGCCGCCAGTGTTGGCACTTAGTTAAAAAATGAGAAAATCCCACCCTCTTTCAAAATCTAACAAAGGGAGAGCATGAGAAACCTCTTATAGTCTAGATCTCTCATACAGTCCAGAGTGAAATTCAGAAAGAAAGTGAAAGTCACAAAGAAACTGAAGGTTTGCTGGTTTTCCTGGTTCTGGTAGACCTAAATGAGTCAGGGTCTTTATGCAGGAACATAAAATAGGTGATAATGAACCAACAGCATGTTTTACACCTCTCCCAATTCTTATTTCTATTGAGGTCAGCTCCATGGGTACTTTGCAAACTCCAGCATCATATTGTTGCTGTGATCAGGCACTGTCTGTATATTTATGGAGTGAGCCCTTTTCTATTTGCCTTGTGTTCAGGTGCCCTGATGGCCCTGTGCAGAAAGGGAACACAGCCACATGCACCATGTGTTGGCTCCCAGTGTGATCTAGTGTTTGGTCCTGGTGAAGATGGAGCCAATCACCTGCTTAATGCACCTGCTTAATGTGAACTGCAGACTATGACCCGCAGCTGAGGCACCCGACAACAAGCTGAAAGGATCCAGTGGCAAAAAACATTCAGAACTACGGTGACTTTGGGGATGACTGGAATGGTACCTCCTTCTTGTTCAGGAGGCAGTAGGTCTGGTTGGAGAAGGCTGTAGAGACCTCTGACATCCTACCTGGAGAAACAAAGCTCCTGCATGCACTGCTTAGATAATGATCAGAAGGTGAATCTTGGTCTGTGTAAACACTACTATATGGAGACCGTCTTCACCTATTTTATTCTGAGAGCCATGGGTGGTGCTGGTGATTGCTGAGGTGGCTGCTGTTTCTTAACCATGAGCTAATGGAATAAAAAAATGAATACATAATAATAGTTTGGGTTATTTAACTGGGCCCTAGGGGGTAAATGGCCTTCTATCCTGCTTCCCCTCTGAGCCATCTATTTCTGTTTCTGATTTTCTTTCTCTCCTCTGAAGATTCAGACTAAATATCTGGACTTGACAGCTAGTCTCAGTGACGGTAATGCCTTGATTGTCATAAAAACACATCTGGGGCAGCACGGTGATGCAGTGGGTTCGCCCTGCAGCCTCACAGCGCCGAGGTCCCAGGTTCGATCCCGGCTCTGGGTCACTGTCCGTGTGGAGTTTGCACATTCTCCCCGTGTTTGCGTGGGTTTCACCCCCACAACCCAAAGATGTGCAGGATAGGTGGATTGGTCACGCTAAATTGCCCCTTAATTGGAAAAAATGAATTGGGTACTCTAAATTTATTTTTTTATAAACATAAATAAATAAAAACCAATCTTGATCACTAATATCCTTCAGGGAAGAAAATCTGCCATCCTTACCTGGTCTGCCCTACATATGCATCTAGACCTACAGCAATATGGCTGATTCTTAACTGTCCTCTGGAATGGCCTAGCAATCCACTCAGTCCAAGAGCAATTAGGGATGGGCAATAACCTCAGGCCTTGTCAGCGATGTCCAAATCTCATGTAAGAATTTTTAAAAGCCTTCTTGTGACACATTAAAATATTGTTCCCAAAGTAGACAGCATGCTAATTCTGAATATAATTTTAGACTTTGCGTAAGTGTCCTTTCTGTTTCTTTTATAGTACTTTCTAAATTTGCACTGTAAAGAAACTTCCTGTCGCCAATTTATGAAAAATTGGAATTAGAAAGGTGGTTAGCACAATGGTTAACACTGTTGCTTCACATCGCCAGGGACCTGTCTGTGCAGAGTCTACACATTCTCCCCATGTCTGCGTGGGTTTCCTCCGGGTGCTCCGGTTTCCTCCCACAGTCCACAGATGTGCAGGTTAGGTGCATTGGCCATGATAAATTGCCCTCAGTGTCCAAAAAAGGTTAGGTGGGGTTACTGGGTTATGGGGATAGTGTGCAGAAGGGTGCTCTTTGTAAGGGCCGGTGTAGACCTAACAGGCTGAATGGCCTCCTTCTGCACTGTAAATTCTATGATTCATTTAGTTTTTTAAAGAGCTAATTACCGTCAGCTGGTAGGGAGTTTAGTTTAGCTATATGGGGTTAAGATAATATGTGCTTTTACTTGTTTGTCTTGTTCTTTGATTTTGTAACTTGGATTAATTGTTTTATATTATTTTGTTTGTAATGAAAATTTTCAATGAACATTTTAAAAAGGGCAGCACGGTGGTGAGCACTGCTGCCTCACAGCGCTGAGGACCCGGGTTCAACCCCGGCCCCGGGTCACTGTCTTTCTGGAGTTTGCATATTCTTCCCATCTTTGTGTGGGTCTCACCTCCACAACCCAAAGATGTGCAGGCTAGGTGGACTGGCCATGCTAAATTTCCCCTTAATGTACAAAAGATATGCAGGTTAGGTGGGGTTACAATGATGGGGCAGGTAAGTGGGCCTAAGTGGGGTTCTCTTTCAGAGGTTGGGTGCAAACATGATGGGTTGAATGGCCTCCTTCTGCACTGGAGGAATTCTATAGTTCTATGCTTCTATGACAGACATAACAATTTGGGCGAAAAAGAGGAAAGTGGGGAGAAACAGTGGTAGCGAATGAAGAAGATGTGTATCCTGGAGGTCATGTGTGGTCATGTCTCCTCTGACCCAAAAATGAAAAAGTTCACACCTCTTATAACTTTATACAGATTCTTCAGAAGTTGGTTTTTAAAATATTGCTTTAAAATGAGCTGGAATTATCATGTTAGGTAAGTGGGAGTACAGCTTGAGTGAAATTTGTTCTTCACGCATCTGTTCATGGAGGCTACACAAGGCTTTTGAATCTTTAAAGTTAAACAGAAGCAGCCATGAAAAAAACAAAAAATTATTGTTGTATGAATATATCATCCCTTTGAGAACTACAGAAGCAGTTCTGATTATTCCAAGAGTTTAATTCATAGGATCATAGAAGTTACAGTGCAAAAGGAGGCCGTTCAGTCCATCGAGTCAGCACCGGCCATTGGAAAGTGAACCACTGTGCCACCATGCCTTCACCCCACTGGTGGGCCCATTTGGAGGGGCAGCTCTAGCTGCTGTTGAGTTTGAAACATTTTAAAATAAAAGATAAATGGAAAAGGATATTGGGCAATAAATGGGAAGCTATAATGGCCCAGAATATACTGTGAAAGTAGCAATGAGCTGAATGCACTCGTTACTAGCTCATACACTTCCCCTCATTTGCAATTTGTTATCAGGGAGGAATGTGGTATGAGGTACAAATCACCATGAAATACTGGATGATTTTTACCACCTGCCTTTCGTCTCCGACAACTGGATTTCAGCATCAGCCTCCCAAAAGAGTTGAATAGAAATGGTCCATGTGTTTGGTAAAAAAAATTAGACTCGGCAAAAATTTTAGTCATTCAACCTCTCTGGCCCAGAAAGAGAATAATTGAAACTATGGAGTGTCACTTCTGTCAATAGTAAACAGTTTTGAGATTTATTTAATTAAAATTTAAAACCTTTTTTCTTACTTTTCCTTTCTGCTTCTTTTTTCTTATTCTTAGTCCAATCTTCCTTTTCTTCTCTTTATTTTTTTCTCTCTATCCAATTTGATTTTAATTCACCATGCTTCTCCCTCTGCCATTTGCTCTTTCTTTTTCTATCCTTAAATGGTTTGGATTTTCGCAGAGTCGGAACGTCTCCTGAACGGTTTAAAAATAGCAGGTGAGATCTGGGCCGGGATTCTCCCCTACCCGGCAGGGCAGGGGGGTCCCGGCGTAGCGGAGTGGCGCCAACCACTCCGGCGTCGGGCCTCCCCAAAGGTGCAGACTTCTCTGCACCTTTAGGGGCCAGGCCCGCGCCGGAGTGGTTTCCGCTCCGCCGATGGTGCCAAAACCGGCGCCAATGGCCTTTGGCACTACGCCGCCCGGCGTCGGGGCTGGCCGAAAGGCCTTCGCCGGTTCGCGCATGCGCCGGTGCGTCAGCGGCCGCATGCGCGGTAGGGGGGTCTCTTCTGCCTCCGCCATGGTGGAGGCCGTGGTGGCGGCGGAAGAAAAAGAGTGCCCCCATGGCACAGGCCCGCCCGCCAATCGGTGGGCCCCGATCGTGTGCCAGGCCACCGTGGGGCACCCCCCGGGGTCCGATCGCCCCGCGCCCCCCTCCCCGGGGGCCCGCTCGCGCCGTCAATCCCGCCGGCACCAGAGGTGGTTTAAACCACGTTAGCGGGATTGGCCTGTCAGCCGCGGGACTTCGGCCCATCATGGCCGGAGAATCGCCGCGGGGGGCACACCGATCAGCGAGGCGTGATTCCCGCTCCCGCCGATTCCTGGGTGGCGGAGAATTCCGGCCACAGCGGGGGCGGGATTTACGCCGGCCCCGGGCGATTCCCCAACCCTGCGGGGTTCGGAGAATTCCGCCCCTGATTTCAGGATTCCCAGCCCCATTCCCAAATTTTGCTGGCATGTGATAAGGGTGCAGGAAGTTTCAGACTTGAGCTACTAATCTTGGAATTCCTATTGGTCCCATCATTCACCAAAGTTCCAGGTTCCCATTGACCTTTCACCCAAAGCAGTGTGCAGCAAAGTTTATTTTTGGATTGAAGAGGGAGGGGGTTGAGGGCGGCTCTGAGTAGATGCAATCTTCAGGGCACTCAGCAAATTCTGGCCAAAAACCTTGAACATTACAAAACATCTTTCTGAGTATTGTCCTCTTCCAAATATATCGTCTGTTTGGTTAAAATTACAGCCCTCAAAATCATTTGCTAATTCACACAAATTCAAACTCACAGTGAGGTCAGCCATCCTTTACACCTCACAGTCACCTGTTCACACATTTGTGAATTTGCCTGCAGTCCCAGTTATCAATAGCCCATCAACTTCCATTTGAGCGTCTTCTACTTAATATAAAATGTGTATATATGCTTATTAATCTATAAGCATATATACACATTATATTAATCTATATTTTCTTAAAGTTAAATTAATTTACATTTTGACTTCTATAGGCATAAGAAAGAGCTCCAGAAGGAAATAATAGATCTTGTGACTTTAAGTTGAGCAAAGAGAAAACACCTTCCCCTCCAGTGCTTAAAGCGTCTCAAGATACATACTAGCAATGATTCATGGGACGTAATATGCTGAGAATCAGACAAGTGAGCAAGAAACAAAATTTGACTTTTTGCCACAGGGGCAATGGAGATGGAGATGAATTTTGACAGGCACACATACGACAAGAACTTGGGCAGAGCAGGAACTGGCAATTCACAAATCGCAATGGCACATTCCCTCTAAGGGCCTTGGTGCATAAAACCGCCTAAAACAGTGGGTCCAGGGCTCATGTGACCAGGAGAGGTTGGGCATTCACTGACCCAAAACAACCAGGCAGATCATGTACAAGTATCACAGGTAAATCTTCTATCTGATGAAATTTAGCAGCAACTCTGATAACAGCAGTTTGATCGTCATTAAAAAAAAGGTGCTAGTTCTTTCCATTTACATGAGATGCTGGTATATCGCCTCTGTTTCCGTCGTCTTCCCCTCCCCCTTCCCCCCAACAATTGTGTGGTTGGACTAGCAAAACGACAAATGTTACTTGTGGCATAATGGGCACAGAGGAGGTTAAATAATATATTTGCAAAAGAGAACATTTAAAGTGGTGATGTCTCGTTACAACAGTATCATTGCCAATATGTTTTCAATGATCTAACATTTGAATTTACGTGAGTGTTAACTTGATTTTTTAGATTTTAGATCACTGTATTGCATGAAGAAAATGAATAGGAAGTGTGCACATTATGGCCACGATTCTCTGGAAATGATTCTAAATGTAGCGAGCGTGAACTGCCGCGAGTTTCCTGGAGCCCGGCCCGGTGAGGCCGGCAACGCGATTCAATGTTAATTGTTCCACTTAAAAAGGCCCCATGGGCTTCTCACCACATATGAATGCTCTCCTGCCAATTTGCCTCGCTCGCCAGACACCCCCCCCCCCCCCCCCCCCCCCCCGCTAACAAGGTCGAGCAGCTCTTGCACAGCCAGACCCACTCAGCTCACAGTCATGGCACTGAGATGACCAGCCTCACGTTTGGGGAATGCAGACCTGGGGAGGCTCCTTGATGTGATGGAGGCCAGGACAGATGCCCTGTTGCACCAAGGTGCCGGAGGGTGAGCCGCAGGGCAGCCAGTATTGCCTATGGTGAGGTGGCAGCGGCTGTAAGCTCCGTGAGAGTGACCAGGAGGAGTGACCTCCAGTGTCGCAAGAAGGTCAACGACCTACACCGGGCAGCATGGGCGAATTGAAATAAACGCCCCCCCACCTCCTCCCCCTCCCCCCACCCCCGGAGACCTTTTTACCACAACGCCAGCATCTACCCCCCCCCAACCCTGCATGAGGCCCTCAACCCTCCCTTCACCCCCTCGCCCTTCAAACCCCCCTCAACCGTCCCTTCACCCCTCTCCCTTCAAACCCCCCCCTCAACCCTTCCTTCACACCCCCTCTCCCATCACTGTGAACCATGCGTGCGGCTAACAATGCCCGCTGTGCCTCCACAGGAGAAACACTCCCACAATCGCCGGGAGGGCCCAGTCTGGCTGAGGGGTGCCGGACACATGAATCCTCACCACCTTGGGGGAATGGGCCTTGGAGGTTACGGGGTGGCCGAGGATAGAGTGGTCACCTATGCGGAAGTTGGCAGATGCTGCAGAGGTAAGGATCCACTGGGCCCCACCCAGAGGACCTGTCACACATGAGTTGTTATTAGAACATAGAACATAGAACGATACAGCGCAGTACAGGCCCTTCGGCCCACGATGTTGCACCGACATGGGAAGTCAAAAACTAAAGGCCATCTAACCTACACTATGCCATTATCATCCATATGCTTATCCAATAAACTTTTAAATGCCCTCAATGTTGGCGAGTTCACTACTGTTGCAGGTAGGGCATTCCACGGCCTCACCACTCTTTGCGTAAAAAAACCTACCTCTGACCTCTGTCCTATATCTATTACCCCTCAATTTAAGGCTATGTCCCCTCGTGCTAGCCACCTCCATCCGCGGGAGAAGGCTCTCACTGTCTACCCTATCTAACCCTCTGATCATTTTGTATGCCTCTATTAAGTCACCTCTTAACCTTCTTCTCTCTAACGAGAACAACCTCAAGTCCATCAGCCTTTCCTCATAAGATTTTCCCTCCATACCAGGCAACATCCTGGTAAATCTCCTCTGCACCCGTTCCAAAGCTTCCACGTCCTTCCTATAATGAGGCGACCAGAACTGTACGCAATACTCCAAATGCGGCCGTACCAGAGTTTGTACAGCTGCAACATGACCTCATGGCTCCGGAACTCAATCCCTCTACCAATAAAAGCCAACACACCATAGACCTTCTTCACAGCCCTATCAACCTGGGTGGCAACTTTCAGGGATCTATGTACATGGACACCGAGATCCCTCTGCTCATCCACACTGCCACGAATTTTACCATTAGCCAAATATTCCGCATTCCTGTTTTTCTTTCCAAAGTGAATCACCTCACACTTCTCTACATTAAACTCCATTTGCCACCTCTCAGCCCAGCTCTGCAGCTTATCTATGTCCCTCTGTAACCTGCAACACCCTTCCACACTGTCTACAACCCCACCGACTTTAGTGTCGTCTGCAAATTTACTCACCCAACCTTCTGTGCCCTCCTCTAGGTCATTTATAAAAATGACAAACAGCAACGGCCCCAGAACAGATCCTTGTGGTACGCCACTCGTAACTGAACTCCATTCTGAACATTTGCCATCAACCGCCAGTTGTCTTCTTTCAACTAGCCAATTTCTGATCCACATCTCTAAATCACCCTCAATCCCCAGCCTCCGTATTTTCTGCAATAGCCGACCGTGGGGAACCTTATCAAACGCTTTACTGAAATCCATATACACCACATCAACTGCTCTACCCTCGTCTACCTGTTCAGTCACCTTCTCAAAGAACTCGATAAGGTTTGTGAGGCATGACCTACCCTTCACAAAACCATGCTGACTATCCCTAATCATATTATTCCTATCTAGATGATTATAAATCGTATCTCTTATAATCCTCTCCAAGACTTTACCCACAACAGACGTGAGGCTCACCGGCCTATAGTTACCGGGGCTATCTCTACTCCCCTTCTTGAACAAAGGGACCACATTTGCTACCCTCCAGTCCTCTGGCACTATTCCTGTAGCCAATGATGACCTAAAAATCAAAGCCAAAGGCTCAGCAATCTCTTACCTGGCTTCCCAGAGAATCCTAGGATAAATCCCATCAGGCCCCGGGGACTTATCTATTTTCACCTTGTCCAGAATTGCCAACACTTCTTCCCTACGCACCTCAATGCCATCTATTCTAATAGCCTGGGTCTCAGCATTCTCCTCCACAACATTATCTTTTTCCTGAATGAATACTGACGAAAAGTATTCATTTAGTATCTCGCTAATCTCCTCAGCCTCCACACACAACTTCCCACCACTGTCCTTGACTGGCCCTACTCTTACCCTAGTCATTCTTTTATTCCTGACATACCTATAGAAAGCTTTTGGGTTTTCCTTGATCCTACCTGCCAAAGACTTCTCAGGTCCCCTCCTTGCTCGTCTTTGCTCTCTCTTTAGATCCTCCCTCGCTTCCTTGTAACTATCAAGCGCCCCAACTGAAACTTCACGCCTCATCTTCACATAGGCCTCCTTCTTCCTCTTAACAAGAGATTCCACTTCTTTGGTAAACCATGGTTCCCTCGCTCTACCCCTTCCTCCCTGCCTGACTGGTACGTACTTATCAAGAACACGCAATAGCTGTTCCTTGAACAAGCTCCACATATCCAGTGTGCCCAACCCTTGCAGCCTACTTCTCCAACCTACACATCCTAAGTCATGTCTAATGGCATCATAATTGCCCTTCCCCCAGCTATAACTCTTGCCCTGCGGGGTATACTTATCCCTTTCCATCCCTAACGTAAAGGTCACCGAATTGTGGTCACTGTTTCCAAAGTGCTCACCTACCTCCAGATCTAACACCTGGCCTGGTTCATTACCCAAAACCAAATCCCAATATTGACTGAGCCAAACCTCCCACATGTTCATTCTCGCACAGGTCCTCCAGCTGACAACAGCGGCCCATCCTGGGTGGCCCCCTCTCCTGTCTCCCAGGAGAACACCTCGGAGGAAAGCTCTGAGGATGCCACAATTGATACGTCACAGCTGTCATCCCCACCCTTCACCAGCGCAGATACACGCACCTCGGTGGGAAATGTTAATGGACAGGTTTCTAGGGCACAATCTGGTGAGCATCACACAGCTGCTGAGGTTCATCAGATGGAGGCAGGAACCCCAAGGTGAGACAGCAGTCAGAGGTCTGCTGAATCCCAGGACCCAGCTGAGTCCCAGCCTGATGCTGAGTCTCTTGTACAGGGTTACCTGGAGTTGTTGGAGGCTTTAGGTGTGGCCGGAACATTCAGAGGGGGAATGTCAGTGACACTCCAGTAGGTCCATAGCCAATTGGAGAAGTACCAGAGGCTACAGGCGGAGAGATGTCACCACAATTGCTTGGCACTGAGGCCATCACTGCTAGTGTGGCGACCGCAGTGGAAAGTCCGGTGCACGGCGTCAGCAGCAAGAGTGAAGGTATCCAAGGCATGATGTAGTCAGGAACAGCCATGTTTTAGGGCCCCGGCTGAATGTCTGACTCGCTGGGGGACGTTACTCAGCACCAGGCTGACCTTGATAGGGTTCTGCGGGACATGTCCCATTCTTACATAGGAATGGCTGCGGCACATCGCAGCTTGTCCCAGTCACAGGTGGGCATTGCCGAGGCGCTGCAGAGCATGGCCCAATCACTGAGGAGCATCGCCGAAGGTGTCAACACCGTGGTGCAGACATTGGACAGCCAAGGCTGGCGGAGCCAAATGATACAGGGGCAGCCGAGACTCGAGCCAGCTGCCCCTCCGTCCTGAGATGAACCTCAAGGCCCTATGGGCACCGAGCGGGAAGAGGGAGCACTGGACGCCAACCAGACCCGTCCCACGTAGTGGGGATAGAGATCATCGGCTCCCCGAGTTCCCCTCTGATGAGGCTATGTCTCGAAGTCAGCACATTGGACAGGGCGGCACGGCTGTGCATGTGCCATTGACAAGTGCGCCGAGGCCCTCCAGCCCCAGAGCCCCCAAAAGAAGCCGGCCAGGGGCATTGAAGGCCATGGGATGAGGTAAGCCGCTGGCTGGCTCCACCTCGGATGTGCATCCTTGGGACACACCTAGACGTAGCGATGGAGAAAGGAAGGTAAAGCATGTTCAGGATCACCGAGGGCACAGGGGAGGGAGAAGAGGGCGGAGGGCCTAGGCAGTTGGTGGTGGGGTGAGGGGGCTGTGGGGAGAGTGGGGTGGCACCATCAAGAGAGTGGGTCATTGTTGGAAACCTGTGAGCATCAAAAACCCTTGACCACCAGCAGTATGACGCCTCTGTCACTTTGTTCTGTAATGCAGCCTGGCCTCCAAACATCTCTCCAGGTATCCCCCCCTCCCCATAGCACTCACCCACCCTCCAGCCATGGACATGCCCCGGAGCTGTGTCCCATCCCCTGGCTGTTCAGATGTTGGCTGCTGTGTGTGTGGTGTTGCCTCCCTCAGTGTTTAAGCACAGTGTCCATGCATCAAGGTGTGATTGGGATGCTAGGCAATGCCTTCCACATGCTACTTGGCCCGCCCACCCAAGGGAATCCACTTGGATTGTGTGAAGACCACAACTGGAGCATTGTGCACAGTTTTGGTCCCCTTATTTGAGGAAAGATGTAGTGGCATTGGAGGCAGTTCAGAGGAGCATCACTAGATTGATTCCAGAGATAAGGGATTTGTCATATGAGGAGAGATTGAACATTAGGCCTATGCACTCTAAAGTTTAGAAGAATGAAGGGAGCTGAAGGGAGCTCTAATTGAGGTATACAATATGCTAAAATGTATGGATAAAGTAGATGTGGAGCTGACACTTCCTCTCGTGGGGCATTCTAAAACGAGAGGCCATGGCCAGGATTCTCTGCCGGCAGGATTCTCCGTTATGCCGGTGCCCGGAGGTTTCCCGACGGCGTGGGGCTGCCCCACAATGGGAAACCCCATTGACCGGCTGGCATAACGGAGAATCCCGCCAGCCGGTCGAAGCAGAAATGTGGCGTGGCGGGGTGGAGAATCCCGCCCCATAATCTGAGAATAAGTGCCAGCAAATTTAAAACAGATTTGTGAAAAAACCAGAGGGTTGTGAATCTGTGGAATTCGCTACACCAGAGTGAGGTCACTGCAGGGACACTGAGTAACTTTAAGGAGGAGTTTTAAGGAGGACAGATTTTTAATTGGTAATGGGTTGAAGGGTTATTGAGAATGGGAAGGACGGTAGAGTTAAGGCCAGGATGGGAGTAGTCATGATCACATGGAGAGTGTTTACGCTCGGGAGGCTAAATTGCCTACTCCTGCTCCTAGGTCATGTGTTCTAGGGAGGAGATGCTGTGACTGATTTTGCAATCCGGGTCTTGGTCTGTAGCATTGCAGGTAACAGATGAAAAACATATCAGCCATGATAGAATGGCAGAGCAGACCTGATGGGCCGAATGGCCTAATTCTGCTCCTATATCTTGTGAACTTATGAGCTAGGTGCTCCCTTAACCACGATTGCCAATTCCCTATTAGTCGGGGTTATGGGAGGTCAGTGGGCAGATGAGCAGGGACTTGGGTTGCCCCCGGAATGGGTACACATGATCCAGTGGTTGGCATGGCGGTGCTGCACGCAGTTCCCCCCCCCCCCAGTGCCTCTCCCCTCCCATGCAAAGGGTGTCCCCCCCTAGCTGAGGGACCCCCACCCCCCGCCAAGCATTTGGGTGGCAAGCACAGTGTCCCCGGGCTCTTTGCCTGTGAGCAAGGATGGCTACTGACCTCCTCCGCTCCCCGCAGAAGCCCTTTTGCCAGGTTCACATTTTTCAAAAGGAGTACTAATCGGCGCCAGCATGACCACTTGCTGGGGAGGCCAATGAATCAAGGAGGCATTTGGATAAGGGGTGGCTCTTGTTAATTGTATGGAAATAGGGCTTAACTGGTGATTATTGGTTTCCGCCACGCTACGGCCCGATCCCAATTTGGCCTCTGGGAGCGGATGGGTTGCATCACAAACTGTTTGGCGCCGCCTGGTGCAATTCTTGTTTTCAGTCTCTCCCGTTATTCACTGGCCTCGTTTCATAAGAACATAAGAACTAGGAGCAGGAGTAGGCCATCTGGCCCCTCGAGCCTGCTCCGCCATTCAATGAGATTATGGCTGATCTTTTGTGGACTCAGCTCCACTTTCCGGCCCGAACGCCATAACCCTTCATCCCTTTATTCTTCAAAAAACTATCTTAAAAACATTTAATGAAGGAGCCTCAACTGCTTCACCGGGCAAGGAATTCCATAGATTCACAACCCTTTGGGTTGTGAATCCTAAACTCAGTCCTAAATCTACTTCCCCTTATTTTGAGGCTATGCCTCAAAAGTTCTGCTTTCATCCGCCAGTGGAAACAACCTGTCCGCATCTGTCCTATCTGTTCCCTTCATAATTTTATATGTTTCTATAAGATCCCCCCTCATCCTTCTAAATTCCAACGAGTACAGTCCCAGTCTACTCAACCTCTCCTCGTAATCTAACCCCTTCAGCTCTGGAATTAACCTAGTGAATCTCCTCTGCACACCCTCCAGTGCCAGTGCGTCCTTTCTCAGGTAAGGAGACCAAAACTGGACACAATACTCCACGTGTGGCCTCACTAACAACTTTATACAATTGCAGCATAACCTCCCAAGTCTTAAACTCCATCCCTCTAGCACTTGAGCAAGAGCACAACGAGGCCTGATGAATTGCGCCCCATCTGTGTTGATTTAGGTATCCATAAACTGGGTATTGTGCTGTCTTTATGGTGCTAAACTCTCTTTGGTAATCACCCCATCGTTGCATTACAGCAACCACATATTTATATAGCGGTATTTATGTCCCAAGGTATTCACAGGAACATTGTAAAACAAAAACAAATGAAGAGAAACATGTTCTAAAAGTGAAACAATGGGCTGCATATCTCATGGGGACTTTGGGGACCTCTGGACAGAAAGTTCAGTTCCTGCCGCCTCATTCCATGCCGGCCCATTCTGCTGACATAACACGCTGCGGGTGAGCTAAATTGTGGGACTTTCGTTGCTCACTGTGGAGGCAGTCCCACTCTCAGGAGAAGCTCCAGTTGCCCCGGCAACACCAAGTGCTCATTAGTGGGCACTGCTGGCCTCCCTTCCTACCCTTTTAAAACCCTTTTTTGCCAAAACAGCCTGCACACTGCACCCAGTCCCATAAAGAAGGTACAATGGATCCAAGAGCGATGTGCATCCAGGATACTGGGCGGGGGTGCGGAGACATGTGGGCAGTGGTTATTGGAGAGCAAGTGGGGTACGGTAGCATTGTGGATAGCACAATTGCTTCACAGCTCCAGGGTCCCAAGTTCGATTCCGGCTTGGGTCACTGTCTGTGCGGAGTCTGCACATCCTCCCCGTGTGTGCGTGGGTTTCCTCCGGGTGCTCCGGTTTCCTCCCACAGTCCAAAGATGTGCAGGTTAGGTGGATTGGCCATGATAAATTGCCCTCAGTGTCCAAAATTGCCCTTAGTGTTGGGTGGGGTTACTGGGTTATGGGGATAGGGTGGAGGTGTTGACCGTGGCTAGGGTGCTCTTTCCAAGAGCCGGTGCAGACTCGATGGGCCGAATGGCCTCCTTCTGCACTGTAAATTCGATGATATCGATATGGGCCCGCGAACCCACGGTGCCGTCTTTCTCCACCGCCGCCCGGCAAGACGTGGCGGCTTGATCTTGCCGGGCGGCGGAGGGGAAAGAGTGCGTCCGTTTTGGACGCTGGGCCGACGATCGGTGGGCACCGATCGCGGGCCTGTCCCCTCTGGAGCACAGTCGCGGTGCTCCCGTCCCAATCGGGCCCCTGGATGCCCCAAACTGGCATCCGGTTCCCATTTCACGAATGCCGCGACCAGGTATGGTTGCTGCCGTGGTGAAACGGGCGTGAATGGCCGGCCGCTCGGCCCATCGGGCTCGGAGAATCGCCGTTTGCCGTGAAAAACGGCGAGCGGCGATTTTTCCGAGAGGGGGGGAAAATCGTGGGGGCGCCAGGGGGGGCGTAAAAAATGTCGGGAGGCCCTCCCACGATTCTCCCAGGCCGCGTGGGGAGTGGAGAATTCGCCCGGTCATCTTTGTTTACAAATCCCTTGTGGTCTCACCACTCCCTATCTCTATGATCTACCCAGGCCTACAACCGTCCGCGATATTGGAACTCATCTCATTCTAGCGTTTTGAGCATCCCCAATTTTTTTTTAGATTACCCAATTATTTTTTCCAATTAAGGGCAATTTAGCGTGGCCAATCCACCTACTCTGCACATTTTTTGGGGTTGTGGGGGCGAAACCCACGCAGACACGGGGATAATGTGCAAACTCCACACGGACAATGACCCAGAGCCGGGATCGAACCTGGGACCTCAGCGCCGTGAGGCAGCTGTGCTAACCACTAAGCCACCATGCTGCCCAAAGCATCCCCAATTTTAAATGTTGCACGATTGATGACCATGCCTTCAGCTGCTAAGTCCCCAAGAGGTAGAATTTCCTTCATGAACCCTCTTTCCTCCTTTAAGACAGTTATTAAAATCTATCTCATTGATCAAGCATTTGACCATTTGCCCTAATATCTTCATATGATGCTCAGTGTAAAATTTTGTTTTATAATGGGCCATTTTACTGCATTAAAGGTTCTCTGAGAACATCCTTCCAACAACAATACTCAGTATTCAGTCTGTGAACTGCACTTATTAAATCTCTGCTTGATCTTTCTTCTGTGAAAGGGAGCATATCCTAGCTCAATGCATCGCTAAATAACCAGGTACTCTGCAAAGATTCAAGATTTTCTGGCCTTGTCATGGTAAGACCTGTTGCAGGAGAATCGATCGCCCAGCCAAATGTTTCAGCATGACTGGACAATCCCTTAGGTGGGCAAGGATGGAAAATCCTGCCCAAGGTGTTTCTTTGAAATAAAATTATATTTGTGCTGTTCTAAGTAAAGTGATCTGCATAGGACCAGACTGTACACAAAGAGAGAATTGCAAGCTTACCTAAATTTATTAGTCTGAATCTTTCGCCTTCCTGTACCAGCCTCCCCGGACAGGCGCCGGAATGTGGCGACTAGGGGCTTTTCACAGTAACTTCATTGAAGCCTACTCGTGACAATAAGCGATTTTCATTTCATTTCTTTTTTCATTTCCTTCAGGGTCAGAACTCCTATATCAAACTCTGATCAGACAAAAAATAAACACTTACTGTCCTCCAATTTTCCTGAGTAATCTTCCAACGGAGGATTCTGCAGATCTCAGCCAGCACAAGAAACCTCGGAGGTAGTAGTGGAGAGAATCAATGCAGAAGCTCCCTTTTTATGATATGAGCTAGCAAGTGAAAAGTTTAAATGTCCCAAAGCTTCTTTGAAAGCTACAGAGTGAAGATAAAGGTGAGGGGACAGGGTGGGTGAAGGGGTAGAGTGGGTAAGGCAGGTGGGTAATGGAATACGGTAGGTGAGGTAGGTGGGCAAGGAGGTAGTGTGGGTAAGGTGGTAGGGTAGGTGAGAGGAATGAGAGGATGAGGTAAATGGATAAGGGAAAAGGGTATCCCAAAAGCAAAGTATAAAAGCTTATCTCTTTGAGCTTTCTGCTTCCCGTTCTTCTTCACCTGCTAGGAGGGCTATTGGAGGTTCCTTGCTTTGAATTGCAGTCAGGTCCGAATGACGTTGTCAGGATCCACCTGATAAAAGACACTAGCCCGGATTGGGTACACATACACCTGCTCAGTAGATCAGAATAAAATTCAGAACAGTAGGTCCCGTTGGCTTGACAGCTGGTAAATAATTTTTAATGTTTTAATAATCTTTACTGTCAGAAGTACATCTCCCTGTGTCTGCGTGGGTTTCCTCCGGGTGCTCTGGTTTCCTCTCACAAGACCCAAAAGACGTGCTGTTAGGTAATTTGGGCATTCTGAATTCTTCCTCTGTGTACCCGAACAGGCACCAGAATGTGGCAACGAGGGGCTTTTCACAGTAACTTCATTGCAGTGTTAATGTAATCTGGGTACAGTTTCTGCTGGGTATATAGGATTAAAATGACACATGTTGATTCCTTGCTGAAGGATAAGTCATTAGCATTGGATATCCTTTGGTCCCTCACTTTTCCTCTGGGAGGCTTGACAGTTAGTTTTGAGGATCTATTCAGAAAATCTCTCCACACACAAGCACACATCCAGCAGGAGATGCTGGATATTGATCAGGATGACTGGATGTTTTCCTTCTCCATAGCTCTGGGATGCTTAAGTTATTGGCATACCTGTGCTGACCTCTTGGCCAGGATCTAGCGGTTTGAAACTCATAATGTACTGGCCTGTGTGTCTTAACTATTAACTGGATAAGCTTCTTGAGCTGCTAAGGCTATTTGTCTGATATATTTTGTTGGACAACATAGATGGAGCCTACTCTGCTTTTAACAGTGCTGTACCTAGCTTGTGCATATTTAATACTTACACAAACTACTTTGTTTACAAGGATTGGTATCGCTCACCTTAATCAATTAAAAATTGTGGCACTTTGCAACCATAAAGAAAAATTGGACAGCTGTCCACCCCTCTGTGAAAAACCTTGTGCCACCTTCTTATATTAAAGACATACATGGATGCAGGTTGTTGTTGTCTTACTTTATTAAACATTGTAGTTGGTATTGGTGAGTCTTACCTTTTGTAACTTTTGCTCTTGATTGGTTACTGGGGCCCAACTGGAAAATTTCCTCAGGAGTAATTAGCACTTGGGGGCAGCTGGGCAGTCGCGAATCCCGTTATACACTGTGCCCAAACTTTCTTTCCATTAGCGTCAATACTTGAAAGGAAAGTTGGTGGGGCATGTATCACAGCCGCCCCATCTGCAACTTCCTTCCCATGCTGGAAGTGAAAATTACCCTCTGGTTTTGGCATGAAATTAAGTGACAATGTACAGCACAGGAGACCACGTCTAAGTCAAGGCCACTTCCTCCAGGCCTGTATTTCATCCCACAACACAAGGCAAGGCGCTGAAAGGACTGATCAGATGCTGCGGCAGAGATGGAGGAAAATACAATGTTAAGCTCCAACCATTGAGTTCAAAACCCAACATAGATTTAAATATTCAATGGTCTTCTGATTCACAGGATATTTACACTGCAGAAGGAGACCATTCAGCCCATTGAGTCTGAACTGGCTTTCTGAAAATCTAAATTAATCCATTTCCCTGCCTTATCCCCATAACCTTGCACATTCTTTCTTTCCAGATAGCAATCCAATTCCCCTTTGAATTCCTCCAAACCTGCTTCTAAATGATTTGGTTTTGAAAATAATCTCAAGGCATTAAGGCTGCTTTGATCATTTGATAGGGGTACAATGAATACCCAGCGTAATGTGAGCCATACAGATCAGAAGGGCTCCAGATAGGGGTACAATGAATACCCAGCGTAATGTGAGTCATATAGATCAGAAGGGCTCCAGATAGGACTACAATGAATACCCAGCGTAATGTGAGTCATATAGATCAGAAAGTCTCCAGGCTCGGTATCTAGTCTTTGCTGAGTAACCTGACCTCTTTTGGAGATGCTGCATTTATAGTGTCTATGGATGAGTGAAAATGCATCTAGGATTCTCCCTCCTTATTCTGACTTGCTGAGTCCTGCATGTCAGGAGAGGTCAGGATCAAAGTTAGCTGCAAACCCTTTTGTAGTTGAAGAGCCTGCTGACATTCAATATGTGGGCTCACAAATGAAGAATGACTGAAATACCAAACCGCAGCCAGTACTTATGGCAGTGAATCAGATTGAGAGCAAGAAATAGTTTGAGTGTATACAGTACCATTCCTGTCCTCAAGCTCTTCACAGCTCCTGAATTACTTTTGAAGTCTAGTCAGTGTTATTTAGGTAAACAAAGCAGCCAATTTGTCTACAGCAAGACTCCACAAACAGCAAATGAGATGATTGATCACTATCTGCTTTACGAGTGTTGGTTCAGGGTTGAATGTTGTCCAAGAAACACAGAGAACTCCTTTTAATAATGTAATGCGATTGTTTACATCACCGGAACAAGTAGGGAGGCCCTTGGCCTAGCATTTCATTCTAAAGACAACGCCCAAATCAAACAATAGTGTTGGAATCTACTGGGGCAGTGCTGAAAATTCGTTTTGGGTTTCTGTTATTTTACCCACAAATTGTGGTAAAATTAACTAATACTTAGAGAAACATTAAGTCTGTCTTCATTCCACTGTTAAACTTGTGGTATATGTGTTTATGGATTTTTGGCTGCTGATTTGCGCAGATTGTTGATTAGTTTTTATTGATTTGTTTTGAGGCAATGAATGGCCCTGAGCCTGAGGGAAAACTTAGGTTTTACAACAGCTTTTAAACAATCAGTATCTTGTTCTAGGTGTATCTCCTGCAATCAGGAGTGTTGCCTTATGTTGGAAAAAGGCTAACATAGAGTGACAAAGCCAAACGTACGTATAGATCCATTAACTTGATGCCAGTAAGAGTAAGATCTTGAAGGAATCATGAGAGATGCACTATATCACACCTAGTTATAGAGTCACTGGAAAAGAAGGTTTGACTTAGCAAAATGATTGTTTTTTTTTAAAGTAAGTCAGCAGGTTGGTGGATGGAGGTAATGCAGGAGATATTGGGTACGATTCAACGGCCTCACCATGCCCAACTTGATGTTGGGACGAGGTCCTTGAATCTCGTGAGAGGCTTCTCACGTGATTCGCGATGCTTGAAATGTCTTGCGAGGTTTAACGGAGTTTGGCTCTCGCAATCACTGGGCGTGATCCAGGTGTACATATTTAAATGATCCATTCAGCCCATTTAAATCTGCGTTCGCGGGATTCTCCCAGGATCCGGGATTCACTGACTGTGCCTGGGTGACCTTTCCCAGGCGTCATTTAGTATTGGCATCCACAAACATGGATCAGAATGGTACCTTGGCACTGCCATTCTGGCACCCTGACAGTGCCACCCTGGAACTGCCAGGGTGCCCATGTGACCCTGCCAGGCTGGCAGGGGCATTGGTGGGTGCCATGCTGACCATGCCAAGGTGCCCAGGGGCCAGATTGCCAGAGGTCGGGCCCAGGGGTGACTTGCCCATTAAGGGTGGGGTGAGGGGGGGCTCGAGGATCCCGGAAGACGTAAGTTGGGTGCAATGGGGAGTCTAGAGGGTACAGTGATGCCACTGAATAGGGTCAAAAGATCTGGGCTTCCTTTAAAAATGGCACTCTGATCCACGAGTAGTCTTCCTTGGTGAGGAAATATAGAAAATATAGAAAAACAATAGTAGCATGGACTTTCAGGATCAGAGTTTTCTCTTACTATACTTGGACATTAGTACTCATTAGTACATTTGGGCAGCACGGTAGCACAAGTGGATAGCACTGTAGCTTCACATGCCAAGGTCCCAGGTTTGATTCCCCGCTGGGTCACTGTCTGCACGGAGTCTGCACGTTCTCCCAGTGTCTGCGTGGGTCTCCTCCGGGAGCTCCGGTTTCTTCCCACAGTCCAAAGACGTGCAGGTTAGGTGGATTGGCCATGTTAAATTGCCCATAGTGACCAAAAAGGTTAGGAGGGGTTATTGGGTCATGGGGATAGTGTGGAAATGAGGGCTTAAATGGGTTGGTGCAGACTCGATGGGCCGAATGGCCTCCTTGTGCATTGTATATTCTATGTTCTACTCCATGTTGATGGAGCATGGTGAAGAATGTCAGGCTGGGAGAATCGCTGCCTGTAATGGAGCTTGTTTGATTTTCAGTTAATTTAAATGTTGAAAACATGAGCAGACTCCACTTATGACTGGGCAATCTTCTATCTGATTTTCTCCTATGTACGCTGTCTGGGAGATTTTTCACAAACAACTCCTATAGAGGAGAATGTGCCTCCTTGACTTCAAATATGATAAGCTTAAAGTAGAGGTACAGGCAAGAAGGAACAGGACAAACATTAACCAAGTAATTAAAAAGAAAATATCGCAGGTGGCAAGATTGCACAGTGGTTAGCACTGCTGCCTACAGCACTGAAAACCTAGGTTCGATCCCGGCCCTGTGTCACTCTGTGTGGAGTTTGCACATTTTCCCCGTGTCTGCTTTGGAGGAATCAGTTTAAAAGAAGCGTAATTACATTTCACAATGGAGCGGGTCTGTAATTCGGTGAGTATAAAATATTTCAGTAGAGTAAGAAATCTAGATTTATATGCAGCCTTAACTCATGGATCTGCCCAGCAACAGATTTGCCCAGCAACAGGTAGAAATCTGCCTAGTAACAGCAGTAAAATCAATGCAACATGGTATGATGGGATGGAATCTGCCCAGCAACAGTTGTCATGGGACCATCTCGCAGCAGGTGGAATTCTGCAACAGCAATAGCCATAATTCAAAGGGCATAATGAGATGTGATTATAAAAGTATCGAGCCCCGAACGCGGGGCTACTGAGGGAGCGGCGCAGGTTACAGGCGGACTTTGGGCTGTTGACTACAGGGAAAGCGGTGGAACAGCTGAGGAAGGCAAGGGAATCCACCCCCCAACAATGCCGCAGGCCTCGATTTCAATGATACTGAAAGATCCGGAGCAATGCGGGTCATACAGGCAGATTTCTCTACTGAATGTGGATGCCGAACTGCTGGCTAAGACACTGGCCACAAGGATAGAGGAATGTGTCCCGCGGGTGACAGGGGAAGACCAGATGGGATTTGTAAAGGACAGGCAACTCAAGGCCAATATTCAAAGGCTTTTAAATGTTATTATGATGCCCTCAGAAGGAGGGGAGATGGAGGTGGTGGTAGCGATGGATGCGGAGAAGGCTTTTGATCGGGTGGAGTGGATTTACCTGTGGGAGGCGCTGGGAAAGTTTGGATTTGGTGAGGGCTTTATTGACTGGGTGTGGTTGCTCTATCAGGCACCAGTAGCGAGTGTGCGTATGAACCGGCTGAGGTCGGGGTATTTTGAACTATACTGAGGGACGAGTCAAGGGTGCCCCCTCTCCCCGTTACTGTTTGCTCTGGCCATAGAGCCATTGGCCATGGCATTAAGAGCCTCTAGGAACTGGAAAGGGCTGGCTCGGGGGGTGGGTGGAGCACCGGGGCTTGCTTTATGCAGATGACCTGCTCTTGTATATTTCAGACCCATTGGAGGGAATGGGGGACGTTATGCGGGTCCGTGGGAATTTGGCAATTTTTCGGGATATAAATTGAACATGGGGAAAAGGGAGATGTTCGCGATCCAGACAAGAGGACAAGAAAAGAGACTGGGAGAGCTGCCATTCAGAATGGTAGGAAGGAGCATTTGGTATCTGGGAATCCAGGAGGCCTGGGAATGGGAGGCACTGCACAAGTTAAACCTATCCTGGCTCGTAGAACAAATGAAAGAGGATTTTATGAGATGGGATATGCTCCCGCTATCACTGGCGGGGAGGGTACAGACTGTGAAAATGACAGTTCTCCCCAGATTTCTGTTTGTCTTTCAGTGCCTTCCCATCTTCATACCAGGGCTGATTTAGCTCAATGGGCTAAATCGCTGGCTTTTAAAGCAGACCAAGCAGGCCAGCAGCACGGTTCGATTCCCGTATCAGCCTCCCCGGACAGGCGCCGGAATGTGGCGACTAGGGGCTTTTCACAGTAACTTAATTGAAGCCTACTCGTGACAATAAGCGATTTTCATTTTCATTCATTTTTCATTTCAAGTGCCATGATATGGAAACATGCAACCAATGAACACTCAGAATAGGATACAACCAATGGGCAGTCAGCACACTCAGAGGCAGCATCACAACAAGGGGGCATGACATTAACATTATAAAAGGGATGAGGCACTCACACCCTGCCTCTTTCCACAGACAGACATCTAGAGAGTTAGACAGGATTGATCAGCAGCATCACACCACAGCACGTGGCTTAGAGCAAGCTGGTACAGTTAGACTGAGTTACTACAGTTAGATTAGTAGAGAGTCAAACTCATTTGAGAAATGTGTTAATAGTTCGATAAACATAGAACATAGAACATAGAACAGTACAGCACAGAACAGGCCCTTCGGCCCTCAATGTTGTGCCGAGCCACGATCACCCTACTCAAACCCACGTATCCACCCTATACCCGTAACCCAACAGCCCCCCCCTTAACCTTACTTTTATTAGGACACTACGGGCAATTTAGCATGGCCAATCCACCTAACCCGCACATCTTTGGACTGTGGGAGGAAACCGGAGCACCCGGAGGAAACCCACGCACACAGGGGGAGGACGTGCAGACTCCACACAGACAGTGACCCAGCCGGGAATCGAACCTGGGATCCTGGAGCTGTGAAGCATTTATGCTAACCACCATGCTACCCTGCTGCCCAACTTATTTCAGAGTCTGGAGCATCCTTTAGTTAAGACTGCATCAAGTAGCAGCCTGTGTTATCCGAAGCAGCATAACACAACATGGTACCAGGTACTCATCATCGCCGATGCATTGTCCCGCTCCGTCAACTCACCCAGTGAACCACTGGAGATCATCCAGCACGTTAAGTTGCAGGTACAAATGTGTCCAAACACTCTCCCGGCAATAGATGAGAAGATCGTTCTGATCCAAGAAGAGACGGCCAAAGACCCCCTGTTGCAGCGAGTCATCCACAACCTCAGCAATGGTTGGCAGAAAGGGCAATGCCCTCAATTCTACAATGTCATGGATAACCTGACGCTGATCGACGGCATCCTGCTCAAGCTGGACAGGATAGTCATCCCGCTACGTCACCAGAGCCTGGTGCTGCGGCAGATTCATGAGGGACATCTGGGTGTAGAAAAGTGCAGACGCAGGGCCCGGCACGCTGTCTACTGGCCCGGCATCAACCGGACATCACAGACATAGTCCTGAACTGCGAAACCTGTCAGAGGATCCAACCAGCACAGAGCAAGGAGACGCTCCAACCGCATGACTTAGAGACCTCTCCATGGTCGAAGGTTGGCATTGACCTATCCCACGCGAATTGTCACGACTATATCTTAATCATCGATTACTTTTCGAACTATCCCGAGGTGCTGAAGCTGCCAGACCTGAACCTCACAGACCGTCATCAAAGCGTGTAAAGAGGCATTCTCATGGCATGGCATCCCAAATACCATCACGAGCAACAATGGCCCGTGCTTCCACAGTCGAGAATGGTCCACGTTTGCCAAGAGCTACAATTTCAGACATGTCACCTCCAGTCCGCACTATCCGCAGTCCAATGGCAAAGTCGAAAAAGGGGTTCACATCGTTAAGCAGCTCATCCGCAAGGCCTCGGACTCCGCTTCCGACATATACTTTGCACTACTTGCGTACCGGGCGACTCCCTTGTCCACTGGCATGTTACCAGCTCAACTGCTGATGAACAGGGACCTGTGGACGACGCTTCCAGCCATACCCCTGCCCAACCTTGATCACGTTCCGGTGCTGCAGAATATGCAGCAGCTTCACGATAGCCAGAAGCAGGGCTATGAAGCACATGCCACCGATCCGGACGCCGGCAGACACGGTCAGGATCAAGATACCGGATGGTGGGTGGTCTACTCCGGCTGTCGTTGTTCGACAGGCCGCACCCAGATCCTATGTCATATGTATGGCTGATGGCTCCATTGTGCAAAGAAATCGAAGGGCACTACGAAAAGCTGCTTGCCCACAGCCACTTTCCCCTCCATTTCCACATGTCGAATTGCCACCACCAGACCCACCTCGAACCACGAGGCCACCAGTCGTGCCTCCCACTCGCCTGTCAAGACACAGTCATCCCCTCCACCACCCCTCCGGTGGTCAATGAGGATCAGATGCAAGCCTCAGAGACTGGACTTATGAGCATTTGTTTTGTTCGTTCTGTTCTGTATTCCTCAGTCAGTCACATTAGACAGACACATTCACATGTATACATCTACAAAAAAAAGGAACAAAAAGGGAGATGTCATGATATGCAAACATGCAACCAATGAACACTCAGAATAGGACACAACCAATGGGCAGTCAGGACACTCAGAGGTGGCATCACCACAAGGGGGCATGACATAAACACTATGAAAGGGATGAGGCACTCACACCCTGCTTCTTTCCATAGACAGACATCTAGAGAGCTAGACAGGGTTGATCAGCAGCATCACACCCCAGCACGTGGCTTAGAGCAAGGCTGGTACAGTTAGACTGAATTACTACAGTTAGATTAGCAGAGAGTCAAACTAATTTGAGAACTGTGTTAATAGTTCAATAAACACGTTGAACTCATTTCAGAGTCTGGAGCATCCTTTAGTTACGACTGCATCAAGTAACAGCCTGTATTATCCGAAGCAGCATAACACAACACTAAGGGCCTTTTTCAAGCGGGTCAACAAGGTTATTTCGGGCTTTGTGTGGGCGAGTAAAACCCCGTGAGTGAAGAAAGTGTTGCTGGAGCGTAGTCGGGGGGGGGGGGGAGGGTGGGTTGGCGCAACCGACCTTTTGTAATTACTGCAATGCGGCTAAAATAGCCATGATTAGGAAGTGGGTAGTGGGGGAGGGGTCAGTGTGGGAGCGGATGGAGGCAGCGTCATGTAAAGTTTAGGAGCACTGATTTTTGTTTTTAAATTTAGTGTACCCAATTAATTTTTTTTCCAATTAAGGGGCAATTTAGTGCGCTCAATCCCCCTACCTTGCACATCTTTGGGTTGTGGGGGCGAAACCCACACAAACACGGGGAGAATGTGCAAACTCCACACGGACAGTGACCCAGAGCCGGGATCGAATCTGGGACCTCGGCGCCATGAGGCAGCAGGGCTAACCCACTGCGCCACCGTGCTGCCCTAGGAGCACTGATAATGGCACCACTTCCGTTCTCGCCGGCCCGATACTCCACAAGTCCGATGGTGGTGGCGGCTTTGAGAATCTAGAGGCAGTAGAAGAGATATAAAAGAGTGGAGGGAGCATCGGTTTGGACCCAAATTTATAATAACCATCAGTTTGTATCGAGTAGGCTAGATGGTGGGTTCCAGAGATGGCAAAGGGCAGGAATTAGGAGGGTGGGGGATTTATTTATAGACGGAAGCTTCCCCAGCTTGAAAGCCTTGGAGGATAAATTTGAATTGCCAGCAGTGAATGGGTTTAGGTATTTGCAGGTGCAAGAGTTCTTGAGAAAGCAGGTTCCGGCCTTCCCGCTGCTGCCGCCATGGGGGATACAGGATAGAGTAGTCTCCTGTACCAGGGTAGGAGAGGGGAACGTTTCAGATATCTACCAGGAACGTTTGGGTGCGGAGGAAACTCCGGTGGAGGAGCTTAAGGGCAAGTGGGAGGATGAGCTAGGAGGAGAGATAGAGGCTGGTCTATGGGTGGATGCCGTAAGAAGGGTTAATACCACTTCATCATGTGCTAGGCTTAGCCTGATGCAATTTAAGGTAGTCCACCAGGCACACGTGATGGTGGCCCGGATGAGTAAGTTTGTCGGGGTAAAGGATAGGTGTGTGAGGTGCGCGGGAAGCCCAGCAAATCATGTCCGCGTGTTTTGGGCATGCCCGAAGCTCAGAGGGTTTTGGCAGGGTTTTGCTAAGGCAATGTCCACGGTGCTAAAAGCACTGGTGGTGCGGAGTCCGGAGGTGGCGATCTTTGGAGTATGGAAGAGCCGGGAGTGCAGGAGGCAAAAGAGGCCGACGTCTTGGCCTTTGCCTCCCTGGTAGCCCGGAGATGGATCTTGCTAAGGTGGCATATATTGTGGCAGCCCTTCATCGACTTTCTCGGGGAAAATTAAAATGTCAGCAGAAGCAGAATTCCAAATGTGGGGGGGGGGGGGGGGGGGGGGGGGGGGGGGGGGGGGGGGGGGGGGAAGGGGGCCGGACTGTTGTTTTATGATTGGGGTGTGTGAAGATTGTGATGGGGCTGGAAATGTTTATTGTACCATGTTTATGTCGCTGTTATTGTTATTTTTATAAAAACTTGCAAATACCCGAATAAAAATATTTTAAAATAAATATCGAGATACAGATGTCTAGACAAATGATATATAGCTGCCAGCACCCTCAGAATCGGAGAGGCAGTTTACACCTAACAGTCAGGGTGACCTGTTTTATGTCTAACAGTGTGTGAGGGCAATCTCCAATCTAGCAGTCAGAAGTCTAGGCTAGCAGCTAAGTCTTAGAGCTAAGATTGTGCAGAAACTTTCAGAAAGGCAGTTTAAAATCTTCACTGGCCCAGGAAAAGACTTTTCCCAGACTTGACTATCAGCCCTGTATGTGTGGTAACTTAAACTGGATTTGACTACCAGATTTACATAATTTAGATGTTGTTTGTGAAAGGAGAAGTCTTACGGAGTTCAGGGATCATGGATATATTGTGGAACAAGGGGAATGTTCTACATAAACTGTGTGTGTGTGTTTAGTGATTCACATACTTAATGGTCTTAGAGTATTGTACTCCTATTCATGTGTGTTTGTCTTTTCTTTAATTGAATAAATAGTCTTTAATACTTGTTACACAATGACTGGGTTGGTTATTCTCACTGGGGCTTCACTTGACTCCTCACACCATTAAAAAAACTCACAAAAATATTCACCCCCACAAAGTGATTTTCCAAGTTGGGATGACCCCGCCAATACCATCAGCTTGGTTCATGACACCACAGACAGAGTGGACTAAACAATAATCAAACAGCTGGCAGAAGAACAATGAACTTTCACTGAAATGTGCGATATAGGGGCCTCACGGTAGCATGGTGGTTAGCATCAATGCTTCACAGCTCCAGGGTCCCAGGTTCGATTCCCGGCTGGGTCACTGTCTGTGTGGAGTCTGCACGTCCTCCCCGTGTGTGCGTGGGTTTCCTCCGGGTGCTCCGGTTTCCTCCCACAGTCCAAAGATGTGCGGGTTAGGTGGATTGGCCATGCTAAATTGCCCGTAGTGTAAGGTTAATGGGGGGATTGTTGGGTTACGTGGGTTTAAGTGGGGTGATCATGGCTCGGCACAACATTGAGGGCCGAAGGGCCTGTTCTGTGCTGTACTGTTCTATGTTCTATAAATGAGACTACTTTACTTTCAAATTGGTTTGAAACAAATGTAAAAGAAAAGAAATTCGTAGGCAATGATTTAAATTGAAGGTGTGAGCAAGGGGACTGCATGATTTGGGGTGATCTAAGATGAAGTTTAATGCTGATAGAGATCTTTCGAAAGAAGAAGGAAGCTCTAGAGTGCTATTGATGGACTCTAGCTTGACACAGCACATTAAAGGTAAGTTCATGACCTTAATTTGCTACCATGGGAAAGCAGAAAGTGGAGGCCAGGTGCTTCCTATAGAGAGAGAGACCAAATCAAAGGCCCAGTTACTTTGAGCTGCTCTCACAGATCTCCCACTGGGGAACTATAGAGCAGAACTGGCAGCAAGTCTCCAGCTAGTGTTTTTAGCAGAAGGTAAAGTGTGATACAAGGGAACCATTCACAAATGATTACTTATAATTGCTTGTTAACAATATGCAATCCTTGGCTACATTACATCAAATTACGTAGAATTAAAACATGGAAACAATGGTATTTATTCACCAGTATTCCTAATTCCATGTTTCTACCCTGTTCCCATTCCTTTTATTGTCCATTCCTTCAGTCACCTATTGAATTTATTCTAAAATGATGTGATAGTCTCTGTAGCAATCTGGAAGTGAATCTCTGTGAAACAGTTACTCCTGCTCTCTGCCCTGAAACTCTTACATTTTGTTTTTAGTTCTCATGTTCTCAGTCTTTCAGTCTCTGGAAAGTTGTTTCTATCAACTCTGTCCCATCCCTTCATGATTTTAAACAGCTCCACAAAATCATGCCCATAATTTGTTCTGATTGAATGAAAATATCATCAATGTTTTGATCCTTAAATTTCTAAGAACCTAAATTTCCTCATAAGAGGCACAAACCTGTGTGTTTGCATTGTCGCTCTCCATTGCCTCAATCCTCCTTATAGCCTGCAGTCCAAAAATGCACACAGTAGTCCTGTGGTCTTAATCATTTTTTTATATAAACTCACTGTCTCAGTTTTTATATTGCATGCCTATTGCTATAAAATCCAGTGTGTTGTTTACTAATTTTTAATAGCCTTATTCATTTGAGGTGCTGCTTTTAATGTTGTGAAAATTTCTGCTCTTCCACATCTTCCATGCAAATGTATTATTATATTTTGTAACTAAAAAGTACCACCTTACACTTACTGACATTTAATTATATCTGGCATTCTATAGTCTATTCCATTATCTTACAAAGTCCTCTTGCAGTTTCCTCCCATCCTCAGAGTTATTTACTATCTTTATACTTTGATATTGTCCATAAATTTTGACACCACTCCCTTTAGTCTTATGAAGCAAATCTTCAATATATTATTACCTTCTACAACTGATTTCAGACTTTTGAGAAAATTCCTTTGATGTTGAGCTGCTTTTAAATAGTTTTACTGCAGTCATGAGTGAGCTCTTGGGCTAGGGGGCTGGAAGATGAGTGGGAGCAGCAAAGAAAACAGGAGAAAGTAGGAACAGCTTGGAGAAAAGAGAGGAGAGGGATCTCCGCAGGAGACAACCCGAGGCGGGTCTTCAGAAAACATTTTACCTGACTGAACTTCATTGAGGAGCAAAGTTTTATGCACCTCCAATTCACAAATGTTTCATGTAGTGGATAAAATGGCTTCTGCTTCAATCGTTTTATCAGAAAGGAGTGACAGCAGAGGCCACAAGTACACAACAGTGCATTCAATGTTTGCACTCAGTTGGTTCTCCAATTCTGGGAATGATTTAGCCAATTTATCAAAATGAAATTTGGCTGGGCCGGGATTCTCCGCTATCCGGCGGGGTGGGCCGTACCGGCGCCGAGGATTGGCGTGAACGACTCCGGCATCAGGCCGTCCGGAAGGTGTGGAATCCTCCACACCTTCAGGGGCTAGGCCAGCGCTGGCGCGAGTTGGCGCATGCGCGGGAGCGCCAGCATGTTCTGGTGTGATCCCAGCGCATGCACAGGGGGGTTCTTCTCCGCGCCAGCGGACCGTTACAGCGGCCGGCGCGGAGGGAAAGAGTGCCCCCACGGCACAGACCCGCCCGCGGATCGGTGGGCCCCGATCGCGGGCCAGGCCACCGTTTGTCCCCCCCCCCCCCCACGGGGCCAGATTCCGCCATCCCCCCCTGAGGACTCAGCAGGCCGCCCGCAGAGCCAGGTCCCGACGGTAAGGACCTTGTTTTATTTACGTCGCCGGAATTGTCCAAAAACGGGCGGCCACTCAACCCATTGCGGAGCAGAGAATCGCCAGGGGAGCCACTGAGCATGAAGATGATGTGAAATGTTCAATGCCCCAGTCACTATTGAAGTGCTTGAATTCTTCACTTGTAAACTGAGGCCATTGTCACACATCATATTGTCCAGAATATCATGATTACTGAAATGTGCTGTCAGGCACTTTATGATCTCACTGGCCATCATTGACATCAGTTTGGCTAAACTCCAAGAAGTCTGAATAGTAGTCAATGGTGAGATAGCCAGCTCCAAATACAGTGAGGGTGTCTACTCCAAACTTCATCTATGACCTGTTGCAGTTTGTTTCTTGTTCAGCTTCAGGTTCATCTGGCAAGCTCTCTCTAGTGGTCTCATTAGATCATGGTCTGTGATAGCTTCTTCCATCATATTGCCACATCCATAGACTAACTGATCATCTACAATTGCTTCCACTCCTGGGCTATCTTATGCTGCTGGCATTGATACTTTTATGGAGCAGTAAAAATGGCAAACGATGTACACAACCATTTGTACATCCCAAATGGCACACACAACACAGCCAGAAAACTGCTGCTTTCACCAACTTCATTTACTGGTATCCATCCTTCACATCCAGGGTGGTAAAGACCATTGCCTTGATAAGTAACAACACAATTTCTTCAATGGTTGGCATGGGATAGTGAGATCTTTTGAAAGATTCATTGAGATCCTTTGGATCTTGCATTTTTTTCCACTGTTACCATGCTGCGAATCCAGTCTGTTGGAATTGCTGCTTACTTGACTACTCTCATTTTCCGAGCTCCTCAATCTTGTCTTTTGGCTGGACTTTAAATCAGTTGGAACTATTCTTGGAAGCTGCTAAGTTGGTCTCACACACTCATTGACTCCAAAATGATATTCACTGGGAAGACATCTGTGAACACATATCTGTTCAGCAGTCAATGGCTTAAGAAACACTACAAATCTCTTCCAGTACATGGAGAATTGCTAAGATTTTTGCTTACTTCAGCTGAGATGAGGGGCTTTTGCAATGTGTCTATTACCTGGAATTGTGGATTCTACAATTCTTTCTTCCCATTGCATCAGGCTATCAGCTTATTTTTCCCTCCACAGATCTGCAAAGCTCATGATATTGCATGTAACACTGGTGTCTATTCACAGTAACCATCTTTATAGGCTTGCTTTTCTTCTTTCCGGCAAATCCTCCTCATGCCCCCCCGGAGGCAAATCCGCTGTTGCCGTAGGGAAGATATACTACAGAACTTCTCCCTCACTCCCACTCTGCTGTGAATATTCAAGAAACTTCAAAACCAAGATCCTTCTTTCTGAAAAACAGACATCTCCTGGCTTAGCTCGATTGGCAACTTCAGCTCTTTTCATCACAGAGTGGCGCCCCAGGAGGTCTCACATATCCAGCCCAACCTAAACTCTCATCATTTCTCATTTGGTATTCTTTTTGCCTCTTTCATCTTTAATTCCATTGTCATTAGCCTCTCTTTGAAACTTACTGTTCTCAGAATATGAAAATCTTTCCTTATTATCCCCACTTTTGATTCAAATTAATAAAATAAATTGTTGGATGTTTAATTTTTTATAAATATTGCAATGAAGCAAAAAAAAGGTCATCAACAACAGAGATACATCATATCCATTACTACAAAAGAAAAATCACAAGTACCCTAGCACCAAGGAGGTCAAGTAAATTGTAACAATCTTGCCTTATTTATTATCACCTTTTGCTCCTGTTTGAAATTTAACAGCTAGAAATCCACTTATCTCCTAATGCAAATTTCTACCCACTGCTTGGTTACTTACAGAAAATTAACTTAGCTATTACTACTTCAAATGCGTGCCTTTACACTATACTCATTTTAAGACTCCAACTCAACAAGACAATCAATCCAGCTTAATTAAATTATATTCACACACAGACAGACAAGCCTGCTTCACAGAATAATAAATAAACCCCAAGAATATGAAAATAAAATATCACCACTCACCACAACGTGCTTCCTTTACTTTTGTGTGGTGTCCTCTGCAATATTTACATTCAATACTCTGGCCTTGATCTTTCTGTTGGCTCTTCTGTAAATAATTCTTCTTTTTCTCCATTATCCTATGCTTGGTTGGCTTTAACTGCCTCTCTCCACAGTGCAATGCCTCATCAGTTCTCCCATCAATATTAATCATTTCAGAGCTTCTGCACATGTTGATAGCTTTCTTAAGAGTATGTTTTTTTTGTGATAAATGCAGGATTAATGCCAAAGAGGGTCATTCAGGAGTCTGGTACCAGCGGGGAACTAGCTGTTTTTGAATCTGTTCATGTGTGTTTTCAGACTTTTGTATCTCCTGCCCGATGGAAGAAGTTGCAAGAATGTGATAGTTGGGCACTTCAAGAAACTCAAAGTAATCGGGAAGAGACAGCATGGTTTTGTGAAAGGGAAATCCTGGGCGGGATTCTCCATTCCCGACGCTGATATTGTAATTGCCAATCGGGCAGAGAATCCACTCCGACGCCCAAATCGTGGCCGGCACCAGTTTAACGCTGGTGAGCCATGCTCCCCTCCCTCGGAAGTGATGTAATCGCATTGCAACGGCATTGATGCATCATCAGCAGGCTCTCCTGTGATGCTTGGCCCCTAATGGATCGAGTTCCCGACGGCGCAGGTGATATGTGGTCTGAGCGGGTGGGAACCTGGCGTGGCAGCAGCAGACTGTGTTCAGTGGCGCCACACATGGATGGGATCCATGCCCCTGGCTGGAGGGGGGGTTCCACGAGGGCTGGGGACTGGTGGGGTTTGGCCAGGGGGTGGCCTGTGGGGCCATGGATGGAGGGTCGGGACCGCAAACAGCTGACGCCATGCTATACAAAACGACCAATGCAGGTCATCGCCGTGCACATGCATGGCCAGGGAACCTGACCATTCTCCGGCTGTTTATGGTGCAGGAGCCAGAAGTTTCACCTGGCGCTGCTGCTAGCCCCTCAGTGGTCCCAGAATCCATGAGGGCTCGGCGCCAATTTTGGCATCGTAAAACATCCACAAAGTCTCGATTTGAGCCGGCACACAGCCGCTGAAATGGAGAATTCAGCCCCCTGTTTTTCCAATTTACTGAAAAATAATTCCAAGATGCGTTCGGACCTAGGTGACTTCTATGCTTCTAAAACTTTATTCTAACTCGGGCAGCACGGTGGCCTAGTGGTTAGCACAGCTGCCTCACGGCGCTGAAGTCCCAGGTTCAAATCCCGGCTCTGGTTCGCTGTCCGTGTGGAGTTTGCACATTCTCCCCGTGTCTGCGTGGGCTTCGCCCCCACAACCCAAAAAAATGTGCAGAGATTGACTATGCTAAATTGCCCCTTAATTGGAAACAATAATTGGGTAATCTAAATTTTTTTTTAAAAATTATTAAAACTTTATTCTAACTCTTTTAAACTCTCTAACAATGTTACCTACCTCATAATAAATTGATCTTTTCTCTACACCCTAGCTATGATTATAAAATTATATTCTGCAGTCTCTCCTTCCTTCCCTATGTACAGTATGCATTGTCTGTATAGCATGCAGAAATAATACTTTTCATTGTCTACTAATACATGTGACAGTAATAAATCAAATCAAAGTCCTTTGAAGGAGTAATATGTATTGTGGATAAAGGGGAGACTGTAGATGCATTGTACTTAGATTATCAAAGGCATTTGATAAGGTGCCACATGAAGTTATTGCAGAAACTAAAATGTCCTGGTGTGGGGGTAACATATTAGCATAGAAAGAAGATTGGCTGGCTGGCTGGCAGAAAACAGAGAGTATGCATAAATGAGTATTTTCTGATTGGCAGGATGTGATGTGTGAAGTCCCGTAGGAGTCTGTCCTGGAGACTCAATCTTTTACAATTTATATTGGGGCGGCAGAGTAGCGCAGTGATTAGCACTATTGCTTCATAGGGTTTGATTCCCGGCTTGGGTCACTGTCTGTGTGGAGTCTGCACGTTCTCCCCGAATCTGCGTGGGTTTCCTCCGGGTGCTCTGGTTTTCTCCCAGAAGTCCCAAAAGGTATGCTTGTTAGGTGAATTGGCAATTCTGAATTCTTCCTCAGTGTACCTGAACAGGCGCCATAGTGTGGCGACTAGGGAATTTTCACTGTAACTTCATTGCAGTGTTAATGTAAGCCTACTTGTGACACGATTAACGATTATTAGATTGATGACTTAGATGAAGGGAGCGAATGCATGGTAGCTAAATTTGTAGATGACACAAAGATAGGTAGTAAAGTATGTGATGAAGAGAACATGAGGAGGTTGCAGATGGATATAGATAGGTTGAGTGAGTGGGGGAAAAAGCTAGCAATTAAGGAAAATGTGAGAAAATGTGAAGTTCACATTGGCAGGAGAAATAAAAAAACAGAGTATCATTTAAACAGTGAACAGCTGCAGAATTCTGATGTGCAGCGGGATCTAGGTGTTCCAGTGTCTAAGTCACAAAAAGTTAGTATGCAAGTACACAAGTAATTAAGAAGGCTAATTGAATGCTATGCTTTATAATGAGAGGAATTGAACATAAAAGTAAGGATGTTATGCTGCAGTTATGCAGAGCAATGGTGGGACCGCATCTTGAATACTGTAGAGAAAATGCCGGAAAATCTCAGCAGGTCTGGTAGCATCTGTAGGGAGAGAAAAGAGCTAACGTTTCGAGTCCGATGACTCTTTGTCAAAGCTGGACTCGAAACGTTAGCTCTTTTCTCTCCCTACAGATGCTACCAGACCTGCTGAGATTTTCCGGCATTTTCTCTGTCGTTTCAGATTCCAGCATCCGCAGTAATTTGCTTTGATCTTGAATACTGTATACAGTTTTGGTCTCCTTATTTAAGGATGTAAATGCGTTGGTGGCAGTTCAAAAGAGGTTTACTAGATTGATATCTGGAATGAGTGGGTTGTCTGATGAGGATAGGTTGGACAGACTGAGCTTCTTTCCACTGCAGTTTAGAAGAGTGAGGAGGTGACTTGATCAAAGTATACAAAATCTTGAACGGTCTCGACAAGGTGGATCTGGATGAGTTCAGAAGTAGGGGGCACTGTTTTAAAATTAGGAATCGTCATTTTGGGACAAAGGTGAAGAGGAATCTTTTCTCTCAGAGAGTGGGGCGACTTTGGAACTCTCTGTCTCAAAAGGTGGTGGAGACGGGGTCATTGAATGTTTTTAACGCAGAGGTAGAAAAATTCTTGTTAGACAAGGGAATAAAAGATTATCGGGAGTAGATGGGAATGAGGAATTAGAAACACAAGCACATAAACCATGATCTTATTGAACGGTGGAACAGGCTCAAGGGGCTGAATGGCCTGATTGTGCCCCTATTTTGTTTATTCTTATGTTTGTGGTTGTTAGAGGTAAAATTAGGTTTTTGCTTCTGTTTCAGAGCTGGAAGTTGTCCTCTCCATCTCCTTCCCATTAACAAGTCTGAAAAACCATTCAGTAACTCAAAAGAGCTAAATTAAGATCTCCATTCTTCTTCAACGAATCTTTGATGGTTTGTATATTTCTCTCAGCTTCTCCATTAGCCTGAGGATAACGAGATGAGCTGGTTGCGTGAATGAATATTCCTTTGCAAAATTTTGGAATAATTCATTAGGCAATTGCAGACCTTACAATATCTGATAATCCAGCAGAACTGGGGAATTTTTTGCAGGATGAGAGGCAAATTGTTGGCTTTAAAAATTTTAAGTGCAATTCTTTGGGAAAAAGTGTACTCATTTTGAATATATCGAACGACCGTGACAGAGGATTGTTCAAGTGTCATCTAGCCTGATTCTCAGAGTTCCATGAATATGCATAATTGCTCGTTAATAATCATGAATTTCAATGACTGCATTTCCACAGTGCTTTATTTACTTACTTACAAACAAAGCATGCACATTTACGTTTCGATATTGTATGATTACATTAAATCAATTTATTTTCCGGACTGCTCAGATTGCTGCTCTAAAAATACAAAAAAGGGCAAGGTGTAAAAAGATTGCAGAGAGAGGGATATTTGTGTTACCTTATGATTTGCTGCAAATAATGAAAAATTATTTTTGAATTGGCATTCTATACGACCCCACCCCATGCTAGTTACTTAAGGCCAGTCATGAATCAATCATGCTTAATTATGGTGCTTCATTGTTCGGAATCGGAACACACAAATGAGCAATGTGGTAAATTAATTTCAGGGCCAGTGTGATGTGAGGTACGTAGGCTGCCCATCCCAAAGACTGGCAAATCATATCAAACAGCATGTCCCTTCTGCTGTTTGCAACAAGCAAGGTACAGATTGAACCCAACTAGCCCATGCTTGCAAAACTCAAAACAGCAGGTTCTTCTCTGCTGGTTGTCTCCTGTCTCAGAGCTGATCAGCATTATGCAGATACCATGTAGTGCAGCCAGTTACTCTTCTTACAGGCCGTCTGTCCCTCTTAAAGGGTAGCTGCACTGAATATATTGATGCAATTTAAATATGGCAGAATGAAGATTAGAACAGAAGGAGTGGTCCAGGATGGTAATTGTGGTGCTGGAGGCATTATTGATTCAGGTGGACAGGTGAAGAGATGCCATGGTTGCTCTGGAGTGGCCAGGATATCCCCAAAGACCATCCTCATTAGAAAATGCAAACAGGTGGTTAGGAAAGTCAATTCTTGGTGTCTGAACTGGAGGACCTGACAGCCGCATCACAAGAAATACAATAACCTCACGTAGTTGGTCAAGGGAAGGGTAAAGCTATAAGGAGTATAATGGTTAATAGGAATCAAAGCATCAGGTCAGCATGTGAGGGGAAGATAGAGGTTAATAGGGTGAACTGGCAGAGCCGTCTGACAACTATGAAGGGGAAACATAAAAATTCAAAATGTAAGGAGACAGTGAGAGTGAAAGTTGGGGATGAGGCTGAGAGGTGTCAGAGATTAATAAAGGAGGTCAGAAAAGTGTAATACACAAGAAAACCCTTCAAGGGAAAGACAAATCAGTAGGACATATTTAATAACCTTGTACCTAAATGCACGCAGTATTCAGAATAAGTTCAATGAGCTGACAGCACAAATAGAGACAAACGGGTATGATTTGGTGGGGATTTCTGAAGCATGGTTGCAGGAGGACTGGGATGGGAGTTCAATGTCCAAGGGTACTCAGTATTCCCAAAGGATAGACAGGATGGAACAGGGGATGGAGCTGCTTTGTTGGTTAAAGATGACATCAAGGCTGTATTGAGACATTATATTGGCACTAAGGGCCAAAATGTTGAATTGATCTGGGTGGAAATAAAAAACAAGGGAAAAACTCCTTTGTCGGAATAATTTACTATGTCCCCAAAATGAGGCATAGTATAAACCAAGAAATAATGAAGGCTTGTGAGAAGGGCACTAGTCTTGTCGTTAAGGATCGTCTTGGAAGGAGTGATCACAGCATGCTAGAATTTCAAATTCAGATTGAGCGAGGGAAGACAGAGTGCCATACTAGAGTTTTAGCATTGAGCAGAGGCCTGAGGAAAGAATTAGCTCAAGTAAATGGTGAACAGAAAATTGAGGGTAGGACAGTTGAGGAACAATGGCAGATATTCAGGGAGATATTAAATACCACTCAATCAAAGTACATTCCTGAGTGGAAGTGGAATTGTAAAAGGGAGAAAAACGTTCCATGACTAAGCAAGAAAAACAAGGAAGGCATACAGGCAAAAACCATACTGCAAAAGTTAGGGGTAAGCTGGAAATTGGGAGAACTGTAATGTTCAACAAAAGGACACAAAAAATAAAATCAAAAGAGCAAAGGTGAATTATGAAAGGAAACTAGCAGAAAACATAAACACTGATACCAAAAGCTTCCATAAGTATATTAAGAGGAAGAGAATTGCTAAAGTAAAAGTTGGCCCTTTGGAGGACAATACTGGTGAGGTAATAATGGGGAACACAGAGATGGTGGAGGCACTGAACCGTTATTTTGCCTCTATCTTCACTGTGGGAGATGATAAAATCTTTCCAAAAACTACAGTTAAAGCAGAGGAACTTGGTGCAATAACCATCACTAGGGAGACGGTATTGAATAAACTGATGGGATTAAAGGCAGATACGTCTGCAGGACCTGATGACCTGCACCCTAGGGTATTAAGGGAGATGGCAGTGGTCATAGTGGATGCATTTATTATAATATTTCAGTATTCCCTAGGTTCTGGAAGATCCCAGTGGATTAGAAACATGCTAATGTAACTCCCCTATTCAAAAAGTGAGAGAAGCAAGAATAGGAAACTATTGACCGGTTAGCTTAACCTCTGTGATGGGGAAGTTGCTGGAATCAATCATTAAGGAGAAGATGACTAAACATTTGGAAAGACAAAGCTCAATCCACCATTGTCAGCATGGTTTTATGAAGGGTAAATCATGCCAGACAAACTTGGTAGAGCTCTTTGAGGATGTAAACAGCAAGGTGGCTAATGGTGAACCTGTAGATGTGGTATATCTAGGCTTCCAGAAGGTGTTTGCTAAGGTAACACATAATAGACTGATTCGGAAGGTGAGATTGCAGGGGGTGGGGGTAGATTGGATATTGAGGATTGGCTGACTGACAGAAAGCAGAGGGTCGGGATAAATTGATCCTTCCCTGGCTGGCGAACTGTAACTAGCGGGGTCCCTCAGGAGTCAGTCCTCGGACCTCAACTGTTCACAATTTATATAAATGATTTGCAAGCAGAGACAGAGTTTATTAAGAGCAAAATTTGACACTAAAATAGGTAAGAAAGCAGGCAGTGAAAGATTTTACAGACTGACATCGACAGGCAAGGAGATTGGGCCAAATTTTAGCAGATGAAGTTCAATGCAGATAAGTGTGAGGTTATCCATTTTGGCCGCAAAATAGAAAGGCAAATTATTATCCAAATGGAAAGCTGATTTTCAAGATGCGCCTGGGCAGAAGGATCTGGGTCACTTTTTCATGAATTGCAGAAAGTCTGTATGCAGGCACAGCATGCAATTAAAAAGGCAAATGGAATGTTAGCATTTATTGCAAAAGGACCAGAGTATAAAAGTAGAGAAGTATTGTTGCAATTGTATAGGGTGTTGGTGATACCACATCTGGAGTATTGTGTACAGTTTTGGTCCTCTTATTTGAGGAAGGATATGGTGGCTTTCAAGAGGAGGTTCACCAGATTGAATCTGGGGATGAAACACCATGGGCGGGATTCTCCGACCCCCCGCTGGACTGGAGAATCGCCGGGGAGGGGGGGGGGGATTCTCCAGGGGCGGTTTTTCGGCGGGGGCGGGAATCGCATCGCGCCAGTCGGGGGCCATTGGCAGTGGCCCCCCGGAGATTCTTCGCCCCACGATGGGCCGAGTGGCCACCCGTTTTCGGCGGGTCCCACCGGCATAAATCAAACTAGGTCCGTACCAGCAGGACCTGGCTCTGTGGGCGGCCTGCAGAGTACTTGGGGGGGGGGGTGCGGGGGTATCTGGCCCCGGGGAGGGCCCCCACGGTGGTCTGGCCCACAATCGGGGCCCACAGATCCACGGGCGGGCCTGTGCCATGGGGGCATGCTTTCCCTCCACGCCGGCTGCTGTAACGGTCCGCCATGGGCAGCACGGAGAAGAACCTCCCTGTGCATGCACTGGGAATACGCCAGCACACGCTGGCGCTCCCGTACATGTGGCATCTCGCGCCAGCCGGTGGAGGCCCTTCGGCACCTGTTGGCGTGAAACCAAGCCCTTCGGCACCGGCTGGCATGGTACCAACCCCGCTGCCACCAGCTGGCACAGCGCCAACCCCGCCAGCGCCGGCCTAGCCCCTGAAGGTGCGGAGGAGTCCGCATCTTCCGGGCGGCCTGATGCCTGAGTAGTTCACGCCAATCCTCGGCGCCGGTATGACCTGCTCCACCGGTTAGGGGAGAATCCCACCCCATAAGATATCGGAGCAGAATTAGGCCACTCGGCCCATCGAGTCTGCTCCACCATTCAATCATGGCTGATATTTTTCTCATCCCCATTATCCGGCCTTCTCCCCTTAACTCCTGATCCCCTTATTAATCAAGAACCTATCTATCTCTGTCTTAAAGACACTAAGTGATTTGAACTCCACAGCCTTCTGCGGCAAAGAGTTCCACAGATTTACCACCCTCTGGCTGAAGAAATTCCTCCTCATCTCTGTTTTAAAGGATCATCCCTTCAGTCTGAGGCTGTGCCCTCAGGTTCTAGTTTTTCCTACAAGTGGAAACATCCTCTCCACGTCCACTCTATCCAGGCCTCGCAGTATCCTGTAAATTTCAATAAGATACCCCTCATCCTCCTAAACTCCAACAAGTACAGACCCAATGTCCTCAACTGTTCCTCATATGACAAGCTCTTCATTCCAGGGATCATTCTTGTGAACCGCCTCTTCCATAGATACGGGACCCAAAACTGCTCACAATACTCCAAATGGGGTCTGACCCAGAGCCTTATGTAGCCTCAGAAGTACATCCCTGCTCTTGTATTCTAGCCCTCTCGACATGAATGCTAACATTAAATTTACCTTCCTAACTGTCGACTGAACTGCAGGTTAACCTTAAGAGAATCTTGAATTAGGACTCCTTAGTCCCTTTGTGCTTCTGATTTCCTAAACACTTCCCCATTTCAAAAATAGTCCATACCTCTATTCTTCCTTCCAAAGTGCATACCCTCACACTTTTCCACATTGGTATTCCAACTGGCACTTCTTTAGCCACTCTCCTAGCCTGTCCAAGTCCTTCTGCAGCCCCCTGCTTCCTGAATACTACCTGGATTTTTTTCACCTCCTCATACGTCCCAGACACCTCCTCTGATAGTGATGGAAACACTTCATTAGCTCTACTTACCAACTTTATTTGAATCAGTAATACCCACATGTCCTGTGGCCATTTCATTTGTTTAGTTACCTTCTCAAATGAAATGAAAAAGGCTTCTACATCATTCTCATCAAATCTTGGCAATGCTTGGACATATTTAAATAGATCCGCACCAAACCTTCGACTATGACAATCTTGCTCACTATCCTCATCACTATCCTCAGACTGTAAGTTTCTCTTTACCTCCACCAATTTTAACTGACTTTCACGTTTCACGGCCAGTTTCTGAAGTTCAAAGTCTCTCTCTTTTTCTTTTTCCTCTCTTATTTTTCCCTGATCTGTACCTCCCTTTCTCTCACTTTTTGTTCTGCTAAGGCTATTCTTTTTCCCTTTCCTCTCTCTCCTTTGCTTTCTATTCTTCTGAGGCTATTCTTTCTTTTTTCCTTTCTTCTCTCTCCTTTCCTTTTTCCCTGATCTGTACCTCCCTTTCTCTTGCTTTTTTCTGCTAGGGCATTTTTTTGTTTCCCCCTCATTTCATATTCAAGCTGCTTTAATTCTTTTTCATGTTCAAACCACTTGATCTGTAATTGAATTCTTGCCATTTCCAATGATTCCGACTGTGTCTAAGGCAATTTTAAATGCTCAGCTACCGCCGCAATTACCTCTTCTTTTCGTATTTTGTCAAGCACGTTAACAGCAATGTTTTTTGCCAAATCTAAAAGCCTCTTTTTAGTCTCTGTTTGTAGGGTACTGCGTGTGACCTTCTCCATGCCCAAAAACATCAGAGCCTCGGAAAGAGCCAATGTCCACAACACACACCCTATTTCAACTTGAATAAAACACCCGAGAAGCAAATACAAATATGCTCACCCCTCGTTGTCTTTAAGTTCACTAAGCCAGCCCAATCATGAAAGATAGACTTTTATCCTGGCCGAGCCCCCAATTTTGTTATGGGCCAGGGATTTTAAAAAACTCCAAAATATGTTCTGGAGTTCACCTGACCTATAACTTTTGTTAAATTTGGCTAGGATGAACAGAAGAGTGTTATCCAATGGACCTAGTGGGCACTTTTAATCAAAAAAACAAGCCTTATTCTAAGGACTTAGTTAACTTTTGTATGAACACACACACAGCAAGAATTTTTATCAATTCCGAACATAAAAGCCCCACACAGCTACAGTAATCTATGTATAACTCTTAATGAATTCCCCCTTAAATGAAATGAAAAATGAAAATCGCTTATTGTCACAAGTAGGCTTCAAATGAAGTTGCTGTGAAAAGCCCCTAGTCGCCACATTCTGGTGCCTGTTCGGGGTTAACTGTTCCAATTCAATAACAAAATCCAAGTAAAACCAGAAACCCATTTTCAAAGGCACATGGCATTCTCACTGGTATAAGACATGTTATTGATACTCTGTTCCCCTTTTCAAACAGCAGATTTGAATTCCTCCCTGAAAACAATGATCTCTTTTAAGTTACCAAGTAGTCTGGAAGAGCTTTCAAAATGAAGATAGAGAAAAACACTTATTTTAACTTGTGCAGTTCAAACCAGGCTAAACGCAAAGTGAAAGCAAAACTCACAGGGCCACAGCCCAGCTCCACCCACAAAGTGACATCACTGAAACCATGTGATGAGTCAAAAACATTTCTTGAAGGGGCACTCCCATGAAACAAGGCATTCAAGTGCTCAGAAATTCAACTGACTGGAATCCCTTCCAAGACCAGGGGGATGGTCCAATATCACTGAAGATATGTGTAAAATCATACCCTGTTATTTTACACTTGGTTTCAGCCATTCATCTCCAAAGTAACTCCAATTATAATCTTCTCAGTGAAAATAAATATTCTTTTCCAAACTTTATCTTTTGGTCACCAACCATCCATTACTGTTAACAGGATGCAAGCCGGTTGGTGAAGCAGATACCAAGACACAGAACTTTTCTTTGCGAGAGTTTATTGACTTTTTTAGTGTCACAGCTCTTAGGGTGGCACGGTGACGCAATGGTTAGCACAGCTGCCTCATTGCGCTGAGGACCTGAGTTTGCTGCCAGTCCCTGGTCACTGTCTGTGTGGAGCTTGTACATTCTCCTCATGTCTGTGAGGGTCTCACCCCCACAACCCAAAGATGTGCGGGTTAGGTGGATTGCCACGCTATATTTCCCCTTAATTGGAAAAGAAAAGAATTGAGCACTTTAAATTATGTTTTAAAAGCCTCACAGCTCTCATTCCACTCAAACCAGTGTCCCAGCTATCCCCTATTTATGTGTGCCGAATTAATGCACATCGCCTGTTTCTCCGGGCCTTAACAATATAATTAACACATGTTAATAACGTAATTTGAAAAGGCATTAACACAGCCAGGGAATGATAATTTGGTTTAGTTAGTTAAGTTTCCTTTGATATTTGTTTTAGTTGGATTGACCCACCAGGGGTTGTCACCACATCTTTGTTTATTTTGTTTTACTCCTCATTGGTTTTGGTTCATTGTTCTTAAAAAGAGCCAGGCCTGGTGAAAGAATGGGTTGTGTGTCAGTTCACTAGAGGAACATAGGAGCACCGCATCAGGAGTCGGTGGAGGGGACTGTACCTTTAAATAGTATTAGTGTGGGATCAATCTTGTGGCTCAGTGCTTGCCCTTTGTAGCGCAACGCACAAATTTATTTTCTGGATCTGCATGGTCCAAATTAGCCATCAAATGTCACATCAAGCAGCAGAGCTATGTATATCAGGATAGTGCTCCTTCCAGTACATACTGTGAATACCCACGTGTTTTCGCTTCTGCACCATGCTGGAAGCAGCTGACAGAACATTACGCATCTTCGGGAAGGTGCAAGCCCTCTTTAGCACTGCCTCCAGCAATGCAACGGAGATTAGAATTTGCACCCCTTATCTTCACATGAAACAAGCAAGCAAAATGATTGAACCTATGTAAGTAAAATAAAACGACCATTAAGGAGTTGAAAAGCTATGTGTGGATAACAATTTATGAAGCAGCTAATGACAGGGACTTAGCAATTGAAATTTTGTAAGTGTTCATTAATGTCGCATGACACACCAGCTCATTCATTCTTTGGTGTGGAAATGGGGAGCTTACTCATCACTGCAAAATTCCCATCGCTTTTAATGCTCTGACTTCCTTTTCAGGCAGAGTTTGATTAATCTCCACTTGGCTGTTTGGGACAAGAGAAATATAGCTCGGACAACCCTGTCTCTTTGCGTTGTCAGCAGAGTGAGCAACATTTGTGAAGTGTTCCACCCTGGAGCCAATGTAAACCAGCATAATCCCAGGACAAGAGGAGAAGAAAATAAGGAAACATTACAAAAATAATTATATCTTAGAAATGTTAAATTGTAGTGGACAAATAAGAGTCATGAAAGCTTCAACTAAAAAATTCTCTTAGCCCTGTGGTCAAATAAAGAACCTCTGAGTTCATTCCTGTTGGTAAAATGTAATCAATTCATTCAGCTTTATACATTTCTTTAAAACCTGAACCCTTCTTTGCAAGTCAAGGAAACAGTGCTTAGAATGTCTCAATAATAGTCCATGTGATAAGTTATGTCTGGCAATCATTTTGTTGCCTAGCCCAAACACCACACTGAAAGATTGCCTTACTGATTCATACATCTCAATATGTATTCAATTGGCTTCATGTGTTTTCACATTTTAAATTTGGAGTCAGAGCTGCAAATTGCTGGTTGCAATGATGGTTCTCCCAGCAAGGAATAGTTAGTGAATCTGAATGACATCAAGGAAGTCATACAGCCATGAAGTTATTTAACTGGGTCACCCAGCAAGCAATTCCTTATAAACCTGTCAAGAATTGGAAAGGTTTTATTTCCCTGACTTCTAGCATATGTCTGCATGTTTTCACAAGGTGATTCACCAAGAACAGCTGGAGTAAAATGCCTCTCACACTGTTTGGAAACAGAAGACCAGTTGTAGGTTCCTCCAGCAATAAGCATCCCTCAGTGAAACTACCCTGCAGCTCTACAGCTTTGCATCTGAACTGCTTAAACAGAACAGTTAACTGAAAGTAACCTGATTGCAGTGCTTCACCATAGCACTAGCCTATTGCAGCATGAAATGTTTCTTTTTGTTTGACAAACTTTCATGTGTTTTTTTTCCACTTTTAAACCATGCCTGAAACAAAAATGGAATCAGCTGGAAGTTTGAAAGTGACCAGCCAGTACACATGGAGAGACCAGGTAGTACACATGGAGAGATCAGGCAGTGAATGTTTCAGGTTTGTCCCATTCTAAGCAGTTCTTCAGTTTTGAATAAAGCTAAGGATCCACTGTAGCTATTGCCATGTACTGTCCACAAATGCTAGCTGATCTACTGAGTGATTGTAGCTTCCTCCTGCTTTTGTTTTGGATATACAACATTTTGCAGCACATTGCTTTTTATTTGATGTCATAGACTGTTTTGTGTACAGTGGAAAACATGAATAGCTGTTTTGGTGAAATTTATTTCATTATTTACTGCAGCTATAAAATAACGTAGGAGTTTGGCAGGGATTCAAAGGTATTTAGCAAGACTCTAAATAAAAATAAGAAAGTTGTAGTCGGTAATTCCAGTGGTTAGTTCTGTTATTCTCAGCACCTATGTTATAATTATGTTTATGATATTCAGGAATATAGAAAAAGGACTAGGTTATTCTGCTCCTCAAACCTTGGCTGACCTGCATCTCAACTCCATTTACCAGCTTTTTTACCATATCATATGATACCGACACCCAACAATCAACGTTGATCTCATTTTTGAACATTAATAGAGCCAGCATCCACAGACACTTCAAGAACTTATCGTGAAAAAATGATTCCAGATTTAACTCCAAAATGCTACAGGTCTAATATAAGTACAAGCCCTCCTATTTTAAATCCTCTATCAGAGGATATAATTTATCTGTATTAAACCTGTCAAATCCCTTTATTATTTTAAACATGATTTTTAAAATTCACTCCTGACAAGTGAGCGTCACTAGCTGGATCAATATTTATTGCCGATCCTTAGTTGTCCTTGAGAAGGAGGTGGTGCGTTGCCTTCTGGAACTGCTGCAGTTGTGATGTAGGCACACCCACAGTGCTGATAAGGAGGGAGTTCCAGGGTTTTGACCCAGCGACAGTGAAGGAACGGCAATATATTTCCAAATCAGCATGGTGTGCTGGTTTAGCACAGTAGGCTAAACAGCTGATTTGTAAAGCGGAACAAGGCCAGCAGCACAGGTTCAATTCGCGTACCAGCCTCCCCGAACAGATGCCGGAATGTGGCGACTCGGGAATTTTCACAATAACTTCATTTGAAGCCTACTTTTAATAGTAAGCGATTTTCATTCATTTAATTTCGTGTGTGGCTTGGAGATGAATTTCCCGGTGGTGGTGTTCCCATGTATCCATTGCCCTTGTCCTTCTGGATGGTAGAGGGCTTGGAATGGGCTGTTGAAGAAGCCTTGGTGACTTGCTGCAGTGCATCTTATAGATGGTTCACACTGCTGCCACTGTGCGCTTCACAGGGAGGGAGTGAATGTTTCTAATGGTGAATGGGGTTCTGATCAAGCGGTCTGCTTTTTCCGGAATGGTATCAAACTTAAGTGTTGTCAGATCTGTACAGAACAAGGCAAGTGGAGAGTATTCCAGCACACTCCTGAATTGTGCTTTGTAGATGGTGGACGGGTTTTCGGGAATCGGGAGGTGAGTCACTTGCTGCAGAATTCCCAGCCTCTGACCTGCTCTTGTAGACGTAGCATTCATTTAATTTTTTTTAAATTTAGAGCACCCAATCCACCTACCTCGCACATCTTTGAGTTGTGGGGGTGAAGCACACGCAGACACAGGGAGAATATGCAAACTCCACACGAACAATGATTCAGGGCCGGGATTCGAACCTGGGTTCTCAGCTCTGTAGGGAGCTGTGCTAACCACTGTGCCATTGTACCACCCCGCCACTGCACTTATATTGTGAGTCTAGTTCAGTTTCTAGTCAATGAAACGCCCCAGGCTCTTGATGGTGTGGGATTCAGTGATGATAATGCTATTGGCTGATGGAAGATTGTCAGATTCCCTCTTTTTGGAAATGGTCATTGCTTGGCACTTGTGTGACCTGAATGTTACTTGCCATTATCAGCCGAAGCCTGAATATCATCTAGTCTTGCAACATGTGAGCACAGACTACTTCAGTATCTGAGGAATTACAAATGAGGCTGAACATTGTACAATCATCAGCAAACATTTCTATTTCTGATCTTGTGATGGATGGAAGGTCATTGATGAAGCAGCTGAAGACAGTTGGTCCTAACACCAACTGAGGAAATCCTGCAGTGTGTTCTAGGGCCAGAATGACTTGTCTCGATTTTTACCCAATTCTCATTGACTTCAATTTTATGAGGGATCCCTGGTGATATGCTGCCTTGATGTAAAGGACAGTTATTCTTACCTTGGGCGGGATTCTGTGATCCTGAGGCTAAGTGTTGACGCCGGCAGAAACGCCGTCGCGTTTCTCGATGGCGTCAACGCGGCCTCAGGATCAGCAATTCTGGCCCCGACAGAGAGCCAGCACGGCACTGGAGCGATCCACGCCACTCCAGCTGCTGATCCTGGCCGCAGGGTCCGCGCATGCGCAATGGCACAGGCGCCAACGTGCACATGAGCAGTGGCGCCAGTGCCAACATGAGCATGCGCATTGGCTCCCTTCTCCGCGCCGTCCCCGCGCAACATGGCGCAGGGCTACAGGGGCCGGCATGGAAGAAAGGAGGCCCCCAAGCAGAGAGGCCGGCCCGCCAATCGGTGGGCCCCGATTATGGGCCAGGCCACATCGGAGGCCGCCCTGGGGTCGGACACCCCCCCCCCCCCCCCACCACCACAGGCCGAGGTCCGCTGGCCGAGAGCAGGTGTGAACAGCGGCGGCGGGACTCTGGTTTTTTACGACTGCCGCTTGGCCCATCCGCGTAGAGCGGCCCCCAAATGGTGCCGCGCCAACCATACCAGCGCCAAGTTAGGGTCCCGGCATCGGGGCGGCATGGCTCGATTCCTGCCCCTTATCTCTCAACCTCAGAAAACTATTCACACCCCACTTAGTGCCCACCATGCTAATTCCCCACTGCATCTTTCCCATCTGTGCTTGTGGTTCTTACACAGAATGTGCATGAACTTCATTATTTATGCATGATTGATGTAAATGAGGGTTTTTCAGCTCTCTGCTTCTGGCAGAAGTCTTAGAATGATAGAATCACAGAATATTTACAGCACAGGATGAGGCCATTTTGCCCATTGTGTCTGTACTGGTTCTTTGTAAGAGTTAGAATTCTTATACAGCTCTAACCTTGGCCAAAATTCTTATACAGCTCTAACCTTGGCCAAAATTCTTATACAGCTCTAACCTTGGCCAAAATTCTTATACAGCTCTAACCTTGGCCAAAATTCTTATACAGCTCTAACCTTGGCCAAAATTCTTATACAGCTCTAACCTTGGCCAAAATTCTTATACAGCTCTAACCTTGGTCAAAATAAGTTCTGAGCCTGACTTGATGGTAAGCTCTACAAGCACCTCGCAAATTTTATCTCCAGCTCCCTAAGGAACAGAAAAGACAAATGTGCCAGCTTTATTGAGCCCTACCAAGATGTTAGGATATGGTGCCAACCTCTACCACCTTGTTGGGTCGTGGATCTCGGATGCAACATTGCAGGTCTGGGCTGACCAACCTCACACTTTGACTGGCCCTGTTCCCACATTTTCACATGGGGATCAGTTCTAGGCCAAAATGGTGACTGGAACCATTAAACTACCAGCAGTGTAGTAAGGCTCAACAATGGGCGCTATGAATCCAAGATTCTAGAAGGGTCATATTTAATAAGCCTTCTAAATACTGGCAAATGTTTTACTCTAGAAGTTATGTACAGCCTAGGAAGAAAGAAAGTCAGGTATGGAATGGTTCACTTGCTTTTGTTCTGTTAAGGATTGCTGTTTTTGGCTATTACTGGTCACTTCCAGAAAGTCACAAACCTCTGCAATTACCATGACTGAACTAACTTGAATTGTGTTCTGCACATGGGAGTGGCAGAGAAGAAATGAGATATGCAGACGTGCCATCATCAGGAACATTTTAGGAGGAGATTTATTGGAAAGCACTGAACAAACTGCAGAAACCATTTAAACATATGTGGCTCTGCTCATTACTCACAGTGCCGTCCAGCAAACAAAGTAAGTTTTTAAATCAAATTAAATGGGCCTTGTTCTAGATGAATGAAACTTAATGGGGCACATCCAGATAACATCACTGAAAAAATCCTGACCCCTGTGTCCTTAGAATGATGAAACAAAGACTATTCTTGCTTTGTGTGAGTTATTTACCACGATGAAAATAGGTAACAGGTCCATTTTGGAATCTAGCCTCTGTATATTTTGGCCAAACATGCCAATATGATTACACCCAAATGCTCAGGGAAGAGATGTGCTATAATTCTTGGAGCGTCAAAGAAGTATAGCTGACTCTCACAGAACATAAACGAGGAGTGCCAGAGGGTGGAGGCATGGGCTTGGTAGGGTGTTCGTTCCAAGGGCCGGTGCAGACTCGATGGGCTGCATGGTCACCTACTGCACTGTAAATTCTATTAAGAGTAAGAAGCAGTGTGGGAGGCAGTACAGTGGTTAGCACTGTTGCCTCACGGCGCCGAGGTCTCAGGTTTGATCCCGGCTCTGGGTCACTGGCCATGTGGAGTTTGCATAATTTTCCCGTGTTTGCGTGGGATCCGCCCCCACAGCCCAAAGATGTACAGGGTAGGTGGATTGGTCATGCTAAATTGCGCCTTAATTGGAAAAAATAAATTGGGTACTCTAAATTTATAAAGACGAAGCAGTGTGGGGAGAGTGAGAGTTTCAAAGCCAAAGTTGGATTACACCAAATATTGACAATGAGATTCCTCCTCTTCCTGATTGCCATCGATGGCCTAACTGAGTAAGTGAGACAGGAAGTGCCGTGGCCAATGATGTTTTTAGATGACACTGAGATATATGATGAGGATGATGAGAAACTGACCAAGCATCTGGAAAACTGGAGTAAAGCACTACACTGGACGATAGGGGTGTGATGTTGAACTGCCCAAACACCCAAGTTATGGACTGTCAGTCTAGGGAAGAGGGCCAGAATGAAGTTGTGAAGATTATGAGTGAAGACTCTGAGATAGTGAGTCATTTTAAGTTCTTGGGGTCAGTGGTGGCAGAAGATGGAAGTATAGATATGGAGATTGAGCAACGGATTCATTCTGGTTGGAGCAATTGGACGAAGTGCAGTGGTGTGTTATCAGATAGAAAAGCATCACTAAAACTGAAAGGAAGAGTCTACAAGCCAGTTGTGAAACCAGCCTTATTGTAAAGTGCTGAAACTTGAGCAACATCAAGAAGAGGAACAAAAATAGGATATTAATGAGATGTGGGTGCTACAATGGATATGTGGAGTGACAAGAAAGGGCAAAATCAGGAACCAGCGCATCATGGAGTTCAGTGATGCTTTTGGGACCACTGAAGCAAGTAGCAAAGAGACTGAAATGGTCCACCCATCTGTTGTGGGGAGAGAGATAGAATGTGGTGAGGCGAGTGATGGAGATGCGACTGCCAGAAAAACGGGCCAAGATAAAATGAAAATATGCAGTGACGAGAGACTTGGAAACACAAGATTGGAAGAGGAATGGCCGATTTTCAGGAGTTGATGGAGAAGGGTGATAATCAGAATTGTGACCACCCCAAGTAAAATAAGAGAAGCAGAAAGAAGGTAACACCATGCAGAATCTTACAGTGCTGAAATACAGCAGTTCATTCAATTTTTAAACATTCATTCATGGGACATGGGCATTGCCAGATGTATTGCCCATCCCTTATTGCCCTTGAACTGAGTGACTTGCTTGTGCATTTATGAGTCAACCACAATGTTATGGATTTGGAGTCACATGTATGTCAGACCAGACATCCTTCCTTAAAGGGCATTAGTGATGGTTCATAGTCATCATTAGATTTCAATGGAATTCAAATTTCACCATCTGCTGTGGTGGGATTTGAAGGCAGGTTCCCAGCGCATTACTCTGGGTCCTTGGTCCAGTGGCAATGCCGCTGTGCCACCATCTCCCCATCAAGTTTGTGTTACTGGACGTATCTATGTAAACCGTCCAGCTCAATTCCACTCTCACACGCAACCCTTGTTCCCTTTAATACTGCCTTTTTTTAAGTAACTATTCCATTTCTTTTTACAAAAACTTATGGACTCTGCTTCCAGAATGTCTTGAGACAGAGAATACCAGACTCTAACCTTGCTCCGTATAAACATTTATTGTCTAATTTCAATGCACTGGGTATGGTTGTGCAGTGGACATGTTGCTCAGTCATTAATCCACTGGTTGAATTTAACCTCGGCAGTTTGAGAATTCAATTTAAAAATTCTGGAAATTAAAGGTGTTCATCAGGCTGCTGGATTGTTGTAAAAATCCAATTTGGGTAAAAACACAGCCCAAGAAAGAGAACTTTCCACCCTTACCCGCAATGAGCAATAAATACCAACTGTGCCAGCATGTCCACACCCCAAGAATAATGTAAAAGGATCTCACCAATGTTCCAATGTGTCCCTCTATCCTGTGCAGCCTCACCATGATATACTAAGATGCATCTTACACAGTATTAACCTGCAATGGGTTATCATGGAACAAGTAGGAGAGGACAGGCAGCAGCAACCAACTGAAAAAAGCAATTTTGACCATGAGACAGAGAGTCAGTCTGCATAATAAACTGGCACAGGGCAAAAGGAAGGGACAGGTCATAGCAGAGGACATTTTTGTTTGAGTCTCTGAAATCTCCAAGACATGAAGGCATAGGTATCATTCATATTTTTATATATATATACATATAGGGAGTTGACAAATCCAGCATTTATTGTCCATCTCTAACTTCCCTTGAGAAGGGGCTGGCGAGCTACCTTCTTGAACCGCTGCAGTCTATCTGGTGTAGGGACACCCACTGTGTAGTTAGCTGGGGAATTCTAGGATTTTGACCCAGCGACAGTGAAGGAATGGTGATATAGCTCTGAGTCAGTATGGTTTGGGGCTTAAAGGGAAATTACAGGTGGTGGCGTTCCCACACAACTGGTGCCCTTGTCCTCCTAGTTGGTAACGGTTACAGATTTGGAGGATGCTGTTGAAGTAAGTTTGAGAATGCTGTTGAAGAAAGCTTGATAAGTTCCTGCAGTCCATATTGCATGTCACTGTGCTCTGATGATAGCAGAAGTGAATGTTTAAGGAGGTTGATGGGGTGCTGATAAAGCAGATTGCTTTGCCCTGGATGGTGTCGAGCTTCTTGAGTGTTGTTGAAGCTGCACTCATCCAGGCAAGTGAACAGTATCCTTCACACTCCTGGGGCGGCATTCTCCCCTACCCGGCGTGACGGAGGGTCCCGGAGTAGGGGAGTGGTGCCAACCACTCAGGGGTCGGGCCTCCCCAAAGGTGGGGAATTCTCCCCACCTTTGGGGGCCAGCCCCGCGCCGGAAAGGTTGGCACCAGAAGATTGGCGCAAAAAACTGGCGCCCCCAGCAGCGGGGCTGGCCGAAAGGCTTTCGCCGGTCGGCACATGCGCCGGCAGTGACGTCAGCGGCAGCTGGCCGCTGACGTCACTGCCGGCACATGGCGATGTGGGGTTCTCTTCCGCTTCCGCCATGGCGGCCGCGGAAGGAGAAATAGTGCACCCAGGGCACTGGCCCGGAGTCTGAGCGGGGGGCCCCGATCGCGGGCCAGGCCACTGTGGGGGCAACCCCCGGGGTTCGATTGCCCCCCGCCCCCCAGGGCCCACTCGCGCCGCTGATCCCGCCGTTCCAGAGGTGGTTGAAACCTCGGCGGCGGGAGAAGCCTCCCAGTGGCGGGACTTCGGCCCATCTGGGCCGGAGAATCACCGCAGGGGCCTCTCCGATCGGAGTGGCGAGATTCTGCCGCCGCCACTTCCCGGGTGGCGGAGAATCTCTGCCACGGCGGGGGCGGGATTTTAGGCAGCCCCAGGTGATTCTCCGACCCTGCTGGGCGTCGGAGAATTACGCCCCTGACTTGTACCATGTAGATAGTGGACAGGCCTTGGGGGGAGGGGGGTATCCAGGTGCTCCGGTTTCTTCCAACAAGTCCTGAAAGACACGCTTGTTAGGTGAATTCTCCCTCTGTGCTCCCGAACAAGCGGTGGGATGTGGTGATTAGGGGCTTTTCACAGTAACTTCATTGCAGTGTTACTATAAGCTTATTTGTGACACAAATAAAGATTATTAAGATGCACTGCAGGAACTCACCATGGTTCCTTAGACAGCACCTTCCAAACCCACAACCATTGCCATCTAGAAAAAACTTAGCAGCAGATACCTGGACACACCACCACTTGGAGTGTGCTTTCCAACTCACTCACTACCCTGACTTGGAATTGCTTCACTGTTCTTTCACTGTTGCTGAGTCAAAATCCTGGAACTCCCGCCCTAACAGCACTGTGGGTGTACCTGCACTTCAGGGACAGCAGTGGTTCAAGAAGGCAGCTCACCACGACCATCGGAAAGGCAACGAGAGATGGGCAATAAATGCTGGGCTGTCCAGTGAAGCCCACATCCGTAAATTAATTTTAAAATCCTGTGGGCTTCAGTCCTATGGCTGTAGTGCACTATTTGGGAACTTGTGCAGATGAGAGGTAAGGGCTTCCCCATACATGCACCAAAAGGTACAGGCTGCTTGACACATTTTTGAACGTTAAAATGTGCTGCTCATGCCGAGCTGAGTAAGCAAGTCATCATTCTGAGTTTGAATCACTGCATTCAGCAACTGAAGGACAATCTGAACTGGGTCCCCAGACATTGAGTTGTGAATCCACCATTTCCATCTGCTCCTGCGGCTGCTCACTTGTGGAAACACTTGACTAAGTGCAAACACTTTTACTGAGCGCCCCTACCTTTACTGAGCGCCCCTACCTTTACTGAGCGCCCCTATATTTACTGAGCCCTCCTACCTTTACTGAGTAACCCTACCTTTGCTGAGTGCCCCTACCTTTGCTGGGTGCCCCTACCTTTGCTGAGTGTCCCTACCTTTGCTGAGTGACCCTACCTTTACTGAGCGCCCCTACCTTTGCTGGGTGCCCCTACCTTTGCTGAGTGTCCCTACCTTTACTGAGCGCCCCTACCTTTACTGAGCGCCCCTACCTTTACTGAGCGCCCCTACCTTTACTGAGCGCCCCTACCTTTACTGAGCGCCCCTACCTTTGCTGAGTGTCCCTACCTTTACTGAGCGCTCCTACCTTTACTGAGCGCTCCTACCTTTACTGAGCGCCCCTACCTTTGCTGAGTGTCCCTACCTTTACTGAGCGCTCCTACCTTTACTGAGCGCTCCTACCTTTACTGAGCGCTCCTACCTTTACTGAGCGCCCCTACCTTTGCTGAGTGTCCCTACCTTTACTGAGCGCTCCTACCTTTACTGGGTGCCCCTACCTTTACTGAGTGCTCCTACCTTTACTGAGCGCTCCTACCTTTACTGAGCGCCCCTACCTTTACTGAGTACTCCTACCTTTACTGAGCGCTCCTACCTTTACTGAGTGTCCCTACCTTTACTGAGCGTCCCTACCTTTACTGAGCGCCCCTACCTTTGCTGAGCGCCCCTACCTTTACTGAGCGCCCCTACCTTTACTGAGCGCCCCAACCTTTACTGAGCGCTCCTACCTTTACTGAGCCCTCCTACCTTTGCTGAGTGCCCCTACCCTTACTGAGCGTCCCTACCTTTACTGAGTGCCCCTACATTTGCTGAGTACCCCGACCTTTACTGAGTGCACCTACCTTTACTGAGTGTCCCTACATTTACTGAGCGCTCCTACATTTACTGAGCGCTCCAACCTTTACTGAACGCTCCAACCTTTACTGAGCGCCCCTACCTTTACTGAGCGCCCCTACCTTTACTGAGCGCCCCTACCTTTACTGAGCGCCCCTACCTTTACTGAGCGTCCCTACCTTTACTGAGCGCCCCTACCTTTACTGAGCGCACTTACCTTTACTGAGCGCCCCTACCTTTACTGAGCCCTCCTACCTTTGCTGAGTGCCCCTACCCTTACTGAGCTTCCCTACCTTTACTGAGTGCCCCTACATTTGCTGAGTACCCCTACCTTTACTGAGTGCACCTACCTTTACTGAGTGTCCCTACATTTACTGAGCGCTCCTACATTTACTGAGCGCTCCAACCTTTACTGAGCGTTCCTACCTTTACTGAGCGCCCCAACCTTTACTGATCGCCCCTACCTTTACTGAGCGCTCCTACCTTTACTGAGCGCCCCTACCTTTACTGCGCGCTCCTACCGTTACTGAGCGCCCCTACCTTTACTGAGCGCTCCTACCTTTACTGAGCGCCCCAACCTGTACTGAGCGCCCCTACCTTTACTGAGCGCCCCTACCGTTACTGAGCGCCCCTACCTTTACTGAGCGCTCCTACCTTTACTGATCGCCCCTACCTTTACTGAGCGCTCCTACTGTTACTGAGCGCCCCTACCTTTACTGAGCGCTCCTACCTTTACTGAGCACCCCTACCTTTACTGAGGGCCCCAACCTTTACTGAGCACCTCTACCTTTGCTGAGCTCCCCAACCTGTACTGAGCTCCCCTACCTTTACTGAGCGCCCCTACCTTTACTGATCACCCCTACCTTTACTGAGCTCCCCTACCTTTACTGAGCGCTCCTACCTTTGATGAGCCCCCCAACCTGTACTGAGCTCCCCTACCTTTACTGAGCGCCCCAACCTTTACTGATCGCTCCTACCTTTACTGAGCGCCCCTACCTTTACTGGGCGCCCCTACCTTTACTGAGCGCCCCAACCTTTACTGAGCGCCCCTACCTTTACTGAGCTCCCCTACCTTTACTGAGTGCCCCAACCTTTACTGAACGCTCCTACCTTTACTGAGCGCCCCTACCTTTACTGAGCGCTCCTACATTTACTGATCACCCCCACCTTTACTGAGCGCTCCTACCTTTACTGAGCGCTCCTACCTTTACTGAGCGCCCCTACCTTTACTGAGCGCCCCTACCTTTACTGAGCGCTCCTACATTTACTGATCACCCCCACCTTTACTGAGCGCCCCTACCTTTACTGAGCGCTCCTACCTTTACTGAGCGCCCCTACCTTTACTGAGCGCTCCTACCTTTACTGAGCGCTCCTACCTTTACTGAGCTCTCCTACCTTTACTGAGTACCCCTACCTTTGCTGAGTGCTCCTACCTTTACTGAGCTCCCCTACCTTTACTGAGTGCCCCTACATTTGCTGAGTGCCCCAACCTTTACTGAACGCTCCTACCTTTACTGAGCGCCCCTACCTTTACTGAGCGCTCCTACATTTACTGAGCGCCCAAACCTTTACTGAGCGCTCCTACCTTTACTGAGCGCCTCAACCTTTACTGAGCGCCCCTACCTTTACTGAGCGCTCCTACCTTTACTGAGCGCCCCTACCTTTACTGAGCGCTCCTACCGTTACTGAGCGCCCCTACCTTTACTGAGCGCTCCTACCTTTACTGAACGCTCCTACCTTTACTGAGCGCCCCTACCTTTACTGATCGCCCCTACCTTTACTGAGCGCTCCTACTGTTACTGAGCGCCCCTACCTTTACTGAGCGCTCCTACCTTTACTGAGCGCCCCAACCTTTACTGAGCGCCCCTACCTTTACTGATTGCCCCTACCTTTACTGAGCGCTCCTACCTTTACTGAGCGCCCCTACCTTTACTGAGCTCTCCTACCTTTACTGAGCGCCCCACCTTTACTGAGGGCCCCAACCTTTACTGAGCACCTCTACCTTTGCTGAGCTCCCCAACCTGTACTGAGCTCCCCTACCTTTACTGAGCGCTCCTACCTTTACTGAGCTCCCCTACCTTTACTGAGCGCTCCTACCTTTACTGAGCGCTCCTACCTTTCCTGATCACCCCTACCTTTCCTGATCACCCCTACCTTTACTGAGTGCCCCTACCTTTACTGAGCGCCCCTACATTTGCTGAGTGCCCCAACCTTTGCTGATCACCCCTACCTTTACTGAGCTCCCCTACCTTTACTGAGCGCTCCTACCTTTACTGAGCGCCCCTACCTTTACTGAGCGCCCCTACATTTACTGAGCGCCCCTACATTTACTGAGCGCCCCAACCTTTACTGTTCACCCCTACCTTTACTGAGCGCCCCTACCTTTACTGAGCGCCCCTGCCTTCACTGATCGTCCCTACCTTTACTGAGCTCCCCTACCTTTACTGAGCGCTCCTACCTTTACTGAGCGCCCCTACCTTTACTGATCGCCCCTACATTTACTGAGCTCCCCTACATTTGCTGAGCGCCCCAACCTTTACTGATCGCCCCTACCTTTACTGAGCGCTCCTACCTTTACTGAGCGCCCCTACCTTTACTGAGCGCTCCTACCTTTACTGAGCGCTCCTACCTTTACTGAGCGCTCCTACCTTTACTGAGCGCTCCTACCTTTACTGAGCGCTCCTACCTTTACTGATCGCCCCTACCTTTACTGAGCGCTCCAACCTTTACTGAGCGCCCCAACCTTTACTGATCGCCCCTACCTTTACTGAGGGCCCCAACCTTTACTGAGCACCTCTACCTTTGCTGAGCTCCCCAACCTGTACTGAGCTCCCCTACCTTTACTGAGTGCCCCAACCTTTACTGAGCGCCCCAACCTTTACTGAGCGCCCCAACCTTTACTGAGTGCCCCAACCTTTACTGAGCGCCCCAACCTTTACTGAGCGCTCCTACCTTTACTGAGTGCTCCTACCTTTACTGAGTGCTCCTACCTTTGCTGAGCCCCCCAACCTGTACTGAGCTCCCCTACCTTTACTGATCGCTCCTACCTTTACTGAGCTCCCCTACCTTTACTGAGCGCTCCTACCTTTGCTGAGCTCCCCAACCTGTACTGAGCTCCCCTACCTTTACTGAGCGCCCCTGCCTTTACTGATCACCCCTACTTTTACTGAGCACCCCTACCTGTACTGAGCGCCCCTACCTTTACTGAGCGCACCTACCTTTACTGAGCGCCCCAACCTTTACTGAGCGCCCCAACCTTTGCTGAGCGCTCCTACCTTTACTAACCGCCCCAAGCTTTACTGAGCGCTCCTACCTTTACTGAGCTCCCCTACCTGTACTGAGCTCCCCTACCTTTACTGAGCGCCCCAACCTTTGCTGAGTGCCCCAACCTTTACTGAGCGCCCCAACCTTTACTGAGCGCTCCTACCGTTACTGAGCGCCCCAACCTTTGCTGAGCGCCCCTACCTTTACTGAGCGCCCCACCTTTACTGAGCTCTCCTACCTTTGCTGAGTGCCCCAACCTTTACTGAGCGCCCCTACCTTTGCTGAGTGCCCCAACCTTTACTGAGCGCCCCTACCTTTACTGAGTGCCCCTACCTTTACTGAGTGCCCCTACCTTTACTGAGCGCCCTTACCTTTACTGAGCGCCCCAACCTTTACTGAGCGCCCCAACCTTTACTGAGCGCCTCAACCTTCACTGAGAGCCCCTAACTTTACTGAGCGTCCCTACCTTTACTGAGCGCCCCTACCTTTACTGAGTGCCCCTACCTTTACTGAGTACTCCTACCTTTACTGAGCGCCCCTACCTTTACTGAGCGCCCCTACCTTTACTGAGCGCCCCTACCTTTACTGAGCGCTCCTACCTTTACTGAGCGTCCCAACCTTTACTGAACGCTCCTACCTTTACTGAGCGCTCCTACCTTTACTGAGCTCCCCTACCTTTACTGAGCGCACCTACCTTTACTGAGCACTCCTACCTTTACTGAGCGCCCCTACCTTTACTGAGCGCTCCTACCTTTACTGAGCGCCCCAACCTTTGCTGAGTGCCCCTACCTTTACTGAGTGCCCCTACCTTTACTGAGTGCCCCTACCTTTACTGAGCGCCCTTACCTTTACTGAGCTCTCCTACCTTTACTGAGCACCCCAAACATTGCTGAGTGCCCCAACCTTTACTGAGCGCCCCTACCTTTACTGAGTGCCCCTACCTTTACTGAGCGCCCCTACCTTTACTGAGCGCTCCTACCTTTACTGAGCGCCCCTACCTTTACTGAGCTCTCCTACCTTTACTGAGCGCCCCAAACATTGCTGAGTGCCCCAACCTTTACTGAGCGCCCCTACCTTTACTGAGCGCCCCTACCTTTACTGAGTGCCCCTACCTTTACTGAGCGCCCTTACCTTTACTGAGCGGCCCAACCTTTACTGAGCGCTCCTACCTTTACTGAGCGCTCCTACCTTTCCTGATCACCCCTACCTTTCCTGATCACCCCTACCTTTACTGAGTGCTCCTACCTTTACTGAGTGCTCCTACCTTTACAAAAGATGAAGTCGCACGGGATCAGAGGTGAGCTGGCAAGATGGATACAGACCTGGCTCGGTCATTAGAAGCCAGAGTGTAGAAGTGTAATGGTACTTTTCTGAATTTTCTGTAACTATTAGTGTTCCGCAGGGATCAGTGCTGGGTATTTTGATGTTTGAGGTATATGTAAATGATTTAGAGGATACTCTAATGGGTCTGATTAGTAAGTTTACATACAAGACTAAAATTGGCGGAATAACAGATCGTGATGAGGACTGCAGGTAATAGATCAGTTGGGGTCTTGGGCGGAGAGGTGGCAGATACAGTTTAATCTGTATAAATGTGAGGTAATGCAGTTTGGAAGGTCCAATACAGGTGGGAAATAATCAGTGAATGGCAGAACTCTTAAAAGTATTGATAGGCAGAGGGATCTAAGTTTACAAGTCCACAGGTCACTGAAAGTGGCAACGCAGGTGGAGAAGGTAGACAAGAAGGCACTTGACTTCATTCGCTGGGGCATTGAGTATTAAAATTGTCAAGTCATGCTGTAGCTGTACAAAAACTTACATAGAACATAGAGTGCAGTCCATTTGGCCCATCGAATCTGCACCGACCCACTTAAACCCTCACTTTCACCCTATTCCCGTAACCCAATAACCCCTCCTAACCTTTTTGTTCACTAATGGCAACTTATCATGGCCAATCCACCTAACCTGCACATCTTTTGGACTGTGGGAGGAAACCAGAGCACCCAGAGGAAATCCACGCAGCAACGGGGAGAACGTTCAGACTCCGTGCAGACAGTGACCCAGCGGGAAATCGAACCTGGCACCCTGGCACTGTGAAGCTACAGTGGTATCCACTTGTGCTACCATGCTGCCCATAGGCCCTTAGATAGGCCAACTTGGAATCCAGTGTTGAATTGTGGTTGCCACACTACCAGAGGGATATGGAGACTTTGGAGAGGGTACAGAAGGTTTACCAGGATGTTGCCTGAGATGGAGGGCATTAGCTATGAGGAGAGGGTGAATAAACTTTGATTGTTCTCATTGGAATGATGGAGTTTTGTCACAAGTCGGTTTACATTAACACTGCAATGAGGTTACTGTGCAAATCCCCTAGTCCCCACATTCCGGCACCTGTTTGGGTTCACAGAGGGAGAATTCAGAATGTCCAATTCACCTAACAAGCACATCTTTTGGGACTTGAGGGAGGTAACCGTAGCACCCGGAGGAAACCCATTCAGACACGGGGAGAACGTGCAGACTCTGCACAGACTGTGCCCCAAGCCGGGAATTGAACCTGGGACCCTGGTGCTGTGAAGCAACAGTGCTAACAACTACCGTGCCACCAGTGGGATGACCTGATAGAAGTCTACAAAATTATGAGTGCATGGACAGAGTGGATAGTCAGAATCTTGTTTCCAGGTGGAAGTCAATTACCAGGGGACATAGGTTTAAGTTGGGAGGGGCAAATTTTAGAGGAGATGTGTGAGGCAAGTTTTTTTACACAGAGGGTAGTGGATGCCTAGAACTCGCTGCCGGAGAAGCTGGTGGAAGCAGATACAATAGTGACTTTTAAGGGGCATCTTGACAAATACATGAATTGGATGGGAATAGAAGGATACGGACCCCAGAGGTGTTGATAGTTTCAGGTTAGACAGACAGCATGGTTGCGCAAGCTTGGAGGGCCGATAGGCCTGTTTCCTGTGCTGTACTTTTCTTGATGTGGAGATGCCGGCGTTGGACTGGGGTGAGCACAGTAAGAAGTCTTACAACACCAGGTTAAAGTCCAACAGGTTTGTTTCAAACACGAGCTTTCGGAGCACGGCTCCTTCTTCAGGTGAATGGAAAGGCTTGTTCCAGAAATGTTTATATAGACACAGTCAGAGATGCCCCGGAATGCGAGCACCTGCAGGCAATCAAATCATCAAAGATGCAGAGAGAGAGGTAACTCCAGGTTAAAGAGGTGTGAATTGTCCCAAGCCAGTTCAGTCGGTAGGCCTCTGCAAGTCCAGGCTTGTTGGTGGGGGCCGAATGTAATGCGACATGAATCCCAGATCCCGGTTGAGTCCGCATTCATGCGTGCGGAACTTAGCTATAAGTTTTTGCTCAGCAATTTTGCGTTGTCGCGTCTCCTGAAGGCCTCCTTGTAGAATGCTGACCCGGAGATCAGAGGCTGAATGTCCTTGACTGCTGAAGTGTTCCCCAACTGGAAGGGAACAGTCCTGCCTGTTGATAGTCGCACGATGCCCGTTTATTCGTTGTCGCAGTGTCTGCATGGTCTCGCCAATGTACCACGCTTCGGGACATCCTTTCCTGCAGCGTATGAGGTAGACTACATTGGTCGAGTCGCACGAGTATGCGCCGCGTACCTGGTGGGTGGTGTTTCCACGTGTAATGGTGGTGTCCATGTCGATGATCTGGCATGTCTTGCAGAGATTACCCTGGCAGGGTTTTGTGGTGTTGTGGTTGCTGTTCTGAAGGCTGGGTAATTTGCTGCAAACAATGGTTTGTTTGAGGTTGCGCGGTTGTTTGAAGGCCAGTAGTGGGGGTGTGGGGATGACCTTGGCAAGATGTCCATCCTCGCTGATGATGTGTTGGAGGCTGCGAAGAAGATGTCGTAGTTTCTCCGCCCCAGGAAAGTACTGGACGACGAAGGGTACTCTGTCAGTGGTGTCCCGTGTTTGTCTTCTGAGGAGGTCGGTGCGGTTTTTTGCTGTGGCGCGGTGGAACTGTCGATCAATGAGTCGAGCGCCATATCCCGTTCGTACGAGGGCATCTTTCAGCATCTGTAGGTGTCTGTTGCGCTCCTCCTTGTCTGAGCAGATCCTGTGTATACGGAGGGCTTGTCCATAGGGGATGGCTTCTTTAATGTGTTTCGGGTGAAAGCTGGAGAAGTGGAGCATCGTGAGATTATCTGTGGGCTTGCGGTAAAGCGAGGTGCTGAGGTGACCGTCCTTGATGGAGACGAGTGTGTCCAAGAATGGAACTGAATTTGGAGAATAGTCCATGGTGAGTTTGATGGTGGGATGGAACTTATTGATGTCATCGTGTAGTCGTTTCAGTGATGTCTCGCCGTGGGTCCAAAGGAAAAAAATGTCATCGATGTATCTGGTGTATAGCATCGGTTGAAAGTCCTGTGTGGTGAGGAAGTCCTGTTCAAACTTGTGCATGAAGATGTTGGCATATTGAGGTGCAAATTTGGTCCCCATGGCTGTTCCGTGCGTCTGGATGAAGAATTTGTTGTCGAAGGTGAAGACGTTGTGGTCTAGAATGAAACGGATGAGTTGCAGAATTGCGTCTGGAGATTGGCAGTTGTCGGTGTTGAGGACTGAGGCTGTTGCAGCAATGCCGTCGTCATGGGGGATGCTGGTGTAGAGTGCCGAGACATCCATTGTGACGAGGAATGTTCCTGGTTCAACTGGTCCATGGGTGCTGAGTTTCTGTAGGAAGTCCGTCGTGTCGCGACAGAAGCTGGGTGTACCTTGTACGATGGGTTTCAAGATGCCCTCGATGTGGCCAGAGAGGTTCTCACACAGGGTCCCATTGCCTGAAACGATAGGACGGCCTGGTGTGTTGGCCTTGTGTATTTTCGGGAGGCAGTAGAGATCTCCAATGCGGGGATTACGTGGGATGAGAGCACGTAGGGTGTTCTGAAGGTCTGGATCTAAGGTCTTGATCAGTCTGCTGAGTTGGCGGATGTGTTCCTTGGTTGGATCTGCGGGTAACTGCCTGGAGTGTTCCTGGTTGTCGAGTTGTCGGTATACTTCTTTGCAGTAGTCTGTTCTGTTCACTATGACGGTGGCCCCTCCTTTGTCTGCTGGTTTGATGACGATGTTGCGGTTGGTCTTGAGAGTGCGGATGGCGTTGCGTTGTGCTTGGGTGACGTTTGAGGCTGCCTTGTGATTGCGAGTGATGAATCTGGCATTGACACGACTTCTGACGGCTTGAGCATACATGTCGAGTCTAGGGCAGCGGCCTTCCGGAGGGGTCCAATTTGACTCTTTCCTTTTCGGTTGCTGCACTGCAGATCTCGCGGTCTGCTGTTCCGGTTCATTGTTCGTGTCCCTGGGTTCGCTGTCGGCCTCTTGGGGTCTGTGGAAGAATTCCCCACTACTGGCCTTCAAACAACCGCGCAACCTCAAACAAACCATTGTTTGCAGCAAATTACCCAGCCTTCAGAACAGCAACCACAACACCACAAAACCCTGCCAGGGTAATCTCTGCAAGACATGCCAGATCATCGACATGGACACCACCATTACACGTGGAAACACCACCCACCAGGTACGCGGCGCATACTCGTGCGACTCGACCAATGTAGTCTACCTCATACGCTGCAGGAAAGGATGTCCCGAAGCGTGGTACATTGGCGAGACCATGCAGACACTGCGACAACGAATAAACGGGCATCGTGCGACTATCAACAGGCAGGACTGTTCCCTTCCAGTTGGGGAACACTTCAGCAGTCAAGGACATTCAGCCTCTGATCTCCGGGTCAGCATTCTACAAGGAGGCCTTCAGGAGACGCGACAACGCAAAATTGCTGAGCAAAAACTTATAGCTAAGTTCCACACGCATGAATGCGGACTCAACCGGGATCTGGGATTCATGTCGCATTACATTCGGCCCCCACCAACAAGCCTGGACTTGCAGAGGCCTACCGACTGAACTGGCTTGGGACAATTCACACCTCTTTAACCTGGAGTTACCTCTCTCTCTGCATCTTTGATGATTTGATTGCCTGCAGGTGCTCGCATTCCGGGGCATCTCTGACTGTGTCTATATAAACATTTCTGGAACAAGCCTTTCCATTCACCTGAAGAAGGAGCCGTGCTCCGAAAGCTCGTGTTTGAAACAAACCTGTTGGACTTTAACCTGGTGTTGTAAGACTTCTTACTGTGCTCACCCCAGTCCAACGCCGGCATCTCCACATCATTAATATATTGAGCACAATTCAGCGACCCCATTGTCCCGGCGTGAATCCGGGCAAAATGGGTGAATCGTGCACCAGCGCATAATTGGGCTCCGCGTCAGGCGTCTGGCTGATTGCGAGTCATCATACTTACTCCATCCAGCAAGATATAGGTCTCGCCCTTTCTGGCTGTGAGCCAGATCTGAATATCTAAATGAGCTGTATGGTTCATTTAAATACCGAGATGCCAGATTCACCCGGTGCCTGGGACTCATTGGCCATGTCTGGGAGGCCTAGTCAGGGCGCCGTTTATTCCACAAAAGAGTAAACCCGTCGTAACGGCACCTGAAGGGGTCTCTCAGGCCATTGGATACACTCGGGTGGTCAGGGGCAGGGCAGGAGGGCACACTGGCAGTCCCCTCGCATCCACCCACCTTGACACTGCCCCCCCCCCCCCCCCCGGCAGTGTCACCCAAGCAGTATCATCTGGGGAACTGTGCCCAGGTGACACTGTCAGTGTGGCAGGCTGGCAGTGTCAAGATGTGTGGATGCCAAGGTAGTGCTGATGTGCCACCCTGCCCTGTCCCTGACTACCCGGGTGTAGCCATTGGCCTGTGTGACCCCTTCAGGTGCCAGGCAGCGGGGTTGTGTGTTCCTGGGGGCATGCCTAAGGTTAGGGGGTGAGGGGGAGTCACAAATCTGGGGGGGCCTAAAAGGGTGGGGGGGGGGGGAAATTCAGGGGAGTCAGTCAAAATTGTGATGATATGCATAAAGCAATTCTGTACATAATATTATACACGACCTCCGACCACCAGGTGGCAGTGTAAACCTAACACATGACTTTGTGGCTAGGGGAGTAGGGAGTAAGTCGTGTTGGTGGATAGACATATTTTGCAGTAGCTCAAAATAGTTAGTTAGTGTTTGTAGTTATTTATTTATTTATTTCAGTTATCTTTACCACGCAGTTGTTTCATAATAAATGATTTAAACTAGATGTTCTGTAGTGCATCATTCATATCGGCCAGTCCACAGAACATGATAAAAATGGCATCCTAATTCCTGTAAGTGTTGCTTCAGCGAGCCCCCCACATCCCATAGCAGGGCACCCCTGGGCCTGATCCCGGTGCGGGATAAATCCAGTTTGGCACAGCCAGCCTGGCAGTACCATCTGGGCACCCTGGCACTGCCAAGCTGACACCTGGGTGGCACTGCCAGGATGCCCAGTTGGCACTGCCATAGTGCCAGGCTGGCAGTGCTTAGGTATCTGGGTGGCACCAACAGTGCTAGGGTGCCGCCCGACCCAGATGCCACCCACCCAAAGGTCTCCGATCACCTGGGAAGACCACCCCCCTATAAGTGCCATTCTGCTTGGTCCCTGTTTGTGGGGGCCAGTACCAATCGACACTCAGCTGGGGTCACCTCGGCAAGGCCGATAGATGCCAGGTGGCCATTTGATCCGATGTGCAAGACTGGGTCCTGCCCATCTAACCAGATTTCGTGAGGCGTAATGCCTGTCGGAAATCCCAGGTGATACCTCTCCCAGGACCTACTGGGGACGCCCCGTCCCGATTCTGGCGGGACGTGGCCGGTAAATTGCACCTGTCCAGGTGCTGTTGAATAGCAGGGTGGAAGGGCAGCACGGTGGCACAGTGGTGAGCACTGCTGCCTCATGCTGCTAAGGACCAGGGTTCGATCCCAGCCCCGGGTCACTGTCTGTGTGGAATTTGCACATTCTCCCCCGAGAAACACCCCACTAAACGGTTGGTTCAGCGGACTTTAACTTGAGTCCGCTGAATCACACCCATTGTAAACAGTTGAAATCCCAGCACTGATCCCTGTGGAGCCCCACTGGTTACAGGTCACCAACCTCAAAAAGAACCCCTATCCTCATTTGCTGTTTCTGTCCATTTGCCAATTCTCAATCCATATCAATAGACTACGTCCAAAACAATGGTTTTCATCTGATGACTGAACGTTTTGTGAGGTGCCTTGTCAAATGCCTTCAGGAAGTCCAAATACAATACATCTACTGGTGATACAAAGCCTTTAGGGATCACAATAGGTCTTGAAAAAATAGTTTATATCATTATTCATATAATTGTGTTATGCTGCTGTGTATGTGTGTAAGGGAAAGCATTGGAGAATGAAAAATTAACTGCTGATTTTGACCTTCAATCTCTCCCTCCCCCATTCCCCGTGCATCAGCAATGCCAGAACCCTTTCTCCAATAGGCCTGCGATAAACAGCTTTTCTTCTTTTAAAGTTATTCTCAGGCTATGAGTTTATAAAGGACAACCGGAGTCCACACCGAGTAAAATAAAGAACTTAGATTTATTTACACTAATTTACACTTCCCGGTAGATCCCTACAGGGTTCCGTTTTTGGTCGGTGCCTTATCAAGTTTGGGTACGGGGGCAACTTGAACATTTTATACAAAGGATAATGGAGTTCCCCACCCCTCAGCGGGGGAGCTCCTACTCTGCGGGAACCATGGGGAAGACAATCATTCTCCCCCCATAAGTCCCGTGTCGGATATTACAATGAGCATTGTTGGCAAGACACATATCTACTGCCCATCAAACTTATCCGAGAGAAAGTGGTGGTGAATGACTAAGCAGGTGAAAGTGCGGCATCTGATCAGAGAGGAATGTGAGAGAATGTGTCCCAGACAAGTACCAAGGGCTGCAGCCACCTTATGCAAATTAATGGATGTGCAGTAAGCTACAAAAGCTGGTACAAAAGTACGGATGCTGGAAATCCGCAATGTAAATCAAAAAGTGGAGGAGGGGAAGGGGTGGAGTGGGTATGGGTGGAGGGGGCATCGTGTAAGATGGTAAGCTTGAGGGTTTTAGCTGCTGCTCCGCTCCCATTTGCCCTGGGGAAATATACGGGAAGTCTGGTGGTGGCATCTTCCTTAAAGATCTGGAACCAGTTGAGGCGGCATATTGGTTCGGGGTACATGTTAGTGCTCTTGCCAGATGAGTTGGGGGATGGGAGAATTGCGAACATCTATGGATGGCTAGTGGACACAGGGAAAGCACCAATTGCGGAGATAAAGCATAAGTGGGAGGAGGAGTTGGGTATATGCTACATCGTCATGTACTAGGACGAGCTGGATACAGTTCAAGTCGGTGCATAGGCAGCGCCGGCCCTAGGGTTGCTGGCGCCCCGGGCAAGCTGAACTTCAGCGCCCTACGGGGGGGGGCCCGAGGCGGGGGGGGGGGGGGGGGGGGGGGGGGGGGGGGGGGGCGAGGCGGGGGGGGCGAGGGCGAGGGGGGGCGGGAGCGAGGGGAGGAGGGGCGAGGGCGAGGGGGGCGAGGGCGAGGGCAAGGGGGGGCGAGGGCGAGGGGGGCGAGGGCGAGGGGGGCGAGGGCGAGGGGGGGGGCGAGGGGGGGCGAGGGGGGCGAGGGCGAGGGGGGGCGAGGGCGAGGGGGGGGGCGGGGGCGAGGGCGAGGGGGGGGGGGGGTGGGGGCGGGGCCGAGGGGGGCGGACGGAGGGGGGCGGACGGAGGGGAGGACGGAGGGGGGGGGGCCGCCGGAGGGGGGCGGAGGGGGGGGGGGGGCGGGGGCCGCCCTGGGGGAGGGCGGCCACCGCGCATGCGCTGGTTGGCACTGGCCCAACTGCGCATGCGCGGGACCCGAGTCTCTGGCGCCCCCTAGCACATGGCGCCCCGGGCGACTGCCCGAGTTGCCGGTACCTTGGGCCGGCCCTGTGCATAGGACCCATATGACATGGGTACAATTGAGTGGGTTTTTCACATGGGTAGAGGATAGGTGTGAGATGTGTACAGGGGCACCAGCTAACCGTGTTCACATGTTCTGGTCATGTCCACAGTTAGTGGGGTTCTGGGGCTCGGTATTTGAAACACCAGCACAAATTGTGGGGGAGGAGATGTTACCGGGTCCTCGAGGCGGGTTTTGGGGGTGTCGGAAGTGCTGGGGCTGATGGAGGGAAAGGGGCTGATGTGGTAATCTTCACCACGTTGATCACCCGGTGGCGAATTTGATTGGAATGGAGGTCAGAGAAACCATTGAAGATGTTGGCATGTTTGGAGGATGTTACAGAATTCCTTAAACTGGAGAAGATTATGTTTGCCGTTCGGAGCTCGGATGGGGGGGGGGGGGTTCTGGACGAGATGAAAGCTGTTCTTGACGCTGTTTACAGATCTGTTTGTTGCCAGCGGGCAGGGGGAGAGGGGGTCGGGGAGGTGGGGATGGGGGGAAGGAGGGGAATGGGGATGGGGGATTTCGGGGAGAGAAAGGGAAAAAGTGTCAAATTAGGGATTTGTATTTTGTTATTGAATGAATGTTTGTATGTTTTTATGTATGCCCGGATTTGAATAAAAAAATATATTTTTTTAAACTGCTCTACGGTCATCAACCATGTTGCTGCCCCACATTAAGTGCCTTTAAGGTAGCATATATGAAAAATGTATTGCAGCACGGAGGCTCGGAGAATCCCAGCCCAACGTTTCCGACGGAATCGGGTCCGACGCCGCTCCGGCGATTCCCCGAATAACCGTGCGTCTGTGAATTCCGCCGCGCGGCTGGGGGGCCATTGCAGAGGCCCGCACAGCGAACCTCCGCTCCCGAGTGGAGGAGTCCCTGACAGCGTGGAACTAACATGCTCTGGCCAGTCGGGACTCTCGTGTGGCGGCTGCGGACTCAGTCTGCAGCCGCCCTGGTGGGGGACGGGGGGGATCGGGCACCGAGGGGGGCCTTATGAGCAGCCGGGGCACAGATTGGGCCGGTCCGATGCAGAGGTGCTCACAGGGACTACATTACGGAGCTCACTCCGTGGTCTGAGTCTGCCATGGCGCTCGGCGGGGCCGCTGGAAGTCCCCGTCGTGCGCATGCGCGAAACCGGAAGTGCAGGGGCCCATATCCACAGCCGAAGCTGTGTGAAGTTCTTCGGGTCCCTGCTAGCCCCCTGAAGGTAAGTGAATCAGCTGGCATTTGTTCCAGGAAACTCGAGAGTGCAGCGCCTGCATTCTTACACCGGCATGGAGACATAACCCCATTTTGGGAGAATCCAGCCCACTGTCGGTATTGTTCTCGGGCGGCATTCTCCCCTACCCGGCGTGACGGAGGGTGCCGGAGTAGGGGAGTGGCGCCAACCACTCAGGGGTCGCGCCTCCCCAAAGGTGGGGAATTCTCCCCACCTTTGGGGGCCAGCCCCGCGCCGGAGCGGTTGCCACCAGAAGACCGGCGCAAAAAACCGGCGCCCCCGGCAGCAGGGCTGGCCGAAAGGCTTTCGCCGGTCCGCGCATGCGCCGGCAGTGACGTCAGCGGCAGCGTCACTGCCGGCGCATGCCCGATGTGGGGTTCTCTTCCGCCTCTGCCATGGCGGCCGTGGAAGAACATAGTGCAGCCAGGGCACTGGCCCAGAGTCTGAGCGGGGGGCCTCGATCGTGGGCCAGGCCACTGTGGGGGCACCCCCCGGGGTTCGATCACCCCCCCGCCCCCCCCCCCCCCCCCCCCCCCCCGGACCCCGGGGCCCGCTCGCGCCGCTGATCCCGCCGTTCCAGAGGTGGTTTAAACCTCGGCGGCAGGAGAGGCCTCCCAGTGGCGGGACTTCGGCCCATCCGGGCCGGAGAATCACCGCAGGGGCCTCTCCGATCGGAGTGGCGAGATTCCGCCGCCGCCACTTCCCGGGTGGTGGAGAATCTCTGCCACGGCGGGGGCGGGATTTTAGGCGGCCCCAGGCGATTCTCCGACGCTGCGAGGGGTTGGAGAATTTCGCCCCTCATTTGTTACTTTTGTCCTGTGCACGAATGGATTGTGTGTACAATTTCCACCTGCATGTCTTTCCGCCCGACCCTCACACATATTTCTGATGCATTCTACTATTACATAAACTCTGTGCCGGGTGCATGAAGTAACAAAACTTTTTTTAAAAATTTAGTGTACCCAATTATCTTTTCCAATTAAGGGGCAATTTAACATGGCCACTCCGCCTACCTTGCACATCTTTGGGTTGTGGGGGTAAAACCCACGCAGACACGGGGAGAATGTGCAAACTCCACACGGACAGTGACCCAGGGCTGGGATTCGAACCCAGGTCCTCAGCGCCATAGGCAGCAATGCTAACCACTGTGCCACCGTGCTGCCCTGAAGTAACAAAACTTAACCATCTTTCTTTGCATGTATTCTGACATTGATTAGGAGTGCCATTCAACAGTAAAAAAGAGTTTGCACTACGTTCACGTGCATAATTGCAGCGAGCCAAAGCAGCCCTGCGGTTGGACAAATGTGGGACCGATTTTTTTCCTTAAATTCCATTTGCAATGTTTGGGGTAACTAACTAATTATTCACTTCCCCCACGAGCATTTTAATTCCATTCATTCTCTTACAATCCGGTTCAAACCTTTCTCAGTTCTCTGAAGAATTGACTTTAAAATGTGGTCATGCATGAGCTATTTCCCAGTGATTTCCAAAGCAGAAGTTTCACGCTGAATGTTTGAGCGAGCGCTTATTTTGTCGCTTTGCAGGTGTGTGTGTGTGTGTGTTTAAATCTGGAGAGTGACAACATAAGGGATCCACTGCACAAAGTGACAGCATTGAGGAGGCAGTTGTGGTCAGGCGGAACAGCAACAGCGCTGAGCAACAGTTAGGGAGTGAGTGCCAAATATAAAGCTAGATTCCTTCATTGTGCAGTGACGTGGATCCCATTTCCATTCACATCTGACAGCTTTATTTCATAATCATGTTGGCAGCTGTTTTGGAATTTTCCTCACATGGTTTTACACTGTCAGAAGAAGTCGAGTATAACATAACACTTACCTGGAATTGGTTGAAGAATGTAAAGCCAGAATGTGGGTATACACAGAAGGCGAATTGGGCCAGTTTTGAATTTTTGAAAGAGAATTAAAAAGAGAACCGTAGAACTCCTACAGTGCAGAAGGAGGCCTTTCGGCCCAGCGGGTCTGCACCAACCCTCTGAAAGAGCACCTTATCTCAGCTCGCTCCCTGCCCTGTCCCCTTTACCAAATCTAACCTGCTGTCTTGGGACAAATCTACTGTCTTGGGACAGTAAGGGGCAATTTTTAGCATGGCCAATCTACTGAATCTGCATATTTTTGGAATATATTCTTGAAAATGAGAGATTTGCAGAGGCACGGAGAAGAGCAAGGAAGTGGTATTAATTAAATATACCTTTTCAAGAATAGAGCAGACATGAAGGGTCAAAAGGCCTCCATTTGTGCAGTATGATTCGAAGCTGGAGGAAACGAAGGGGGGTTATTTATAAGAGGTTGGTCCGGATTTCTAACACTTTCGGCATCATTCCAGACGGTGGTAGCTATTTCAGTTCTGAAGTATCTTAAGTCGCAATTTCTGGAAGTATTTTAACATTGTGAATGGAAGTACCCAACTACTTATATATCTTATCAAATTATTTATTTTCCTTTTAATTACTAGGCAGAAAGCTGCATTGGACACCACCTTATGATTGGCACAATAATAGTGGCCAACACATTTTGTGTGACTTTAAAAGTTTTGTTTTTAGGTAACAGATGTTATAAGAAAAGTGATGGCAGTCCTGGGTTCAGTACTGACTCCAATAGTTGTACAACTATCTCAATGTCAGACCAGATTTCATGCATTTCTATATTCTGATTTCTATATTCTGAATGAAGCTTAGTCCTCATGTCTTTGGAAGGTGACCTTTTTATTACACCAGCGACAAAGAAAAGGAAACCCCCTCTGGACTCTACAACAAACTGATTCCACGGTTTAAACACTTTTAATATTAGTTTAAGTTTACACTAAACACTTGACTTTCACCAGTTATCAGGTCTATGTGTCTCTAGCTTTGTGATAATCAACGGGGCAGCGGCAATATGACTATTTAAACCAAAAAAATGCAAAATCATATATTGATTGAATCTCTATATATTACCCTGGATTTCAGAATGCATATAGCCCCCAACATTAATATTGAAAAACCTTCTGTTTTTTAAGTCACGGACAAAGATATGCAGTGTTTTAGATGTTATGTCTTCTTTTCCCTCCTCCGCTTACACTTTGCCCCGTTACCCAAAGTGAACCAGAGTTGACTGGTGGTAACTGGTCCTATTCTGATGATTATTAGTTTATTATTGAAGTTTGTGAGTTAATAGGTGCAGTGAGCTATTGCTGTAAATGACTGGATCAATTACAGATGAATGATAAGGCTTTTATTATGGTAGTTGAGATACTGTAATGTGTTTGTGAATAATGTTATGGTCATTTAATGAGTCACTTTACAGCTCCACGGATTGTCCGGTGATGCTGAATGTTGCACTTCTGTACCAGACACCTATAAATAGTCCAGTGACACATAGCTAAGTGCTTCATTAAAAGCAAGTTGGGAAAGGCCTAGGAGCAGTTTGGAGAACAAGAGTTGTCTGCTGCCTTCCTACACAAGACAGAGTATATGGCGAGGAAGAAAGACATAAAAATATGGAGAGAGAATGAACAGATTAAATAAATACTTATTGGCACTTTCTAACTGAACAAATAATCATTGCAATCAGTGTTGGAAATGTATTTAACTTACTTCAGATTTTCAGCCCATATGTGTGGGAAAGTACTTCCAGATCAGCTAAGAGTAGAGTTCTCTCCATGCTGCTCCAATAATAATTGCCTAACTCCAGACATGTACACTTTACCGCACTATTGTGAATATTCCTATTTTCAATATCAGTCATCCCTCTGGCATCTGTAAGATTGGCAGTTTGTACCATATTCTCGTGCCAATGCTGCCCAAAATTCCATCTTGTGAACACGATGGGCGGGATTTTTCGATCGGACCCAACCCGAGGCTGGAAATTCTCGCCCAAGGCCAACAGCCCTTTAAATGGTCCGCCAGGTTTTCCGTCCCGCCCATGCCAATTTCTGCGGCAGATGGAACTGGAAAGTCCACCCACGTCAGGGTCATTTACTCATCACTATAAAGGCAATCATCTGGTGTTCTATATTGGCGTACACTGGTTAGTACTGGGCTAAGAAATTGTATAATTACATTTATTGAGCAGAGGTGATTTCCATCTCATCAATTTGTGCTTGATTTAAGTCTCAGCTCTAGAGGTGAACGGACAATGTACAGCCCCACATTTTTATTCCACACTCACCCATACCCCAAGTTAAAACCAAAACCACCTAAAACAAATAAAGGGGTTTATTTGACTGGGTGAGGCATTGTTCTCAGTAGCACTGATTGTCATGGTTTCATGATTAAAATTATATTGGCCACGATCGTACAGGCTCGTCGCACCTGACTCAGTGAGACAACAAGGCCAATAAATCTTGTGCAAGGTTTATTGGGGGATTCACGACGTATGGGACACCTCGTGAGATCCAACAAGGTCTCACGAGGCATTGCGCTCTGGATCTCACCCTCAAGGTAGCGAGTCCCACTACCAGGCTGGCAGTGCTAAGATTCCCAGGTGGAAGATTGACCATGCACGGATCGGGCCCAGGTGTGCCCTGTCCTTATGAGGGGGAGTGAGGGGGGAGCTCAAGGACCCCCTTCTCGGTCGTTTGGAGCTGGGGGGGGGGGGGTCCGGAGGCCGTGTTGGGGGTCCACAGATCGGAAGCCATTTTAAAATGGTGCCCCAATCTCTTCCTGTGCAGGAAATGAAGGTAAGTGGGACCTCCCAGTGTTGCGAGTTATGCAAACACATCCCACTCTGTTGTACAAGATCTAGAAATGTTTTACATGAAATAGACCATTGGAATATATTCTAAATACTTGGTCTAGAAGCCTGACCTCAGCCAACCTGAAAGCAAGTTGTGGGGAATTTCAGCCACATTGTTGGACACAGAAGAACAGAAGAATGCTTGAACAGAAAAGGTAATTTAGCATCAAACCAGCCTCTTCTGCAAGTCATGTGCAATCTGTCCAATCATTGACTCTCCTGACCAATTGCTTTCCTGGGTACCTTCAAAGTTATCTCTGATGAAATCATGCCCTTTATCAGATACCATTGACTGATATAGTCCAATGACATCATCTTATTCTTACCAAGGGAATCTTAGGGGGAAAGTATTTTAGCAGACACCACAGATCCTAAGACTTTCACTCTTACTCATAATAAAGATTTTTTTACTGCGACATATTTAATTGTTTATCACTTCAATATTCATATTCATATCACTTGTCATAAATTTAAAGAAACCTCATAATAGATAATAAAAATTAGAAAACTGTATTAAATTGTGTTTATATTTCCTGTCAGTTCTTGCTGTTACAAATTTGATCTTAGAACATAGAACAGTACAGCACAGAACAGGCCCTTCGGCCCTCGATGTTGTGCTGAGCAATAATCACCCTACTCAAGACAACGTATCCACCCTATACCAGTAACCCAACAACCCCCCCCCCATTAACCTTATTTTTTAGGACACTAAGGGCAATTTAGCATGGCCAATCCACCTAACCCGCACATCTTTGGACTGTGGGAGGAAACCGGAGCACCCGGAGGAAACCCACGCACACACGGGGAGGATGTGCAAACTCCGCACAGACAGTGACCCAGCCGGGAATCGAACCTGGGACCCTGGAGCTGTGAAGCATTTATGCTAACCACCATGCTACCGTGCTGCCCATCTTGTGTCAGAACCTTATAAATTCCAAAACCTTCCTGTCTTGGACTAATGCAGAACACCAAAATTCTGCAGTTAAAATGGTAGCAACTTGAGACAGGAGGGGGAGAATTTGCAGCAGTGATGGGATGACACCTTCAGTGGCGAAACTCCACATTGGGAAGGGAAAGGAAGAGCTGCAGATATTATGAAGAATAAAAAAGACACTTGTAGGTCTAAAATCATTCTTTTGGGTGTGGAACACATTCACAACTCCCTTGACTGTGGTCTCTGATGTTATGCAAATCCATCAAGACTATTTTACTGTTGGAACGACACCCCACCATCTGTTATTCTCTGTATAATGTATACAGGGTGTGCTGCAAAATGCAACAAAACTCAATCCAATACAAGGTAGCTCAAATAAAATAGGACAAAAGTACTGGCTAAAAATAGTTTATAGTGTTTGAAGGGGGGATGACCCATTTGGGCTTCAGATAACGCTGATAACCCACCTGAGCTTTGCTCTCATGTTTTGTGATGTCATTTGAACCCCTCTGGCTTCTAACACACTCCATGCTATGTGTTATTCTCTGTATTGTAACCTGCTGTGAACCATGTGGCAGGATTCTCAATGTGATAAACTCACAATCGTTCCTGGTTATCAATCAGTGCTACTTCCAGCTCCACTTTTAACTGCATTGTTTTCATTCTATTGACACTGTAATGTACTTTATTGTAAAAGCAATAATAGATAATAGGCCATGGGTAAAAGGCTGTGATTTCATCTTGCGGTTCAGACACTGCTCATAACCCAGGCTAGCAATTAGAACATGCAGCTTATGAAGTTCCTCGAACCTCCTAATTGTAATAACAGTCCTTAATAATCACTCCAGCTAACAGTCTTTGTGGACCTGAAGATTTTACAGAACACTGAAGCATTTTCTACTGGTTGCTAAATAACTTACACGATTGGGTACAAGATTGGAGTTTATTTGAAACGATGGGTTCCACTGGCTGGTATCCTAGTTACAGAGAATGAAGCTGTAGGCTCCTTTAAATAACACCTCCGTTTGGTGTGAGTGACATTGCCCTTAGCAGCAGGAATGTACTCGTCTGCAAAGTGCCCTGGGCTGTCTTCATAAGCAGTTACACAACCCCCATTCTCAGTTCTTTATTAAACCTACTTGATGCCTTTTTCTGGGTGACAGCCAATGTCAGTCAGATGGTAGTTTTCTACAGTCTGATGGTTTTCTAACAGTCTATCATCCTTCTCGTTTTGCTTTTGTCCCTGTCCAAATAATTCTTTTTTAAAATATCCATTTTTGAAGCTTCATTTGTTTCTGAGGGTGAATTTAAAATTGAACATTTGGATATCAGATTCTCTCGTTATATTTTATTTTCATTCCATTTTGTTTTGTATATTTCTGTCCAAGGCAAAATGTAGCAATTTCTGTCAGTTTTTTCCCCTCTAATTTTCCCCTTTTGTTTCTTCTGTGGTTCCATGGGCAGCACCTGTCCTCTACAACATTGGCCAAGTGGCCCAGACATAGGCCAGAATAGTTTAACTTGCCGCCATCTGAAGGGTGCCGACTCTGACTGTCCCGCAGCCATTTCACGCTTGACGTCTGAGTGTTGATTGGTTGCAGATGGGACTTCCAGCCCTCACACGGGAGGATGTTCTGCCTCAGAGAGCTGCCGGCCAACCTGATTGGAGAGGAGCTGCAGTGGGAAGAAAAGGAAGTGTTTCAACATGCCAGAGCCTAAGTCCCGGGACCAGACGGCAAGGTAAATTCTGTGGCTCACAGGGCAGGGAGGACATGGAAGTGGTGGCAGGGTTGGTAAGTGGGTTACGGGGGAGAGCTTGGGGATGGAATGGAAGTCCAAAGGCAACAACATCTTAAGAAGGGGGTGTCCAAAAGTCAGAAGAAAGCTTCTGTTTTAGACAGCCCCCCATCACCCCTTCCCACCAGAGATATAATAATAATCTTTATTGTCAAAAGTCGGCTTACATTAACACTGCAATGAAGTTACTGTGAAAAGCCCCTAGTCGCCACATTCCACTACACAGAGGGAGAATTCAGAATGTCTAAATTACTTGAGAGCACGGGCGGGATTCTCCCCTACCCGGCAGGGCAGGGGGTTCTGACGGGGTGGAGTGGCGTGAACCACTCTGGCTCGGGACGCCCCAAAGGTGCGGAATCCTCCGCACCTTCAGGAGCTAGGCCCGCCCCGCGGAGTGGTTTGCGCCCCGCTGGCCTGCGGGAAAGGAGCCTGACGCCATGCCAACTGGTACCGAAGGGCCTCCGCCGGCTGGCACGGGTTGGTGCATGCGCGGGAGCATGCGCAGAAGGCTTTGTTTCCGCACCGGGAATGGCGGACCGGTACAGCCTCCAATGCAGAAGGATAGAGTGCCCCCATGACACAGGCCCGCCCGCGGATCGGTGGGCCCCGATCACGGGCCAGGCCACCGTGGGGGCACCTCCCGGGGCCAGATCCCCCCACGCCCCCCCAAGAACCCCGGAGCCTGCCCGTGCCGCCAGGTCCCGCCAATAAGGGACCTACTCCAATGTCTGCCGGTGGGACTGGCAAAAGACGGGCGGGACTTCGACCCATCGTGGGCTGGAGAATTCGGGCAGCCCCGGCACCAATTGAGTCGCGCCGGACCCCGCCATTCTCCGAGGCGGGCGGCGCGACTCACGCCGGGCCGTTTTTTGGGCGGCCGGAGAATTAGGAGGACGACGGGGGTGGGAATCACGCCGACCCTCGGAGGAGGGAGATTGTCCGACCCGGTGGAGGGAGACATGCAGACACTGGGAGAACATGCAGACAGTGACCCAGCCGGGAATCAAACCTAGGACCCTGCCGCTGTGAAGCCGCAGTGCTAACCACTGTCCTATCGTGCTGCGCCGTCTAAGATCTAAGATTGTTCATTTGTGTGCTTCCCCCACACCAGGGAAATTCTCCTGCTAGCCAAAAAATTGTGACTGTGTGGAAAAAAGCCCTTAGATAGTCAATAATTAACCACTTATAGGCCTCAATTGGGGCAAGGGTGGATCTGAGGCTTTGCCTGTCACAATGCAAAATGGCTGTGTGGTCGGAGTCGGTGAAAACCCAGAGGGAATCCCATTCCTTTAATTACACACTCCTTCCTCAGCCCCCTTCACAACCAACCACTAAAAGCCTGTCGGTGGGTGAGCGTGAAATTCAGGCCATAGACTAGGAAGGCTATTTAACCACAATGACTTCACAACCTAACCTAAAGTCTGCATGCACTTCCCAGCCTGAGCCCGGAAGTTGATTTTCTACCTCACCAGCTAGGAGGCATTGATGCAATGTTAAGGCATCCAACTAAAATTAGTATAGACTCGAGATGAAATCATCTCTGTTACTTTCAGCTTCATTTCTAGATGGTACATTTTGTCATTGCACCACGTGAGCAGTCTCGAAATGGAGCTGCTCAACTGTACCGTCAATCCCTCCCTGAGTGCACTCTGCTAGTATTTGCTGGGGACTTTTTGAAAGATGCCAACACCAGTCAAAAATAAATTTAGTGGAAATGATTTTTTTGGTTGTGATTGCTGTTTATAAAAGTTTCTTCGGAAAGGACTTTTAATACTAAAGTGATCACATTATGCACGTTGCATTCTATATATAGATCAATGTTTCAATGTGATGCTTTCTGACTAACCCACACAGTTCCATTTGACAAACGGGCCCTAACGGTTTACATTTCTTGCCTGCACTTGAGCTGCTTGTAAACAGTCTGACTGCTCAGCTTTAGGGTAACTGAAAGAATATGTGCAACAGTCTAAAGGGAAACTGGGGGGCGGGGGAGGGGGGAGGGCGTGTTGTGTAGGGGCTTTCCTACCTACAGAAAACCTGCATTAAAATCAAAGGCACTTCAAAATTAAAAATAGACAATATTCACCCAAGTATCATTCATTTCTCCTCGAACGGAAATCTGACAAACTGACACACTTCACATGACAAAAGTGGATTTGACATCCCACTACAGCAGCAGCAACTTGCTTTTATATAAGACCTTCAAAGTAGTGAAACATTCTAACGTATCTCATAGGAGCGATCACCAGACAAAGAGCTTGGAATAATTCAAAGGCTTGACAAACTTTTTCATGTTTTCAGGAGTTCAATTGTATCTTTACCCATGATTTCATAACTACAGATTATGGGCGCGATTTAACGCGTTAGTCCCATTTTGGGCACCTATAGAAGGCGATTTCTCGATGCCTGCAGCACTGAGAAAGACCCTGCTATCTATCGTGACACTGAGGTTTTTTTGCATGAGGCCCCATGAGGCCACATTTACCTAATTTTTAAATACTACCCTGATCCTTCGACTCTCCCGCTCTGCCCCTCCACCATGGCCTCCAGACCCCTTCACTGCCCCAAATTACCTTGAGCTACCCCCTCACCCTACATCTTAAGGGCAGGGTACCTATGGATCTAATCCCTGGCACAAGCAACCTGGCACTTGGGCACCTTGGCACTGCCAGCCTCACACCCTGGCAGTCTCCTGACAGCTGGGTAGTGCCACTTACGCTGGGTGCCCAGGTGGCAGAGTCGAGATGCCAGGCTGGATGTGCCAAAGTGTCTGGGTGCCAGAGGGAGTGCCAGAGTACCACCCTGCCCAGAGCCTGACCCTCCATGGGCCTCCCATGGCCTGGGATACACCTCACCGGTGCCGTTACACCTGGTCCATGTTTGTGTGGACCAGTGCGAAACAGCGTCCTGGCGGGGTCTCCCAGACAATGGTGTTATTTCCCAGGCCCCGGGAGAGTCCAGGGTAGACGTATTTAAATGCGCCTAATGGCTCACTTAAATATGTTAATCTGGATCTCCGTCCAGCGAGAGTGAGATCCAGATCACGATGTCTTGTGAGATCTCGTTAGATATCGCAAGGCATTCTGAGCCTTGCAAATCTCGCGAGCTGCCTCTCACGGGATTTAATGGCCTTGTCACGTCACCAAGTCGGGCTTGACAAGGCCATTAGATCGCGCCCTTATGACTATTGAGCCATGTAAAAAAAAAACACACACCGTTCATTTATAGGCATTCAATCAATATCCAGTAGAGAAGATTGGTGCCAGTATTAGAGATTCATCCCTGGGTTACACCTTGATGCTTCAGGATTGCTGGCTTTCAAAAATTGATTCGATGGCAAATGGTGCGAGCACATTCTACTTTGTTACTGATATTGTGAGAAATATGATTAATAAATGCCTTGCTGTATATTAGGGTGCCTCGTGGCACTACTCTCAATCCTTAGCCTAAACTCAAACGTACAACAACCAGACAGGGATATAAAACTGCAAGGCAGTCAGTTATAACTAAAGTCAGCCAGCATGTGGCAACCATCTCAGACATTCCAGTTATTATTGTAGTTTAATTATGCCGCACTGCTTATTGCAAGATGTTTAACTAATTTGGAGAGGAAAGCTTTGTGATGATTCACTCGGCCCATCCTTGTCATTCATCACCAAGTAAGTTTGTACCAATTTGCAGCAATTATTATTCAATCAAAATCATGCCTACTCACCAAAACGTTCACTGAATCTAAACATCCTAATCTGCAAGGTAGTTATTTGAGGTTTATCAGGGTGATATGGACTAAGTACGCAAATAAGGAGCAGAAGTGATCCATACGCCCCTCAAGCTTGCTCTGCCATACAATAAGATCATGGCTGATCTTCTCCCCCAATTCTATTCTCTATCCAAACTTTGTTTGGCCACCGCCTATTACATTTCAGCAAAATAGACCTGAATACAAACGGCACCAAGTTCTGTTTCGACACTTTGCAAAACTTGAATACCCATCAGTTCACATGCAGCATTGGATAGCAGCTGGACATCCTTGTGCAGTCTTCATGCAATCCTTTTGCTTCCATCTCTCACTCCCGTTTATCTTCTTCATTCCTTCCTTCCAGGTTCCTCACCGCTAAAAGTCACAAATCAGGTGGTGTACAGCTTCAGCAGTCCCTGCAAACAGCAGGCTCCAGTTCTCAAGTGTCCTTACATAATCACCAGCAATTCAAAATCCAGCCACGACCTTCTGGAAAATGGAGTCAAATTACATTTTCTTTCCCTGTGGATGCTAATTCTAATTTAAGTGCTGGTTTCTTTTCCAGTGGCTCTATAAAAAGCTCCTGTTTGTCTCATGCAAGTGCTCTTGTGGTAAGGTGATACCACTACTATATTTACATCTCTTCCACATTTAGACAAAGGCTATTTTTAATTGGTTTCTATTTGCAGGAACCGTCTACGTCACTTAGGGTCCACGTGCACTTCAGACATTATAAGCAGGCTATTTTGATTTACTATGTTCATCAGCCAAGGGGAGGACCTGCTTCTGAGACAGAGTGCATGAACTACACAACACTAAACTTTGAAAACTCAACAGGCCACAGCCATTAGCCAGCAATGCTTTCCAGTTTTTTTTCTGATTTGCCCAGTGTAAGTAGTTCTCCCCGCTTTGCTGTAGTTTCTGGCGTGTTGACAGTTCCTCATTTCCACTTTATGTGGGGTAAAGTTGTTTCCTGGAAAGGCTGAGTCTGTGTAATCTGCATAAATTCTTTAGACCCTTCACAGTGAACTGAAGCATTACAACCTCACCAGCCTCATTGCTGAAAATCACCCCCCCTCTCATCAAACATCACTCACAATCCAATCACTGTTAATGAGTCAGTTCCTCTTTCAGCACTTCTTCCAGTGGCACTTATCTGATTGTCCATTTCCGTCACAATGCTGTAACTCTTTCCAGTTCAGATCGGCCTTTGTTCCTATTTCTCTTCATATTTTATTTTACATTTTTCAAAGTTTAATTTTTTTGAAACCCCACTGCGACATAATCCATTACCCGCTCAGAAGAAGGACGAGGTGACTTGCTCCTAAGCCCATTTTGTAGACCACTGGTCTAAACGTAGGGTAGACTCTTTTCCCTCCTCCAATCACTGTGGAAAAGGGCCTGCTCTCTGCTAAGAATTCTCCCTTTACCTTTGTTCCAGATCAGGAGCTGATGGAGCAGGCAATACCTGGGTCCTATCGTTCTTACTGCTTTGACAGCTTGGTGCAATAATGCCCTGTGCCACTGCGCCACCCACTGTTTAAACAGCTTTAGTAGTCACCTTGGAGTATAAAACCTAAAAGCTCCCATTTGCATGTCTTCAGCCATGTTTATGGAGGTGGCTAAGGTTTCTCATGGTGCCCATGATTAAAGTAAAACTTAATTTCTCAGAAATCCCTGTAGGCTCACGAGCCAATTAAAAAATGACCGATATTGAATAAATTCGGAGATAGGTGTAGCATAAACATGGCAGTAAACACAAGAAGAGTTGAGGATGAAAGAGTACTATTTGGCGCAGCAAATCCTCCCACATTTCACCACATTAACCTTTCATAGAATTGCTAGAAGGAGGCCATTAAGCCCATCGAGTTAGCACCAACACTCTGAAAGAGCACCCGACCTGAGCCCACTCCCCTGCCCTATCCCTGGAACCCCATAGCCCTTCTATCATGACATCTAATTGTATTGTGGATAACCGAATGCTTTTCCCTCCATGACCTTAATTGGGTGAAGCAGTTTCAACTGATCTAAATTTACTTTGCCATTGATCTCCACTGGCCCTGATTGTTTGATGTATTGTGAGGTAAATAAGCGGTGTTTATTATTTCATATCATTCATGAAGGACCTCAATAAAAGGGTTATTTCTAGATTGTAAAGACTAATGATTTTGTGCACTTGTTTCCCGCCCATAAAAGGTCCAGTTCGGGGGCTGTTAGCAGAGCCATTGGGTTGAGTTTCACTTCCGAGGTGGGAAACATGGGCTGGGACTGTTTCCAGGTCTCGATTCCAATCCCCGAAGAGGGGGACAGTCAAACTTTGGTATTTCAACCAGGGCTCCCCTTTAGTTGGCATGAAGACAGGTTCCCAATCCAAATAATAAAGGTAGTGTGCGAGCTCCCAAAATTGGATGGTCAATTAGTGGCCATTAAACAGTAAGCAACTGACAGACTGCATCAATATAAAGGTGACCTCTCATCAACTTTTTTTAAAAATCAAAAAAAGAAATAGAAAAAGCAGCCAGGGGGTCGGGGGGTGGGGCTGCGGTGGCGGTGGTTGGGGTCAGAGAGGGGAGGGGATGATGGTCAGGGTGGCTTTTTGTTGAACCCAAACCCAGGCAGGCAAAGAGAGCCTGGTGGGGCTGGACCTGAGCCTGCCTCCCATAAAATTGTCAGTGCTGGGAACGGGGTCAGGAAACCATGACCCAGTCAGCCCGCCAGTACCTTTGGGCCCTGTCCATCTCAGGTCCTGACCTTGGTGGAGCCCATTAGATTCGTGCTCTGCCAGTCTATGTAGATTCTGCCGCAATCCAATTTTCAGTCCTAAGCTTCTCTGAACGATTTTGATCCCTGATGAAAACTGAACTGTTATAACCTGCCTGGGACTCATCCAGCTGGGGATGATTGTTTCCCAGTGCAGATTAGGCTGTCAGTTAACCAGCACTAGTGTAACAGGTCAGCTGCTGTAGCAGCTGGCAGACAGGAGTGAGGACCCTGAGATGTGTAACTGGGAAATACCGCTGTTATGCTGAATAAATGTCTTTCATAGGAACTCTTTGGACTCCCCTTTGCTGTTTACTTCATTGGCAGCCTGGATTAATTGGATGTTGGCCGCCTTCCCTGAAATTTGTTTTAAAAGAGTGTGGACTGAGGTACGCACTTTTGTTATTGCGAGGCCTTCTTTTTGGAACCTGGGACGGGATTCTCCGACACCCCCCCCCCCCCCCCCCCCCCCCCCCCGGCCGGGTCGGAGAATCGCTGGGGGGGGGGGGCATGAATCCCGCCCCCGCCGGCTGCCAAGTTCTCCAGCGCCGGAGAATTGGCGGGGGCAGGAATTGCGCCATGCCGGTCGGCGGCCGCTGGCAGTGGCCCCCCGCGGCAATTCTCCAGCCCATGATGGGCCGAAGTCCCGCCCGATCTATGCAGTTTGCACCGACGTAAATTGGAGTTGGTCCCTTCCCAGCGAGACCTGGCGGCGCTGGCGGGCTCCGGGGTCCTCGCGGTGGCCTGGCCCCCGATCCACGGCGGGCCTGTGCCGCGGGGGCACTCTATTCCTCGGTGGTGGCCATGTAAACCTCAGCGATGGCCGGCGCGAAGATGAACCAACCCCCCCCGAGCATACGCGGGGATGATGTCAGCAGCCGCTGACTCTCCCGCGCCGGCCGGCGGAGTCCCTTCGGCCCCGGCTGGCACGGCGCCAAAGGCCTTCCACGCCGGGTGGTGGGGTGCAAACCACTCCGGCACCGGCCTAGCCCCTGAAGGTGCGGAGGATTGCTGGGGTATTGGGCCATATGTAATGTTCAGCGGGGTGTACACCAGTCCGTCCTGGACGCCGGTTCACGCCACCCCGTCCCGCCAGGACCCCCCGCCCTGCCGGGTATGAGAGAATACCACCCCTGTATTGAAATGGCAGGTGAGTGCTGGGCTAAGGATTGATGTTGGCTTGTTCAGCGTGTGTGCTGGGAGAGTTCATGTCTGCTGGTAGTACTGGAGGGGATGTCATCAGGGTGACTTCTGGTGATGGTCGCACAATGTTTTTGTTCGTTTTCCATTTGTGGCCTTTTCGCGATGTTAGCTTGCATTGGCAGCATAGTTTACTGGGAAGTCCCCATTGGAGTCGGACTGTGTTGGACTGTCATTAGGGTCTGTGAGTGTGGTGTTGGTTTTTGAAAGACTGCTCCATGATGGTTGGGACTATGAGATGAACTACAGCAGTACTTTACATGGCTATTGATGTTGCTGCATAGCTGCAGGTTTTGTGCCGGGTGTGAGGACCCTATATTTTTCTTTTGTGTGATGTGCCTGATTGAATTGGTACTGTATAAATCTAGGGTGACAGCTCTCCCTGGGCGTTTGGTGGGTGCAATTAATTCCCCTTTTTCTCTGTACACTGAGGTGTGTGTTTTGGGGGTATATGGGGTGCAGTTTTGGGTGTTGTCTGATGATCAACCCCACCCCCCTCCCCCACCCACCATCTTGAGGCTAAATATTACGTGGTGTTGGTAAGGGCCAATAGATCAGAGGCTATGGTTCGCACTGTCCCCAGGTTCAGATGTTAGCGGCCTCGCCCTTTGTGTGATTAGTGGGGGTGTTGGGCCAGATGTAATGTTCAGCGGGGTGTACACCAGTCCGTCCTGTACCCTGCTTTTGAGGTGCCTTTAAGGGCCCAAAACACTTTTTGTTCTTGGCATCTGGCTATTGCAGTTTTGTCCTTTGTTCCCCTCAATTTCATTTTTGCCCTCTCCTCCATGGCCATTTTTGTAAGTTTTTGGACTTGATGGCCGGGGGGGGGAGGTTACAACCTGCATGGGTCTCCTCCAACTGGGAGTGATTATTCCCTCGTGCTGATTGGGGTGTGTGATTAGCCAGCTTTAGTATTGATGCGACCATCAATTCACGCGAAACACAGAGTAGAAATAAACTGTGGCTTTAATCGACTAGAACAGTGCCTGCCTGCGACTGGTCTGCTACCGAGAGCCGCCTACAGGGCTACTGCTCTTTATACCAGGGGCGGAGCCCACAAAGGCACCAACATGATACATCACAGGTAATAACTTACAATGGTCCATAGGTGGAGCCCACATGCGTGATACAGTGTGATACAGTGACATACATGGTGAATGGTTAACGCAATACGTTCACCACATTCACCCCCTGTTAAAAAAATTGAAGTCCGGCGGGGGTGAAGGGTTCACAATTTCAGCCTGTCCGGCGCCTGGATCGTGCGCTGTGATCGCCGAAGCTCTGGTATCGCAGCTGGCCCGTGCGGGCATGGGTAGTGAAGTCGCCGGTGCGGGCACAGACGCGGACTCCAGGAGCGTGTCTTCTGGAGCTTCGTTCCTGTGGGTCGTGAAGGGGGAATGGAGGGTGGGAGGGGGTGCGGGTGCCATGTAAGGGCGGGGGCGTTGGTCAGCGTAGATTGGGTGGGGTAAGTTGGGGTGGCGGTGGTAGTGGAACCTGTGGGTGCCAGGTCCCGGAGGGAAACCATATCCTGTCGGCCGTCGGGGTGTTCTCTGTATGCGTACTGGGGGTTGGTGTGAAGGAGCTGGACCTTCTCGACCAGGGGGTCGGACTTATGGCTCCTGACGTGTTTTCGGAGTATAAGGGGCCCCGGTGTCCTCAGCCAAGATGGAAGCGAGACCCCGGAGGTGGATTTCCTGGGGAAAGCAAACAGGCGGTCATGAGGGGTCTCGTATGTGGCCGTGCAAAGGCGGGACCTAACAGAGTGGAGTGCGTCGGGGAGGACTTCCTGCCAGTGGGAAACTGGGAGATTCCTAGACTGTAAGGCCAGTAGGACGGCCTTCCAGACTGTCACGTTCTCCCTCTCCATCTGCCCGTTTCCCCGGGGGTTATAACTGGTAGTCCTGCTCGTGGCGATGCCCTTGCTGAGCAGGTACTAACGGAGGTCGCCGCTCATGAACAACGAGCCCCGGTCACTGTGAACGTATGTGGCTTTAATGACGGTGGCCACCATCATGTCGGAGCAGGGGATTGCAAAGGAGAAGCGGGAGAACTCGTCAATGACGTTGAGGAAATATGTGTTGCGGTTGGTAGAGGGGAGGGGCCCTTTGAAATCAATACTGAGGCGCTCAAAGGGCCAGGATGCCTTTACCAGGTGGGCCTTATCCGGTCAATAGAAGTGCGGCTTGCACTCCGCGCAGATCGGACAGTCCCTGGTCATGGCTCTGACCTCCTCAGTGGAGTAGGGCAGGTTGCGGGCCTTGATGTAGTGGAGAAGGCGGGTGACCCCGGGTGGCAGAGGTCATCGTGGATAGCCCGGAGTCGGTCATCTTGTGCGCTGGCGCATGTGTCGCGGGACAGGGCATCTGGGGGCTCGTTGAGCTTCCCAGGACCATATATTATATCGTAATTATAGGTGGAGAGTTCGATCCTCCACCTCAAGATCTTATCGTTCTTGATCTTGCCCCGCTGCGTATTGTCAAACATAAAGTCTTACAACACCAGGTTAAAGTCCAACAGGTTTGTTCCAAACACTAGCTTTCGGAGCACTGCTCCTTCCTCAGGTGCTCCGAAAGCTAGTGTTTGGAACAAACCTGTTGGACATTAACCTGGTGTTGTAAGACTTCTTACCGTGCTCACCCCAGTCCAACGGCGGCATCTCCACATCATCAAACATGAAGGCTACTGATCGTTGGTCGATGATCAGGGTAAACCTCCTACCGGCGAGGTAGTGCCTCCAGTGCCGTACAGCTTCCACGATGGCTTGCGCTTCTTTTTCGACCGAGAAGTGTTGAATTTCGGAGGCATTGAGGGTACGTGAAAAAAATGCTACTGGCCTGCCCGCATGGTTATGGGTGGCGGCGAGGGCGACCTCTGACGCGTCGCTCTCCACCTGGAAGGGGATGGACTCGTGCATCGCGGCTTTGGCAATATCTGCCTTGATGCAGCTGTAGGCCTGGCGGGCCTCGGCCACCAGTGGGAAGATGGTGGCCTTGATTAGTGGACGGGCTTTGTCCGCATAGTTGGGGACCCACTGGGTGTAATCGGAAAAGAACCCAAGGCACCTTTTCAGGGCCTTGGGGCAGTGGGAGAGGGGGAGTTACAGGAGGGGGTGCATGCGGTCGGGGACGGGCCCTAGGACTCCGTTTTCCACGACGTAGCCGAGGATAGCTAGTCTGGTTGTGCGGAAAACGCATTTCTCCTTGTTATAAGTGAGGTTAAGGGTTTGGGCGGTTTGGAGAAATCTCTGGAGGTTGGCATCGTGGTCCTGCTGATCATGGCCGCAGATGGTGATGTTGTCCAAGTACGGAAATGTGGCCCACAGCCCGTACTGGTCCACCATTCGGTCCATCGTTCTGTGGAAGACCGAGACCCCGTTTGTGATGCCGAAGGGGACCCGGAGGAAGTGGAAGAGGCGGCCGTCTGCCTCATAGGTCCGTGTAGTGGCGGATTGGGAGCTGGTGGTACGCAGACGTCAGATCCACCGTGGAGAACACCTGGTAGTGTGCGATCTGGTTAACCATGTCTGCAATCCGGGAAGGGGGTAGGCATCGAGGAGCGCGTACCGGTTTAAAGTTTGGCTGTAGTCTACAACCATCTGGTTCTTTTCCCTAGTCCTGACAACCACAACCTGAGCTCTCCAGGGTCTATTGCTGGCCTCGATGATCCCCTCCCGCAAGAGTCGCTGGTCCTCGGACCTGATAGAAGTCCTGTCCTGGATACTGAACCACCTGCTTCTGGTGGCGACTGGCTTACAGTCGGCGGTGAGATTTGCGAAGAGCGGGGGAAGGTCGACCTTTAGGGTCGTGAGGCTACAAACGGTGAGTGAGGGTAGGGGCCCGCCGAACTTCAGAGTTAGGCTCCTGAGGTTACACTGGAAGTCCAGTCCCAACAGGAGAGGAGCGCAGAGGTCGGGGAGTACATATAACTTAAAATCGGCGTACTCGCCGCCCTGTATTGCTAGGGTTGCGGTAGTGCACCTCCAGATCTGCACCCAGTGCGACCCGGAAGCGAGAGAGATGGTTTGATGTGCCGGGAAGATTGGGAGCGAGCAGCGTCTTACCATGTCTGGATGAATAAAGCTCTCCGTGCTCCCAGAGTCGAACAGGCAAGGCGTTTCGTGTCTATTTACCCGGATGGTCACCATGGAGCTCCAGAGGTGTTTGGGTTGCGACTGGTCCAGGGTGACCGCGCTGAGTTGTGGGTAGCCGGCGTGGTCGGAGGTGCTGGGGTGGTCCCAAGATGGCTGCCCCCGTCGGTCGCACGTGTCGGGTGGCATTGCAGATGGCGTCCAAGATGGCAGCCTCCATGAGTCGCACTTGGCGGGCCGCGTGGACGAGGATGGCCAAGATGGCAGCCCCTGTGAATCGCACACGTTGTGCGGGCTTGAAGATGGGTGCCACCACGGACAACACAAGGCCGATACCGCATCCGGGGGGGGGGGGGGGGGGGGGGGGGGGCGGAGCCGGCAGACTGCGGGCCTGTGAGTCCGAGAGTCGGGCCTGCAATTTTGAGGATTTGGACCTATCCAGGCAAACTTTAGCGAAATGTCCCTTTTTACCGCAGTCGCTGCAGTTCGCATTGCAGGCCGGGCAGCGCTGCCTGGGGTGCTGATGCTGGCCGCAAAAATAGCAGGGTAGCCCTCCCGTGTTGGGCGGACAGCCGCATGGCGCAGGCCTGGGGTACTCTTTGGTCGGGGGTCCACGACGGGGGTCGCGTGATCAGACGGGAACACGTTGAGGCTTTGGAACGCTATTCTAGGGAGGAGGCTAGCTTTACCGTCTCTTCCAGGTTTAGGGCACCTTTCTTGAGTAGGCGCGGTCTCACGTAGTTGGACCTGACCCCAGCCATGTAAGCGTCCCGGACGACGAGGTCCATATGTTGAGTGGCCCTAACGGCCTGGTAGTTGCAACTTTGCGCAAGGACTTTGAGGTCGCGTAGGTACTCCTCCAGCGATTCCCCGGCGCGTTGGCGGCGAGTAGTGAGGAGATGCCATGCGTACACCTTGTTCACTGGACTTACGTATAGACGCTTCAGCATCGCGAGGACATCTGCGTAGGTGGAGGCTTCCTCGAGTTGTACAGAGATTCGATGGCTCACCCGGGCATGGAGGAGACTCAGCTTCTGTTTGTCGGAGGTGGAAGGCGAGGAGGAGGCGGTGAGGTCGGCCTTGAAACAGCGGAGCCAGTGCGAAAAAACTCTTTCGCCTCCGCAGCCTGCGGATCGAGTTGCAGTCGGTCAGGTTTGAGGGCCGATTCCATAGTGGTGTTGTAGTCGATTACATTGATGCGACCATCAATTCACACGAAACCAAGAGTAGATGTAAACTGTGGCTTTAATCAACTAGAATAGTGCCTGCCTGCGACTGGTCTGTTAGTAGGAGCCACCAACAGGGAAACTGCTCTTTATACCTCCCCTCAAGGGGTGGAGCCAGGGGCGGAACCCACAAAGGCACCAACATGATACATTCCAGGTAATATCTTACAATGGTCCATAGGTGGAGCCCACATGGGCAACAGCGTGATACAATGACATACATGGTGAATGGTTAATGCAATACATTCACCACAAGTATAACAGAAAGGAGTGCGGACCCTGAGATGTGTAATTGGGTCCTGTGTAAATACTGCTGGTATGCTGAATAAACATCCTCCTTATGAACTCTTCAGACTCTCCTTTGCCGTCTACTTCATGAACATAATACTGTGAAGTGGTCTGCCAAGGGCGTTACTAAACTTTAGCTGTAAACTTTAGTCTACCATTCCAGCTATATTTCCTAGCATTTTAATAGCCCTTTAAATTGTTTTGTTACACTATCTGTTGCTTACTGCGTCCTTGAGATCCTAGATTATTTTGATAAATATGTATTCATTGATATTTACAGCATTGTCAAATTTTGTTTCTCATCTGTCTACACAGGTTGCACCCTTTTAAAAATCGGCCAATACGTACCACTCCATGGGGGCGATTCTCCAAAATGGAGACAAAGTGTTTGCGCCGTCGTGAACGCCGTCGCGTTTCACGATGACGCGAAACGGGCGCGGGGACAACCAATTCTGTCCCCCACAGGGGGGCAGCATGGCACTGCAGCGGTTCACGCCACTCCAGCCTCCCCGGTGCCAAATGGGCACCGCGCCAACCCGCGCATGCGCAGTTTGGCCACACCAATCTGCGCATGCGCGCGGGGACTTCTTCAGTGTACTGGCCCCGACTCAATGTGGCGTCGGTGTTCAGGGGCCGGCCGCGCAGGGGGGGAGAGGCTGGCCCGCCGATTGGGGGGTCCTGACCGCGGGCCAGACCCCATTGGAGGCCCCCCCGGTGAAGGATAGCTTCTTCCCCCCCCCCCCCCCCCACCCAGGCTGTCCCCCTACCCTTCGCAGAGTTCCCGCCGGCAGCGACCAGGGGTGAATGGTGCCGGCGGGACTCTGTCGTATCCGCGCGGCCGCTCGGCCCATTCGGGCCGGAGAATTGGCGGCCCCGCCGATTACAGCGGACCACAGCGCGTCAAACGTGCCGGCGCAAATGCCGATGATTCTCCGCACCTCAGAGAACCGCGCGCCGGCGTCGAGGTGTCGTGGCGCGGTTGCGGCGATTCTCCGGCGTGGCGTGGGGCTCGGAGAATCGCCCCCCCCCGTATTCTTGTATAAATATCTACTCCGAGCCATTGATGGCTAGCTTTCCAAATTATCTATTTGATACAAGACAAACTATTTGATTCCAACCTCTGACTGGCAAAATCTAACACCTCTCCACAATGTGACACTGCATCACACAAATTCACTCCCTGACCCACACTTTTTCAGTAAGTAATTTTCATAATCAATCCCATTATTTACTCTGGATTCCTGTGGCCGTGAGATTAATTAGATCTATTTTATTGGGGATTTTGTCAAAAAACTTTCTGACAATCTAGGCAAACACGATTGTCACTATCTAATTTATCTGGAGCATCCCGAAAATAATAAGACAAGATGGTTTTTTCCTTCTACTTTACTGTGAGCTGCTTCTTATTATGTTATTCTATGCACATATATACGTTTTTCTCTTTGGAATTAAGCTATTGGCCCTGGAGTCTGGGTCAGTTTTCCTACCTTTCTGAGATAGAGGTGATACGTTTGCCTGCCTCGGGGCTGTTGCAACCTCATTGGTTTTCACTGATTCAGCTGTAATGTTAGCCAGACCCTGGCCATGTTGCCATGGTGATTGCACCACGCGCCACGTGTGTAAGCTAGTTATGCTGTCAAAAGAATTTAGAAAACTGGTGCACATAAGTGTTTTTAGCTGGAGAGATTTGTGAGAAGGGGCCTGAGTCAGCCGGGCTATTCAAAGAGATAGGAGTGAACAGGAAGTCGTGATGTTCACTGTCAAATGTTCCATGACTTAGTACGAGAGAGAAGTAACAGCTCTCAAAACCTAAGGTAAAGAATTTCAAGCCTTAAACTGAGCTGTGTGAGGTATCCGCTTTCATTTGCCTCTGCTATAGAGGCTGCTAAATGACCAGGAGAAAGGGCTGAGCGGGCTGGCTGAAAAAGATCAAGACCACATCCACATGGGCTCCGCTTCATCACTCCTGACCTCGTAAACCAAGATAGTGACATTTCAGACTGTCAGTCTCGTGGGGAGTGGGGGTGGGGGGAGGGGGTGAAAAGTGTTGTCCACAAAGGCAGGAAGTTTGAAGAAATGGATGAAGGATTCTGACAACATGTGGCATGTAGAGGAAAGGCGGAGGCAGCAGTTTGTGGTGAGCGCCATGGTACCGAGACATGAGTCAGCAGAGCCCCCTGTCAGAAGAAGGAGGAGGATGAGATATTCCCCTGAGTGAAGAGTGCACCAGAACAGGTACAGCTTCCTCAATGTCTAAAAGGCAGTGTCGACAAAGGCTTAGAATGTCCTGGGAAATGGTTTGAGAAGTCTGCACCATGTTGGAAGCAGACATTCCACCTTGAACAACATGTACCCAGACCCTGCCAATTGCAGTTAAACTTACCATGTTCATCAATTTTTATGCAGCCAGATCCTTCCAGGGCTCTGCTACCAATCTCTGTAAAATCTCACAATCAGCTGGCAACAGAAGCATAACATCAGAAACCAATGCCCTCTGTGCTAGGGTATGGGAGCCAGAACATTAACTTTCCTTACAGACGTGGAATCTCCAAGCCAAAGAGCAATGGGGTGCGTCAATAGCTGGCTTTGCATAAGTGCAAGGTGTAATAGATTGCATACACACTGCCATCTAAGTACCATCACACAGACATATGAATAAAGAGTCTTTTCATGCCATCAATGTGCAGCTTGTGGAGACTATTATAGGGTTTTCCTCCACGTCTGTGCAAGATTCCTTAAGTTGCCATGACACTTTCATCCTGAGGGATTTAAACCTGCCGCACATTTTCAAGCCTATGCCCCAGGACCATAGCTGGGCCACAAGGTTACCAGTTGAAGAGTGGCTCATACTGTATAATGACAAGTGGAGATAGTGCCAGCATTATAACCTTCAAAACAGGGTGACCATCGAACAGGCCATTGGCCTTTTGACAATGTATTTTTGCTGCCTTAACTGGTCAGGAGGAGCGCTGCAGTAAACTCCAGCAAGGGGGTCAAGGGCAGTGGTGACCTGCTGCGTGCTGTATTATATGGTATATGCAAGATCTAGATCCTGGTGAAGTAGACCATTGGAGGAGGAGGTGAACCCATCTACCTCAGGTGAATGTGTAACCAAGGGGGTCAAGCACAAGGATAATGAAATCATGAAAGGTCTCCCTAGAACTTAAAGCCAGCTCAGCATATGACACCATGGTCAACAGAGAGGACCAAATACTTCTCTTGGGCAACATTGAAGATTTAGATGCATCCTTGGAATAAAATGGCTGTCTGGCTGTTGAGGGACGAGTGCCTTTGATTGCCACCTCGCATCTTCCAGAAGTCGCCCATTTTGGCACAAGTGAGAAATCTGTAAGTATTCTTGAGATTCACACTGTGAACCTACACCAGAAGGACTGCAACAATTCAGCATGACTCCTCTCAAGGACAATTATGGGTTTGCAAAATTGACCTGGCCAGCAACACCCAAGTCTCATAATTGACTGCAATCCACAGTGACTGTTTCTCGGAGAATATGACTTGACTATCAGAGACATGCATTGTTTCACCCTTTACAACTGTCAGGTGTCTGAGTAATGGATGTCTGGCTGTAATCTTCCTAACCATAGCCCTAACACCAGTTGAGAAGGGCCCTGGCCAGGCTATCCAATCACTTTAAACAATGGACCTGGAATCAGAGCTCCTTAGTTTGCTGTGACTATATTTGATAACCAGACAGTTAGTGATTGGAGGTTATATTATAAACAAGTTTACCGTCCTGTTTAACAAAACTGTCTTTCCAGGGTCAGAGAGACAGAGCAGAGAGAACGAGTTGGTAACTGAGAAAAGAAAACTTGCAATCTCTCTCTCCCTCTCTCTCCAGCCATTATGCAAGCCTATATCTGACCAGGCAAACACCACAAGCAGTGTCTTCAGTGTGAACCAAGCAGCTGCTGACTCCAGAAGTAAGACACAGGGATCATCTCTCAAGCCTTTAAATTGTCTCAACTCAAAATCCAGAATAAATCACAGGATACAGCCTGAAACCATCCAGTACATCAATCCACAGGATTAAACAATGTAGGCTACAAGTCTGTGTGTTGTGTGGCTGTGTGTGTGTGTGTGTGTAAATTGGTACAGGAGTATTGCTACTCTCCTTTAGAGGCCTGTTATTCTGCAGAAAATGACTTAAAACATCACCAAACTCCACATCTACCTCCCTCTGTCAATTCTGTGTGACCCATGTAGCTGACAGTGTTCCTCTCAGACAAATCTGGCTTTTTTACTCTGGACCATATTTATTTATTTCTTTTTGTTATAAATTTAGAGTACCCAAATAATTTTTCCAATTAAGGGGCAATTTTAGCATGGTCAATCCACCTAGCCTGCACGTTTTTGGGTTGTGGGGGCGAAATCCAGGCAAACACGGGGAGAATGTGCAAACTCCACACGGACAGTGACCCAGAGCCGGGATCGAACCTGGGACCTCGTCGCCATGAGGTAGCAGTGCTACTCACTGCGCCACCGTGCTGTGCATTCTGGACCATATTTATACCTGTCCAATAGGTTGATGTAGTGGGTGAGTGAAAATAATTAGTGCCACTGGAGGAAGGTGGGGGCGGGTGATTGGCTATGCCAGGTTTGCCCTCAAATCGGAGGGCAACATTTTTAAAGTAGCCAAGTCCCTCTCTCAAAGGGGGGTCACAAGACTTCAGTGGGTCACCAGTGCTGTGCATGGGCGGCCACTTCCCTGAAATTGTGCCAGGATATGGCTGCTCACACATTTTACATTTCAACTTGTCTAAGATTTTCAAACTGTGCTGTAAGATTTAGATTTATTGTCACGTGTATCGAAGTACAGAGAAAAATATTGTTCTGTGCACAGTCCAGGCAGATTGTTCCATATGTTAAATAGGACATATGATAAATACACAATGTAAATACATAGACATCGGGTGAAGCATACGGAGTGTAGTGCTACAACTGTAGAGAAGATGTGTGGAGAGATCAGTTCAGTCCATTAGAGGGTCATTCAGGAGTCTGCTAACAGCAGGGAAAAAGCTGTTTTTGAATCTGTCCTCAGACTTTTGCATCTTATGCCGGATGGAAGAGGTTGGAAGAGAGAGTAACCCAGGCGGGATGGGTCTTTGATTATGCTTCCCGTTTTCCCAAGGCAGCAGGATAGGAGTGTTGTGTTATGCTGCTTCGGATAACACAGGCTGCTACTTGATGCAGTCTTAACTAAAGGCTGCTCCAGACTCTGAAATGAGTTCAACGTGTTTATTGAACTATTAACACAGTTCTCAAATGAGTTTGACTCTCTGCTAATCTAACTGTAGTAACTCAGTCTAACTGTACCAGCTTGCTCTATGCCACGTTAAGGGGTGTGATGCTGCTGATCAACCCTGTCTAACTCTCTAAATGTCTGTCTGTGGAAAGAGGCAGGGTGTGACTGCCTCATCCCTTTCATAGTGTTTATGTCATGCCCCCTTGTGGTGATGCCACCTCTGAGTGTCCTGACCGCCCATTGGTTGTGTCCTATTCTGAGTGTTCATTGGTTGCATGTTTGCATATCATGACAAGGAGGAGGGTTCATGTGATGGACTGGGCTGTGTTCATGAATCTGCAGTTTCTAAAGACAAATGAAGGACATTACTTCCTCTCAGCATACTGTCACCACAAGATCTGACTAATTTGCCGAGGGTCCCAGGTTCGATCCCGGCTCTGGGTCACTGTCCGTGTGGAGTTTGCACATTCTCCCCGTGTTTGCGTGGGTTTCGCCCCCACAACCCAAAGACGTGTAGGTTAGGTGGATTGGTTAAATTGCCCCTTAATTGGAAAAAATGAATTGTGTACCCTAAATTTTAAAAAAAATGTGACTAATTGTTTTGGAAGACACTTTCATTTGCCCCACAAAACTAAATTTAATTTGCTCAAAAGAAAATCAGTATTATAAGGTCCAGAAAGGAGTCCACACCAAGCCGAACAGGTTGAGTCAGAGGAGAAAGGTTTAGTGCATCAGAACAAGAGTACAGAGCAGTTACTCTACTACAAGAGTCAGTTCACAGTTCATGGCCCTCCGGTTTTATACAGGATGTAGAAGGGGGCACCCCAGTCCACAGTGGGGGAGTATGTAGTCCCCGTAGTCCTATGGGAATATCAATCCCCCAGTCTCATAAGTGTCCCATGACCTGCTTAACCCCAGATTATGACAATCATATTCCCTTATTGTAATAAATTATTTTCTGCTACTGCGAGAAGGAAGCTGTAACATGTAAAGAAAGTTGTTCAAGCTCTTTTCATTTTTAGGCACAGAAAACCACAAATTCCCAAATACTCTATAGTCCATATCTAAATAATCTGAACAAGACCCCAGTGCCTGTCACAGCTCCAGAAGGAATTGACCTTTCCGCAGGAATGAATCTCGGGCCTTGTTGGAAGTGGCCTCTGTGCTGGAAAGGGCGGGGGAAATGGTTGTAGGGGAAAGGGGGAGGTTTGTTAAAATTCTGCCTAATCAAGAGTCACACCTAAGGTTACAGACCAGACGAGATTGAGAAAGGGGTGGGTTAGCCAAGTGTTCCACTCAGGGCTGGACTCAAAGACTAGGGGGGTAGCGATCTTGATCAGCAAAGGAGTGGCATTCGAGGCAGGGATAATCGTGTCAGACATGGGTGGGTAGGTACATAATGGTGAGTGGGAAGCTGGAGGGTGAGCGGGTGGTACTCGTGAACATATATGGTCTGAATTGGGACGGCGTGGAATTTATGAGGCGGGTGTTAGGTAAGATCCCAGACTTAGAGTCACGTAACCTGATCATGGGAGGGGACTTCAATGCAGTCATTAATCCGGAATTGGACCGGTCAAAATCCAGGACAGGGTGGAGGCCGGCTGCGGCAAAGGAATTGAAGGGGTTTATGGAACAGATGGGGGGAGTAGACCCAGGGAGGTTTGCATGGCCAAGGGCGAAGGAGATTTCCTTTTTCTCACATCTCCACAAGGTATACTCTCGCATCGACTTTTTAGCAGGGCGCTAATACCGGAAGTGGTGGATACTGAATACTCGGCAATCGCAGTGTCGGATCATGCCCCGCATTGGTTGGATCTACGGATTAGCGGGGAGGAAGGGCAACGCCCGCCGTGGAGACTGGATGTGGGGTTGCTAACGGACGAAGCGATCTGTTCCAGAACTAGCTGGAAACAAATGATACGGGGGAGGTCTCCGCAGCGACGGTTTGGGAAGCTCTGGAGGCAGTGGTCAGAGGGGAACTAATCTCGATACGGGCCCACAGAGAAAAGATGGAACGGGCTGAGAGGGATAGATTAGTGGAGGAGATACTCCAGGTGGACAGGAGATACTCGGAGGTCCCGGATGCAGGGCTACTGAGGGAGCGGCGGAGGTTACAGGCGGAGTTTGCAGGCGGAGTTTGGGCTGTTGACCACAGGGAAAGCGATGGAACAGTTGAGGAAGGCAAGGTGGGTAATTTATGAGTATGGGGAAAAGGCAAGCAGTATGTTGGCGCACCAGCTCAGTAAAAGGCCGGGAAAAGGCTCGGCCAGGGAGATAGGTAATGTAAAGAGTAGAGGCGGGAATACTGTCCTGGACCTAGTGGGGGTGAACGAGGTGTTTAAGGACTTCTATCAGAAATTATATGAGTCGGAACCCCAGGCTGGGGTGGGGGAGATGAGGCAGTTTTTGGATCAGTTGAGGTTCCCGAGGGTAGATGAGGTTCTGGTGGAAGGGCTGGGATCCCCAATTGAGATTGAGGAAATAATCAAGGGGCTGGAGGGCATGCAGTCGGGCAAGGCCCCAGGGCATAACGGCTACCCGGTGGAATTCTATAAGAAGTTTTCATAGATATTGAGCCCACTGCTGGTGAGGACATTTAAGGAAGCAAGAGAAAAGGGAGTCCTTCCCCCAACAATGTCGCAGGCCTCGATTTCATTGCTCCTGAAACGGGAGAAGGATCCAGAGCAACATGGGTCATACAAGCCAATTTCTCTACTGAATGTGGATGCCAAGCTGCTGGCTAAGATACCGGGCACAAGGATAGAGGACTGTGTCCCGGGGGTTATAGGGGAAGACCAGACAGGATTTGTAAAGGGCAGGCAGCTCAAGGCCAATGTTCGAAAGATTTTAAATGTTATTATGATGTCCTCAGAAGGAGAGGAGGTAAAGGTGGTGGTAGCGATGGATGCGGAGAAGGCTTTTGATTGGGTGGAGTGGAATTACCTGTGGGGGGCGCTGGGAAGGTTTGGGTTTGGTGAGAGTTTTATTGACTGGGTGCGGTCGCTCTATCAGGCACCAGTAGTGAGTGTGCGTACGAACCGGCTGAAGACAGGGTATTTTAAACTATACCGAGGGACGAGGCAAGGGTGCTCCCTCTCCCCGTTACTGTTTGCTCTGGCCTTAGAGCCATTGGCCATGGCGTTAAGAGCCTCTAGGAACTGGAAAGGGCTGGTTCGGGGGGGGGGGGGGGGGGAGCACCGGGTCTCGCTTTACGCAGATGACATGCTCTTGTACATTTTGAATCCGTTGGAGGGGATGGGGGAAGTAATGCAAATCCTGGGGGAATTTGGCAATTTCTTGGGGTATAAATTGAACATGGGGAAAAGCAAGATGTTTGCGATCCAGGCAAGAGGGCAGGAGAAGAGACTGGGAGAGCTGCTGCTTAGAATGGTAGGGAAGAGCTTGCGATATCTGGGAATCCAGGTGGCCCGGGAACGGGAGGTACTACAAAAGTTAAACCTATCCCAGTTTGTAGAACAAATGGAAGGGGACTTTAAGAGATGGGACATGATCCCGCTATCACTGGCGGGGGGGGGTACTGACCGTGAAAATGACGGTCCCTCCCCAGATTTCTGTTTGTCTTTCAGTGCCTCTCCATCTTCATCCCAAAGGCCTTTTTCAAGCAGGTAATTAAGGTTATTTCGGGCTTTGTGTGGGCTGGTAAAACCCCGCGAGTGAAGAAAGTGTTGCTGGAGCGCAGTCGGGGGGAGGGTGGGTTGGCGCTTCCGAACTTCCGCAATTACTACTGTAGAGACTCAAAGCCCCCGAGTGTAGAGACCTGGATTAGTGACATGTTTGGGTTTCTCAGTCTCGAGAAAATATAGCTTGTTTCAGGAGGGTCAATTGTCGGGTTCACCCGGAGGTGGCAGCGGTTCATTGACTTTCTCGGGGAAAATTAAAATGTCAGCAGATGCAGTATTCCAAGGGGGGGGAGGGCCGGATTATTGTTGTATGTTTGGGTTGTGTGAAGATTGAGATGGGGGGGGGGGGGGGAATGTTTATTATACCATGTTGATGTCCTTGTCTATGTTATTTTTATTAAAATTTTCAAATACCTCAATAAAATTATATATTTTTTAAAATCTGCTTAATATCACACATAGGTGACATAATAGGAATGTGCATTGGATCTGCTCTTCTACCTCTCAGGACATTCCCCTCCAAAGACAAATCTTTTTACAATTGCTACAATGGAACAACATTTTGTGTGAAGTAAATTAGGCTGTGCATTGCTCTTCCCACTGGTAACTTTACTTTAACTGATAGCCACAGTTTAATTTACAAGTCTGGTAAGTACAAATCTGCAGCTTCTCAACCCTGGACACAAGTTCCTGGTGATGTGGCTGAATGACCAACCTTGGCAATTCACAGATTCCCAACAGGATTGGGCTCTCAAGCTGAATTTGCATCAAAATGAAATCTGATACAGTTGTCTTTCTGTTACTGATAATAAATGCTGAGAATATTATGTCACGGGAAAACAAACATATCTAGATGTGTATTTATAGGGATGTAATGGGGTAATTTTCCAGGTTGATTATCCAGGGATAGACATTACTGCAGGTCAGAATCTATACAGTCCTCAATGAGATAAATTCACAAACAAATATCTCCCCTCCACACCCATTTGTCAGACCCCAAACAGCTATCTACCCTGGCCAGAATTCTCCGGCCATGGGGCTACTCTGTTCCTGCCAGCAGTTTCCCGGAAGCGTGTGATGGCTCCAATGGGAAAATCCACTGACAAGCGGCAGGAGTAGAAAATCCCACTGCCAGCGAATGGAGCACCGCGTAGAAACACATAGCTGCGGAACTGGAGAAATCATGCTTGGCACTGTTGCTTCACAGCGCCAGGGAACCCGGTTTGATTCCCTGCTTAGGTCACTGTGTGGAGTCTGCGCGTTCTCCCCACATCTGCGTGGCTTTCCTCCGGGTGCTCCGGTTTCCTCCCACAAGTCGTGAAAGACGTGCTGTCAGGTGAATTGGACATTCGGAATTCTCCCTCTGTGTACCCGAACAGGTGCCGTAGTGTGGCGACTAGAGCATTTTCACAGTAACTTCATTGCAGTGTTAATGTAAGTCTACTTGTGACACTAATAAAGATTTATTATTACTAATAACCTGCACAACTTTTGACTGTGGGAGGAAACCTGAGCATTCGGAGGAAACCCACAGACACAGGGAGAAATTGAAAACTCCACACAGTCACCCAAGGTCGAAATTGAACTGGGGTCCCTGTTGATGCGAGACAGCAGTGCTAACCACTGTGTCACCGTGTTGCCCCGGAAGTAAAGTTATGGTAGTTAAATTTGCACGTGACACAAAGGTATGTTGTGAAGAGGATATAAGGAGGTTGCCGGGGGGGGGGGTGTCATTGACTAGTTTGAAGGCAGAGGTAGATAGATTCTCGTTGGACAAGGGACAAAGGTTATCAGAGATCGGTGGGCATGTGAGACTCTAAATACCAACCGATCAACCGTGATCTTATTGAATGGCGGAGCGGGTTTGAGGGGCTGAATGGCCTACTCAATTCATATTAATATTTATATGCTCCTAGTTCATATGTTCGTAGATTAGCATCGGGGTGTGAGGGGCCAGATGGGGTGGGTCGAGTTGCGGGGTGAAGGCCGGAGGGATGTTTTTTTATTTTTTAAATTTATTTCAATACCGTGCCGGAGCACAGTGGTAGGCCCTTTGCCCAGACTGCCTCTGTACCTCGAAGCCTATGGATTCATTCCAGGGTTGCCCACCTCAACTCATTTTTCAGCCTGCCCACCTCCTGGCCCCGCAGACCTACCCCCACACCAGCTAGAAATCAGAGCTGCGGGGGTAGACAGTTTTAAAGGCCAGTAACGCTGCGCTGGGAGATCTCCTGACGTGGTGTGCCCGACCCGGCTATGGAAACCTGGGCCCCTGTCGGTTGTACACCCTGTCCATTATACGCAGATTATAGAAAGGAAACACAGACAAGCCGATTAACAGACAGCCAAACCAATAGCAGTAGTTTTACCCGCCCACCCAATGTGGAAGTTAATCTTCAGTCCGTACACTGTAGTGCACGTGCAAATATATCCATATTGACTAGGAAATCACATGCTCCCATTAGGGAGCTGTAAATGGATAATTAATTTTGTTCTTTGAACAAGCAATGGTTCAGTTCCTGAGCTTCAACACAACGACTTTAATTTGGTGTGAAGTGTTGTCTATATGTTCCTTTGAATTAGTGGAACCTCAGGCTACTTTCTGGAGCCTCAGCAATAACAGGAGCTAATAATGTCATTGCAATTCATATAAATATTTGAAAATACTTAAATCAGCATCAGTAGCTATATTGTGTCCTGTTTTACTATGGTGTGATATATCTTCTGTGGTCTCTGTGCTGCATCATAGCATTTTAAAAAAACTAACGACTGCAAAGAAAAATAAGAAACATTCAGAAATTGTTTCCCAAATGAGTTGCCAACTTCAGCAGAAATGGGGCACAGGGAAAATACAGAGGGAAATTGGAAAGGAAAAAGTAGTGTCACCACAGTGTACATCACTATTTTGACTCTAAACTGTATTAATATTTTAAGTACACTTGAAATACTATGCAATGAAACATTAAACATGTCAGAGGAGCTGTGCTCCGAAAGCTGGTGATTCCAAATAAACATGTTGGACTTTAACCTGGTGTTGTAAAACTTCTTACTGTTCTTTAGGATAGGTAATAAATGCAACCTGACCAAAAGCCTCCCACATCCCATTAACAAGTCCTTCATTCTCTCAAATACAGATCACTAAAGAGATGTTAAACATCTTCCAAAATGAAAACAGAATCATAGAGTGGTACAGCACAGAAGGAAGTCATTCAGCCCGCCTGTGTGTGATGGCCCTCTGAAGGAGAATATTAGTTACTGGCATTCCCCAGCCTTTTCTCCAAAGACCTGCAAATGTCTCCTTTTCTGATAATCCAATTCCCTTAGGAAAGGCTCAATTGAACTGGCCTCCACCATACTCTCGGGCAGTGTATTCTGGTGCTTCTTTTGCCAATTACCTTAAATCTGTCCCCTCTGGTTCTTGATTCTTCCACCAACGGGGACATCTACTCTGTCCAAACCCTCATAATTTTGAATACCTCCTCTCGGCCTTCTCTTAAAGGAGAACAGTCCCAACTTCTCCAATCTTTCCCCATCCCTGGAACTATTCTTGTGAATCTTTTCTGCACTCTCTCTAAAGCCTTCACATTCTTCCGAAAGTGTGGCACCCAGAATTGGACACAACTATCCAGTTGAGACTGAACCAGTGCTTTAATCAAGTTTTAACATAACTTCCTTGCTTTAGTTCTCTATGCCCCTATTAATAGTGCCTTGGATGTTGTATACTTTAATAACTATTCTCTCAACGTGGTCCTGCCACCTTCAATTACTTGTGTACATGAACACCTCTGTTCCTGCACCTCCTTTAGAGTTGTGTCTTTTATTTTATATTGACTCTTCACATTCTTTCTACTAAAATGATTCATCTCTCACTTCTCTGCATTGTACTTCACCTGCCACTTGTCCGCCCCTTCCATACGTTTGTCTATGTCTTTTCGAAGTTCTGCACTATCCTCCTCACCGTTCACAATACCGCCAAGTTTCATATCGTCTGCAAATATTGAAATATAATTTTAATATTTAATTAAAAATACAAATAGAGTGCCAGATTTGTGTGCATTCATTTTGAATCTGCTATAACATAAAAATGGACAAAAAGGATGGTGCCAACCATACTGAGCTGCAGTTTCCCCTCCTTTTCTAATGGCTGCTGGCTGTTCAAACAGGCCATTTATGTGTCTTGCTGCATTCCTGCATCTTGATGCAATTGCCTTTCTTGTGGCCTTTGCCCATTTTGCTGCATTCGCCCTCTTGCTGCATTTATGCCTCTTCCTGCATTTCCTCTTCTGAGCATTCATGGTTTTGTAGACCAGGATTTTATTTAGATAATAATAAAGTATTTAATTGTCACTTTAAAATATCCCACGCTAGATTCTACCTCATTTGTTGTTTGTGGTCAAATGCTTTCCACATGGATAGGAAGAATGTATGAAGCGATAGGAGGGAGGAGGAAAGGGCAACAATAACTTGTATTGAATATGTCACTGCGTTACATAAAAGAGATATTAAAATATACAACTACATTGTATAATTTTGTTAGTAAATCTTTCAATCAGAGTCGTGTTTGGTTGTTTGGCCCTTGGCTTTAGAATTTAGAGGCAGATGAAAAAGGCCAAAGGGGCACTATGCCATGTGCCTCATTTTAATATTCATAAATAAATGTAAGTATATAAATCTATTAGCTACACAGTTAACAGAGTAATACATGGGCAGCACGGTGGCCTAGTGGTTAACACAACCGCCTCACGGCGCTGAGGTCCCAGGTTCAATCCTGGCTCTGGGTCACTGTCTGTGTGGAGTTTGCACATTCTCCCCGTGTCTGCGTGGGTTTCGCCCCCACAACCCAAAAATGTGCAGAGTAGGTGGATTGGCTACGCTAAATTGCCCCTTAATTGGAAAAAATAATTGGGTAATCTAAATTTTAGGGAAAAAAAACAGAGTAATACATAATTGTGTCTTAACTCCTCTTCCTATGGCATGATATGGTGAAAGATCCTAAACGTGAAGATTATGGCTGGAATAGCAAAAGGTAGTGTAGAAAGCAAGAAAAGAAACAGTTTGAATTGCCAGAGTTAAATTGTATGCATTTCGGGTAGGTGAGCTACTGTCTGATATAATCCAATCTCGAGGCAGAGAAACTTTTCCAAGAGCTCAGCAGTAGCCTGTGACATCACGAGAAGCAGCATGATTTTATTACAGTTCAAGCCAGCTGTTATCCTATCTACAACAACCATCTGTGTTCACATAGTGCCCAGAGCATAGTACAATATCTTAAGGCACTTTGCCTAAGAAAGAATATACTTGCTTAGAGGAAGTGCAGTGAAAGTTCAACAGACTGATTCCTGGGATAGCAGGATTGTCTTATGAATAGAGATTGGGTTGACTGGGCCTGTATTCACTGGAGTTTAGAAGAATGCAAGGGCATCTCAATAAAATTTTTAAATTCTGACAGGGCTGCACAGACTGGATATAGGGTTGTTGTTCTGTCTGGCTGTGGGCTCTAGAACAAGGGGTCACAGTCTCAGGATACAGGGTAGGCCATTTAGGACTGAGATGAGGAGAAACACTTTACTCAGAGGGCAGTGAACCTGTGGCATGCTCCACCACAAAATACTGTACCGGTCTGTAGGGATGTAAAGTTTTATTCTGTTTTGGTGTGAGGAGACAAATGAAACCCCAGCGAGAATAAATAGCCCAGTCATCGTGTAACAATTATTAAAGACTTTATTAAAGTAAAGACAAATACACACAAACAGGAGTACTCCACTCTCACGATGAAGATGTATGAATTACAAAGCGCACACAGTTTATATAGAACATATCCATTCTTACAAAATATATCTACCATACCTGAACTCTAAGACTTCCGCTGTTCCACAAACAACATAATTACCACACATTACATGGGTGATACGCAAATCCAGGAACCGTCTTTTTCATGGTCCAGCAAAGGTATTTTATAACTGCTGTTAAGAAGGTTTTCTGCACTGCCTTGGCTCTAAGACTTGGAAACGTGCTTGCTGTAAACTTGATTTTCAGGTTTGGTGGCTGGAAACTGGCCTGTCCGCTTCCTGAGACTGCTAGATTGTAACTGCCACCCTTCCTTCTCAGGGTCTATGCAATTATACCTTTGTTGTCCTTTGATTATGCCTTCTGTGTATTCAGCTATCTGCCCCCATCAACTTCTTTGGATATACATTAACATATGTTTATCTCATGGACCTTTCTGATCGTCTATACGACATTCACACTTTGATTATTATCTAAACTACCATTCTAAACTCATTACAGGGAGAGATGTATACTAATTGAGGCCCTTTGAATATTGTCTGTGCTGTCTCCATGCAGATTCATGACCGATACTGACTCACATAAGGATACATTAGGTCAGATGGTCAAAATCTTAAAGTAGGAAAGCAAGGTCGAGGGACAGACTTTTAAAGACGGAATTCCAGAGCTTAGAACCCACACAACTGAAAGCATGGTCAGCAATGCTGGAGCCGTTAAAATTGGGCACGTTCGGGACGGCACGTGGTGCAGTGGATAGCATTGCTGCCTACGACGCTGAGGACCCGGGTTCAAATCCCGGCCCTGGGTCTCTGTCCATGTGGAGTTTGCACATTCTCCCCGTGTCTGCGTGGGTTTCACCCCACAACCCAAAGATGTGCAGGTTAGGTGAATTGGCCACACTAAATTGCCCCTTAATTGGGAAATAAAAATAATTGGGTACTTTTTTTTTAATTGGGCGCGTTCAAGAGGTCAGTTACCCCAGTGGATTGTGGGGCTGGAGCTGGTGACAGCGATCAGGTGGGGTGAGTCTGTGGAGTGATTTGAAAGGAAGGTGCGAATTTCAAAACCAAGGCATTGCTTAACTAGGAACCAGTGTAAATCAGCAGTGGGTAAACGGCATCTGGTGCAAGTTAGGACATGGACAGCAGAGTCCGGATTACCTTAAATTTACAGAGGTTAGAAATTGAGAGACTAGCCATAAATTTTTGGGAATAGTCAAGTCTAGGGGCCGCAAAGGCATGGATAAGGTTGCCATCAATGGGTGGATTTGCTCCCAATGCCATGTGTGGGCAGTTGCACCGTTTTACTTGCTGAAGTCTTTGCGAGTGACAGAGTCGGCAATGGCCAGAGCAGAGATGCTTATCAAACAGCTGTTAAAGACAGTGATTAAAAACACCTCACTAGAGCATGGGAGGGGGGCCCAAAAAAGGGGATAGCTGATTGGCGAGGGGGGGGGGGGGGCACAGGCAGTGAGCCCCCCAACTAGGCTGATCACCTGGAATGTTCGAGGGTTAAATGCCCGAATGTTCCTCATCTCAGTGATGTCCGCCAGCCTCCGCGTGGCTGACTGATCTGTCCTCGGCCACACCAGTCACCTCCAGGGCCCATTTCTCAAAGGAGGTGAGGATTCTTATGTCTGGCAACCCGTCTGACAGTCTGGGCCCTCTCCCAGCGATTATGGGAGAGCTTTTCCTGAGGAGCCACACGCATGGTTCGCAGTGCTGGGAGAGGGGGTGTGAAGGCAGGGTTGATCTGAGGGTCGCATGGGGAGTTAGGGGCGTGGGTGCTCCCTTGGGGGGCAGGAGGGCGTTGGTATCAACTCACTCGTGCTGCCCGGTGGAGGTCATTGACCTTCTTGCTGCACTGGAGGCCAGTCCTCCTGGTCACTCTGCCCGAGCTGACTGCTGCCGCCGATCAATCCAGGCGGCGTTGGCTGCCTTGTGGCTCACCCTCCAGGACCCTCGGAGGAGCAGATCATACCTCCTGGCTGCCATCGTGTCCAGGAACCTCCCCATGTCCTCTTTCCCGAATCTTGGGGCTGGACTCCTGGGCACCATTATTGCGAGCTGGCTTGGATTGACTGAGCAAGTCTAGCATAAGTGCTGCTCGACCTTGTTAGCGAGGGGCAGGCGAGCATGGTCTGGCGAGTGTGGTCCCGGCGAATCAGCTGGCGAGCCATTGCGGTGAGAAACCCGTGAGGCATCGTTAACTGGACCAATTAACGTTGAATTATGTTGCCGGCCTCGCTGGGCCAAGCGCCGGGAAGTTCGCCACCATTCCCACTCGCTATAGCACTTAGAAATCTTTCCAGAGAATTGCAGCCAGAGTGCTGAGCCGGGACTGAGTCGTGGGTGTTTAATGGCCCCGATAGCAGTACCGGTCTCGGAGCGATTCAGGACATGCACCAGTGTCATGTGAAATTAGTGTGATTCCAACTGACGCCGGCATTGGATTTGCTGTGGGCAGAATTGACACTGGCCACTCGCAGATGTCAACTAGGCCTGGGTGCAGGTGGCAGAGGCCGTGGGCCCCACCATCAAGGTCGGGCAGCAGTGCAGGAAGAAGCTGCATAACCTCCTTAGGGCGGCCACCACCACTGTGACCCTGGTACCAACCCCTGTCCCACATGCCCCACGACCCTACCATGCTCACCATGCGGCATACATCAGGTGGACCGGTAGGCAACGCTGGGGGAGGATGGGCAACCTTCCCCCAGGCCAGCCTGGGTGAGTCACCATCACCAACGTGCTCCTGGCATCAAACCCCACACACACATATCTCCCCCACTCCCGTGACCTAGAGGTCAATCAAACCCCACCCGCCGGCAGTCCACTAGCCCCATCCTGCACCACATGCCAATACCCATACCACCTGCCATGGCCGGGTGACCTGCACACACAGGCCACTGAATACACTGCCCGCATTGGAATGTCTCACACTCTGCATATCTGTCTCCCCAGGAGAAGGCGACCCACAATCGACGGGAGAGAGAAGACTGGAGAGAGGTCGGCATCGGAGATGCAAGTGAGTCCCCAATGAACTTCAATGTCCCCATGGCAAGTGTGTCACTACCCCCCCCCACCACGTCCATCCATGATCTAACCATGCATCTTGACTTTTGCCTTGCAGGATTACATGGCAATGAGGCAGGTCCATCTGGGGTCACCCGCCGCAAACTGAGACTCACCTGGTGATGGGGCAGGACCTGCTGGTGACCCACACCACTCGTTGCAACCCCAGAGCACATGTCCAGGGACTTTTCAACATTGCCGTCACCAACACCCTCCACCATCTCAGACTCCATCTCGGCTGGGCACTTAAATGAGGAGGCTCCTGGGGCACTATCTGGTGCATACCACACACATGCTGCGGTACATCAGGTGGAGGTAGGAACCCGCAAGGGGTCAGAAAGTCGGAGAGCGGCCCATCCACAGGAACTAGCTGTTGTCCAGAAAGGTCTCGGGCTTCTAGAAAGAGCGATCCCGTCAATGTTGGAGATGCTGATGCAGAGCCAGGGACTACATGGGTGTCAGCAACCATCCAGTACCTGCAGGTTCAGTTGGAGGAGTCAAACCGCCTGCAGGGGATAGAGGCGGTGCTGAACATGTGTGCCTTCCAAGCCAACACTACACAAGTGGCATCTGCAGTGGAGGCTTTAGGTGCGAAGATATCGGCCATGGGTCAAGATGTGCATGGCCTATGGGGGCAGTGGCTGAGGCACAGGACAGGGTGGCTATGCTCTATGTACTAGAGCAACATGGACATTGCAGCAGTGCTCCAGAGCTTGGCCCAGTCACAACAGGTCATGGCTACAAGTGTCGAGGGCATTGGCCTGGTACTGGCTGACCTGAGCCAGTCACAGACTGACCTGGCTCAGTCCCCAGGTGACATGGCACAGCCCCAGAGGGAGGTGTCCCTGTGCTTCATGGCTGCAAGCATTAAGATCCTGATCGAGACAAGAGGGGGCCTCCAGGACCGGCAGTGCCAGGTGATTGCCACGTCCCCATCCCAAGGAGTATCCCAGAGGCTATCGGGCATCCCGAGGGAGGAGGAGGTGATGAGGCCCGTGCCAGTGACTCCTGCAGGGGAGGGGCTGGAACATCGCAGCACCTCTGAATCCGCCCTACCTGTCCCTGGCGCATTCGATGGGCAGAACAGGGTGGCACTGCGCCAGCCTTTACACCTGGAAGACTGCCAGGCCCAACTTGGGCCTGGTCACTCCAGAGGATGGCTGCCAAAGGGGACAAGGCTGCAGGGCAAGATATACAGCAGGCCACCTCCACTTCTGATGTACAGCCTGGGGGGCCCACTAGAAGGAGTGTTAGGACATACAAGGTTAGAAAGTTAGACACCAGCTAAGTTAGTAGGGGGGATTCACATAGGTTAGCAATAGGGGATAGGGCACAATACCTGTGTCTATATCACAATACATGCCTGTTCACCAACATTCCAAACTGCCTCTGTCTGAAGGACATGAGGGCTGGGCTGGGCTGGGAGCAGAGGGTGTGCCGGGTGGAGTGGTGGGACGTGGGTGTTAGATGTGGACGCGGGCCAGTGCCCCCTGTGCAGTCGGAGACCACCCCCGGGGTCACCCTCAGAGGCAGCAGGGGATGGCAGCAGATATAATGGCGCGCAATGTGGCAGCCACAGTCGGCGGCAGCACGGCCGGTGCGGACGGTCCTGGTACGACAGGCATTGCCGCTATACACGAGGCCTGATGCGATGCCTCCTCCCAATCTCCTCCTCAGCCTGTTGGACGGCTGGTTCCCCATCGTCACCGGCTGGCTCCTGCTTCTCTGGGGCAGGCCCCTGTTGTGTAGGAGCCTCCCTAAGCAGCTCCTGCTCATGCAGCCTCAGTGCACCTGCTAGGTCTGTGTTTAGGCAGAAGCCAACCACTCCTAGTACAATACCAAAATCCATTCTCTGCAGGGGGTAAAGGGCAGACATGTTAGCATGGTGAATACTCCTGTACCCAACCAGGTCAAATGGACTACACAATGGCCTTGGCTTGCACTGCAGCCCCTGTCCTGCATGTCCCCACCTGTCGCTGTCCTCATTCCCACCCCTGGTCCCATCGATGCCTGGCACTGGGGAGCCTCTAACCCCACCACCTGTCCCTGCCAGCAGAGGTACCAATGGCTTGCATTACCCATGCCAGCGGTACACTCTGTGGCCCCTGTCCTGTGTTCTCCTATGGAGTCTACTATGGGCGTCCTCCTTGGGTGGGCCGTGTGATATCCCACCAGCAGGATGGTGTCCGGTTGTGGGAATATTGTCCACTGACCAGGTCCATGCTTGGTGACATGAGTGTGGGCAGAGCCCACATATGGGACTTGGCTAGGGGGGTGGGCACCTGTTGAGACCATAGCTGTGGTGTGCTGTGGGTCCTTTGTGAAACGTATCGGTTGTGCCCATTTGCCTATTTGTCTGGGGGCACGATGGATCAGGACAGGGGCGCAGTGGGCAGGCAGCGCGTGGTGACAGCTGGTGGTCATGCAGGGTGATCTAACTGATAGTCACTAGCGGGACATCTGCCCTGTGAGGGGTAGCGTGCCAAGGTGGATGCCAATAGCCACATACATGTGTCTGCTGGTCGGGTGGCGTTCCGCTGTTCCCCTCCTGGTCCCTGCAGTGGGGCAACGTCTTGGATGGGTGCATTGGAGTGTGCCAGCATCTGGAGGGCCACGAGCTGCGCTGGGCCATGCCCATCCCGTTAATGGGTCTGCTGGAGTCTGTGGGCTCCTAGGAGGGTGATTGGTCGGTGGTGCTCAACATGTCTACGGGCCACATTGGGTAGTCAGTGAGGTGTGCAGCCAGATGGCTGCCTTGCAGGCCACGCAGTGGTGGTCTGTGCCCGGCCACCCCATTTCTGGGGGACATCCCAACCTCAAGGCCTATCTCCTGGTTGCCCGCCACCACACACCCCTGGCAGACACTTCCAGGCCAGCGGCACAACTGGCAACCCACTGTTACATCTTTGGTAATCTGGATTAACTCCTCTCTCTGCCCCCCTCACTGGCCATGGCACCTGGTTCCCGATTTTAAATACCACAAGTGAACCGTGCCATTGTCACTTCCGTCTGGCAGAGGTGGAGCATCGCGGTAGGCCGGAGAATACCAGGTTGGGCCTGCTAATTATATGCTAAAGGCCATTGCTGTACAATTTGCATACCCACACCACTATCGAGATGCCGGAGCATGGCATTCCATTGGGCGCCCAGCGCCAACCTTGATTTTCGGCTCACACGCGATTATACGTCCGATCACAATTCCGGCGTTGCTGGATGGAGCATCCCACCCACTGACTTTATACTTTCCAGTATTTATTTGGGGTAAATTTCTCTTCATTCAGTTCTTTGTCAGACAAAGTAGGGATGGTGGTGGGATCGAGAGGGATGATGATGAGGGAGAGTTGGGTACACATACAGCAAACCCCTTTCTATCACTTTGTATCACCCAGCTTTTAGCACATTGTGTGTATGAAAGAGAGGTTCTCGAATCCTGCTTGAAAAATCACACCAGTTCTCACACCTCAAAAACAAATAGGCTGGGCTGTGTGTCTGTGTAAGCGTTATTTGTCCATGCATCCATGATCAATGTACTGGAAATTTGGACTGCCCATGGCTGCTGACCAACAGGGGGAGGGGGAGGATAAAGTATTGTAAGCAGGGAGATGAGCCTTGTTCTTGTATCAGTGAGCGTTCCCAAAGAGCTTCTGGGAATGGTTTGAATGAAGTGCATTGTTCCCTTTCATTCACTGTCAGCATCCCACACCCCAATCTGCAACACCCTGAGATGAGCACCCTACTGGATCACTGTGACTACTCTGTTTTCACACAATATCTGGAAACCAGATTGCTGCATTAGTCCTAATCAGTATCAAACTCCTTTGCTTTTTCTGACAAAGGGTGTTTTCAATGAAAATGAAATGATAGTATTCTTGTCAGCACATTTCCATATACATTTGGTGAAGGTAACAGAGAGGGACAGGGCATGGCTTGGAGCACCTGTCATTTTGATAGAAATTGCTCGCAATGCCAGCTGGTCAATCAGGAACAGGAAGAGGTCAAGTAGCCAAAGGCAATTATAATCAAAGTCTTTTCTGACCATATTGTGCAAAGTGCAAAATAAAGGGTTCCTCCAACTTGAATTGAAAAAACACTCTGATCTCTACATAAAAGAAGACATTCATTTTAATTCTCAGGCTTAAAGAAATAAGGATCTGCATTAATATCGTGCCGTGTAACATTTCTCAGAAATCTCGCACAGTGTTTTATTTAAAATGAATGACTTTGAAGTGGTGATTGACAGCTATTGTGCATCCTACAAGACCCTGCAAACAACTTTGAGATTAGTAATCAGGAATGCATGTCTCCGGTAATGTTCATTTGATTTCTATGGTGACAGAAGTAAGAGAATTGTAAGAACATTATTGGTGTGTTATGTGCCTGCATGTCATTATAATATAAAGGTGCTCGACAGAGCAAGTGTGAACGTGCGACTGGAAGATAACGTGAGGTATAGAGTCACATGGTAAAAGACTCTGAGAGAAGTCCAGAAGCAGAACTCCGCTAGTAAATAATAATAATAATATTTTATTGTCACAAGTATGAAGTTACTGTGAAAAGCCCCTAGTCACCACATTCCAGCACCTGTTCGGGGAGGCCAGTATGGGAATTGAACCCGCGCTGCTGGCCTTGTTCTGCATTACAAACCAGCTGCCTAGCCCACTGAGCTAAACCATCCCATTAATACCTGCATGAAACAGCTCCATGTAAATAGTTTTTTTTAGTACCCAATTAATTTTTTCCAATTAAGGGACAATTTAGCGCGGCCAAGTCACCTAGCTATCACACTTTTGGGTTGTGGGAGCAAAACCAACGCAAACTCGCGGAGGATGTGCAAACTCCACATGGACAGTGACCCAGATCCGGGATCGAACCTCGACCTCGGCGCCGTGAGGCCACAGTGCTAACCCACTGCGCCACCGTGCTGCCCTTCCATGTAAATAGTTGAAGAGTATCAATAAAGGGATCATGTTTAAATATACAAGTCTCAAACCCTCATCACCGAGATATCACCACACACCACATTAGAACAATTATAGTGTAGACATAATGGGCACAATTCTCCGGGTCTATTAGCTGTGGGTGCAAATCCCGTCATGGCTGCAAAGTCTCATGAAAAGCCAAAAACGGGATTTGGAGTGGCGAGATTTCAAATCGCAATGTTCCCCGGTCCTCCCTGATGACGGGATCAGGTTCACGCTCAGGAAGGGTGTGAACCTGATTAGAATGAATCTGAAGACATTTCAATATCATTAGTGAGGTTGTAGTCGAATATTCAGACCTCGTTGATTCTTCCTGCCCACCTCATGAGAGATAATGAAGAGCTGCCAACAATTGTGAACCTCCATCGTGGAATACTGTCTCGAGGAAACACAAAAGTTAAGTAAGAAGACTGGGGAGAGGAGAACAAAGAACAGATATCACTGGAGGGAACCAAATGTGGTTCTTGTAAATGAAATAGCCATAAATCTGACGATAGTGATATTAAAATCTTGATTTATAATTGACTTAAAAGCAATTCAATTATTTAATGCAAGTTTATTCACTTCAAGTACACTATTAGAGACAAGTTCAGCAATTTTGATTTTTTGAAATATTTTTATTCAGAACATTTTAATTTTACATACCAGCCACAACACTCAGTCAAACATTATACAGCTCTCATTATAAACACCCCACTTACCATCCCATCCCAGATGTCCCTCTTTATATCTGTAAAACAAATCAAACCTGACCTTTGCCGCTCTCCGCTGATGATTACTAACTCTTGAAGAAGGAGATGAATGTGGGCGAAACCCCCCCCCCCCCCCCCCGCCCCTGCTAATGAATCATTGAACATCTCCATAAGTTGAGGCCCCAACTGTCCAGACCCTGAGTCTTCCCAGATTGCATTGAGCCAATGCACCTCATCATCTCCTCGAACACCAGTGGGGCCTTCAGGCCCTGCACTTTCCCCCTCCTCCACTACCAGAAAATCCAAGCCGTCCAAAAACTGTTTGATATCCGAGTCCCCCTCCTGGGGGCTCCGACCTGTAGATCCCCTGGTAAATGGCCTCAAACATCCCATTCACCCATGCTACCCTGGGGTCCTTTATTTCCCCAATCACCCTTGAATCAGGCTGCCATCTCAGCTGATGCACCAACAACCTACTGGCCGTGTCCCCATGTTTGTAAAATGCCCCCCGTACCTGACATAGCTGGCCAACCACCTTCCCTGTCGTGAACAGCTCAAACTCCATCTGGAGCTTCTTCCTCTCCTTCAACAGCTCCTCCTCTGGGTTGCCCAAGTACTGCCCCAATCCACTACCAAAATGGCATCCACCAACCTTAGTCTTTCCATCCTCCCCATTTTCAAGATTAGCTCCCATCTAATTACCGCATTCAGCATCTCCCAAAATTTGGAGGGAGAGACCTCCTTGTTCTTATTGTATTCAACATATGTTCCTATAGCCACCCCAATCCTCCCACATGCCCCCTTATCCGCCAACAGTGCCACATCTAACCTCCGTGGCGGTCGCTGGGTACCCCGCTTCTCCACGCACAGACCCACAAGTATGGCACATGGTCAATATGACAATCGGAGAGTATTCCAATCCTACAGGGGTACACTCGATATACATGCAAGAAGAAAGAATACCTTTGCCCTTGGACACCCAAACCTCCATGGGTCCACAGCCCTCATCCGCTCGTTCACCACGCCTGACACTCTCAGGGTTGGGCATGATCAGTCCAGTCTAGGATCAAGCACAGTTTTAAAATACCCTTCCCAACCGGTGCGTATCCGATCCGGAACCCTCGCCAACACCCTCTTGATAAATTTCACATCATCTCAGTTCGGAGTGTACACATTCACTAACACCACAGGAACCGCCTCCAACATTCCACTCACCTACACGTGTCTTCCCCCCAGATCCCCCACTATGTTGCTTGCTGAAAAAGCTACCCTCTTATTAATAAGCACTGCAGCCCCCCTCGTCTTCGTATCCAACCCTGAAAGGGACACTTGCTCCACCCCCCTTTCCTCAACCTCGTTTGGTCCTTAATCCTCAGCTGGGTCTCCTGCACAAAGATCATGTCTGCCTTCAAACTTTTTAAATGGGCGAACCCCCGAGACCTTTTAATTGGTCCACTCAGTCCCCTCGCATTCCATGAAACGAGTTTGGTCGTGGGGCTCCAGACGACCCCCCCCCCCCCCCCCCCCCCCCCCCACCTTGATCAGCCATACGCTAATCGTAATGGACTCTTCCAGGCCCCAACCTTGCCCACCTCCCGGACCCAACCAAGATGGCCTCCACCACCTCCCTCCATCCAATAACACCATAAAGAAACCTTCACCGTCAGCAACTCACCCCCTCCTCCTTCTTCTCCATCCTAAACAAAAAGAACCGCACCACCCCAGACTCACTATCCCAACCCACATGAAAAACAAAGAAAAAGAAAATACAATGCCCTCCCCCAATACCGAGCTGCAGCTTTCACCCCCACTTCACTTTTGTTAACTAGCGTTACTGCTAGCGGGGTGCTAGCCGAGGTTAAACACAAACTTTATTTACAAAAAGGCCCTCCTTTAATTATGTTACCCAACCCCACAAGAGAGCTGGATATATCATTCAGAATTGCACCTTGCTCCTGAAAAGAGCAGCCTTGGCCTTGTTGAACCTAGCCCTTTTTGCCAGCTCCATTCCCAAGTCCTGATAGATTCGGACAGTTTGGCATTCCCAGCTACATTCACCAGTCTCCTTTGTCCATCTCAGGATCTTTTCCTTGTTCAGGTATCAATGGAGCCATAAGACCACAGAGCATAGGAGCAGAATTAGGCCATTCGGCCCATCGAGTCTGCTCCGCCATTCAATCATGGCTGATATTTTTCTCATCCCCATTCTCCTGCCTTCTCCCCGTTACCCCTGATCCCTTTATCAATCAAGAGCCTATCTATCTTTGTCTTAAAGACACTCAGTGACTTGCCCTCTATACTACAGCCATGCTATAATCGCCCTTGGTGTCTCCCCAGCTCGCGGCGTCTTCCTCAATGACCAATGGACCCGGTCCACTTCAGGAAGGCGGTCAAATACCCTCTCCCCCACCAACTGCTCGAACATCTTGGCCACATCTTCCTCGGTCTTGCACCATCAATGCCTTCGGGCTACCCTATGATCCTAAAAGTTCTGCCACCTGGAGAGTTCTCCAGGTCATTGATCTTGGCCTTCAACTTATTTTGCCCTTCCCACATCATCAGCATCTCTGCCTCCAGACAGGCAATCCAATTTTTGTGGTCAGCAACCGGCTCCTCCACCTTCTGGAGTGCTGCATTCTGTGACTCCAACTGCAGTTCCACCCTTTCTCGGCAGTCCAAATTGGTTCTGCCTCTCTCACCAAATCCTCAAGTGACCGCCTGCCTTTGGTTTTTGAAATCGGCCGATATGAACGCAATTAACTTGTCTGTCGACCACTGAGCGGGCAATGATGCCACATCTCCCTGTGCCATCTTTTCCCCTTCTGCGCTCCTTGCTTGACACATTCCTTGTCTGGTAACTCTTCAACTTCACCCACGGAGGAGAAGTTGTAGTTCTTCTATTTTACCACTTTCCCACCTGCATCACCCCAGTAAAATGGGAAGAAAGGCCAAAAGAAAAGTCCTCGGGCAGGAACCACCTTATGTACGACCACTTACTCCATGGCTGCCACCAGAAGACCGAGTTTGTCAATATTGATGAATGATGACAACATTAAAACTGACCCACAAACAACTGACAAACTAATTGTTCTGGTTGTCATAATGGAAATTGAAAAAGGTTTTTTCGAATGTTCATTATTTTCTCAGATATTCAATTATGGCATTATTATGTGTTCATGTCTCCCCAACAAGAGGAAATGCCATTGCAGTCACTTGGTGGAGACTATTGTCTCCAATCAGGGAGCTCTTGCTGCAATGGCAGCCAATTCCCTCCCACTGAATGTGTCTCCACACACACACTTCTGGTCCCTCAGCAGCAATGACATTGCAAGAAGATGTGCAGAAGATTTTCAAGCTACTTTTCTGCATGGAGACATTGAAACACTTGTATTGTTGCCATCACAGAGAACACACACATACATAGAATTCCTGTCCAGCTTTGTGCTCACTCACTCAGGGCTCTGACATACTCTGACTCATGGATCTGCTGAGCTTGGTGGTGAATTCTGTGATGGTCTCCTTCTGTTTCATGACAGGCTCTTTCTGCTGCAGGGTGGTCTATCAGAGGGGGAGTATGGTTCTCTTGATGTCATCCAGCGGACAACTGTTCTGCGTCGGAGCAGAGCACATGGGGCCCCTGTGCAGAGGGATGGAATACAGATGGAGCGTGTCAGGGTGAAATCCACCTCTGCAGCTTTGGCCGGGGGAGGGTGAGGAATCCGCCAAAAGTTTTGCAGCACATGGTTTTCAAAGCTGAACCGCCACCGGGAATGGGGTGGTGGTGGTGGATTGGGAGGGAACTGCAAGGCCTACAGGAAATGCGTTAGATATTTGCAGGCAGGATTTTCTCTGCATGCTTTTGACATTGGGAAACTGCATTAGCAGCTGATGGAGGCATAACACCATGACCCTTAACTCCGCGACCTTTCCGACACCCTCCTGCAACCTGCACTTTGAAAAACCCTGTCCTAGACGAGGATGTCTCTCAACATTTTATCTTTAGAGGCAACTCTCACATTTGTGGAACAGGAATATGCCAGATACTTGCTTTCTACAAGTATGAAAATGAGGGCTGACCCAAAGCCTGGGATTATTCTTCCCACTTCCAGTCAGATTCTTCCTGGGAGCCAAAAGAATTACCTCAGACTAACATTGACTAAATTATCCCTGCTTTATTTCACCAGTGCTGAGGATAAATATTCTTTTTATATTGATCGATTATGCAGATCAAAATGAAAGTGCTGAGTAATAAAAACAAATCATAGGAATCATAGAACTTACAGTGCAGAAGGAGACCATTCAGCCCATTGAGTCTGCACCAGCCCTTTTTTTTGGAAGAGCACCCCATTTAAGCCCAGGTCTCCACACCATCCCCGTAACCCAGTAGTCCTACCTAACCTTTTTGGACACTAAGGGGCCAATTTAGCCCGGCCAACCCACCTAACCTGCAAATCTTTGGACTGTGGAAGGAAACCAGAGCACCTGGAGGAAACCCACGCACACACGGGGAGAAAGTGCAAACTCCACTCAGACAATCACCCGAGGCCGGAATTGAACCTGGGATCCTGGAGCTGTGAGGCAGCAGTGCTAAGCACTGTGTCACCTTGCTGCCCTAACAAAATGTAATTTATTCATTCACCATAAATCAATAGTTTTCATAATCTACTGTATGATGCGCATGTCCTCTGACTTACTATAAGAAATACCCTGATAGTATGAATAACAAGTTCACTATGCCTATTCATGCATTTTGGGATGTGAGTCACTGGGAAGAGTATGGCTACAGTCTGTTAGGAACCTTCTTCCTCGGAGTACTTTGAAATACCAGGTTACTGGCAAAATTGATGCACTGGGGCTTCCCCAATAGGCTGGAAGGAGCGCGCACCATGTGGTTTAATACTGGGCTCCACTGGGAGGCAGGGTCTCAGGTTTGATCTCTGCCTTACTGGATTCATTAATCTCAGATTTAGAAGACAATCCCCACAGTCTAGGCACCAGTGGATTATGAAAGGAATAAATTAGTCATGGTTCTGGCTTTGGATCACTTTCCAGTCACCTATTCCAAACAGTGCTGTGTTACTGAAAGTCAAGAGGAGGGTTGGACTTGGCTCTGATGCCCCCAAATACACAAATAGCCTGTCGATAAACACTGCCTGTGGTCACACATCAAGAATGGCCACCTCAGCAAAATTCCACAGGATACCCAAATATGGACCTCCACCCTCAGGAAATCAGGAGAGAAAATAAAGTAAATAAAATAGCAGAATTTGGATGAATGATTTCAGGTATATTTGATCTTAAACTCAGGAAAGTAGTTATTAATGGTCTTGGGCTGTAATGTGAGAACCTCAGATTTGCCCCGGACTTCTAAAAGTGGTGCTCGGCCTACTTCACACCTTCAGTTCAACCCCATGCCAAGGATTACCAGAGCTATATTTTGCTGCAAGCAACTTGTGATAAAGGCAGCTGGTGGAGGAATAGAATATCACCTCCCGCTTCTAATAATACGTCACCTCAGACAGTCACAGTTTTGCCAAACATGATCACAAGCCAATCACAAGGCTGGAGTGCCATGACCCAGCAGGCATCCCCTAGTTCGGTCCCCTCCATATGTAGAGTATGAAGATAAAGCCAGCACTCGTGTAGCCACATGTTTGTATTGAATGGCGTCCAAGGCTTGCTGCAGCCCAATACGAAAAGGGACACTGTGCACTTAATCCTGCCCTACTTTGAGTTTATACTTAGGAGGAATACTAGAGAGGAGCTTATCTGTCAGGGAACATAGCTTGCCCCAGATAAACTTACAACTGGAAACTTCTACACATGATACAAGTGACTGTTAGTGATTGAAGTAATATCTGTAGTGATGGCTGAGCAAATATATTCAGCTGATTCTCCGTTCCTGGGACTAATGGCTGGATTCTCCGTTTCTGAGGCTACGTGCAGAGGATCTGTTGGAACCAACAATTCTACGGACACGTGCTTGTAGGATTAGAATAGCGGTTTTAATTTACTTACAACAGAGCCAGCCTGTTAACCGTTGAACTTTCGGTGAACTGGCCGGCTGACCCTGTGGCCCTGATCTTTATACAGCAGCTCCCGGGGGAGGAGTCCTGGGCGGAGCCAAGGGAGAAGCCCAGTACAACTCTCGAGCATTCCCAGTGCTACTCCCCCTGGTGGTCAGGTAGTGCAACTGCACTTACAATATAGACACATGTATATACATATTATAGTCCGGTGTGAATCACATTCACCACAGGATCTGTGGCGTTTTAATTGAAAAATATCAGCAGCGCCCCCTCACCTAACCTGAGACCAGTGAGGGGCTAGCTGCCATGCTGCATAAAACACCCGGCTTCCACAATATAAACAGCCGGAGAATTACCGTGTCCGTGGCCGTGCATGCGCACAGCGATGACCTCCAGCGGTCGCGGCGTAAAATATGGTGCTGGCTGTGCGTGGACTCGACCAGCCAGATAGTGCTCCCCCCCTCCCCCCAGCCACCACTTCGCCAGCACCGGGCCACCGCCTACCAGTCCCCCGAGCCCTCACGGAAGCCCCACCCCCCCGGCCAGCAGCACAGCTCCCGCCTGACTGTGGCGGCGCTGGACAATGTCTGCAGCCGCCGTACTGGGGTCCAGACCACTGAGACCACACGTCAACCGCATGGTAGAACATAGAACATTACAGCGCAGTACGGGCCCTTCGGCCCTCGATGTTGCGCCGACCCGTGAAACCATCTGAAGCCTATCTGACCTACACTATTCCATTTTCATCCATATGTCTATCCAGTGACCACATAAATGCCCTTAAAGTTGGTGAGTCTACTACTGTTGCAGGCAGGGCGTTCCACACCCCTACTACTCTCTGAGTACAGAAACTGCCTCTGACATCTGTCCTATATCTACCACCCCTCAATTTAAAGCTATGTCCCCTCGTGTTGGTCATCACCATCCGAGGAAAAAGACTCTCACTGTCCACCCTATCTAACCCTCTGACTATCTTATATGTCTCTATTAAGTCACCTCTCAGCCTTCTCCTCTCCAACGAAAACAACCTCAAGTCCCTGAGCCTTTCCTCGTAAGACCTTCCCTCCATACCAGGCAACGTCCTAGTAAATCTCCTCTGAACCCTTTCCAAAGCTTCCACATCCTTCCTATAATGTGGTGACCAGAACTGCACGCAGTACTCCAGGTGCGGCCGCACCAGAGTTTTGTACAGCTGCAGCTTGACCTTGTGGCTCCGAAACTCAATCCCCCTACTGATAAAGGCTAGCACACCATACGACCATAAGACCATAAGACATAGGAGCGGAAGTAAGGCCATTCGGCCCATCGAGTCCACTCCACCATTCAATCATGGTTGATTGCAACTCCATTTACCCGCTCTCTCCCCATAGCCCTTAATTCCTCGAGAAATCAAGAATTTATCAATTTCTGTCTTAAAGACACTCAATGTCCCGGCCTCCACCGCCCTCTGTGGCAATGAATTCCACAGACCTACCACTCTCTGGCTGAAGAAAGTTCTCCTCATCTCTGTTCTAAAGTGACTCCCTTTTATTCTAAGGCTGTGCCCCCGCGTCCTAGTCTCCCCTGCTAATGGAAACAACTTACCTACGTCCATCCTATCCAAGCCATTCATTATCTTGTAAGTTTCTATTAGATCTCCCCTCAACCTCCTAAACTCCAATGAATATAATCCCACGATCCTCAGACGTTCATCGTATGTTAGGCCTACCATTCCTGGGATCATCCGTGTGAATCTCCGCTGGACCCGCTCCAGTGCCAGTATGTCCTTCCTGAGGTGTGGGGCCCAAAATTGCTCACAGTATTCTAAATGGGGCCTAACTAGTGCTTTATAAAGCCTCAGAAGTACATCCCTGCATTTATATTCCAAGCCTCTTGAGATAAATGACAACATTACATTTGCTTTCTTAATTACGGACTCAACCTGCAAGTTTACCTTTAGAGAATCCTGGACTAGGACTCCCAAGTCCCTTTGCACTTTAGCATTATGAATTTTGTCACCGTTTAGAAAATAGTCCATGCCTCTATTCTTTTTTCCAAAGTGCAAGACCTCGCACTTGCCCACGTTGAATTTCATCAGCCACTTCTTGGACCATTCTCCTAAACTGTCTAAATCTTTCTGCAGCCTTCCCACCTCCTCAATACTACCTGCCCCTCCACCTATCTTTGTATCATCGGCAAACTTGGCCAGAATGCCCCCAGTCCCGTCATCTAGATTGTTAATATATAAAGAGAACAGCTGTGGCCCCAACACTGAACCCTGCGGGACACCACTTGTCACCGGTTGCCATTCCGAAAAAGAACCTTTTATCCCAACTCTCTGCCTTCTGTCTGACAGCCAATCGTCAATCCATGTTAGTACCTTGCCTCGAATACCATGGGCCCTTATTTTACTCAGCAGTCTCCCGTGAGGCACCTTGTCAAAGGCCTTTTGGAAGTCAAGATAGATAACATCCATTGGCTCTCCTTGGTCTAACTTATTTGTTATCTCTTCAAAGAACTCTAACAGGTTTGTCAGGCATGACCTCCCCTTACTAAATCCATGCTGACTTGTCCTAATCCGACCCTGCACTTCCAAGAATTTAGAAATCTCATCCTTAACGATGGATTCTAGAATTTTGCCAACAACCGAGGTTAGGCTAATTGGCCTATAATTTTCCATCTTTTTTCTTGTTCCCTTCTTGAACAGGGGGGTTACAACAGCGATTTTCCAATCCTCTGGGACTTTCCCTGATTCCAGTGACTTTTGAAAGATCATAACTAACGCCTCCACTATTTCTTCAGCTATCTCCTTTAGAACTCTAGGATGTAGCCCATCTGGGCCCGGAGATTTATCAATTTTCAGACCTTTTAGTTTCTCTAACACCTTCTCCTTTGTGATGGCAACCATATTCAACTCTGCCCCCTGACTTTCCTGAATTGTTGGGATATTACTCATGTCTTCTACTGTGAAGACTGACGCAAAGTACTTATTAAGTTCCTCAGCTATTTCCTTGTCTCCCATCACTAGATTACCAGCGTCATTTTGGAGCGGCCCAATGTCTACTTTTGCCTCCCGTTTGTTTTTAATGTATTTAAAGAAACTTTTACTATCATTCCTAATGTTACTGGCTAGCCTACCTTCATATTTGATCCTCTCCTTCCTTATTTCTCTCTTTGTTATCCTCTGTTTGTTTTTGTAGCCTTCCCAATCTTCTGACTTCCCACTACTCTTTGCCACATTATAGGCTCTCTCTTTTGCCTTGATGCATTCCCTGACTTCCTTTGTCAGCTATGGCTGCCTAATCCTCCCTCTGATAACCTTTCTTTTCTTTGGGATGAACCTCTGCACTGTGTCCTCAATTACTCCCAGAAACTCCTGCCATTGCTGTTCTACTGTCTTTCCCACTAGGCTCTGCTTCCAGTCGATTTTCGTCAGTTCCTCCCTCATGCGCCTGTAATTACCTTTATTTAACTGTAAAACCTTTACATCTGATTCTACCTTCCTTCTTTCAAATTGCAGACTGAATTCTACCATATTATGATCACTGCTTCCTAAGTGTTCCCTTACTTTAAGATCTTTTATCAATTCTGGCTCATTACATAACACTAAGTCCAGAATAGCCTGTTCCCTCGTGGGCTCCATCACAAGCTGTTCCAAAAAGCCATCCTGTAAACATTCAATGAATTCCCTTTCTTTGGGTCCACTGGCAACATTATTTACCCAGTCCACCTGCATATTGAAGTCCCCCATGATCACTGTGACCTTGCCTTTCTGACATGCCCTTTCTATTTCGTGGTGCATTTTGTGCCCCTGGTCCTGACCACTGTCAGGAGGCCTGTACATAACTCCCATTATGGTTTTTTTGCCTTTGTGGTTCCTCAACTCTACCCACACAGACTCCACATCGTCTGACCCTATGTCGTTTAGTGCTATTGATTTAATTTCATTTCTAATTAACAAGGCAACCCCGCCCCCTCTACCCACCTCTCTGTCTTTTCGATAGGTTGTAAATCCCTGGATGTTTAACTGCCAGTCCTGAACCCCCTGCAACCACGTCTCTGTGATGCCTACCACATCATACCTGCCAGTCACAATCTGGGCCACAAGCTCATCTACCTTGTTCCGTACACTGCGGGCATTTAAATATAGCACCTTTCATTCCCTATTGACTGTCCCTTTTTGTTTTCTTAGTGTGGTGGACCTTGGTTTACTGAGCCTTTCCATACACTGTGTCATATTTTGTGAGATGGGGACTATCGTAACCTCTCCTGAGCTCTGTCTTTTCGTGATTTTTTTGTAATCCTAAGCAGCTACGCTTCCCACTGATTCCTTCACCTCTTGGTTCCCTGACTTTCCCTTCTTAACAGACCTATTAACCTGGGTGGCAACTTTCAGGGATTTATGTACCTGGATGCCGAGAACTCTCTGTTCATCTTCACTACCAAGAATCTTTCCATTAGCCCAGTACTCTGCATTCCTGTTACTCCTTCCAAAGTGAACCACCTCACACTTTTCCGCATTAAACTCCATCTGCCACCTCTCAGCCCAGCTCTGCAGCTTATCTATGTCCCTCTGTATCCTATAACATCCTTCAGCACTATCCACAACTCCACCGACCTTCGTGTCATCTGCAAATTTACTAACCCATCCTTCTACACCCTCTTCCAGGTCATTTATAAAAATGACAAACAGCAGTGGCCCCAAAACAGATCCTTGCGGTACACCACTAGTAACTGAACTCCAGGATGAACATTTCCCATCAACCACCACCCTCTGTCTTCTTTCAGCTAGCCAATTACTGATCCAAACCGCTAAATCACCTTCAATCCCATACTTCCTTATTTTCTGCAGTAGCCTACCGTGGGGAACCTTATCAAACGCCTTACTGAAATCCATATACACCACATCAACCGCTTTACCCTCATCCACCTGTTTGGTCACCTTCTCAAAAAACTCAATAAGGTTTGTGAGGCATGACCTACCCTTCACAAAACCGTGTTGAGTATCGCTAATCAACATGTTCTTTTCAAGATGATTATAAACCCTATCTCTTATAATCTTTTCCAACATTTTACCCACAACCGAAGTAAGGCTCACAGGTCTATAATTACCAGGGTTGTCTCTACTCCCCTTCTTGAACAAGGGGACAACATTTGCTATGCTCCAGTCTTCCGGCACTATTCCTGTCGACAAAGACGAAATAAAGATCAAGGACAAAGGCTCTGCAATCTCCTCCCTGGCTTCCCAGAGAATCCTAGGATAAATCCCATCTGGCCCAGGGGACTTATCTATTTTTACACTTTCCAAAATTGCTAACACCTCCTCCTTGTGAACCTCAATCCCATCTAGCCTGGTCGACTGTACCTGAGTATTCTCCTCGACAACATTGTCTTTCTCCAGTGTAAACACTGATGAAAAATATCCATTTAACGCTTCCCCTATCTCCTCTGATTCCACACACAACTTTCCACTACTATCCTTGATTGGCCCTAATCTTACTCTAGTCATTCATTTGTTCCTGATATACCTATAGAAAGCCTTAGGGTTTTCCTTGATCCTATCCGCCAACGACTTTTCGTGTCCTCTCCTCGCTCTTCTTAACTCTCCTTTTAGGTCCTTCCTGGCTAACTTGTAACTCTCAAGTGCCCTAACTGAGCCTTCGTGTCTCATCCTAACATAAGCCTTCTTCTTCCTATTGACAAGTGCTTCAACTTCCTTAGTAAACCACGGTTCCCTTGCTCGACAACTTCCTCCCTGCCTGACAGATACATACTTATCAAGGACACGCAGTAGCTGTTCCTTGAAAAAGCTCCACATTTCGATTGTACCCATCCCCTGCAGTTTCCTTCCCCATCCTATACATCCTAAATCTTGCCGAATAGCATCATAATTGCCTTTCCCCCAGCTATAATTCTTGCCTTGTGGTACATACCTATCCCTGCCCATCGCTAAAGTAAACATAACCGATTTGTCATCACTATCACCAAAGTGCTCACCTACATCTAAATCTAACACCTGGCCGGGTTCATTACCCAGTACCAAATCCAATGTGGCATCGCCACTTGTTGACCTGTCTACATACTGTGTCAGAAAACCCTCCTGCACACACTGCACAAAAACTGACCCATCTATAGTACTCGAACTATAGTATTTCCAGTCAATATTTGGAAAGTTAAAGTCCCCCATAACAACTACCCTGTTACTTTCGCTCCTGTCGAGAATCACCTTTGTAATCCTTTCCTCTACATCTCTGGAACTATTCGGAGGTCTATAGACAACTCCCAACAGGGTGACCTCTCCTCTCCTGTTCCTAACCTCGGCCCATACTACCTCAGTAGACGAGTCCTCAAACGTCCTTTCTGCCGCCGTAATACTTTCCTTGATTTAACAATGCCACACACCCCCCCCCCCCCCCTCTTTTACCATCTTCTCTGTTCTTACAGAAACATCTAAATCCTGGAACCTGCAACAACCATTCCTGTCCCTGCTCTACCCATGTCTCCAAAATCGCCACAACATGGAGATCCCAGGTACCAACCCATGCTGCAAGCTCACCCACCTTATTCCGGATGCTCCTGGCGTTGAAGTCGACACACTTCAAACCAGCGTCTTGCTTGCCGGTGCCCTCTTTCGAACTTTTAACCCTATCCCTGACCTCACTACTCTCAACATCCTGTACACTGGGACTACAATTTAAGTTCCCATCCCCCTGCTGAATTAGTTTAAAACCCCCCCCCCCCGGAAGAGCACGAGCAAATGGTGGGGAACTCGGTCCATCAGGGGCGGAGCAACGGGAGGGCCTTCAGGTGACATGCTGAGGCCGTCCCAATGGCGTGCGACGTGCGGTGCACGATGCGCGGCAATGCGATGATGCCATTTCAGAGGGGCGGAGCATACAAAACCTGCGTCAAACAGGCGTCGCCCCTGATATCATTGTCAAAATAAATTCTCCGCCCGATCGCCAATTACGATATCGGCGTCAGGCAACGTAGAATCCTACCAATGGTTTTGACACCACGGCAGGATTAGGGGAGTTCTGAGACCACAAAACTAGAGCTGCACCTGGACCAATTCAACGACCGTTGAGGGGCTAACACGGGCGCCACGTGGAACACAATCAATTCCAATGAGAACCGGTGCCGGATTCGCTGCGTCCGGGATTAACACTCAGGAGGCTGACAAACTGCTGCCGCATATACAGAGTACTCTCCCCACACACACCATCCCAGCCAACAAATGGCAGCAAGGAGAGCGGCACTGAGATTTCCCGACGCTGAACGGGAGACACTGCTGGACGCAGAAGAGGAGAGGTGGGTTACACTGTATCCTGGGGTGGGCAAGAGGCTGCCAGCTGCCACTGTTTTCCGGGCCTGGGCACAGGTGGCAAAGGCTGTCAGCGTTGTGGGCAACACCGTCCGGACCAGCCTGCAGTGCTGGAAGGAACAGCACAACCTCCCCAGGGTGGGTGTGCCCCGGCACTAAACCCTGCCCCACGCACCTGTAACCCCAACCCCCCTACTCGGCCGAACCCCCACTCTGTACCAAATGCCGGCTGCCATGGCTGTGTGCCCTAACCACTGAAGCAACCAGTTACCCACCCCCTGGGCTATGGGCCTCGGACTGTCTAAAAGTGCATGTTTTCTGTGCCGCCCCACCTCAGGAGAAGGCTGCCGAGAGTGGGAGAGGACTGGAGGGGGAGTGCTGAACTGCAGCAGGACAGAGGGCACTGCACGAGGAAAGGGCAGTCACCGGGGCGGAGGTCGGCATCAGGCGAAGATGATGAGTTGCGGTTCCCATGGCACGCGTGTCACCCCAACCACCTCCATCCCACCACTAACCCCACATCCATACCACCCCCACACACCCTCCACCACCACCACTACGCTCCCCCCCCCCACCGTCCGCGATGCAATCATGCGTTTTGCAGGAGCTGCAGGTGATGGGGCGGGCCCTTCTGGTGTCCCCCAGCCACAGCCAGAATCCTGTGTCAACCAGCGACGAGGACGAGAATAATCTGGATGGGGGCTCACGACCTGCATCCCGAGACACCCCGGAGCTCAATTCTGGGATGACACTGATTTCCTGTGACAGCTGTTTCCAACACCCTCCACCATCCCAGAGACACTCACCTCAGCTGGGCAGGTTAGTGAAGAGGCCCCATGGACACTATTTGGTGCGCACCACACATTTTTCTCCAGTACAGCAGGTGAAGGTAGGAACTCCCGAGGGGGTGGACGGTCGCAGGGTTGGCCAACTCCAGGGACTCACTGCTGTCCAGATAGGTTTTGGGCTTCTGGAACGAACAGTCCCATCTATTGTAGAGATGCAGTCACAGAGCCAGGGACTACATGAGGGGTTCTCAGCGAGCATCCAGCACCTGCAGGCGCAGTTGGAGGAGTCCCACCGGGTGTAGGAGCAGGAGGTGGTGCCAGGTAATGCGTGCCACCAGGCCAACACCGCACGGATGGCATCCGCAGTGGAGGCCTTGGGACAAAGGTTTCGGCCATGGGTCAAGATGTCCAAGGCCTGGGGCACTCTGTGCAGGCGGTGGCCAAGGCCCAGGACAGGGTTGCCCAATCACAGGCAGCTACTTGGACATTGCAGTAGCATCCCTAAATGTGGCCCAGTCACTGGAGGCCATGGCTAGGAGCATCGGTGGCATTGCCCAGGCGCTGGTCGACATGGCACTGACACAGAAGGAGATGGCCCAGTCCCAGAGGGAGATGGCACAGTCACTGGCTGATGTGGCACAGAACCTCAGAAGGTGGTGGCACAATCGCAGCATTATGTGGCGCAGTCTGAGATGGAGGTGGTTCACTCCCTGTGCTCCATGGCCGTGAGCATGAGTTGAGACAACAGCGGGTCACCAGGGCTGGCAGCGCCAGATGACGGGGGGGCCTCAGGGGTTCGCTCCGCTTGCACTCCTGTCCCATGGAGTAGCCTGGGGCCATCGGGCACCCAGAGGCGGGAGGAGGCATTGGGGCCCACGCCAGTGACTCCCGCAGGCGAGGTGCCGGAACACCGCAGCGCCTTGAACTCCCTCCCTCCTGTCCCTGACGCATCACATGGGCAGCAAGCAGAATGGGGTGACGCCACGCCACCTGGGACACCCGAACAGCTTCGGGTCCAACCAGACCCGGTCGCCCCAGAAGACAGGCGCCTAAGGGGACCCAGATCACAGGGCGGGAATCACAGCAGGCCGCCTCCACTCCTGATGTACCATCCAGAGGTCCACATAGATGTAGCGCTATGGCCCATAAGGCCAGAACTGTAGACACCAGTTAAGTTGGCACGGGTGCAGGGCAGAGGATAGTGTTAGGGGCTAAGGCAGAAACCTGTGTATATTTGTTCACGGTAAACACCTGAGCACAATATTACAACCTGAACAAGTGCTCTATGAGAAGGGTGTGAGGGGTGGGCTGGCTGCAGAGGCAAGTGAGGGAGGGGGAATGGACAGCCGTTGGGTTCCCCCCCCCCCCCCCCCCCACGTCCCCACCACCACCACCACAGCCACCCCAGGGATTTGGTGGGACTGGGACTGTGTGATGGAATGGCCAGCTCGAATGCAGATGGATGGTGGAAAGTGCTACCACGGGCAGGAGTCAGACGTTGTCAAACCAGAGCTCATCACAGAGCTGGTTGTCATTGATGGAACCATCAATTCACCAGACACGTGTTTCCGTTGCGAATCTAGGCTTTAATCGACTTACTTCAGAGCCAGCCTGTTACCTGTCGATGAGCTCGTAGTGACCCAAGCTGACTCTGGACACGAGTATTTATACAGCTGCACTAGGGGGAGGAGTCATGGGCGGAGCCAAGGGTGGAGCCCAGTACAAGTTCCTGAGTGCTCCCAGCGCTACTCCCCCTAGTGGTAGGATAGCGCTACTGCGCTTACAAAGACAGTGTGAATTAACATATATACATCTATATTACATTCACCACATTCATCCCCTTCAAAAAAATCAAGTCTGGCGGGGGTGGTGGTCTAGTCTATAAAGTCAGTCTGTCCGGCGGTCGGATTGTCCGCTGAGATCTGCGGAGCACCGGGGTTGCAGCCTCTTGCGGTGGCTGGATGGGTATAGTGTGCTGGGGTACGATGGGGGACTCCAGGGAGGGTTGTATCCGAGCTTCATACTCTCCTGGTTCGACCGGAGACTGGGGGCGCTGGGGGCTGGCCGGCGCAGGGGCGCGGAACTGGTGGAGCGAGCTCGTGGGCTCGGGAGCGCAAGGGGGCGGCAGCATGGGGTGTAGGTTGAGAGATCCTTCTGTGGGAGTAGAGGGGGCGCTGGATCCAGCGGGTGCCAGAACCCGGAGGGATACCGTGTCCTGACGGCCGTCAAGGAACTCGACGAATGCGTACTGGGGGTTGGAGTGGAGCAGGCGCACCTTCTCAACAAGGGGGTCGGTTTTGTGTGCCCTGACGTGTTTTCTCAGGAGTACGGGGCCTGGCGTCCTCAGCCATACCGGAAGTGAGACCCCTGTGGTAGTGCCCCTGGAAAAAATGAAGAGCCTCTCATGAGGGGTCTGGTTGGTCGCCGTACACAAAAGGAACCTAATAGGGTGGAGCGCGTCTAGGAGGACTTCCTGCCACTGGGAGACTTGGAGCTTTCTAGACCGGAGCGTCAGTAGGACGGTCTTCCAGACCGTCGTGTTCTCCCTTTCCACCTGCCCGTTCCCCCTGGGGTTGGAGCTGGTAGTCCTGCTCGAGGCAATGCCCTTTTCGAGCAGGTACTGACGCAGCTCGTCGCTCATGAAGGACGAACCCCGGTCGCTGTGTACGTAGCTGGGGAAACCAAACAGGGTGAAGATGCTATGCAGGGCCCTAATGACTGCGTGGGAGGTCATGTCGGGGCACGGGATAGCGAATGGAAAACGGGAGAACTCGTCTACGATGTTTAAGAAGTAAACGTTCTTGTTAGTTGAGGGGAGTGGCCCTTTGAAATCAATCGCGAGGCGTTCAAAGGGCCTAGAAGCCTTGACCAGGTGGGCCGTGTCTGGTCTATAGAAGTGCGGTTTGCACTCCGCACAGATCGGGCAGTCCCTGGTGACCTCTTTTACCTCCTCGTTGGAGAAAGGCAGGTTTCGGGCCCTAATGTAATGGGCGAGCCGGGTGACCCCTGGGTGGCAGAGGTCATTGTGGATGCTTTTTAATCGTTCGATCTGCGCGCTGGCGCATGTCCTGTGGGATAGGGCATCCGGAGGCTCGTTGAGCTTTCCGGGTCGATATTTGATATCGTAATTGTAGATCGAGAGTTCGATCCTCCACCTCAGAATTTTATCGTTTTTTATTTTGCCCCTTTGCGAGTTGTCGAACATGAAGGCAACCGATCTTTGGTCGGTGATGAGGGTGAACCTCCTACCTGCAAGGTAGTGCCTCCAGTGACGATAGCCTCCACAATGGATTGTGCTTCTTTCTCGACGGAAGAGTGTCGGAGTTCTGAAATGGAGAGGGTACGGGAGAAAAATGCAACGGGTCTCCCTGCCTGATTTAACGTGGCTGCAAGAGCTACCTCTGAGGCGTCGCTCTCTACCTGAAATGGAGTGGATTCATCCACCGCCCGCATGGCCGCTTTGGCGATGTCCTCCTTGATGCCGTCGAAGGCCTGGCGTGCCTCGGCAGACAGGGGAAATCGTGTGGCCTTAAAGAGTGGGCGGGCTTTGTCCGCATATTGAGGGACCCACTGGGCGTACTAGGAAAAAAATCCCAAGCACCGTTTGAGGGCCTTGGGACAATGATGGGGAGGGAGTTCTAAGAGGGGGCGTATACGGTCCGGGTCGGGGCCCAGGACTCCGTTTTCCATGACATAGCCGAGGATGGCTAGTCTGGATGTGCGGAAAACGCATTTCTCCTTGTTGTACGTGAGATTCAGTTTCTGTGCCGTCTGGAGAAAACGGTGGAGGTTGGCGTCGTGGTCCTGCTGGTCATAGCCGCAGATGGTGACATTGTCTAAGTACGGAAACGTGGCCCGCAGCTCGTACTGGTCCACCATTCGGTCCATTGCTCGTTGGAACACCGAGACCCCATTAGTGACGCCGAAAGGGACCCGGAGGAAATGGAAGAGGCGGCCATCGGCCTCGAATGCCGTGTAGTGGCGGTCCTCCGGGCAGATTGGGAGCTGGTGGTATGCAGACTTCAGATCCACCATGGAAAAGAGCCGGTACTGGGCGATCTGGTTTACCATGTCTGCAATCCTGGGGAGGGGATACGCGTCGAGGAGCGTAAATCTATTTATAGTCTGACTGTAGTCGACCACCATACGGAATTTTTCCCCAGTCTTAACGACCACCACCTGAGCTCTCCAGGGACTATTGCTGGCCTCTATAACCCCCTCACTGAGTAGCCTTCGGACCTCTGCTCTGACAAATACCCTATCCTGCAGGCTATACCGCCTGCTACGAGTGGCTACGGGTTTACAGTCCTTAGTGAGATTGGGAGAGAGAGGAGGGGGGGGGGGAATTTGCAGCGTAGCGAGGCTGCAGATAGTGAGTGGAGGCAGGGGCCCTCCGAAGCTGAGGGTGAGGCTCTTGAGGTTGCTTTGGAAGTCTAGGCCTAATAAGAGTGGCGCGCAGAGTTCGGGCAAAACGTAGAGTTTGAATTTTGAGTAACTAGCGCCTCGAATTGTGTGTCACGATGGTGCGGCCCTGGATCTGGACCGAGTGGGAGCCTGAAGCGAGCGCGATAGTTTGCTGCGCGGGGAAAACGGGGAGCGAACAGCGTCTTACCAGGTCTGGATGTATGAAGCTCTCCGTGCTCCCGGAGTCAAAGAGGCATGGCGTGCTGTATCCGTTGATATGGACCTCTGCCATCGCGTTTCGTAGATTCTTTGGTCGTGATTGGTCCAGGGTGACCGCGCTGAGTTGCAGGTAGTCGGCAGCTTGATCAGCTGTGCTGGAGTGGCCCCATGATGACTGCCCTCTGAGTTCATAGTTTAATTCGAATTCCTCCGCTGAGTTGTCCAAGCGCGGAGATGCCGATTGGGCCCGTGGATCGCACGTGGCGGGCGGCGAGGAAGATGGCGTCCAAGATGGCGGCCCCCATGAGTCGCACGTGGCGGGCGGCGAGGAAGATGGCGTGCACGATGGCGGCCCCCATGAGTGGCACGTGGCCGGCAGTGTGGTGGAGGTTTTCCAAGATGGCGGCCCCCATGGATCGCACATGGCTGGGGGGGGGGGGGAGTCGGGGCATAGGCCACAGCGCTTCGGACCCCGCGGGGCTGCGAGTAAGGGGAGCGATTACTGCGAGTCGCTGGGGAGTTGGAAGCTGGGGCCTTTTTTGCGAGGCACACTCTTGCGTAATGCCCTTTTCGCCCGCAGCTGCTGCAGGCCGCGTTGCGGGCCGGGCAGTGCTGCCGCTGGTGCTGATTCTGGCCGCAGAAATGGCAGGCTGGGGCAGCATAGTGGCGATCTGGGGCAGCATAGTGGCTGGGCGGCCGCGTAGCACAGGCCTGGGGGAGTCGCTAGTCGGGGGCCCATGATTGGGTCGCGGGGTCCGCGGGGAACGAGTTAAGGCTGCGGAAGGAGACCTCCATCGTGGTAGCAGCTTCCACAGTCATTTCTAAGTCCTAGGCCCCCTTTTCCAGCAATCATTGGCGCACATAGTTAGACCTGAGGCCCACTACAAAAACATCGCGTACCGCCAATTCCCTGTGTTCAGCCACGGTAACCGCTTGGTAATTACAGTCATTGGACAAATTATTATGTTCTCTTAGGAATTTGGCGAGTGATTCCGTAGCCGCTGACGGCGAGTCGTGAACACATGGCGAGCGTAAACTTCATTAATGGGCCTTACATACATTTTATCGAGGACTGCTAGCGCCGCAGTATATGAACTGGACGAGTTTAGTTGCATAGAGATTCTGTGGCTCACCCTCACGTGCAGTAGACTTAGCTTCTGATCCTCTGTCGTTTCGGCTGTGCTCGCTTCTGCCAGGTAGGCCTTGAAGCACCGGATCCAGTGGGAGAAGATTTCTTTAGCCTCTGCATCCTGCGGGTTGAGTTCCAGGCATCCAGGCTTGAGGGGCGATTCCATAATCGATCTTTACTGTTCTTAAGTCGATTAAATTGATGGAACCATCAATTCACCAGACACGTGTTTCCGATGTGAATCTAGGCTTTAATCGACTTACTTCAGAGCCAGCCTGTTACCTGTCGATGAACTCGTAGTGACCCAGGCTGACTCTGGACACGGGTATTTATACAGCTGCACTAGGGGGAGGAGTTGTGGGAGGAGCCAAGGGTGGAGCCCAGTACAAGTTCCTGAGTGCTCCCAGCGCTACTCCCCCTAGTGGTAGGATAGCGCTACTGCGCCTACAAAGACAGTGTGAATTAACATATATACATCTATATTACATTCACCACAGTCATCATCCTCCATCCCATGGTACAGATCCGGTGTTACTGCCAACCCAGAGCCCATAGTGAGGCAGGTAGGAATCTCGGAGTGGGTTGCAGGGGGAGGGGTGGCTGGGGGTGGGGTGTGGAGGTGGGATGCGGTAACCGTGCCCCTGGCCATTCCCTCCCTCCCTCCCAAGTCAGCCAACCTGGAAGTGATTAGAGCGTCCCGTGTGCATTGGTCCTGGCGCACACGTTCTGCGACCTCCTATGGCTGTCCTGGCCCCACGGCCTGCTCATCGTCGTCCTCGCCTACATCCTCCTTGTCGGACGAGGACTGACGTTCATCCTCCTCCTCCAGCACGTTGCCCCTCTGCTGCACGATGTTGTGGAGGATGCAGCAGGCTGCCACGATGCAGGCGACCCTCTCAGCATCATACTGAAGGGCTGCTGCAGGCGGTCCAGGTACCTGAACCGCATCTTCAGGAGGACGAAGCACCGCTCGATCATGCCCCTGGTCGCAGGTGGGCGTCATTGTAGAGGGTCTCCGCGTCAGTCTGTGACCTCTAGATGGGCCACATCAGCCGCAAACGCAGTGGATAGCCCCTGTTGTCCTCGAGCCAACCTCCAGCCAGGGCAGACCTTGAAGATGCCAGGAACTGTTGAATGTGCCAGGATGAAGGCATCATGCACACTATCAGGGTGTCGGACGCAGGCGTACATGATGCGCAGCTGATGGTCACACACCAGCTGCACGTTGATCAAGTGGAACCTCTTTCAGTTTGCGAAGAGCGGCCTGTCATCTGCAGGTGTACATAGGATGACATGTATCCCGTCAGTCACCCCTGGACCAGGCGATGCCAGCGAACTCCGCTGCCCGGGCATCCTGGTGGGCACGGTCCACGTTGAAATGTATTGTGCCGACTGGGCATATAGGACCTTGTGACGTCATGGATGCACCTGAGCACCGAGCTCTGAGATTCTGGACAGGCCCCCACTTGCCACTTGGAAGGACCCCATTGTGTAGAAGTTCAGGGCGACCGTCACTTTGACTGGGAGCAGGTATCCTCCCTCATTCTCCTGCGGTGCCACGTATGCCATGATCTGGCAGATATGCCGGACTGTTCGCCTGCTCAGCCAGAGTCTTCGACGGTATGCCTCCTCCGGCAAGTTTTCAAATGACAGGCGCTGCCAGTACACATGAAGCTTTATGCGGCGGTCTCTTTGCATCTCATCCTCGGCCTGTTGGGGGTCCAGTTCTCCATCCTCACTGGCTGTCTCCTGTTCCACTAGGGCACGCTACGCCGCTGCAGCATTCTTAGTGCATCCTCTAGGGCTGTGGTGACTAGGAGGAAGGACACCATTCCTTATGACTTAGAGAGGAACTTGCTGGTATTGCTGTACCACATATCTGCTGCCCTTGTCCTTCTAGGCGACAGAAGTCACATGTTTAGAAATTGCTGTCAAAGAAGACTTGGCAAGTTGCTGTACAGCATTGTGTATATAACATTGTTTTCACTGTGCACCAGTGGAGGAGAGAGAACATGTTCAAGTGGTGGATGGGATGTTGGTCAGGTGGTCTGCTTTGTCCTGGATGGTGTTGGGCTTCCTGAGTGTTGTTGGAGTTGCATTCATCCAGGCAAGTGGAGATTATTCCATTACGCTCCTGACTTGTACCTTTAGATGGTGGACAGGCTTTGGGGTATTAGGAAATGAGTTACTCGCTGCAGAATTCTCCGCTTCTGACCTGCTCCTGGAACCACAGTATTTATATGGTTAGTCTAGTTTAATTTCTGGTCAATGGTGACCCACAGGATGTTGATAATGGGAGAGTCAGTGATGACAATGTCATTGAATGTCAAAGGGAGATGGTTAGATCTTCTCTTGCTGGGGATGGTTATTATCTGGCACTTGTGTGGCGTGAATGTAACTTACCACTTTCCAGCCCAAGCCTGGATATTGTCTATGTCTTGCTGCATTTGGACATGGATTGCTTCATTATCTGAGGAGTCACGAATGGTGCTGAACATTGTGCAGTCATCTGCAAACATCCCTACTTTTGACCTTAAGAGGGAGGAAAGGTTATTGATGAAGCAGCTGAAGATGGTTGGGCCTAGGACACTACCCTGAAGTACTCCTGAAGTGATGTCCTGGAGTTGAGATGATTGACCTCCAACAGCCACAGCCATCTTCCTTTGTGCCAGGTATGACTCCAACCAGTGGAGAATTTCCCCCCCTGATTCCCATTGACACCAATTTTTCTGGACTTCTTGATGCCATATCCGATCAAATGCTACATTGATGTCAAAGATAGTCACTCTCACCTCACCTCTGGAGTTCAGCTCTTTTGTCCATGTTTGAACCAAGGTTGTAATGTAGCCAGGAGCTGAGTAGCCCTGGCGGAACCCAAACTGAGCGTTAGTGAGCAGGTTATTGCTATGTACGTGCCTCTTAATAGTGTTGTTGATAACACCTCCCTTCACTTTGCTGATGTTGAGAGTAACTGATTTTGCTGAAACTGGATGGATTGGATTTGTCCTGCTTTTTTTGTACAGGACATGCCTGCTGCAGGCCCAGTCTAATGGATATATCCTTCAGGATTCAACCAGCTTGGTCCACCATGGTGTTACCAAGCCACTCAAGCTGGGCGAAGGGCTTGTTTCCATGTTGTAAACATCTATGGCTCGATGACTCTCTTGGTGATGGACATTGAAGTTGCCCTGCTCAGGGTGGCACAGCAGCATAGTGCTTCACAGCTCCAGGGTCCCAGGTTCGATTCCCAGCTTGGGTCACTGTCTGTGCGGAGTCTGCACATCCTCCCCGTGTGTGTGTGTGGGTTTCCTCCGGGTGCTCTGGTTTCCTCCCACAGTCCAAAGATGTGCAGGTTAGGTGGATTGGCCGTGTTAAATTGCCCTTAGTGTCCAAAATTGCCCTTAGTGTTGGGTGGGGTTACTGGGTTATGGGGATAGGGTGGAGGTGTGGGCTTGGGTAGGGTGCTCTTTCCAGGAGCCGGTGCAGACTCGATGGGCCGAATGGCCTCCTTCTGCACTGTAAATTCTATGAAAACATTACTCAGAATGCATTCTGTACCCTTGCTACACTCAGTGCTTTTTCAAAATGGTGTTCAACATGGAGGAGTACGGATTCCTCAGCTGAGGAGAGGTAGCATGTGGTTATTAGCAGGAGGTTTCCTTGTCCACACCTGACCTGATGCCATGAGACTTCATGGAAGTCAATGTTGAGGGCTCTAGGCCACTCCATCATGGCTGGATACTATCATGCTGCCACACCTGGTGGTCTGTCCTGTTGGTGGGACATTGGCTGGAAGGTATGATTCAGCTAGTATGACAATGTCAAGCTGTTGCCTGCCTAGCCTGTGAGACAAGTCTCCCGATTTTAGATGACTTTGCCAGGTTGACTGGGCTGGCCGTGCTTTTGTTTTGAGTGTCTAGGTCAATGCCGTCTTTTCTGCAGCAGTTTGGCATAACATGTGGCTTGTTAGGCCATTTCAGAGTCAATCACAACATGGACACACCCTTGTATTTCTCATCATACAACAGCAGCATTCACCTCTTACGAAGGGCCTGTCATCTTTCCAAGGCTGGCAGTGCTCTTATTAGGTCTGCAGCCTCAGGAACCCCGCCCACTGTCCTTAATTGAACAACAGACCGATACCCAGTCAATCTTTATCATTGGTGCCGGTCAGTCTACAACTCCAGTCCAAACCAACACAGGCCTCTGTTTGAATGAAAGACACAGGCCACTGTTTTCTTCTGCTTAAAGACACATGTCCATTAGTCATCTATGGATCAGAAATGTAATAGAAAAATAAAAGAAAGGGGAAATAAGGGAATACACTGGGAATATTCAGGAAGGACCCTCATCTATGATTATCTTGTAATCTTTTGATCAGTTGACTCAGCAGGGACAGAGAATGAAACCTGGTCCCCCTGGCCTGTAAAAGTCAGTTCCACTTTAAATAGTTTGCATACAAAAATGAGTGTTCCCGCAAAACCTTTGTCATTGCCCTTTTGACGCCAGTAAAGATGAAAGAAAATTAATTGATAGATCACGGATGAGAAGAGGTTATGGTATAATATCCATGGGATAAAGTGAAAATCTTCCACTAACCTTCGCCGGCAGCAGTGGTGTGGAGGCAGCATCGAGACTGGATGTTTGAGCAGAGGGGCAGTGGCCATCCCTATTGCATTGTACGCTGCCTGGTTACTTCTGGTTTGGTGGTGATGCCAGTTCTGGTGAATGTATTAAGTTAATAATGAGTTATAAGGACAGAAGACGCACTCCTGAGTTCTTCTCCTAGCTCGTATTAAGATTACAGACCACCATTCAGCCCCTGCCAATGGCCTTCTTCCCCTGCAGCCTACTGAAGACTTTGCTGGGTGTTGTGCCGGCCCTCTCTTACTGCAGCTCGCCAGTCCTACCCTAATGGGGGGGGGGGGGGGGGGGGGGGTGGGGGGCAGACACATGTGCCCGGACCCTGCAGTCAGCCTCATTAGGAGTGTGCAGACATTCTGTGACCGAGCTGTCCACATGCTTGAAGCAGACCTGCAGACAAGCTCCAGAACAGGCTAATAGCAATGAAGGTGGCTTAGCTTTTAATTTCTACATCTAGATCATTTCAGGTTCCCTCAGGGCATATCACTAATCATCTCTGCCAGTCTGCTTGCCATAGGAACATATCACAGAGATCATAATGCTTCAGGTGCGTTGGTCAAGGAAGGGAGCAGTGGCTCGGTGAGTTCTATAAAAAAGGATTGCTCCTCACTGTGATCAAATGCTTGATGCAACAATTTACCGTGCAGAGGGATATTCACTTGAAGTTTATCAAACCCAAGCAGGAAGATACAGAATAAAAATATATTAAAGAATTTGTGCAGCCTGCACAAGACCTTAGACAAATTCTCAAAGATTAAACCTGTGGCTATGTATTCCATAACATACAATGCAATAACAGTTACCTGGCCCATACAATGGCCAGTTGCAATCCACTCAGTATTGCCTATTGGTAAAGCTCCACTGCTGGCAGCAAATCTCATTAATCAATGGAGCCAAGTTCCCCACCACCAGCAGCAGCATTTACCCTCTGGCCAAATAACTACCGAGTTTTGTCAAATCAGTCAGCATCACAGTGAGGTAGTCTGAGAACAGTGTCCTTCAGTCAGCATCACAGTGAGGTAGTCTGGGAACAATGTCCTTCAGTTAGCATAGTAAGAAGTCTTACAACACCAGGTTAAAGTCCAACAGGTTTGTTTCAAACACGAGCTTTCGGAGCACGGCTCCTTCTTCAGGTGAATTCACCTGAAGAAGGAGCCGTGCTCCGAAAGCTCGTGTTTGAAACAAACCTGTTGGACTTTAACCTGGTGTTGTAAGACTTCTTACTGTGCTCACCCCAGTCCAACGCCGGCATCTCCACATCATGGCTTCAGTTAGCATCACAGTGAGATAGTCTGGGAACAGTGTCCTTCAGTCAGCATCACAGTGAGGTAGTCTGGGAACAGTGTCCTGCAGTCATCATCACAGTGAGGTAGTCTGGGAACAGTGTCCTGCAGTCAGCATCACAGTGAGATAGTCTGGGAACCGGGTCCTTCAGTCAGCATCACAGTGAGGCAATCTGGGAACAGTGTCCTTCAGTCAGCATCACAGTGAGGTAGTCTGGGAACAGTGTCCTGCCGTCAACATCACAGTGAGATAGTCTGGGAATAGTGTCCTTCAGTCAGGATTACAGTGAGGTAGTCTGGGAACAATGTCCTTCAGTCAGCATCACAGTGAGATCGTCTGGGAACCGGGTCCTTCAGTCAGCATCACAGTGAGGTAGTCTGGGAACAGTGTCCTTCAGTCAGCATCACAGTGAGGTAGTCTGAGAACAGTGTCCTTCAGTCAGCATCACAGTGAGGTAGTCTGGGAACAGTGTCCTTCAGTCAGCATCACAGTGAGGTAGTCTGAGAACAGTGTCCTTCAGTCAGCATCACAGTGAGGTGGTCTGGGAACAGTGTCCTTCAGTCAGCATCACAGTGAGGCAATCTGGGAACAGTGTCCTGCAGTCAGCATCACAGTGAGGTAGTCTGGGAACAGTGTCCTTCAGTCAGAATCACAGTGAGGTAGTCTGAGAACAGTGTCCTTCAGTCAGCATCACAGTGAGGTAGTCTGGGAACAGTGTCCTTCAGTCAGCATCACAATGAGATAGTCTGAGAACAGTGTCCTTCAGTCAGGATCACAGTGAGGTAGTCTGGGAACAGTGTCCTGCAGTCAGCATCACAGTGAGGCAATCTGGGAACAGTGTCCTACAGTCAGCATCACAGTGAGGTAGTCTGGGAACAGTGTCCTTCAGTCAGCATCACAGTGAGATCGTCTGGGAACCGAGTCCTTCAGTCAGCATCACAGTGAAGTAGTCTGGGAACCGTGTCCTTCAGTCAGCATCACAATGAGATCGTCTGGGAACCGGGTCCTTCAGTCAGCATCACAGTGAGGTAGTCTGGGAACAGTGTCCTTCAGTCAGCATCACAGTGAGGTAGTCTGGCAACCGTGTCCTTCAGTCAGCATCACAATGAGATAGTCTGGGAACAGTGTCCTGCAGTCAGTTCTAGTTGAAATAAATTAACTGAGAAGCAGGGGCAATGGGCCAAAGGGCCTTTTCTGTGCTGTTGGACTCTGTGATAAGCACCTAGGATAGGTAAAAGTCAGAGCCAGCATAAGTGATAAGTAATTATAATGAATAAAACAAGGACGAATAGGTTGAAATAGAATTGTACAAGGAGACTTAAGTTAAGGTAAGAGACTAATCTTTTAAGACTAAGTAATTTGAAAAATTAGCAAGTAAGACAAAGTATGTTTAAGCTGAAGACATGGCAGGTGAGGTCAGCCAAGTGGAATGTGTGACCTGTCATATTTGGGAAGTCATGGACTCTACTAGCATCGTAGATGACCACATGTGTAGGAAGTGCTCTCAACTGCAAAAACACGATCTCTGGGTTTCGAGCTTGAGCGGTGGCTGGAGATACTGCGGCACATCCGCAAGGCTGAGAGTTGTGTGGATAGCACGTTTAGAGAGGCGGTCACACCGCAGCTTGAGGAAAGAAGAATGACCACCAGGCAGCCCAAGAGAAACAGGCAGATAGTGCAAGAGTCCCCTGGGGTCCTGCTCTCAAATCAGTTTTACATTTTGGAAGCTGATGAGAACACTGGTTCCTCAAGGGATGGTAGTCAGTGCCAAGCTTCTAGCACCACAAGCAGCCAGACGCTACAGGAAAGGAGGAAGAAAGAGTGATAGTGTGAGGGGATTCATTAGTTAGGGGAACAGACAGGCATTTCCACAGCCACAGATGTGACTCCAGGATGATGTGTTGCCTCCCTGGGCCCAGGGATGTCACTGAACATCTGCAGGGCATCCTAAAGGAGGAAAAGATGATAAGTCAGAGGTTGTGGTACATGTTGATACCAACAATATAGATAGAATGAAGGATGAGGTCTTGCATCAAGAATTCTGGGAGCTAGGCAGTAGATTAAAAAGCATGACCTTAAAGTTGTAATCTCTGAATTACTCCCGGTGCCCTGTGCTAGCAAGTAGAGAAATAGGAGAATAGGGCAGATGAATGTGTGGCTCAACAGTTGGTGCAGGAGGGAGGGTTTTAGATTCCTAGACCACTGGGATTGTTTCTGGAGAAGGTGGGACATGTACAAGAGGGACCGTCCGCATCTGAACCAGAATAGGACCAACATCCTTGCGGGTGGGTTTGCTAGTGCTGTCAGGAGGAGTTAAACTAGTTCAGCAGGCAATGGGACACAGAGCGTTGGTACTACAGGGACACAGCATACTATAATACAGGAACTAAGACAGAGGGAGCTCAGCTATGTTGAGTTCCAAGGGAATATGGTGAGGCTGGATGGTCTGTACTTTAATGCTGGAAGTATTACAGGTAAGACTGATGAGTTAAGGATGTGGATTAACACATGTAATTGTGATATTGTTGCTAACACAGAGATGTGACTGAGAGAGGGGCAGGACTGGCAACTCATCATTCTGAAGTCTAGGATCTTCAGGCAAAGCAGGGAAGGGTGTAACTGAGGAGGTGGTGTTGCATTATTAATTATGGAGTCAGTTACTGCAGTAAGAAAAGGCGATATCTTGGAAGGATTTTCAAATGAGGCTTTATGGGTAGAGCTGAAGAATAAAAGGGGGAAGTCATATTGTTGGCAGTGTATTATAGGTCCCCAACAATCAGAGGGGAAAAGGGGAGCAGAAATGTAGACAATTCACTGAGGTATATAAAAATAACAATAATAGGTGAATTATATTCGGGGATTTCAACTTCCCCAATATTAATTGGGATAGGGGGCAGCACGGTGGCGCAGTGGGATAGCCCTGTTGCCTCACGGTGCCGAGGTCCCAGGTTCGATCCCGGCTCTGGGTCACTGTCCATGTGGAGTTTGCACATTCTCCCCGTGTTGCGTGGGTTTCGCCCCCACAACCCAAAGATGTGCAGGATAGGTGGATTGGCCATGCTAAATTGCCCCTTAATTGGAAAAATGAATTGGGTATTCTAAATTTTTTTTTTTTTTTTTAAATTGAATTGGAATAGTCATAGTGTAAAGGGTTTAGAGGGGGCAGATTTCTTAAATGTATTCAGGAGAGCTTTTATGTTAACATGTAGAAGATCCAACAAGGGATGGTGCAGAGCTGGATCTAATTCTGGGGAATAAAGCTGGCCAGGTATTCGAGGTGGCAGTGGGGGAGCATTTTAGTGGTAGTGACCACAACACAGTACGATTTAACTCTGTTATGGAAAAGGAAAAAGATGGTCTGCAAAAAATTGGTTTTGGATTGGGGTAAGGCACATTTTATTAGAATAAGGCAGAATCTGACCAAAGTAGATTGGGATCAGCTTCTTGTGGGAAAATCTACAGCAGAGCAGTGGGGGGGACTCAGTGACGTGATAGAACATAGAACATAGAACATTACAGCGCAGTACAGGCCCTTCGGCCCACGATGTTGCACCGTCCTGTGAAACCCCTCTAAAGTCCCTCTACACTATTCCCTTATCGTCCATATGCCTATCCAATGACCATTTGAATGCGTTTAGTGTTGGCGAGTCCACTACTGTTGCAGGCAGGGCATTCCACGCCTTACTACTCTCTGAATAAAGAATCTACCTCTGGCATCTGTCCTATATCTATCTCCCCTCAATTTAAAGCTATGTCCCCTCGTGCTGGACATCACCATCCGAGGTAAAAGGCTCTCAATGTCCACCCTACCTAATCCTCTGATCATCTTGTATGCCTCAATTAAGTCACCTCTTAACCTTCTTCTTTCTAACGGAAACAGCCTCAAGTCCTTCAGCCTTTCCTCATATGATCTTCCCTCCATACCAGGCAATATTCTTGTAAATCTCCTCTCTATATTGCACTGTGATGAGGGCATCCATTCTCACAAGAGGCCTCTCACAAGATTTAGGACACTCGGGATGCCTTGGAGGATGAGGTCTTGCATAAAGAATTCTGGGAGCTAGGCAGTAAATTAAAAAGCATGATCTTTAAATTGTAATCTCTGAATTACTCCCGGTGCCCTGTGCTAGCAAGTACAGAAATAGGAGAATAGGGCAGATGAATGTCTGGCTCTCACAAGGTGTCGCGATCTGGATCTCGCCCTCACTGGGCGGATCCAGATTTGGATATTTAAGTGAACAGTTAGCTTCACTAAAATATGTCTATACCGAGTATCCCAAGGCCTGGGATTGAACGCCCGCGCCTGAGAGACCCACCATGGTGCCATTTTGCACTGGTTTCCACAAATGTGGACCAGGCATAATGGCACTTGGGAGGGAGGGGTTCCCAGATGATCGGAGTACCACAGGTGATCAGGCTCTGGGCAGGGTGGTACTCTGTCACCCCTGATGCCAACTGGGCACCTTGGCACTGCCACTATGGCACCTTGGCACTACCACCCCATCAGCCCGGCAGTGCCATCCAGGCACCCTGTCAATGACCCCTTGCACTGCCAGGGTGCCATGTGGCACTGCTACACTGGCAGGGGTATCACCAGGCTGACTGTGCCAAGGTTCCCCAGTGCCAGGCATCGGGCCCAGGGGTGCCCTGCCCTTGTGGGTGAGGGGGAGCTCGAGGACCCCTAATTGGTAAGTTGGGGCATTGAGGGAGTCAAGAGGCCATGGTCAGAGAGGGAGAGGGTCAAGAGATTGGACGACATTTAAAAATGGCGATCTCTCCCTGCAATGCTCTCTCGTGTGCACTGCAGCTATTCCAGCTTCAAGGCTACTCAGAAAGCAGCTCAGGCTGCATGAAATTGCCATCCCTTTGCTTCTCAGATGAAAGAGCAGGCGAGGTGGCTCAAATAAAAGCAAATTACTGCGGATGCTGGAATATGAAAAGAAAGAGAAAATGCTGGAAAATCTCAACAGGTCTGGCAGCATCTGTAGGGAGAGAAAAGAGTTAACGTTTCGAGTCCAACGTCTCTTTGTCAAAGCTAACAGACAGAGAAAGTGGGAAATATTTATACTGTGGAGTGAGAATGAAACATGAGTCATAGCCACAGAAATCCAGGGAAATGGGGAAAGAGTGCTAATGGCAGTCCCCAGAGAGAACAAAAGGTGTGAAAGGCCAAACAGCAGAGAAACGTTTTTTTTTTGTTTTTTTTATAAATTTAGATTAGCCAATTATTTTTTCCAATTAAGGGGCAATTTAGCGTGGCCAATCCACCTACTCTGCACATTTTTGGGTTGTGGGGGCGAAACCCATGCAGACACGGGGAGAATGTGCAAACTCCACACGGACAGTGACCCAGAGCTGGGATCGAACCTGGGACCTCAGCGCGGTGAGGCGGTTGTGCTAACCACTAGGCCACTGTGCTGCCCCAACAGCAGAGAAACTAACATCAGAGGGTGAACTGTGGCAGATGTAGATGTGGGGGGAGGGGAAGGGGAAGCAAAGGGGAGAAAGGGTAAGGAAAGGTGGCTAAGATGGAGGTTTAAATATATATTAAGAAAGAAAAAAATGGTAAAAGACAGTTAAAATGAAGTGGGATGAAAACAAATGGGTCAGGTGGGGTAGAGCTAATCATCTGAAGTTGTTGAATTCGATGTTCAAGCCGGAAGGCTATAACATGCCTAACCGGAAGATGAGATGTTGTTCCTCCAGTTTGCGTTGAGCTTCACTGGAACATTGCAGCAGGCCAAGAACAGACATGTGGGCATGGGAGCAGGGTCTTTTGTTAAATTGGCAAGCAACAGGAAGGTCAGGGTCCTGAATGCGCAGACTGAAGGTGCTCAACAAAGCGATCACCCAGTCTGCGTTTGGTCTCTCCGATATAGAGAAAACCAGACTAGGTGGCTCTTCAGACATTAGTGCAATGAAATCCCAAATGTTCATCACCAGTGGGGAGCTTATTCATCAGTACTCTATAGCAGGAAATCACAGACGCAGTCTCCATAATGTTCACCCTATCTAATGAATGGAGTGGAAATTGTAGCAGTAATGCCTATGATTTTCCAGCATGTTCCCTGTAGACAAACATACCAAGCACACGTTTGGAAAAGTGTCCCTCCATCTTCTGTTTCTCCATTGCCTCCACAATCGCGTCTGATAACCCATTGTGATCTGTGTGTCATCCCACGGAATCTCCTTGTTGACACTAAAGAAATCCTAATGGAGTCTAACGTGGCGCTTGGAAGAACATTGGTTGCTGTGAAAGCGATGGCAGTGAACTGGTGAAATTGCTTCCGTTCTACTCCTGTGTGTGACTTTGCAGAACTCAGCCATGAGAACAGTAAAGTGCAGTAATTGGCTTCATTGCTCCTTGGCTTTTTCACATTGTTTAAAAATTGCAAACATCTCAAATACAACCAGGCATTAATGTTACTTTGGCCAATATTAATGTTTTTGCAAATTCTAGTGCTAGTTTGCAGCAACAAATTATAGCAATTGAATAAAACACCAGTTGAGCCCATTATTGGCAATGTGTGGGTGTGGGGGTGGAATAAATACAATTAACTAAAGTAATTGCATATCCTAAAGAGTATAATGTTGTACTCCACCAATTGCAGAAGACACATTTGGATGAGACTTTAATAGTAGTGGAAGACTAAAACAAATACAATTCAAATTCCCTTCAACAAAAGAGAATATGAGGGTGTGCAGAACATAAATAAATATGAAGGCATTATATATTAATGCTAACATTGCTGGATCCCTGGATGTGTCAGATTTATGCTTCCAGCTGATATGCATGTGAAGAATTTCCACAAATGCAGTAAGTTTCAAATTGCAGGATAACTTGTGCCAATCTTGCCTTCATCAATTTCCTGAGGATCTCACAAGCACGTGCTGGTACGTTGACAAAAGTGGAAAACAGTACAATTAGGGCCCAAAAATTACAAACGTTTGTTATATTCCTTCATTTTCCTTTGTATTCGGAGTTCTATTATTCTGTAAGGAGAGAAGTGTCAACCACAAACTTGAACGCTCCATGAAAGATCTTTCAGAGGATTCAAGGGAGCTGGAATCACTGTTTTTATGGAGCAGTTTGATGGAGGGTTGCTGATTTTGCAACAAAGTATATGGAATAGATGGACTACAGCAGTATTTTTCAAACTGTTTTTCCGGGGACCCATTTTTACCAAGCAGCCGACCTTCGGGACCCATGCCGGCCGACCTTCATCACATTTTCGCTTATCTTTAATGCGACAGGTGAGCCTGCTTGGTCCTCACGATCTCACTTGCTTTGTTATTCAATGTTACATTTATATATGGATTGTTCATCAGGGGTCCTGGAGCTCACACACCACTGCTTTGTCCTGTCATGGACTCTCCTCAACAGCTCACACCACCACTGCTTTGTCCTGTCATGGACTCTCCTCAACAGCTCACACCACCACTGCTTTGTCCTGTCATGGAGTCTCCTCAACAGCTCACACCACCACTGCTTTGTCCTGTCATGGAGTCTCCTCAACAGCTCACACCACCACTGCTTTGTCCTGTCATGGAGTCTCCTCAACAGCTCACACCACCACTGCTTTGTCCTGCTGTGGATTCCCCTGAGCCACTCTCTCCAGCAGGTTTAGTACTGAGATCCTAGCCTGTTTATGTATCTGGCCGTCCCTTTCTTATTACAGAACAATCCATTTTAAATTTTACAATCCTGTTGCTGGTTTGCTGCTGATAAAATGGAGGAATCGCAATTGCGCCCAGAGCACGTGTTCGGGAGGCGTGACCGTCTCTCTGCCGTCGCTTCAGGCGGGAAGACTGCATTGAATTTTTAAAAATCTTCTCCTGGGTCAGTGCGCTGACGTCAGGAGGAGGCGGGGCTTCTTGCTGGGCTCCAGGCATGCGCAATGATGAGGGGGGACCCATGCGCAGCGCGCCCGCATTCTGAAAGCCGGTCGCAGCCGGCATTTTTAAAGCCGGTCACAGCTGGAATTATAAAAGCTAGCTGGTGCGGACGTTGCGCATGAATTCCCACAATCGAGAACGCCGTGATGGGTGGCTCCGGGTCCTTCTCGACACCTGCCCAGATCCACCGCGTGTCGCGACCCCGACTTTGAAAATGACTGGACTAGAGAGTCAATTAGCTCTACAAACCTTAGCCCGTCTAGCTGCATAATATTAAGCAAGACCAGCATATGTGTGTGTGCACCTGGATATTAGCCAGAGTGGCATTGACTTTATCTGTACCTTTCTGAAGCAGACAAATAACCTCATCTGACAGGGTGTGGGATGAGGTTGGGGATGTGAAAATGTGGTCATCATAAGGCTGAGAAGGTGCCATATAGAAAGTCTATATATTCGTACATAGTTTCTCTCCAATGAACCTTTTGAAGAAAGCTGATTCTTGTAATTTCCCACTGGGTATGATGGATGGTCCAGCGTTCAGCCAACGACACTGGAAAACAGTGTTCCTCCTGCTTACAGGAGAAACTGGCAAATAATAACAAGGAGCAGATCACGACTGATGGAGGCATTCCAATATTTGTTCTCTGACGAAGAGGAGGGCAGACTGGCTCACAGTGGAACTGAATAATTGCAAATGGTGAGACAGGAGTGCCAACCAAAGACAGTGGTGAGGCACACAGCTCATGTGTCCTCCATAGGACATCTAGAGCTCCAGGTCACACATATTTGGGATGAAAAGATGTGAACTTAACTCTTAAGTGTTTATGTTTTCTCATGCAGGTCTTGGCACTTCCGAAGGAATGACCAGGTGCCTTTAATCCACCTCTGAGGAAGAGGAGGAACCCTCAGAAGGTACACTGTCAGATCAATCCCCCACCTCTCTACTAATGCACATACTGGCATTTTGGTGGGTATGCGCTTGAGATTAGATTCAGGGTCATAAACTGGTGAGCAAATCAAAACATGTCCAAAAAGCTGATGGAGGCCGTAACAGAGGCAGGCAGTTGAAGGACTGTGGGAGGCCAGGGCATGCTGAGCCCCAGGCTGATGATGTGCCTCTAGCTGGTTGGGAAAGTGGTTTTGTCACTGAAGCAGGTTCTGGTTTGTCAGGTGAACTGTTCACTGCAAGAGAAAGTGCAACAACTGGAGGGGGCAGAGAAAACCAAGTCGAAGCCATCAGCAAATGAACACCAAGGATCCAGGGCCCAAGCTAACCCCAGATCCAATGAAACCATCTTCTGCCAATGATCCAGAATCATCTGAAACAACAGGTTTTCCTGAGGGACAAGCAAGTCTAAAGCAGAACCTGCTGGAACTGCAGGAACAAGGAGAGGGACATCTGGCTGAGCTTTCACCAGCATCCTGTTTGTTTGCTAACGCAAACAAAATATGTTCCTGCTCTTCACAGCAATAGCTACATTCTCCCTCCCACCCCCTCTCCCTCCCTCTTTCTCTTCCTCTCTCCCCCCCTCTCTCTCTCCCTCCCTCTCTCCCTTCCTCTCTCTCTCCCTCCCTTCCTCTCTCTCTCCCTTCCTCTCTCTCCCTCCCTCTTTCCCTTCCTCTCTCCCTCTCTCTCTCTCCCTCCCTCTCTCCCTTCCTCTCTCTCTCTCCCTCTCTCTCTCCCTTCCTCTCTCTCTCCCTCCCTCTCTCCATTCCTCTCTCTCTCTCTCTCTCTCCCTCTCTCTCTATCCTTTCCTCTCTCTCCCTCCCTCTTTCCCTTCCTCTCTCCCTCGCTCTCTCTCTCCCTTCCTCTCTCTCTCTCTCTCCCTCTCCCTCTCTCTCCCTCCCTCTTCCTCTCTCCCTCTCTCTCTCTCTCCCTCCCTCTCTCCCTTCCTCTCCCTCTCTCTCTCTCCCTTCCTCTCTCCCTCTCTCTCTCCCCCCTCTCTCCCTTCCTCTCTCTCTCTCTCTGTCTCTGTGACGGTTTCTCAAAAGCAGTTCTCCTTTTTCTGTGTCAAGATGTGAAAACTGTCACTTGATCCTCAACATGTTTTTGCTTGGGTTTCTTTCCCGCTGGCAGCCAAATCACATGGGTCTGTCAACAGGTAGAGATTTAGTGTGACCACCATCCAGAACATTCTGTCTCACCTTAAATGAAAGGAGATATTTTAAAACATAACTGTCCTATAATTCCAGTGCCTGTAACACCTCCACCACAGAAATAAAAACAGCATTATAAAGGTAATGATTTTTTCCACAGTATCATCAAACTACAAGTTATAACACTGTTAACATTTAACAACTAATTATTACACATAATGCAGGTAACATTCTTTCCTCTTTTGTCACATATTTCACTGCTAAACAGTGCAGGAAGAGATAAATGGCATCCTGATCTCTCTACCTCCCACTGCGGCATCAAGACCCCCCCCCCCCCCAATGCCTCAACTTAACAAATAGAGGTTCCTCAAGCCCCTGCACCCCACAAGGTCAGGACACCCCCAATCCTAAGGGCACATTGGCACTGCCAGCCTGGCACCATGGCATTGCCAGGGTGGCACTGTCAGTGTTCCCAGGTGGCACTGCTAGGGTGTCAGGCTGGCAGTGCCACTCTGCCCAGGTGGCATCGGGAGTGCCTAGGTACCACCCTACCCAGAGCCGGACCACCTGGAAGTCCCCAATCTCCTGTGGTCCCCTGATTGCCTGGGTGATTTCCCCCCCAAGTGCGCCTGATCCACGTTTGTGGAGACCAGTGCTAAATGTGCCACGGCAGAGTCTCCGAGGCCGTTCGATCCCGGGCCTCTGGTAACTCCGGTGACATATTCAAGTGAGACTAACACTTGAATATGCAAATCTGGAACCAGCCCATTGGGCAGGATTCAGATCGCAATCTTGTTAGATCTTGCGAGGCATAACAAGCATTGTAAATCTCACGAGCGGCCTCACATGAGATTTAACGGCCTCGTCATGTCCCTAGTGGGGAACAACAAAGCAGCAAATCACACCCTCTGTCTTGACGATGTTATGAAGCTTAACCCATGATAACCAACCACATGTGACAATTCAGATTTGCAGACGTCGATGCGAGTGTAAACCTTGTGTACTGGTGAGAAGAACAAAAATTCCTTCTCACCTGTGTACAGAAACGCCATGGGTCCACTGTCCCCATCTGCTCCATAAACGTTCCCAATTCCCTAGCCATGCCTGTCGTTTTATCCGTTCTGGGGTTTGATCTGTCTTTCAGTGGGTCCTGTACAGAGATAAAGTCTCCCCCCACGACACGCGTTCACCAGGACTACCGGTGCCCCATCCAGGACACCGCTGACCATGATGTACCGTCCCCCTGGGTCCGTAACCGTCCTTGTCACCATGAACACCGTCCTCTTGCTTTTCAGAAAGCCTACCCCCCCCCCTTGCCCTCGTCCTGTAGCAGGAATGGTACATCTATCCCATCCAACCCTTCCTTACCCTTAGTTGATCCTGCTCTCTCAGGTGCGTCTCTTGGAGGAGGACTATGTCGGCTTTCATACTTTTTGTGGTGAATGTAATATGATAATTCACACTATGTCTTTGTAAGCGCAGTAGCGTTATCCGACCACTAGGGGGAGTAGCTCTGGGAGTGCTCAGGAGATTGTACAGGGCTCCACCCTTGGCTCCGCCCACGACTACTCCCCCTAGTGCTGCTGTATAAATACCCTTGTCCAGAGTCAGCCTGAGTTCACTGAGAGTTCATCAACGGGTAACAGGCTGGCTCTGTAGTAAGTCGATTAAAGCCTATATTCATATCGGAAACACATGTCTGGTGAATTGATGGTTCCATCAATTTAATCGACTTAAGAACAGCAAGATCGATCATGAAATCAGCCCTCAAGCCTGGACGCCTGGAACTCGACCCGCAGGATGCAGAGGCTAAAGAAATCTTCTCCCACTGGCTGCGGTGCTTCAAGGCCCACCTGACAGAAGCGAGCACAGCCGAAACGACAGAGGAACAGAAGTTGAGTCTACTGCACACAAGGGTGAGCCACAGAATCTCTACACAACTAAACTCGGCCGGTTCATATACTGCAGCGCTAGCGGTACTCGATAAGATATATGTGAGGCCCATTAACAAAGTTTACACACGCCATGTGTTCACGACTCGCCGCCAGCGACCTACAGAATCACTCGCCGAATTTCTAAGGGAACTCAATAATTTCTCTAATGACTGTAATTATCAAGCGGTTACCGCGGCTGAACACAGAGAACTTGCTGTACGCGATGTTATTGTAGCGGGCCTCAGGTCTAATTATGTGCGCCAACGATTGCTGGAAAAGGGGGCCCAAGACTTAGGAACGACTGTGGAAGCTGCTACCACGATGGAGGTCTCCTTCCGCAGCCTTAACTCATTCCCCGCGGACCCCGCAACCCAATCATGGGCCCCCGACCAGCGACTCCCCCAGGTCTGTGCTACGCGGCCGCCCAGCCACCATGCTGCCCCAGCCAGCCACTATGCTGCTCCAGCCTGCCATTTGTGCGGCCAGAACCAGCACCCGCGGCAGCACTGCCCGGCCCGCAACGCGACCTGCAGCAGCTGCGGGTGGAAAGGCCATTAAGCAAGAGTATGCCTCGCTAAAAGGGCCCCTGCTTCCAGTTCCCCAGCGGCACAAAGTAATCGCTACCCTCACCAGCAGGCCCTGCGGGGCCTGAAACGCTGCGGCCTATGCCCCGACTCCGCCCCCTCCAGCCACGTGTGATCCATGGGGGCCGCCATCTTGGCAAACCTCCACCACGCGGCCGGCCACGTGCGACTCATGGGGGCCGCCATCGTAGACGCCATCTTCCTCGCCGCCCGCCACGTGCGATCCACGGGCCCGACCTGCATCTCCGCGCTCGGACAACTCATCGGAAGAATACGACTATGAACTCAGAGGGCAGTCATCACGGGGCCACTCCAGCACAGCTGATTGAGCCGCCGACTACCCGCAACTCAGTGCAATCACCCTGGACCCACGACCAATGAATCTACGAAACTCGATGGCAGAGGTCCATATCAACGGGTACAAAACGCCATGCCTCTTCGACTCCGGGAGCATGGAGAGCTTCATACATCCAGACCTGGTAAGACGCTGTTCGCTCCCTGTTTTCCCCGTGCAGCAAACTATCTCGCTCGCTTCAGGCTCCCATTCGGTCCAGATCCAGGGGCGCACCGCCGCGACACTCACAATCCGAGGCGCTAGCTACTCAAAATTCAAACTCTACGTTTTGCCCGAACTCTGCGCGCCACTCTTATTAGGCCTAGACTTCCAATGTAACCTCAAGAGCCTCACCCTCAGCTTTGGCGGGCCCCTGCCCTCACTCACTATCTGCAGCCTCGCTACGCTGCGAATCCCCCCCTCCTCTCTTCGCCAATCTCACAAAGGACTATAAACCCGTAGCCACTCGTAGCAGGCGGTATAGCCTGCAGGATAGGGTATTTATCAGAGCAGAGGTCCGAAGGCTTCTCAGTGAGGGGGTTATAGAGGCCAGCAATAGTCCCTGGAGAGCTCAGGCGGTGGTCGTTAAGACCGGGGAAAAATTCCGTATGGTTGTTGACTACAGTCAGACCATAAATAGATTTACGCTCTTCGACGCGTATCCCCTCCCCAGGATTGCAGACATGGTAAACCAGATCGCCCAGAACCGGCTCTTTTCCACGGTGGATCTGAAGTCTGCATGCCACCAGCTCCCAATCCGCCCGGAGGACCGCCACTACACGGCATTCGAGGCCGATGGCCGCCTCTTCCATTTCCTCCGGGTCCCTTTCGGCGTCACTAATGGGGTCTCGGTGTTCCAACGAGCAATGGACCGAATGGTGAACCAGTACGGGCTGCGGGCCACGTTTCCGTACTTGGACAATGTCACCATCTGCGGCTATGACCAGCAGGACCACGACGCCAACCTCCACCGTTTTCTCCAGACGGCACAGAAACTGAATCTCACGTATAACAAGGAGAAATGCGTTTTCCGCACAACCAGACTAGCCATCCTTGGCTATGTCGTGGAAAACGGAGTCCTGGGCCCAGACCCGGACCGCATGCGCCCCCTCTTAGAACACCCCCTCCCCCATTGCTCCAAGGCCCTCAAACGGTGCTTGGGCTTCTTCTCCTACTACGCCCAGTGGGTCCCTCAATATGCGGACAAAGCCCACTCTTTAGGGCCACACGATTTCCCCTGTCAGCTGAGGCTCGGCAGGCCTTCGACGGCATCAAGGAGGACATCGCCAAAGCGGCCATGCGGGCGGTGGATGAATCCGCTCCATTTCAGGTAGAGAGCGACGCCTCAGAGGTAGCTCTTGCAGCCACTTTAAATCAGGCAGGGAGACCAGTCGCATTTTTCTCCCGTACCCTCTCCGCTTCACAACTCCGACACTCCTCAGTCGAGAAAGAAGCACAAGCCATTGTGGAGGCTATCCGTTCCTGGAGGCACTACCTCGCAGGTAGGAGGTTCACCCTCCTCACCGACCAAAGATCGGTTGCCTTCATGTTCGACAACTCGCAAAGGAGCAAAATTAAAAACAACAAAATTCTGAGGTGGAGGATCAAACTCTCCGCCTACAATTACGACATTAAGTATCGACCCGGGAAGCTCAACGAGCCTCCGGATGCCCTATCCCGCGGGACATGCGCCAGCGCGCAGATTGACCGATTGAAAGTCATCCACAAATGACCTCTGCCACCCGGGGGTCACCCGGCTCGCCCACTACATCAGGGCCCAAAACCTGTCTTTCTCCAACGAGGAGGTAAAAGCGGTCACCAGGGACTGCCCGATCTGTGCGGAGTGCAAACCGCACTTCTATAGACCAGACAGGGCCCACCTGGTCAAGGCTTCTAGGCCCTTTGAACGCCTCGCGATTGATTTCAAAGGGCCACTCCCCTCAACTAACAAGAACGTTTACTTTTTACACGTCGTAGACGAGTTCTCCCGTTTCCCATTCGCTATCCCGTGCCCCGACATGACCTCCCACGCAGTCATTAGGGCCCTGCATAGCATCTTCATCCTGTTTGGCTTCCCCAGCTACGTACACAGTGACCGGGGTTCGTCCTTCATGAGCGACGAGCTGCGTCAGTACCTGCTCGACAAGGGCATTGCCTCGAGCAGGACTACCAGCTACAACCCCAGGGAGAATGGGCAGGTGGAGAGGGAGAATGCAACGGTCTGGAAGACTGTCCTACTGACCCTCCAGTCTAGAAAGCTCCAAGTCTCCCAGTGGCAGGAAGTCCTCCCAGACGCGCTCCATGCTATTAGGTCCCTTTTGTGCACAGCGACCAATCAGACCCCTCACGAGAGGCTCTTCATTTTTTCCAGGGGCACTACCACGGGGTCTCACTTCCGGCATGGCTGAGGACACCGGGCCCCGTACTCCTGAGGAAACACGTCAGGGCGCACAAAACCGACCCCCTTGTTGAAAAGGTGCACCTGCTCCACTCCAACCCCCAGTACGCATTCGCCGAGTTCCCTGACGGCCGTCAGGATACAGTATCCCTCCGGGATCTGGCACCCGCCGGATCCAGCGCCCCCTCTACCCCCACAGAAGGACCTCTCACCCTACACCCCATGCTGCCGCCCCCTCGCGCTCCCGAATCCGCGAGCGAGCTCCATCAGTTCTGCGCACCTGCGCCGGCCAGCCCCCAGCGCCCCCAGTCCCCGGTCGAACCAGGAGAGTATGAAGCTCGGATACAACCCTCCCTGGAGTCCACCATCGTACCCCAGCACACAACACCCATCCAGCCACCGCAAGAGGCTGCAACCCCGGTGCTCCGCAGATCACAACGGACAATTCGACCACCGGACAGACTGACGTTGTAGACCACCACCCCCGCCGGATTTGATTTTTTTTGCAGGGAGTGAATGTGGTGAATGTAACATGATAATTCACACTATGTCTTTGTAAGCGCAGTAGCATTATCCGACCACTAGGGGGAGTAGCTCTGGGAGTGCTCAGGAGATTGTACAGGGCTCCACCCTTGGCTCTGCCCATGACTACTCCCCCTAGTGCTGCTGTATAAATACCCTTGTCCAGAGTCAGCCTGCAGTTCACAGAGTTCATCAACGGGTAACAGGCTGGCTCTATAGTAAGTCGATTAAAGCCTATATTCATATCGGAAACACGTGTCTGGTGAATTGATGGTTCCAACACTTTTCAGCTGGACAAATAACCTGGATCTTTTCACTGGGCTGTTAAGTCCCCTAACGTTCCAGGTGACAATTCTGGTGGGGAGTTTCTGCCCCCCTTCCTGTGGAATCAACCATACTTACCTGGTGGATGCACCCCTGCATTCCGGGGTTTTCCTTTGTTAGGGGGCCACGCAAAATGGCTGTGGTCATCCTTCTCACAATGAGGCTGTGCTCTGGGGTTTCCCTTTGTCCAGGAGTCACCCAATATGGCCACCAACTGTGTGTATGCCACGTGGGTGCACCCGTGTACTTCAGGGTTTCCCTTTGTTCAGTCATAAGTCTAGATCCCTTCCCTTATTTATCATTATATTCCCCCCGTGGTCCCTATTTCCTCCTCTATACTCCCCTACCTTCCATCTCAATCCCTGAGTTCTCCCTCCTCGTAGGCACTCTCTCCCCGCTGGGAAATGTGGCGTGGCTCCCCTCTCTCTCATACTTCCTAGCACGAGCTTTCCTGGCCAGTGTGGTGATCCCCCTCTCGGGATTGCTCTAACCACCTCCTGTGCCCATTCCTTTGCTGTCGTCTTTGTCTCCTCCTCACCCTCTCCAGTGGTCCGCCGCCCTCGCCCCTTCCTTCCTATGAGCTAGTGCTCCTGCTCATAGCCAGGGAGTGCCACCCCGCATCCCTACGTCTTCTCCACTGCTGTTTTTTTTGCCTTTTGTCCAGGCCGTTTGCGACCCCAAACCGTCCGCCTCTGACAGTGTGGTAAAATAATGTTCTTTATTCTGGTGTGTCACCCAGAGCCTGGCTGGGAATAACATCCCAAATGTTATACTTTTCTTGTACAGGGCCGACTTCACGTGGTTGAACCCGGCCCGGCGCCAACTCACTCGCTTGCTGCACTTGCCCTTTTCCACCATTTCTGGCTTCCCTGTGGCCTCTCGAGCTACAGTTTGCTGGCATTCTGCTCTTCTTTTTTGCCTTTCTTTTTGAAAAATATTTTATTGAGGCATTTATATATTCACAAAACAACAATTATTTCAAATCAAAACAAACCAACAGGGCTGCAAACTCAACAAACTCCAAAGAATGAAGATAGATGGGTGACGGTGAGAGGGGCTAGGAGGAAGCAGTCAGTGCAGGGATCCTCTGTGGTCGTTCCCCTCAGTAACAAGAATACCACTTTGGATACTGTTGAGGGGGATGACCTACCAGGGGTAAGGCACAGTGAACGGATCTCCAGCACGGAGTCTGGTCCCTGTGGCTCAGAAGGGAAGGAGGGAGAGCAGGAGAGCAATAGTTATTGGGGACTCGATAGTTACAGGGACAGATAGACAGTTCTGTGGCAGCGAAAGAGACTCACGGACGGTATGTTGCCTCCCTGGTGCCAGGACAAATCATGTTGTCATCTCTGGTTTGTTGCCGGTGCCATGTGCTAGTGAGGTGAGGAACAGGGAGAGAGTGCAGATAAACACGTGACTGCAGGGATGGTGTAGGAGGGAGGGTTTCAGTTACGTGGATAATTGGAGCACATTCTGGGGAAGGTGGGACCTGTACAGACAAGACGGTTTGCACCTGAACCAGAGGGGCACCAATATCCTGGGAGGGAAATTTGCTACGGCTCTTCGGGGAGGGTTTAAATTAATTTGTCAGGGGGATGGGAAAACGAGCTGTAGTCCAGAAGCCAGTGTTGAGAGTAGTGAGGTACTGAGGAGGGTATCAAGGTTGCAGGAGTGTACCGGCAGACAGAAAGGTGGGTTGAAGTGTGTCTACCTCAATGCAAGGAGCATCCGGAATACGGTAGGTGAACTTGGAGTGTGGATTGGTACTTGGGACTACGATGTTGTGGCCATTACGGAGACATGGTTAGAACAGGGACAGGAATGGTTGTTGGAGGTTCCGGGGATAGATGTTTCAGTAAGAGTAGGGAAGGTGGTAAAAGAGGTGGAGGAGTAGCATTGTTAATCATGGATAGTTTAACAGCTGCAGAAAGGCAGTTCGAAGGGGATCTGTCTACTGAGGTAATATGGGCCAAAGTTAGAAATAGGAAAGGAGCGGTCATGTTGTTTGGAGTTTTCTATAGGCCCCCAAATAGTAATAGAGATGTGGAGGAAAAAATTGCAAAACAGATTATGGATAGGTGTGGAGGTCTCAGGGTAGTTGTCATGGGTGACTTTAACTTTTCAAATATTGATTGGAACCTCTATAGGTCGAACAGTTCGGATGGGGCAGTTTTTGTACAGTGTGTGCAGGAGGGTTTCCTGACACAATATGTGGATAGGCCGACAAGAAGCGGGGCCACATTGGATTTGGTACTGGGTAATGAACCGGGCCAAGTGTTAGATTTGTTTGTAGGAGAGCACTTTGGAGATAGTGACCACAATTCAGTGTCTTTCACTGTTGCAATGGAGAGGGATTGGGCCATACGGCAGGGCAAGGTTTATAATTGGGGGAGGGGTAATTATGATGCGATTAGGCATGAATTAGGGAGCATAAGATGGGAACAGAAACTGTCAGGGAAAGGCACAAATGAAAAGTGGAGCTTGTTCAAAGAACAAATACTGCATGTCCTTGATAGGTATGTCCCTGTCACGCAGGGAGGAAATGGCCATGTGAGGGAATCATGGTTCACAAAAGAAGTTGAATATCTTGTCAAGAGGAAAAAGGAAGTGTATGTAAGGATGAGAAAACAAGGTTCAGTTGGGTCGCTTGAGGGTTACAAGGTAGCAAGGAATGAGCTTAAAAAAGAGCTTAGGAGAGCTAGGAGGGGGCATGAGAAGTCCTTGGCGGGTCGGATCAAGGAAAACCCCAAGGCATTTTACTCTTATGTGAGAAATAAAAGAATGACCAGGGTGAGGTTACGGCCGGTCAAGGACAGTAGTGGGAACTTGTGTATGGAGTCAGAATAAATAGGAGAGGCGTTGAATTAATATTTTTCTTCAGTGTTCACCAAGGAGAGGGGCCATGTTTTTGAGGATGAGAGTGTGATATAGACGGGTAGGCTGGAGGAGGTAGATGTTCTGAGGAAGGATGTATTAGCAATTTTGAAAAATCTTAAGGTTGACAAGTCCCCTAGGCCAGATGGGATATATCCAAGGATTTTTTGGGAGGCAAGGGATGAGATTGTGGAGCCTTTGGCTTTGATCTTTGGGTCCTCATTGTCCATGGGGATAGTTCCAGAGGACTGGAGAATGGCGAATGTTGTTCCTTGTTCAAGAAAGGGAATAGGAATGACCCTGGTAATTATAGGCCGGTTAGTCTTACTTCGGTGGTCGGTAAGTTAATGGAAAAGGTCCTGAAGGATAGGATTTATGACCGTTTGGAAAGATGCAGCTTAATCCGGGATAGTCAACACGGATTTGTGAAGGGTAAGTCTTGCCTCACAAATTTGATTGAATTCTTTGAGGAGGTAACTAAGTGTGTAGATGAAGATAGAGCAGTTGATGTCGTATACATGGATTTTAGTAAGGCATTTGATAAGGTTCCCCATGGTCGGCTTATGAAGAAAGTAAGGAGGTGTGGGTGGTGGATGGAAATCATTCAGACTGGAGACCAGTTACCAGCGGTGTACCACAGGGATCAGTGCTGGGTCCTCTGCTATTTGTGATTTTTATCAATAACTTGGAGGAGGGGGCTGAAGGGTGGGTCAGTAAATTTGCTGATGACACCAAGACTGATGGAGTAGTGGATGAGGTGGAGGGCTGTTGTAGGCTGCTAAGAAACATTGATAGGATGCAGAGCTGGGCCGAAAAATGGCAGATGGAGTTTAACCCTGATAAGTGCGAGGTGATTCATTTTGGTAGAAAAAATATGAATGCGGATTACAGGGTCAATGGCAGGGTTCTGAGGAATGTGGAGGAACAGAGAGATCTTGGGGTTCATGTCCACAGATCTCTGAAGGTTGCCACTCAAGTGGATAGAGCCGTGAAGAAGGCCTATAGTGTGTTATTATTTATTAACAGGGAGCTTGAGTTTAAGAGCCGCGGGGTTATGCTGCAACTGTACATGACCCTGGTGAGACCACATTTGGAGTATTGTGTGCAGTTCTGGTCACCTCACTATAGGAAGGATGTGGAAGCATTGGAAAGGGTGCAAAGGAGATTTACCAGGATGCTGCCTGGTTTGCAGGATAGGTCTTTTGAGGAAAGGTTGAGGGAGCTAGGGCTTTTTTCTTTGGAGTGGAGGAGGATGAGAGGCGACTTAATAGAGGTTTATAAGATGATGAGGAGGATAGATAGAGTGGACGTTCAGAGACTATTTCCTCGGATGGATGTTACAAGGGGACATAACTATAAGGTTCAGGATGGGAGATATAGGCAGGATGTCCGAGGTAGGTTCTTTACTCAGAGAGTGGTTAGGGTGTGGAATGGACTGCCTGCTGTGATAGTGGAGTCGGACACTTTAGGAACTTTCAAGCGGTTATTGAATAGGCACATGGAGCACACCAGAATGACAGGGAGCGGGATAGCTTTATCTTGGTTTCGGACAATGCTCGGCACAACATCGAGGGCCGAAGGGCCTGTTCTGTGCTGTACTGTTCTATGTTCTATGTAAAGTACCCCACCATCCCGCTCCCCACTTTCCAACTCCCGAGGGCCTTGCCTCCCCATTTCAACCCGCCTCTCTCGTCCCCTGGACTCCCAGGTCTTCTGACACTCTGAAGATCTCTACCTCTTGACTCTGGACCACCTTCACCTTCAGAACCTCCGACATAACGTCGGCACACCCCTTCCAGAATCCCCCAAGCTTCGGTCAGGCCCGAAACATGTGGACATGATTCTCAGGACTACCCGTACACCACCCACACCTATCCTCCACCCCTTTAGAATACCTGCTTATCCGGGCCACAGTCATATGTGCCCTGTGGACCACCTTAAACTGGATAAGGCTAAGCTGGTGGTTTGACGATGCATTAACTCTTTTAGGGCATCTTCCTACAACCTAGCCTCCAACTCCCTACCCACCTCTTCCTCCCATTTGCACTTCACTATCCCTATTGGGACTCCCTCCCAATCCATCAGTTCCTTGTAAATTTACGATGCCTTTCCCTCCCCTACCACTGTTCTTTGCCTTTTCAATTGAGGAGCCAAATGAGTCGGATTTTCGGGCTAAATTCAGCCAAAAATGTCTATTTTGCTGTGTTCTGGTGGACAGCCACCTGATCTGTGACTACTCAGCACATCCCTGTCACAGGAAGTCCGCAGTCCAGTTTTCATAAGCTATTAGAGTCCAAACCCTCTTGCAAATGAGAGTTTATTTTTCTACTGTTCAATTTACACTTTTTCAATATCTGCAGATTTACACTTTTGCATTTTGCAGTCTGCCTGTTTTTCTATGTCCTTGGTGAAAAGCTTGCATTTTGGTTTTGCATCTTTCCTTTTCTTTTTAAAAATCTGTCTTGGAGAGGGCACAAGCTGGACTCTGGGACAGTATTCACGATAGGCGCACCTCTCTGCTCCACCACCTTTAACCAGCCACAAATCGAAAAGTCTGTGGTCCCCATTGTCCATTCGTTAAACACAAAACGCCCTATAAAATGACATTCAATGGCATTTAAAGGGGCAGCATGGTGGCGCAGTGTTTACCACTGCTGCCTCATGGTGCTGAGGACCTGGTTCGATCCCGGCTCCATATGGAGTTTGGGTCTGCATGGGTCTGTCTGCGTGGGTCTCACCCCCACAACCCAAAGAAATGTGCAGGGTAGGTGGGTTGGCTACACTAAATTGCCCCTTAATTGGAAAAAAGAATTGGGTACTCTAAATTTATTTTAGAAAAATAATTCAATAGCATTTAAATTTGGATTGATTACCCTGTAAACAAGTTAAATAGATGTCTTGCCACATCCTAGCAGCATGTGCGCCTTCCATCTTTCCCACTGCTTGTAAATCAAGCCCATTTACTTCTGTGTGTGGCAGTTAGATTCATGAAAACCTTCCCTAGATTGAGAGTTTTGAATCAAGAATCATTTGATCAATTATAATGCACTAATGTTAATAACCACTAATACAACAAATTTATATATGTCCTGAAGGAATATAGATCATTCGTATTTACATCAGGCTTCCCATTGGTGCCTCCAAAAAATTGATAAGAATGATGCTAATTTGCTAGAATGTGCCTTGAACAAAAGGCGATAAGTACTAACAGATCTGTTCCATCAGGTAACCTCTTATTATGTTATACAGTTTAAAACTGATAAATATTTCAGATGCCATCAGCATCAGATGCCTGAGGAACTCTTCACAGCTATTCTACATTCATCTTTTTGTTGCGTTAAGTAGAACTGACTGCAAAATCAATGGAAGCCTTCCTGGTGATTGTATGGTTTATCAAACACATGATTGGAGAATTGTAGTGACCTGTTTTCTTGCTGCACATTTCCAAACCGAGTCTGAGTTTTAAGGATTCCAGTTTTACGAGTGTGGCACGTGGCACAGTGGTTAGCATTGCTGCCTACAGCGCTGAGGACCCGGGTTCAAATCCTGGCCCTGAGTCACTGTCCATGTGGAGTTTGCACATTCTCCACATGTCTGTGTGGGTTTCACCCCCACAAACCAAAGATGTGCAGGTTAGGTGGATTGGCCACAATAAATTGCACCTTAATTGGGTACTCTAAATTTAACAAAAAAATATTCCAGTTTTTGACTGAATGGGTCAGACTTCTTGGTTTTTCAGTGGTTCCACTCATCGAAACAATGAGTAGCTTTCAGTGAGTAACTGAGGGTAGTGATTAAACTGCTCATTTTAAACTTCCGTTTGAATGGATTTGTACAATGGTGACTGTTGGCATGCTGGCTTGGTCACCCTTGGGCTTCCAATTGTTTTTGAGGTGGGAAAGGTTTTTCTACTTGACTGACTATCAGTCAATCTGTCAGTGTTTGTCTGTCACTCAAACACTACAAAAGCAATAATGCGCACCTTAGCAGAAATTTGTGAATTTAATAACTTCAAACAAAAATATTATTCAGACCTTTTTTTTTACACATCCTACTGTGACTATAGGGTTCATTGCTTCTCTAAAGTGTGTAGTGGGTGAATGGGCATGGAAGTGCCATAGCTTGACATGGGGCCATGAAGGGCCATGGGAGGGTGGGTGGAAGGGCAAAGCTTGACACTGCAGGTAGGAGAGGCCATGTCTGCGATACAAGGATGACTTAAAGCGAGACTTCAAGTTGACTGGGATTGGAGTCGATGCGTGACTGGAGTGCCTGAAGACAAGCAGTCAGGACAAGCATGGAAAAAGCAGAGGTCGAAAGAAATGACCAGATGACGGAAAAAAAGAGGCCGCCGGAAGGGAAAAACATCAGTCTACCTCCGGCCATTGCTATTCATTAGTGCCAGCTGTGGAAGTGATTGCCACTCATGAATCATCCTCTAGAGTCACAACTGATGATGTTCAATCCAGAAGTGACATACACCTTGGGTGAGGTCTATCATCTCCTCAGATGGACAGATACTATACTCACATTGATTTTTAATATTAGTCCTCACAACTATCTGTGGATGCTAAGGGTTCTAAAATGGATGGTACTGTTCTCCAATTTCTGCCTGGTAATAGAGGGTTCTCTCCCTTGAGTCTGTAAATAAACCTCGAACAGCATTCAAAGTGGCAGAGCAGAGCAAGGGACTGCAGTTAATATGCGGTTTTAAAAAATAAATTTAAAGTACCCAATTCATTCTTTTTTTCCAATTAAGGAGCAATTTAGCATAGCAATTTTGGGTTGTGGGGGTGAGACCCACGCAGACACGGGGAGAATGTGCAAACTCCACACGGACAGTGACCCAGGGCCGGGATTGAACCCGGATCCTCGGCACTATGAGGCAGCAGTGCTAATGTTAATATGCAGTTAACGCACGCACTGGCTAGTGCATCAAAGGTCATAATGGTGCATTGTGGTAAAATCTTAAATATGGGAACAAATTAAATTTATTTTAAAGTAAGTGAAACTCACCATCACTCCAGCTGCATTTATGGCCATTTCATATAAACAGCAACAAGAAAGACAAATGAAGTCAGTCATTCACATGATGGAACATCAGCTGGTGGTTTGAAATAAACAAAACTGCTCCTATTACAACCAAGCATGCCCCAGAGGAAAATCAAATATTTTTAATATCTATATGTTACTAGTTTATTCAGGACCTAGGAACAGGTATTAGGTAATTCAGTCTCTTAAACCTATTCTGTCATTCAATGAGATCATCGCTGATTTCTATCTTAATTCCATCTACCTGCCCTCAATCCATAACCATTAATACTCTTGCCTGACAACATTTACCAATCCCAGTTGTGAAGTTTTCAATTGGCCTAGCTTCAACAGTGCTTGGTGGATGAGGTTCCAGATTTGCACTATGTTTTGTGTGAAGAGGTGTTAGCAGACACCACCCCTGAACAGACTCGCTCTAATTTAAAGGTTATGTTCCCTTGCTCTGGACAACCCACCAGAGGAAACAATTTCTCTCTCCCTACCCAATCAAATTATTTAATCACCGTTATTATGACTGTGAGGCTTTGTAAGATAGTTGTAAATTAACCTGTCCCCTTTAATTCAAAGTAAAATGGAATACTGGAGTGGGACATGTAACCACTTATTAGATCTGCTTGGTAATATGTCCATGTGTTCTGGTTACCGTGGGGCCCAATTCAAGTCCTATTGAAAACAAGATGCAATTTTGTAACACCTGGACACAAAGCAAAATGCAGTTGGTCTTACTGCTGCCGAACAGACTCCAGATTTTGTTGCATATGCAAAGCAGGGAAGACACGGCTGTAAAAGCAGGATGCTTGTAAGAGTTTGTTTTACATTCTAAAAGAGGAAAATTGGACAGACTAGGGCCGGGATTCTCCAATCCTGCAGCCAAGTTCAGACGCTGGCGTGAAAAGTGGCACGAGCCACTCAACGGGCCTCAACTGGCAGCTATCCACCCCTTCCGAAGGGGCTAGTATGACGCCTGAGTGGTGTCCGCAGCTCCAGCGCCCGAAAGCCGGCACGCCATGGCCGACGAGGGTCTGCGCATGCGGGCTACGGCTGCCGCGAGTTTGCACATGCGCATGGGTTCCCGTTTCCGTGCTGGGCCCCGGGCAATATGAAGGAGCCCTACAGGGGCCCTGTGCGGAGGAACATAGGCCCCCACGAACTAGCCCGCCCGCCAATTGGTAGGCTCCGATCACGGGCCAGGCCACCGTGGAGGCTCCCCGAGTTGTCGGAACCCCCCGCCCCCCACACCAGGGCGGCCCCTGCAGACAGAACTCCGAGGCCCCGCCGGGTGGGACCTTATGTAACCCAAGCCGGCGGGACTCGGCAGGCACTCGGCCCGTGGAGGCCCGGAGAATCGCCGGGGGGGGCGCTTTTAACGGCCCCGACTGGCACGGCGGCGATCCCGTATGCGCCCGAAAATCGGCACCAGAGAATCGGCGAGCCGGCGTCGGGGCGGTGTGGCGCGACACTCGCGCCCCCCGGCTATTCTCCGACCCGGCGCGGAGTCGGAGAATCCCGGCCAAGATCTTTGGATACTTGAGAACCGGGGTGTCACCAAAATGGACCTTGTAGTTGAATGTCCATTTGACTTTTTTTTATTTGTTCATGGGACGAGGGCGTCACAGCCTGGGCCAGCATTTATTGCCCATTCCTAACGGGCAGTTAAGAATCAACCACATTGCTGTGAGTCTGGAGTGATATGTAGGGCAGACCAGGTAAGGATGGCAGATTTCATCCCTAAAGAAAACCAGATGGGCTTTTAAAAAAAAAAAATTCTGTATGTACATGAAACACAACCAAAACCAGAGTAAGAACAAACAGAAAACCTCATAACAAATAAATAACTGCCCAACCTTCCCAGCTTCCCTGCCATCCCCTCCACTCATCCTGCCTTCCCCATTATCCCCCCTGCTCCCGCTGACACCTTCATTCTCCTTGAAGAAATCGCTAAACGGTTTCCACCTCTGGGCAAACCCATCTACTGACCTTCTCAAGGCAAACTTAGCTTTTTCCCGCTTTAGGAACTCCATCAGGTCACTCACACCCCCGGCTTCGGCAGTCCCAAATCCCTCCACTCGAAGAAGTTCCGTCTCCGGGCTTCCAGGGAGGCAAAGGTCAAGACGTCGGCCTCTATCGCCCCGTGGACTCCCGAGTCTTTCAACACCCCAAATATCGCCACTTCTTGATTCAGGACCACCTTCACCTTCAGTACCTCAGACATAACATACACGATCCCCTGCCGAAATATCTTCAGCTTCAGTACCTCAGACATAACATACACGATCCCCTGCCGAAATATCTTCAGCTTCTGACATGCCTAAAATATGTGAATATGGTTTGTCGGCCTCCCCGTGCATCGGCCACACCTATCCTCTACCCCTCAAAGAACCTGCTCAACCTGGCCATCATTATATGCACCCTATGCAGTACTTGAATTGAATAAGGCTAAGCCTAGCACATGACAAAGATGTGTGCACCCTCCTCAAAGCCTCCTCTTATGACCCAGCCTCCATTTCCCCCCCAACTCCTCCTCCCACTTCCGTTTGACTTCTCCTATCGGAGCTCCCTCCCAATCCATTAACTCCATGTACATTTCGGACACCTTACCCTCACCCACTCCTTCTTTCGACCCTACCTTATCCTGTAATCCAGAGGGCAGCAGATCGGGAAAGGACAGCACTTGCTTCCTCACATAATCCTGCACCTGTAAGTACGGGAACCCATTCCCGCTGGGCACCTCGTACTTCTCCTCCAGTTCCTCTAAACTCAGAAAGCAACCCCGCGTCCAACCCCCAGTGCAAATCTATGATTCCCACAAATCAGTGCCCAGACCGAGACACCCCCAGCCTCTGATGCTGCCGCCACTGTCCCCATACCTGCAGGGCTGCCGCCACCACCAGGCCCGTGGAGTACATGGCCGATGAGAACGGCGGAGGCATGGTCAACAATGCCCCCAAACGACTTCCGGTTGCAGTGATGAAGAGCTAAGCCGCACGTTCGGCAGCTCCCGCTATCAAAGGACCTTCGGGCCTGTTTTAGGGCCCCAAACGGCGCTGTTTCGATGATTCGCGGTGGGGGAAGGTGTTTGGAGGAACATTCCCCGAAATTTATGGTGCGCACCCGGAGTGGGGCAAAGAAAAAGGCTGCAGCAGCTCCCCAGAAAAAGCGGGGGAAGGAGGACAAAATGGCGGCCGGCGGAGCACCCGAGGACTGGTGGAAGTGGGCGCAGGAGCAGCAAGCTGTTCTTCTGCGCTGTTTTGCGGAGCTGAAGGCTGAGTTGCTGGACTCCTTGAATGCGACTACCAACAAGCTGCTTGGGACCCAGACAGCCCAGGGGGCGGCCATTCAGGAGTTGCAGCAGCAGGCCGCTGATCGGGAGGAGGAGGCCGTGGTCCTCGTGGGGAAGGTGGAGATGCACGAGGCACTTCACAAAAAGTGGCAAGACCGCTTGGAGGAGCTGGACTTTCGCACGAGGCGAAAGAATTTGAGGATCCTGGGCCTGGCGGAGGGGCTGGAGGGGTTGGATCTTCCGTCCTATGTGGCCACAATGCTGAATTCGTTGATGAGGGCGGGGTCCTTCCATTTGCCCCTGGAGCTTGAGGGAGCCCACAGAGTGCTGGCCAGGAGGCCTAAGGCAAATGAACCCCCGCGGGCGGTGCTTGTGCGGTTCCATCGGTTCAGTGACCGGGAGTGTGTGCTGCGCTGGGCCAAGAAGGAGAGGAGCAGCAAGTGGGAGAATTCGGTAGTGCGTATCTACCAGGACTGGAGTGCGGAGGTGGCTAAGCGGCGGGCCGGGTTTAACCGGACGAAGGCGGTGCTGCATGCCAAGCAGGTCAGATTTGGAATGCTGCAGCCTGTGCGTCTGTGGGTAACATATAAGGACCGGCATTACTACTTCGAGTCCCCGGAGGAGGCGTGGGCCTTTGTGCAGGCGGAGAAGCTGGACTCGAACTAGGGTCTGGGGGCTGCGGGGTCCTGTGTACTACGGTCGTTGCTATTTTTGCTGTTGCTGTTTTTGTAATTTTGACATGTGTTTTTTATGCTGGTTCTTGCTCTCTTTCCGGGTGGTTGTGTTGGGTATGGTTTTGTGTTATGTGGGGAATGTTGGGGGTTTGTTTTTTCTTCTGTACCGGGCTGGGGGATGGGGTGGAGCTGAAATTTGGGAGCTGCGTCAGAAAGGTGGGGTGTGGCAGTGTGAAAGCGCGAGCTTTCCTCTGGTTTCCCACGCTGTGGGGCAGGAGGGGTGGAGCTGGCAGTGGGGGCGTGGCCTCTACTGGTTTTTTCCCGCGCTGAAGCGGTGCCAAGGAGGTGTGGCAGGAGGGGGGATGACCCCATGTCGGGAGGGGCCGGGTTTTGGCGGGAGTTGCCGGGGTCAGCAGAAGTCAGCTGACTCACGGAAGTACCATGGAGGGTGCGTCGCGGCTAGGAGGGGTCCTAGCCTTGGTGTGGGGGGGGGGGGGGGGGGGGGGGGGAATACCGGGTTGCTGTTGGAATGGCCAGGAAGGAGCTGGTGTGGGCCGGGGGGGGGGGGGGGGGGGGGGTAGAGGAGAGGCGGTATCGTCATGGGGAACGGGTCTGGCGGGGTGTGCTGGTCTGGGGCGAGCAGTCGATGAGCTATGGCTAGTCGGCGGGGGAGGGGGGCGGGGTGCCCTCTGATCCGGCTATCGCCTGGAACGTAAGGGGGCTGAATGGGCCGGTTAAGCGGGCTCAGGTATTTTCTCATTTGAATGGGCTGAAGGCGGACGTGGCTATGCTCCAGGAGACCCACTTGAAGGTGGCGGACCAGGTTCGTCTGAGGAAGGGGTGGGTGGGGCAGGTTTTCCCACTCAGGATTAGATGCGAAGAACCGGGGGGTGGCGATTCTGGTGGGGAAGAGGGTGGCGTTCGAGGCGTCTGAGGTGGTGTCGGACAAGGAGGGCAAGTTTGTTATGGTGAAGGGTAGGCTGCAGGGAGAGAAGGTGGTGCTGGTAAATGTGTATGCCCCGAAATGGGATGACATTGGCTTTATGAGGCGTATGTTGGGCCGCATTCCGGACCTGGAGGCAGGGGGCATGATCATGGGGGGAGACTTTAACACGGTGCTGGATCCCCCACTAGACCGGTCCAGTTCAAGGACAGGTAGGAGGCTGGCGGCAGCCAAGGTGCTGAGGGGGTTTATGAACCAGATGGGAGGGGTGGATCCCTGGAGGTTTGGGAGGCCGAGGGCGCGGGAGTATTCCTTTTTCTCCCGTGTGCATAGGGTTTACTCCCGAATAGATTTTTTCGTCCTGAGCAGGGGATTGATCCCGAAGGTGCAGGATGCTGAGTATTCGGCCATAGCAATTTCAGACCATGCTCCGCACTGGGTTGATCTGGAGATGGGAGAGGCGCAGGACCAGCGCCCGCTGTGGCATCTGGACGTGGGGTTGCTGGCTGATGAGGAGGTGTGTAGGAGGGTCCGGGGAAGTATTGAGGGGTATCTTGAGACCAACGACACGGGGGAGGTCCAGGTGGGGATGGTTTGGGAGGCTCTGAAGGCTGTGATCCGGAGCTGATTTCCATCCGGGCCCATAGGGAAAGGAGGGGGAGGGAGAGACTGGTGGGGGAGCTCTTAGATGTGGATAGGAGGTACGCGGGGGCCCCGGAGGAGGGGTTGCTGGGGGAACGGCGTAGCTTGCAGGCCACGTTCAACTTGCTGACCACCAGAAAGGCGGAGACACAGTGGAGGAAGGCGCAAGGCGTGGTGTATGAGTATGGGGAGAAGGCGAGCAGGATGTTGGCGCATCAGCTCCGCAGGCGAGATGCGGCTAGGGAAATTGGTGGAGTGATGGATAAGGGTGGGAATGTGGTGCGGAAGGGGGCAGAGGTGAACGGGGTCTTTAGGGACTTTTACGAGGAACTGTACCGGTCGGAGCCACCGGTGGGGGGGGGGGGGGGGGGGGGGAGCTTCATGAACAAGCTACGCTTCCCAAAGGTGCAGGAGGAGCTGGTGGAGGGGCTGGGGGCGCCGATTGAGTTGGAGGAGCTAGTCAGGGGGATTGGTCAAATGCAGTCAGGAAAGGCGCCGGGGCCGGATGGGTTCCCGGTGGAATTTTATAAAAAGTACGCAGACCTGGTGGGCCCCCTGTTGGTGCGAGCCTTCAATGAGTCATGGGAGGGGGGGGGGGGGGGGGGGGGGGGCTTTGCCCCCGTCGATGTCACGGGCGCTGATTTCTTTGATCCTGAAGCGGGATAAGGACCCCTTGCAGTGTGGATCATACAGGCCATTCTCGCTCCTCAATGTGGATGCTAAGTTGCTGGTGAAGATCCTGGCCACCAGGATAGAGGACTGTGTGCCAGGGGTGATACACAAGGATCAGACAGGATTTGTCAAGGGACGGCAGCTCAACACGAATGTGCGGAGATTGTTAAATGTTATTATGATGCCGGCGGTGGAGGGGGAGGCGGAGATAGTGGTGGCGCTAGATGCAGAGAAGGCGTTTGATAGAGTTGAGTGGGGGTACCTGTGGGAGGTGCTGTAGAGGTTTGGATTTGGGGAGGGGTTCATCAAATGGGTGAGGTTGCTGTATGAAGCCTCGATGGCGAGTGTAGTTACTAATGGAAGGAGATCAGAGTACTTCAGGCTCTACCGTGGGACCAGGCAGGGGTGCCCCCTGTCCCCCTTGCTCTTTGCACTGGCGATTGAACCTCTGGCTTTGGCGTTGAGGGAGTCAGGGAGATGGAGGGGTCTGGTGCGGGGTGGGGAGGAACATCGTGTATCGCTGTATGCGGACGATCTGCTGCTGTATGTGGCGGACCCAGTGGGGGGAATGCCGGGGGTGATGGAGCTGTTGGCTGAGTTTGGGAGCTTTTCGGGCTATAAGCTGAATCTGGGCAAGAGCGAGGTATTTGTAGTGCACCCGGGTGATCAGGAGGAGGGAATTGGGAGGCTCCCGTTTAAGAGGGCAGTGAAGAGTTTTAGGTACCTGGGGGTGCAGGTGGCCAGGAGTTGGGGGACTCTCCACAAACTTAATTTTACCAGGCTTGTGGAGCAGATGGAGGAGGAATTTTAAAGGTGGGACATGGTGCCGCTATCGCTGGCGGGTAGAGTGCAGTCCGTCAAAATGACGGTGCTCCCGAGGTTCTTGTTCCTTTTTCAGTGTTTGCCCATCTTTATCCCTAGGGCCTTTTTTAGAAGGGTGACTAGCAGCATCATGAGCTTTGTTTGGGCGCATGGGACCCCGAGGGTGAAGAGGGTCTTCTTGGAGCGGGGTAGAGATGGTGGGGGGCTGGCGCTACCCAATCTCTCGGGGTATTATTGGGCGGCCAATGTGTCGATGGTGCGCAAGTGGGTGGTGGAGGGGGAGGGGGCAGCATGGAAATGGTTGGAGATGGCGTCCTGTGGTGGCACAAGCCTGGGGGCCCTAGTAACGCGCCGTTGCCGCTCCCTCCTACGAGGTATACCACGAGTCCGGTGGTGGCGGCTACCCTCAAGATTTGGGGGCAGTGGAGGCGACATAGGGGAGAAGTGGGGGGCTCGATGGAGGCTCCGCTAAGGGGGAACCATCGGTTTGTCCCGGGGAACATTGATGGGGGATTTCAGGGTTGGCACAGAGCGGGCATCAGACAGCTGAGGAACCTGTTCATTGATGGGAGGTTTGCGAGCATGGGGGAGTTGGAGGAGAAATTTGAGCTCCCCTCGGGGAACATGTTCAGGTACCTGCAGGTAAAGGCGTTTGCCAGGCGGCAGGTGGAGGGATTCCCTTTGCTTCCCGCGAGGGGGGTGAGTGATAGGGGGTCTGGGTCGGGGATGGGAAGATATCTGATATCTACAAGGTAATGCAGGAGGTGGAGGAGGCGTCAGTAGAGGAGCTAAAGGCTAAGTGGGAGGGGGAACTGGGGGAACAGATCGAAGATGGGACATGGGCTGATGCCCTGGAAAGGGTTAACTCTTCCTCCTCATGAACGCGGCTTAGCCTCATCCAATTCAAGGTGCTGCACCGGGCCCACATGTCCGGGTCTAGGATGTGTAGGTTCTTTGGGGGCGAAGACAGGTGTGTCAGGTGTTTGGGGAGTCCAGCGAACCATGCCCATATGTTTTGGGCATGCCCGGCACTGGAGGAGTTCTGGAAGGGGGTGGCGAGGACGGTGTCGAGGGTGGTAGGATCCAGGGTCAAGCCAGGCTGGGGACTCGTGATTTTTGGGGTTGCGGTGGAGCCGGGAGTGCAGGGGGCGAGAGAGGCCGGTGTTTTGGCCTTTGCGCCCCTAGTAGCCCGGCGGAGGGTCTTGCTACAGTGGAAGGATGCGAGACCCCCAAGCGTGGAGACCTGGATCAATGACATGGCGGAATTTATTAAGCTGGAGAAGGTCAAATTCGCCCTGAGAGGATAGGTACAAGGGTTCTTTAGGCGGTGGCAACCTTTCCTCGACTTTCTGGCTCAGCGATAGGGTAGTGGGTCAGCAGCAGCAGCAACCCGGAGGGGGGGAGGGGGGGGGAAAAAGGGGGGGGGGGGGCGTTGACTATGCTTATTCAATTTTAATTTATTTTTAAGTTATCTTGTTGTTTACTGGGTTTGGGGGGGGGGGGGTGATACATGCGTTGCTACGGTCTCGGGGGTGTTATACTTATTATGTTGTTTTATTGTTGCTTGCTATTGTTTGTTGTTATATTTTCTGTAAAACATTTTAATAAAAATTATTTTTTTAAAAAGCAATGCCCCCAAACTCATGCCCTGATAAGAGGCTTCCTCTATCTGCTCCCATGCCAACCCTTCCTTCACCACCCACTTCCTAACCATGGCTATATTCACTGCCCAATAATAGTTCATTATATTTGGCAGGGCCAACTCGCCCCCCCCCCCCCCCCCCCCCCCCCCCCCCTCCCTTCCCTGCATCCCTGTTCCAACAGCACCTTCTTTACCCAGGGGAATTTCCCCACCCACCCAAATCCCCAAATTTAGCATTAATTTTCCTGAAAAAAAGATTTTGGAATGAAGATCGGGAGTTCTGGAAAACAAATAGGAACCCTGGGAATACTGTCATTTTCAGGGACTGCACCCGCCCTGTCAGTGATAACGGGGGCACATCCCACCTCTGAAAATCTTCCCACTTCTGTTCCACCAACCGCGCCAAATTCAATTTATGTAGTTGTTCCCATCCCACGCCGCCTGGATGCCCAAATACCTAAAGTTCGCCCCCACCACCTTAAACAGCAGCTCGCCCAACCTCCTTTCCTACCCCCTTCTCTCAATCGGGAAAATCTCACTCTTCCCCATGTTTAATTTATATCTGGAAACCCGGCCAAACTCCTCTAAAATTTTCATAATTCCTCCAAGACCTCCCAGTGGATCCGATATATAAAGCAGCAGATCGTCCGCATATAGCGAGACCCTGTGCTCCAGGACCCTTCGCCTGCCGATTAACCACAGGGTCACGTGAAGTGGGCCAGCCCCCGGCCCATGTCACACGGCCCCCCAGCCCCACCCTCGAATGTCCAGCATCACCACCTCCTTTCTTACTGTACCACAGCAACCTCACCTTTGTCAGCAACCTCCCCCTTTCCCCCTCCCTTAAACAAAGCACCACTCCCATCCCCCTCTATTACACTAACTACCTGCTCACCCTCCACTGGGCGTCCATTAACTAGCTCGCCCAGCTAGCCTGGCAGCCCCCTCGCATGGTGCCATGCCTCATACCCCCCCACTGAATCCCCTCCCTCATCGCTCGCAAACCTCCATAACGCGAATAACAATGAATTAAGAAAAAGGCGCAAACACCCTCCACGTTCCCCAAACACCCGCCACAGCATTCCCCCCCCCCCCCCCAAAAAAAAACATCTCCAAGAAGAGAGTTTCTCCCCTGACCAACAACCCAAAAGAAAAAAACAATAAAGCAAAAAGGCAGAGAGAATCAACATCTCCTCACACTTCCTCCAGAGTTCAATGTCCTCCCCCTCCTGCCAGTTCATTGTCTCTCACAAACTCCATTGCTTCCTCTGGTGTCTCAAAATAATACTTGCACCCGTTGTGAGTCACCCAGAGCAGGCCCGGTACACCATCCCGAACTTCACCCCCTTCTTAAAGAGGGCAGCCTTGACCCAATTGAACCCGGCTCTCCTCTTAGCCAGTGCCACACCCAGGTCGTAGTACACCTGGAGCTCGTTACCTTCCCAGATGCACCTCCTCGTCTGTCTGGCCCACCACAAAATCTTAGAATCATAGAATTTACAGTGCAGAAGGAGGCCATTCGACCCATCGAGTCTGCACCGGCCCTTGGAAAGAGCATTCCTCCCAAGCACATGCCTCCTCCACCCCATCTCCTTAACCCAGTAACCCCCACTTAACCTTTTTGGACACTAAGGGCAATTTATCATGGCCAATCCACCTAACCCGCACATCCTTGGACTGTGGGAGGAAACTGGAGCACCCGGAGGAAACCCACGCACACACGGGGAGAACGTGCAGACTCCACACAGACAGTGAGCCAAGCCGGGAATCGAACCTGGGACCCTGGAGCTGTGAAGCAACTGTGCTACTGGCTGCCCTATCTTGTCATAGTTAAGGAATCTATGGAGCCTCAGCACTATCGTCCTCAGCGTCTTGCTCACCTGTGGTTTCCTCATCAGTGCCCTATGCGCACAGTCGGCCTCCAGAGGGCCTGTCAAAGGCCCCAACAACTGCTCCAGCATTTTGGCTACATATCCTCCAAATCCTCCATCTTTTCCTTTAGCTTCTGGGTCTCCTGCATCATCCCAATCTCGGCCTCCAGCTAGGTAAGCTGCTCCTTGTGCTTCCCCACCGCCTCCTCCACTTTCTGGATCGCCTGGCTCTGGGTCTCCTGCCTTTGCTCCACCCGATCGATCCCCACTTTTAGTGATTCTACCACCTTAGCCAGGTCCTCCTGAGCTTCCCTCCTCTGCTGGCTGAACTTCTCATTCAAGAAGTCCACCAGCTGCTCCATGACCATTGGGCTGGAAGGGCCTGTTTTGTTATGCTCTTGACCTAGCATAAGCTGCTTCCTTGATGTGCACTCTGACAAAGGAAGGTTCAGACTTGGAGATAGCTTTAACACATTTATTAAACGGTTAACAATTCTCCTACTTGGATTCAACTCTCCTGTTAATCCTGCTATAGCTACTCAGACTGACGAACCAGTCTGCTACAATCCACTTGGTGGGTGTGATGTGTTTCAAATCAACCCTGTGTACTCACTGAGTGTCTCCGCTGGAAAGAGGAAGATCATGTGTGCTGTGTCCTTTATATATGGGTTGGTGTAATGCCCTCCTATGGTAGTGACACCTCTGTGTGTATCGTGAATGCCCATTGGTCGTGTCCTATCTTACTGGCCTATTGGTTGAGTGTCTGTGTGTCATGACTCTGGTGCTCCCTCTAGTGTCTAGCTAGTCTACATGTATTTACATTAACCCCTTGTGTATTTACAGTGATGCATATCACCATAGGGCCGGCCCTATACCCTCTGCCATCTTAACTTGTGACATGAAGAATCTCTTGCTCCAACAGTTCCTTCCTTCTTGACGCACTTCTGGTCTGCGGATCCATCCACCGACACCATCAGTGGAGCTTTACTTCCCTCCACCACCTTATTCCACCAAAACATCCACCCAGCAAACGGGGAAAAGGACCGAAAAAACCAAGAGCTGCCAAATGTGCGACACCCACTCCATGGCCACCACCGGAGGTCCCCAGGTGGGTTTTTACAACAACGGTAGCATGGTTATCATGAGACTTTTAATTCCTGATTTTTTATTAAATTCAAACGTCACCATCTGCAGTGGTGGGATTTGTACCTGGTATCCACAGAGCATTACTCTGGGTCTTTGGTTTACTAGTCCAATGAAGTGGAGTTTGTACATTCTCCCCGTGTTTGCGTGGGTTTCGTCCCCACAACCCAAAGATGTGCAGGCTAGGTGGATTGGCCACGCTAAATTGTCCCTTAATTGGAAAAAATGAATTGGTTACACTAAATTTATTTAACAAAAGTTTATATGGTGCTCTCAGCAGTAATGTAGCCTGGAAGATTCAATCTCAAATTGCTCGAGGCAGCAGTGCTAATCACTGCGCCACCGTGCTGCCCAGCACCATATAAACTTGATGTGGGGCTTTCAGTTGCATTAAAAAGTCACTAAGGGATGCATTTTTGTAGTTGTGTGTGTTAGTTGCCTGCTAAATAATGGGCAGGATTCTCCAACCCCACCCGGCCGGGTCGGAGAATCCCCGGGGTGCGGCGCGAAACCGACCCTGCCACCCCGACGCCGGCTGACGTATTCTCCGGTGCTGGTTTTCGGGCAGGGGCGGTGTTCATGCCACGCCGGTCAGTGCCCGTTGGCAGCGGCCCCCCGGCAATTCTCCGGGCCCTAATGGGCCGAGCGGCCGTCCATTTTTGGCCAGTCCCGCTGACGTGGGTTACGCATGGTCCCACACGGCGGGACCTGGCAAATAAGTCGGCGGGGGCAGTCCTCAGGAGGGCACAGGGGGATCCAACCCCGGGAGGGGGGCCCTCACGGTGGCCTGGCCCGCAATCAGGGCCCACCGAACTGTGGGCAGGCCTGTGCCGTGGGGGCATGCCTCCCTTCTGCAACGGCCCCTGTAGGGCTTCGCCATGGCCGGCGCAGAGAAGAGAACCCCCCGCGCATGCGACAAAATACACCGGTCCGTCTGCCGCATGCATGGAACCACGCCACCGGTTCCGCACATGCGCAAAATCACACCAGCCCTTCGGCGCATGCACGATCTCGCGCAGTCCCTTCAGCGCCGGCTGGAGCGGCGCCAACCCCTCCGCCGTCCACCTAGCCCCCGAAAGTGCAGAGAATTCCACACGTTCGGGGGCTGTTGACGCCGGTTCTCCCGTCAGCGTGAGAACATAATCCCCAGAAGGGAGAATCCCGCAGAATGTTTAGCGGATGTTCATTTTAGTGTTCTTTACAATAAAAGTCTTAAAACACAAAACCTTGTCATGTGATCTGTTGAGTCAGTCACTAGGATTTCAAATCCGTTTTAAAAGTTATCAATCCCTACAGGATTGTAACATAGTAAACATTACAATTGTTGCAAAAAGGGATATGCTGGGCGCGATCTCCCAAAAGGGACCAAGGTCCCTGAGCGAGTGCGTTTAGCCACGTGTTTCATGGTGCTCGCAGTGTGTCCCCTACCCCACCCCACCTCACCCCACCCCACCCGACCGACCCAGGCTCGATCACGCACATACAAAAAATGCTAGCTTGGCACCTTGGCAGTGCCAACCTGGCAGCCCCTGCCACCATCATCTAGACACACAGGTTGGCAGTGCCAGGGTACCCAGGTAGCACAAGCAGTGCCCAAAGAGCAAGCAGCTGGAGACCTCCGATCCACTTGGAGGCCCTCACGAGTGCCATTCTGTCTGGTCCCCATTTGTGGGGACCAGTACCAACCGGATCTTGCCCGAGGTCTCTAAGGCAAAGGGACTGAATCCCAAAGCCTCAGGTACGTCAGGAATCTGCACATTAGAGTGAGACTTACTGCCTCGCTCTAATATGCCGATTTGCTAAAAAGTGATCCCGCCCGAGCTTGCAACATCTTGCGAGATTGCATTGAATCTCGTGAGGTGTTGTGAGCCAGGTAGATCCTGTGAGCGGGCACTCCCAGCTTTCAACAGCCATGCTGCGCCACGGCGATCTGATTTCATGGCACAGCGTGGCCGGAAGATCACACCCGCTGTTGAAGCTTTTTATCTTGCATTCATCAAGACAATTTGCAAGAATACCAATAGTGACGGGAACAACAATTTATACTGCATGAGAAGATTAGTTAACTGTTCTCTGGTGCATTCTCCATGGCAATGCTTCTACCAATCAGCACCCTGTTCTCATGCAGTATGATTTTCTAATTTCTAACCTTTCTAAATATGGAGGTTTCGCTGCACTTTATTTGAACCTTGATGGGGGAAGAATGATCTCCAGGCCCTGACATTAATGGAGAGGCAGGAACTGAGTAAGTGAGGCTACAATCTTTCAAATAACCCAGCAGGGAGGCGCTGCCAGTCTTACTATCTGAATGCAACCCCACCCCCGCGAATTGACTAAATAGCCAGTGTGTTGTTCATGATGGGGGGGGGGGTGGGGGGGGGGGGCTGTTGTCAGACATGGGGTGTGAGATGGAGAGGAGATGCTAACATTGAGGCCTTTCTCTGTTTGAATGTTAGCCTACAAAACACTTTGGGCGCGATTCTCCGCAAATGCGGCGAGTCGTAAAGGCTGCCGTGAGACTGGCCGTGTTTCACGGCAGCCTCCGCGCCCCCTCCCGGGACCTGATTCTCCCCCCCCGGGCGGGGCTAGCAGCGCGGCCCCGTGAAGCACGGCATCGCAGGCTTAGCGACCGTCGCTAAGCCCGCGTGCCAAGCGTCACAGCGGCTGACGCGCACGATGACGTCAGCTGCGCATGCGCGGGTTGGGTGGCTCCAACCCGCGCATGCGCGGATGACGTCATCATGCATATGCGTCAAACCCGCGCATGCGCGGGCCGTCATGCCCCTCAGCCACCCCGCGGACTGATCCTGCGTGGCGACGGAGGAACAAATAGTGCGCGGGTATCGGACCCACTGCCCACGATAGGTGCCCACCGATCACAGGCCCATGCCACCCTTGGTGGCACTTTGCGGCCGTTTTCACGAACGGTGAGAGCAGGTGTGTTTGCGTTCGTGAAAACGGCCGTAAAGGCCTGGGAACTCGGCCCATCGGCCAGGGGAGAATCGCTGTTCGCCGTAAAAAACGGCGAGCAGCGATTCGTGTCGTGGGGCGGCCGTGGGGGGGAGGGGGGGAGAATAGCGGGAGGTCGGGAAAAATGTCGGGAAGACCCTCCTGCTATTCTCCGACCCGTCGTGGGCAGCGGAGAATTGCGCCCTTTAGTTTTTAATCATGCGGCGGGATTCCCCCCTACCCAGCCGGGCGGGGGGTCCTGACGTGTCGGAGTGGCGTGAACCACTCCGGCGTCAGGCCGCCCCAAAGTTGTGGAAGTCTCCGCACCTTTAGGGACCAAGCCCTAACATTGAAGGGCTTGGCCCGCGCCGGAGTGGTTGGCGCCCCGGTGGCCGACGGGAGCGGCCTTTGGCGCCACCCCAGCCGGGGCCGAAGGGACTTCGCCGGCCGGCGGAAGTCCGCGCATGCGCCAGAGCGTCAGCGACTGCTGACGTCATTCCCGTGCATTCGCAGGGGAGGGGGTCACTTCCGCCTCTGCCACCGTGAAGACTATGGCGAAGGCGGAAGGAAAAGAGTGCCCCCACGGCACAAGCCCGTCCGTCGATCGGTTGGCCCTGATCACGGGCCAGGCCACCGTGGGGGCACCCCCGGGGCCAGATCGCACCCCCCCCCTAGGACCCCGGAGCCTGCCCACGCCGCCTGCTCCTGCCGGTAAGGTGGGTGGTTTGATTCCCGCCGGCGGAACCGGCATGACAGCGGCGGGACTTCGGCCCATCACGGGCCGGAGAACCGCCGGGGGGGGGGTGGGGGGGGCGCCGACCAATGCGGCGCAATTCCTGCCCCCGCCGAATCTCTGGTGCCGGAGACTTCAGGACACGTCAGGGGCGGGATTGACGCCGGCCCCCGGCAATTCTCCGACCCGGCAGGGGTCGGAGAATCCCGCCCATGGTTTCTAATTTACTGTTAGCTTTCTTTACAAGTTGCACTTGGTATTATTTTTGTGCAAATGCCAAATCAACAAGGGCGGATGGACTATTCAATGTGGAAATTGAAAATTTGTTTTCAAGAGCATGACATCTTGCACTCTAGTTCCACATTCAAATACATTGGGCAGCACAATGTTTGTACCAAACAGCACTCTCCCAAGGTCTTTGAGGCGAAGGGGTTAAATCCCAAAGCCTCAGGTACCTCAGGAAACTGCACATTAGAGTGAGGTTAGCTGTCTCGCTCTAATATGAAGATATACCAAAAGGTGATTGATGCATGATCAATCACTACTGAAGCAAGATTGTAGTCCAATTGAAGGCTGTAATGAACAAGTAGTTACCACAGCAGCTCCGGTACAGAATAACTGCTGTGGGTGAAACACAGACTCTTATGCTCCGCCTGATGTGTTGGGTGCTCTGGATCCGTGGAACACATACAGGCCACCAACAATTAAAATAGTACAACACTATTTTATTAAACTATAAACTGTTGAACAAACTGTTACTGTGGGTTAACACGATGTTAGATTAACTAAAGACCTGTGCCTATCCGAACCAGTCTAATCACTCAGCACATGGTGAGGATCTGTGCTGCAAGCTGTGAGCTCCTTCCTTCTGAGAGGCTGCATCCCGAATGAGCGGGAAAACTGATGCCCTCTCTCTTTATAGTGAGTGTGCTCTAACTGGTGATTGGCTGCGGTGTTATGCATGTTGATTGGTCCTACTGTATGTCCATCAGTGTGTGTGTCTGCACCATGATATACTGGTGTATATTATGACACCGCCTGCTGGGTGGAACCAGCAGGCAGGTTCTACCACTCATACTACAGTGTAAGGTACATCCCACCTAGGTACCGCGATACCCCTAATATAGCCTACCATAGTGATCCCATTGTGAATGGGATTCACAGCGCAGCGTTTCGCGAGATCGAGTTGAATCTCGCGAGGCATTGCGAGCCGGTTGGACCCCGGGAGCGGGGTCTCCAGACTTTCAATGGCCACACTGCGTCACGGCGAGCTGCTTTTCGGGGGCAGCGTGGTCGTTGGATCACACCCTAATCTTTCTTCCAACTCTTTATTTCTTTCTGGTCCTAATTTGACATTAAATCCATTCATTCTAATTTACAACTCCTTTTCAGTCCTTACACTGTCAATTTCAAAGTTTTAATCTGATCAGTTCAGAAGATGTACATAAAGTGTCCATTCAGCCCATTGTGTCTGTCGGGGATCTTTGAAAGAACTTCCAATCTAACTAAAGAAACATCATGTTTAGCAGTTAACACACGCACAAGTTTCAAAAGACATTCAGTACTCAGAAGGATTAATGTTGCCATTTCATTTCAATGATGTATGGCAGTGACAAAGCACATGCCTTGCTCTGTTCACTCAGGTCGCAAAGACCCTATGGGTACCACACCATTTCTAGCAACTTTCAGCACCAAGTATCATTGACATTTAATGCACAAGGGCAAGTTTAACTAACAGCAGTTCATTTACCCTGCCACAGGAAATTTTGTGTCAATGTTTGCAAAATTATCTTGCATGCTACAGGGCGTCATATCAAGCCATAGGTTTTGCAAGAGGCTCCTGAAGTTTGACATTTTAGATTGTTACATCAGTAGTGCTATGACAAACCACAGAGCTAAAGTGGGAAAGCAATTCAAGTGCTTTATTGTCTGTTGCAATAAAAGGCAAGATGCTGAAGAAACATTTTTAATAATGTGAATTTTAGAATCAATGTGTAAAATATTAATGCCCATTACTTATTACTGCAGAATTTTAACTCATGGATTTGCATGTTCTAAAGCACAATAGTTTCTTAACAGAGTGAATTGAATGGGTTTGTAAATTTTCACATTGTAACAAGCTCAAAATGCCTGGCTCTGCGTATCCCTGCATTTGCGAGCGAGGTGGGGGGGTTAACGAGTTGTAATTGATGGTATTGATCTTTTACACAAAAGTACCGAGAAAATGTGGTTTTATTTGAAAGTTCTATGATCTGCCGTGGTGTAGGTGGTTCAGAAATAATGAAAATTATGGGCCGCAACTCACAAGAAAAATCTTTCTCTGATACCCAGAATCCATTTTCAGCTGCTCATGCTAAATGTTTCAAAAACAGGTTTTCATCTTAATTTCTGTTGTGTCTGAGCTCGTGCAAATGACTTTGAACCGCCAGGGAGGCAGCATGTAGAACATTCCAGTGGTATTGTTTAATCCTGGATGTGATAGGTCAATCTCATTTCCATACTGATGGAAGGACGCCTTGTAACATGCAAAGCACTCCATGAGCCTGCCTGCTGATATTCTTTCCCTCGACAGCCACCCTGACATGGTGCTGGGGACTAACTATGCAAATCACTATTTAAATTGCTCAGTTCATTGAAGAGCTGCACGTCGTGCTGAGCTGTTTCCAGTGGAAAATGTGATTGAATGGGACTTTTATTTTCAACAGGGCGTCTAAGTTTTGATAAATGATAACAGCAATAAAACTTAGTGGAAGTAACAGCCAAGAGCATGTTCCATGTCATGTCACCACTGCTGTGGCCACATCCTGCGTGTGCCACAAGGTTTTTCTTTGCTTTGAACAAGTCTAGCACTGGGCAGAAAACAGGAACTTGCATTTATCTCTCCCTCCTCTTCAAAATCCACCATACTGCCCACTCACTGTCTGCCAGCACAGGGCCCATCCAACATGTTCCACTATGACTCACCTTTAACCTATTGAGCAAGAATCTAAATGTGTTAGACCAGGTGAAAACTCCAGACACACGCGCACACACACACAAGTTTAAGTGAATTAAGGTATTATTAAGTAACCCCACTATTTAAAACGGGAGATAGAGAAAAAAACAGGGAATTATAGACCAGTCAGCCTGACGTCGGTAGTGGCGAAAATGCCACAGTCCATTATAAAGATTTAAGAGTAGAGCACTTGGAAAACAGTGGCAGGATCGGACAGAGCCAGCACAGATTTATGAAAGGGAAATCAAGCTTGACAAATCTACAATTCTTCAAAGATTAAACTAGTAGAGTTGACGCCAGTGGAAGTGGTTTATTTGGACTTTCAGAAGGCTTTTGGCAATGTCCCACATAAGAGATTAATGTGTAAAATTAAAGCACATAGGATTGGGGGTAGTGTATTGAGATGGATAGACATTCAGGATTCAAAGAGTAGGAATA